>NC_141354.1:27791830-28506830 GCF_057382095.1 Aulonocara sp. 'chitande type north' Nkhata Bay | reverse complement strand
TTCAAGATTACATTTCTGTGCTGCATTCCCTCCTTTGCTCTCCAAGTCAACTGTTTACTGCCATGTGATGTGACTACCAATGACCCACAGAGTCTGCATGTTCATATGCACATATACAGTCATATGAAAAAAAAGTTTTTGCAGGACTCTATGCACATCTGTCTGTCTCTCTCACAGCTTTGCCACTGCACACGCTGCAGGCTTGGGATCATTGTCCTGTTGCATGACCCAGGCCAAGCTTTAGCTGTTGGACAGATGACTCAAGAAAGCTTTGGTACAGAAGAGGTCAACCATGCACTCTTCTGTACCAAAGCTTTCTCGAGTCATCTATCTAACAGCTAAAGCTTGGCCTGGATCAAGCTCTGCTTGGCCCAAATCATAACCCCTCCACCACCATGCTTGCCAGTTGGTATGAGGTGTTTGTGCTGATATGCGGTGTTTGGTTTTCTCCAAATAAGGTGCTGTGCATTATGGCTAAACATCTCCACTTTGGTCTTATCTGTCCAAAGGACACAATTGAAGGAATGTTGTTGTTGATAAGATGCAACTCTGCAAACCTAAGCCATGTTGCCAACTTGTTTTTCTTCAAAAACAAGGCTTTGTACTGGTAACTCTTCCAAACTAGCCAAACAAGTTCAGTCTTTTTTCATTTGTGCTGTCATGAACTTTAACAAATAACAAGCTAACTGATGCCTGTTGAGTCTGAGATGTAGCTCTTGAGTTTTAAGCAGTTTCTTTGAGAATTACACTGTCTGAGCTCGGGGAGAACTTACTGAGACGTCCGGTCTTGGGAAGATTGTATTATTTGTGTATTAAAACACACCTGAATGCTTCAGACCATTACTCTGTGTTTGTAGAAATCATAACATTAGCAGGAAGAGACTTAACTGCAGTGCTTGTGTTTATTGTAACAGCAGTGTGCAGTTTCAGTATTGTGTGGGCAACAATTAATTATTATGACTTTTTTTTATTTGTGGCTTTTCATCTTTGGCCACAGTTAAATGGAGACAGAGAGGGTAGAACACGTATGCTCAATCAGTTTATTGTTGGTTTTGGTCTTTTTATTAGATTTGTTGACAGTCAACAAATAAATGATAAAGTTTGATATTCTTGTCATTAAATAATTTCTGTAAAGAAAATGAAACGATGCTTCTGTTTGTATCAGACAGAAAAATGTAATTGTATCTCGTTTTGCATTGTTCACATTGACCTGCTCTATCAACGTGAACTCTAAGCTTCTGTTTGGCTTTTGAGGCCGAAGCTTTAAATCTTTTAGACTTTACCTACAGCCTGTGAACAAATAAGATATGTGCATACCTGCCTGTTGACTGTGAATGCACAGTGAGCTGTGTGCATCAGCTGCCTCCCAGCCTCGTATGTCGGTCGGTTTGTGCGTCTGAAGGTCTTGGCATAAGGAGTAGTGTGTAGTGCACATGTTCTCGATATAAGCATGAGACTGCCGGAGTGGCAAAGAAGCTATAGCTGCTTGGAATGATGAGACCAACATGCAACCGAGCCTGTAACACGCGACACAGGTGTTTGTGATTTTCATAGTGCCGTTTTCATCTGAAACCACACACAGGTCTGTCTGCCATCTTCTCACCATTTTTTCCTCAATTGCATCTTGTTCAGAATATCTTTGCTCTGCTCTGCTTTCCTAAAATATTTCCTCTTCCTCTCTCCCTTCCCCTTACCTCACCCCCTCACACTCGCTTATTTCTGGAGAAATTTCTGTCCGTTTCTTTTTTCTTCCTTTCTTTTCTCTCTTCTCCCCCTCACCTTGTGTTGTGTCCCTTTAACTTCCCTCCCCCTCAACCCTCCCACAGGTATTTAACCCCTCGCCTCAAAACAGAGTTTTATGATGTAACTAAATGGGTAGAAGATGTGAATAGAAACACTCAAGGACCTTACCTTAGGTATTACCTCGGACCACGTCCTGTATACCCCACACGCTTGTCTAAAAACTCCCTCACTTTTTGGTTTGATTTGTGGTTTGGAAAGGAAGGCTTAGTGCCAATCTGGTCTTTTTTTCCTTTCTGGAGACAATTCAAAGCTATATCTCAGAGAATGGCATGTTGCAACTGAGAAAAGGTTGCCACTTGTGCATAAATAAGGATGATAAAGAGACATTTTTAAACTTTACTTTTTTTCTTACAACTCAAGTGCTGAATTTTTAAGTTGCAGACTTTTATTTTCCTGCTTTATTGTATTGATGCAAAAACAAAGATGGCTATTACTGTCTGTGCTAGTGTAAAACTATAATCCAGTCATTTTTATTCCTAATTTCTCCTTATTCCCTTCTTTGCTCTCCTCCCTCCCTCTCAGTCTCTTGTTACCTCTGCATGTTCAATGTTGTTCCGTCAGTAAGTGTTTTGTGTTGTTCGGCCCTCCGCCTCGCTCACAGTGACCTCACGAGCCGTCGCGTCAGTGTGATGTCACCGCAGAGCCAGATATTTCGGGTGCCGCTCTGACATCATCATTGCGCTGTTGTGGCAAAATCTCTGATCGTGCCCAAGGTCTATAGATGGTTAGAAACACAAGCTGAAGCTCGCTAAAAAACCCCAAACATCAGTAAACAGCAAACCAACACTGGAATCTATAGACCTTCACTGTCCAGGCGCACATTTCTAACCCTCTCCCTCTTCTTACCTAGAGTAGAAACAGCCCAAAAAAATGAAGAGACATGGAGCAGCAGGTTGCAGAACTTTTAACTGCAAACTGAATATTGAATCCTCTGTAAAAAGACTTAGAAAAGGAAATAGACCAACAGTAAGCTACAGAATGAATATGAAGCTGATCAGATGCCACTGTTTTACAGAAGAGACACGTTAAAGGTTTAAACACTTCAAAGTTCCTTCATGCGAGGAGAAAAAAATAACTTCTGCAACCTGCCGTCAAATTGCTCTGGTCTTTCCATCATTTTGGCCAACCCAGGACCATTCAGTCACCACGGTGCAGTGATGTATAGAAGCCGCTGCACACGCTGCAGGCTTTCTGCTGCTGTTTCACTGGACTGGACCTCTTCCTCTGACTCTTGGTCTTTTGTTTTTTTTTTACCCAGCTCCGGTCTGGCCCGCTGTCCCAGTCGCCTTTTCATGCTCCCGCAGATTGAGCTATCCCATCAAGACAACACACCAGCTAAGCTTAGAGCAGAAGTTACCTTTAGCAGCATGCTTTGTCCACAGTGGCTAAAGTTATTGTTCTGCAGCTTCTAGCTAAGAGTGTGTTGGCGCTTGCCGAAAATGCTGTGAGACGGTGAAGCATGAAGGGAACTATGACTGTGCCCACACTGCAGCCGGGAACTGTTTACTGCTGTGTAAATAAATACATATCATGCACAGGGTTTGCTCTTAAAAGCTAAACATTTTTTGCAGTGATTATTTTATAATTTTGTCTCTTTGCTTTCTGGTGAGCAGCTTCTAGGAGCAAACTCGCTATTTAGGAAGGTGAAAACTGAATAGGTGGAGCAGCTGAAGGAGGATGTTGCCCAAAGTCACAGATCTAACCTGATTTATGTATCTGTGTCTTTGGACATCTTAGTCCTACCCTAACTAAAAAAAAAAGGGGGCAATAGCTTTATGATCACGTCACATCACGATCACTTTATTTCTTTTCTCAGGACGCTATCGCCTGCCAAGTCTCCCACCTCCTCCACAGGATCTATTGCATCCAGCAGGAGGTACCCATACCCTATGCCTCCTCTCCCCGATGACCAGAGGAAAGCCAACAGGCAGAGTGCCAGGGTAAGTATCAATCAGAAACACAATACAGGGATTTCTGCATTTAATGGTGGTTGTGTGTGCAAATGAAACTACTGAAGCACGTTATAATGACATAAGGTTTAAGGAAAACAGCAGAACTGTAAGTCCAGCCTGAACTCTGTGGAAAAAGGAAGTGATGTGACCGACCAGCAGTAAACTTTGGGAGATGCTAAAAGGCTTCTCTTTCTTCTCTTCTATTTCCAGTTGTGGGAGACCTCAATATAACAGCTGTCTTGCCCTCTCTACACAAGACTATAAAGAACTACACATCTCTCCTTTTCTATGAATGAACAAACACAAAAATGATACAAAATTGACTCTAAGCGACTAAAGAGGAAAAAGAGAGAGCCCCACCCACCCACTGGACAGGAAACAGGCAGAGTTTGAGTTTGAGTTAATGTGACCAAGCATCTGCGAGGCCGTATTGCCAAACAGCCTCATTCAGTGGATCTCTACGTGACGATGTGGAGTCCCGGCAGAGACACCAGCTCCACATCCTCTCCAGACCAGCTGGAGCTCAGACTGAGCTGTTCCTGCTGTCTGCTTAAAGCTTCACCAACGCGACACAACCCCACCCAAAACCCCCACACCACCCTTACCCCTCTTTAGCTTGTCTCATGTCGTATTCACTTCAGCATCATCCCATCTGAATTGTACAGGCTCCTCTCTGAAAGGAGCTGTGGGAGCCAGGCCATCGCCGGATCTGCGTCGGATCATTTTGACGTGAATTACTGTAGAAACGCCAACACTGTATGCATGAGACGACCGTGTTTATCGGCAACTCCCTCCTACCGAAAAGACGAGACGGACAGCGGTCTGACCCGAAAGGAAAGCATGCAAATGGGGCTGTGATTTTATAACGTCTGTAGGCTTAATGCTTTCTCTCCACTAAAGGTAACTCATATTGTATCACCGCAACATGGACCCCACTCTGCTGTTCCTCCCTTTGGTTTGTGTGTAAATATGTACAGTAAAATACACACAGAGTATGAGTTTTCTTTTGTTTTGAAAGACAAAAAGACAGAGAGAGAGGCATTTCTTTGTTTCCTGTTGATTTGTAGATAAGTTCAGAGACCCTGCAGTCTGGGTTTCTCCTGCTCTGTGACTGTGACCTGTATAGCCTTCTCCATCCACAGCAGAATGTGTGTTTATTTTTTACCTTAGCCACTATTTTCATGCATCTCTGTGAGACACACACACAGACATCCAGCGATGTTGACTGTGGCACATTAATAAGAGCGTCGCTAAGACCGTTCTCGATCGATATTAATTTAGCTACATTTTTATTAGTTTTACGTCCCGTTCCCGAGTGAAACGAACGGACGAGATGTGTTTGGCGTAGTTATAGATGTGCCGCTTGTCACTCACGGAATTTCCTGAAAATTTCCCAATGATGGTGACAAGGTGTTTGTGTGTTTGAGACGGCTGCACTCCCATTTTTCCAGTGGCAGCCACTTGAATGTGAGTAATTGAACATCTGGCTGGTGACCCGCCTCAGCCAGCATCTGGAAATTGACTGAAATGCGCATTTTGAATTTAGCTGTGACGACTGAGATATTTAGCCTTGTAAATGATTAACTATGCTGTACAGTGCTTGCTGTTCGAGCTTACGAAGACCCAACAGCATGACAGATCTATATCAGATTATTTCGCCGGTAGGCTCTTTATGAGGTCATAACAGGAAATGAGCATGTCACCGGATGAGTCTTTCCCCCCTATTGCCTTTTCCTGGTGTTTTTAATGGGTCTGTGTACCACAGTTGCTTGTAAAGCTCATGGCAGGTGGTTCGACGCTAACTGTCGTGCCAGTGTAATTATTTAAGGTGGTTTCTTTTTTTTAATGGATGCAAATCCCGCTCACCAACAAGTTCTTTGTACAGTCAGTGCTCTACACTGTGGAGAAACTGTTGTGTCAAGGCCTCATGTTTGTCATTTTACTGTTGTTAGCTTTTGTTCCAGTGTGGGCACTTTTACATTTGTAATTCATGTATGCATTAGGACTGTATAGGTAATATGAGCTTCACAATATTGGATTAATATTGCTACTAGTATCTTTTTTTTATTAAGTACCTTTGTAATGTTCACCTTTTCCCCCTCAGCATTATGTACAGCAGCTATTTAAACATTAATTAAGTGCATTATTGTAATTACGTGGGTTGATGAGTTTGATGGAGAGCATTTCGTTTCATCACCTTTGTCCTTTGGGGCCAATAGAAGCTGTTGTTCCTTACGCATGTGCTGATACGATGCTACGTGCTGATGTAAGGTTTGGACACATGTTGCTGTCTGGGCTCATGATTTGCCTTCTACCAGAACTTTCTTTATTTTTGTTCCTCTGGTCTTACTATCGGTGTCCAGCGGCCCAGTGATCTTTCTGGGCTTCCCCAGGCTGGGGAGAGCATCATTTCTGAGTTCCTTACAAATGTTTCTAACATCATAATACTGTGCAGCAGCGAGACATTTGTCCTGGTGCCTTGGGCAAAACTCTACAGGATTCTCCATCGAGGACGGCAGTAGTGATTTGGCAGGCAGTAGTGATTTGTGTGATTGTACAGGTGTTACTCCAAACATATCTGCCTCCGCACACAGCTGGACTGACCGATCCCTGCAGAGCAGCTGTCTGGCCAGAGACTTGAATGTATTTGTGTACCACCCAGTCTCAGCCATGCGTTCCCATCACACCAGAATCATCAGCACTCTGCTCCAGGAACCCTAAAGAGCCCCATATGTACTAATTCAGACACTGCAGTTGTCTTTTTTTATTTTTTAATTTGCCTGTATGCTGTACAGACTGATGATGCAAAAATCCCCATATTTTTTCCTCTTTATCATTCAGTATTGTAATATATTTAATATAAAATAAAACTTTCATCAACACCTCTGTCTGTGCAGACATTTCTATTATCTTCTGATTTCCCAGGATGGTTTGATAACCAGTTAATAAAACCTGATTCAGCTGAATGAGGGTTACATGACAGTTTAATTCTCAGTGTTATCAAAACATTTAAGTCACTCTGCACAATACTCCTCGGCCTCTTAGCATTTTATATACTGTAGTATGCTTTACATCTCTACCCTGTGTTGAGGTACAGACTGGGGTAACCCGAAAATCAGACTGTAAGAGCATCATAGTCTGTAGGTTTAAAAGAAACCTGACTCCACTGGTTGCAGATTATAGACCATATATTTACACACACACACACACACACACACACACACACACACACACACACACACACACACACACACACACACACACACACACACACACACACCCCTACCTTAGTGAGGACATCTAATTGACATAATGCTTACCCTAACCATCAAAAATGAATGTCTAACCCTAAACCTAAATGTAACCCTGACAATAAAACCACATTTTGAGTCTCAAAAATGCCTTCAAATTCGTGGAGACGGGCACTTTGTCCCCATAAGTCACTGTTGGTCCCCACAAGTATAGTGGCATGCCAATTTTCTGTCATCACAAAGACACGCATGCACTGGCTACTTTATTAGGTACATCTCTTAAACTGCTTGTTAAAGCAAATATCTAATCAGCCAATCACATGGCAGCAGATCAATGCATGTAGACATGGTCAAGATGAATGCTGAAGTTGAAACAGAATGGGGAAGAAAAGTGACTTAGGTGACTTTTAATGTGACATGGCTATTGATCCCAGATGTGTTGGTTTGAGTATTTCACAAATAACTGATCTACTGGGATTTTCCCAACAACCATTTGAGAATTTGCAGAGGATTGACTAAGAGAAAATATCCAGTGAGTGGCAGTTCTCTGGGCTTAAATGTCTTTGTCAGCAGTCAGAGCACACCAAACCAAGGTATGCAGAAGAGCATCTCTGTATGAACAACACATCAAACCTTGAAGCAGATGGGTTACAGTAGCAGAAGACCGCATGAAGTGCCACTGCTGTCAGCTAAGAAAAAGAGCTTACTAGAATTCAACAAGAGATTAAACAATGCCTGCTCGATTTCTACTGTGACATTCAGACAGTACGGTCAATTTGGCATAAACTGCATGGAAGCATGGACCCGCTCAGTGTTCTTGGACAACCCCCAAGCACTGTTCAAACCCCATGGTCCATCTGAGTATTTGTGTTAGCAGATCTCAATAAGGTTGATCCCCTTTGAGATGTGGTGGAACAGGAGATTCACATCATGGATGTGCAGCCAACAAATCTGCAGCAGTTGTCATGACAATATATAGCAAAATCTGATGACTGTTTCCAGCATCTTGTTGAATCTGCCATGAAGAATTAAAGCAGTACTGAAAGCTACTAATAATTAAAAAGGGGGTCAAACCTGATATTAACAAGGTGTACCTAATAAGGTGACCAATGAGTTAAAGACAACATACACGGCCGGTAAGATATCATCTACTGGTTTTGTACTTGACACTTGCATTTTTCTTTTGGAGCTTGGAGTGTCCATATTTAGTACTACTGTATTTTCTCATGCAATGCTAGCATGTGCACCCAGAAACTACATGGGTGCACTGCACAGACGCATGTAAACTTAGCACAAAAAGTAAGGAAATTTGTTAAATCGATTACATCTTTGTACTAAATGTTTGCTAGCAATAAAACCAAAAATCACCAAACACAAATTTGCTTCAAGTTTATTTGCTCATTTTAACTCGCATCCTTATAAAAACTAAAATTTCCCCCTGTCAAAAAGTTGAGTGAACCCTTAGCCCAGGCTGTACCTCACAGCAAACCATATGACTGATCGAAAAACAGTCAGGAGATCCAGTTCAGTCACTCAAATTAGCGGAAATGAGGCCAAGTGGAAAGGAACGGGTTACCTGTGTCGGTACACCTGCCAAGCAAAGCAACCAAACTCTTACCTTTAGGTCTTATCAGCGATGAAACTGTTTAGTTATAGCAAAGATTCACCCCCACTGGAATTGCTTTGAAGGGGGAAACAATGAGGACAAAACCCATTTTTGCATCAGGATGTGTTACTGCTGTTGAGCATTTTAACGTGGGAGTCTGTGATGACTGACTCACTGCTGGAGCCAGCCTCAATTGGTCATTACTGAGGTTCCTGCTTGGTTGCAAATTAAATCAGACTCTATATAAGCCTACAGCAAACAAACTATCTCAGTTAACATGTTCCTAATAAGTTTATGGCCTAAATCGCTAGTTTCAAGTTTTCTGCAACACTGCATGTTCTTTGAATTGTAGATTATGCCCCCATTTAAAGTGAAACAGACGATGCAGCTGAGTATGCACAAAACATAAATCGATAATAATAAAAACATTTTAAATCGTAGTATGAAACTGAATATATTGTATTTATCATTTAATGTAGTCATCTTGACTAGAATCCTTTTATGCACCAGCCTGTGAATTTCTATGATATTCACAAAGTTTTATCAGCCTTATACAACACATCACTTTTAAATAAATAAAGATGGAGTTTGCATCAGTCAGTGAGAATTTGATCATCTCCAAGCAGAGACCTCCATCACTTGTATAAATTGAAGTGGTTTTGCTCTCCCAGGAGCTTCGTGGTAGAGGATGTTTATCTGCAAAGTCCTGCGTGATGATGCTTGATGTCGTCTACGTTACTCACGCACGTCCTTGTGACTGCTTCCTCAGTGCTTGCAGCTTTTCTCGATGAGTGGCTTTAACTTCTAAGGCTGCGTCTTCATCGAGGGACTGTCGAACGCAGCTCTTAAGGTGGCTGATGCCAAACCCGGTGATTGCAGAAACGGGAACCACGTGTCTGAAGGTCAAATAGTTCTGTGGTATCATATCTTCAGGGAGCAGATCAGAGAACTCTGTACAGGGGAAAGAAAAGGAACAGAAATACTCTCAAAACCAATTTTTCCTCCCAACAAACTGCAAAAATATGCTCACATAAAGGAAGTTCAGATGCATGAAAACGAAAAAGTCATCATGCCGCTTGTGTCGATATCTGACAGAGCAAACGCCATGGCTCAGACAGAGCCAGAGAAATGTTTGGAACAGACTAGGACGCCTGTGAACCCTGGAAGTAGAAATCCGTCTTCAGTCTTTTCTCCTAAATGATTTTTCTACTCATAAGTGCTAATTCTAGTCTAACCTTCTGGGTTTTGTAGTTGCTCCTTCAGCTCTGCTAGCTTGTCCTCAGCATCAGGCAGGTCCATCTTATTCACCACCAGTAATGCAGGCTTTGACAAAAGCTCCTCTTTATACAACTCCAATTCCTTTAGGCAGCAGTTAGAAAGCAGAGGAGAACGAGGGACAAAAAAATAAATAAAAGGAGCGAAGATTGAGTCAGGAGATCAGAATGAATATCTAAAAACTAGTCATCAGCCTTTGCAGCTTCAGGCTCACCTTGGTTAGAAGCTGCACAGCTTCGAAGGCTGACCTAAACGGTGTTTTACTTGCCAGCTGAAAACCACAAACATCGACCTGCATTCAGACAAAATGCAAAATTGTCATCAGAAGCAATTTTCACCTGGTTACACCGAAAGCAAAAACAGTTTGTGTTAGTTACGCACCACAAATAACAGCTGCTTGGTCCTCTCCACGTGTTTCAGAAATTTGTGGCCCATGCCTTTGTTCATGTGAGCCCCCTCAATCAAGCCAGGGAGATCAGCAACAGAAATCTACACCCGCCCCCCCAAAAAAGAGCAAACAATCAAGTAAGCCAAGTAAAAAGAAAAAAGAAATGTTTTCGCAGACAGTTACAGCACAAGGCAACACGTGGAATTCTTGTACCTGCTTATAATCGTCATATATCAGTTTGCCAATCTCTGGTTTCAAGGTTGTGACTGTGAAACGGCAGAAAAATATTAAAGTTTAATGAAACACAGAATTATTTCTTCTTTCAAAGCATATTTTTAGAATTTAAAAAAAGACACGTTTTCTTTTTCTATATGCGTGTGGTTGTCTTCTCACAAGCATAGCTGGCAATCTGAGGCGTGGCGTTAGACAAGGCTGTCAGCAGAGAGGACTTTCCTGCATTCGGGAACCTGGTGTTGATTTAACAGAACAAAATCAGATGTTCCCCTTTGCTAATCTGAACCTCAGCAGAATTCAGTTAGTGTGGTTTGTTCCCCCTCTATTCTCACCCCACAAGGCCCATGTCTGCTATAAGCTTGAGGTCCAGTCTGATGTGTTTAGCCTCGCCTTTACTGGGCTGAAACGCAGAGTACAGCGAGCCTCCTGATCCTCCTTTTGCCACCATCACACGATCGCCCTCCACATTCAAGTCACCTTGTAAGAAGAATGGTAGAGGAAATAAGAAGCTTCACAGCAAAAGTCAGGTAGCTACTGCACTGGCAGTTCTTTTTCTGTTAGAAAAAACAAGATTCACATGACTGACTGTGAAAGATTTGACGTACCGAGTGTTCTGCTTTCATCAGTGGTGACGGTGATACCGACAGGAGCAAGGATCTCCTTGTCTGCCCCTCTTTCTCCTTTCAGAGCTCGAACGCTGTTGATAAAAGAGATCCAAACAGCTCTCACCCTCTCGTGCTTACAGGACTATTTCAAAACCTCTATGAAGGTCTGAAAAATAGACATTTTTTAATGATCGACAGAATTTAAAATAAAAATTGTATTTCTACCCGCTGTTGGCTCCTGCGTCCGCTACAAAACGTTTTTGTGGGAATTTGTCCTTTATCCTTTTTAAGGTCATGTTCTTCGTCGCCACCACCCAAACATCTCCCCCTTTCCCTCCTTGACCTCCAAGGCGGGGTAAACCCATCCCTCCACTGCCTCCACGGACATACAGCCGCAGATTGTCAACAAAGTTTCCATACTGCAAAGAGTCAAAGACACAGACTGGTATTAAGAAATCGAAGAACACCAGAGATCCTAACAGGCAACTTCAAGTGATTGAATCTTTCAAAAGTTTTACTGACATCATTTACCAGAGTGCGACCTACATATCTCACAAGAATAATGAAATCTGACAGCAGCTTGAACATCCTTCCTATTTTCTTCAGTCCACTCAAGCTAAACAGTAACTCATATATATTTTATATATGAGTTTAAATATACAAATATGTGCCTATGTATAGTCTATAGGGGCTTTATTGTTGTTTTACTGTTTACTTGATGTACTTTATTTGTGTGTATGTACTTTATTTTGGTAACATGACGTAGTCTATACAGAAAGCTGTTCTGGGTTGACAGGTGTATTGATCAGTGGCGCATTGATGAGCAACTAGAGTGCTCAAAAACTCCTCGAGGATGGCACGTTCATATATGTGCAGCCACAAAAAAGGTTAGCCACGCCTCCCAGCACAATATCAGGAGTGTGGATGAGACAGCAGGAAATTGATATTTACTCAAGGAGAGCTGGACAGGGCATCATCTCAACAGCAGGACTGGTGTCTGCCCCTCTGTGTGAGGAGGAGAGTTGGCAGAGCCCTACAAACAATCTCCAGCAGGCTGCTCATGTGCAATAGCTATAGAGATAGTTGGTGTATCATCTAACATACCACATGAGAGACAAACACGATTACTGCTTGGTGTATTTAGCGTTGACAGTTAGCTTTCCAGCTAATGTCAAAAACCGTATAATATCCCCCGTTAAATATGTGACATTCAGAGTACAAATCTTCTATAGCACTCACCTTCCGTAAGCAGATCCTAGTGATGTGAACCATCTTCAGTGGCACTTATTGCCACTCTTAAGAAGTATTTTCGCCAAAGCTAACTGCTAGCATACGTACATGTGTTTGGATCGGGGACAGGAAGTAGTGGTTCTTTTCTCTCCGCTTATTGGATGATGAAGCGGGGAGGCGGGGCTCCCATTCTCACTAACTGTGAATCAACTTCACCTTAACCAGGGATGTGTCAAATGGACGTTTCCTTTATCTTAAGAGCAGAGGGAGAATCAGCGGTTTTATAAGTGATTATGCAAGCTGTTAAAAGAAATTTAAAAAGCCAAATTGTTTGTATATATTTTTAACAAAAGGATAAAATCTATTCTTCCAACATTTTTTTTTTTTTTGCCTTTGCCACATACTGGTTCAGAATGAGCTTGGTCAACAAATACTAGTACAAAAAACTGATGACGAATGACTTATTGATTTGTATGAATTTATTTTTAAGCCTGTTTTATGAGTGCATTTTTTATCTGCTGAGGACATATATAAACTTTTAAGGATTATTTATTAATATGCTATATCCCTATAAAGGTAGTAAAGGTGTACTCAATTTTTCACACACTGCTTTCTGCATTTTTTAAATTAAATAATAACACTGTTTCACGTCTTGGTGTTGATCTGAGGTTGTATTTGCCTAATTTTAGGACCTGCTAAGAATCAGATTTATTTTAAAATGTCCTGATACATTAAACATTAAGGAATGTAAGAGGGTGTACTTTGTTTTTCACAAGATTGTGTAATGTCTCTATGTGCTTTGGTCCTAGACAGTTTTCTCTTGAAAAAGAGATCTGAGACTCACTGAGACAACCTATTTAAATAAAGGTTTAATAGTGATAACAGTAAAAATAATAATATCGTTACAATAATAAAATAAATGTAGTTTTTCATCTAGAGTAACTGAAAATAGGTGTGTCACAACCTAAAACGCACACAGGCTGTATTGTCCAGAAATCTGGCAACTATGACCTACAGCACTGAATATTACCTTTAAAACTTCAAGAAAATGCAAGTTTCTAACCAAAACCATTCTCAATAAAAAAAAATTCAAATTGTAAAAGCCAGATTTGATATTTAAGTCCTTAAATAATAAAGGCAGACCATAATATGCAGCTGTAGCAGGGATCACTGTCTGTCCTACATTTGAGCAGTGCACGTCTTATAAATAAAACTGTTCTCTCAGGTAAGCCCACCTAGCGGGCAGCAGTGTCGGCGGAGCTGCGAGGATGCTGAGAGAGATGCTCTGATCTTCCAGCTCTCCCCCGTGAGCGCGCTCGCGCGCGGCGGTGCAGAGATGCGCATGTGACGACGAAAACGAAGACGCAGTTTCTCTCTTTCACACTCTGCCACCAAGGCACACAGAAGATCTCCCCCCTCAGTGGACATTTGCACATCGATCAGATCTGCATACACCAAGTCTGCTCGGATTTAACCTCGCGGAGGTAAGGCTGTGTGTGTGCGTGCCTGTTCGTGTGTGTGTGTGTGTGTGTGTGTGTGATGACGAAAGAGAGGTTGGCTTATTATCTCTCACAAGACCCCAGACAGCTGGGTAGGTCCTCCCACCGGTGTCTGGCTATTTATACGATTTGAAACGCTGCCGTGGGTCGTGATAACTGGACTAGACCGGGAGATACTGACACACATCACAGCTCGGTAAGAGATCCTGTTACTGAGTGATGCGGGTGGCCGCATGTGTATGTTTGACCTAAATTATGCAATAATGGTGTAATAGCGGCTGTAGCATGTGCTCGTTGAGATTCAGTGGACGCAGGCTTCCCGGAGTCAGCGGTGTAGTGGAAGATATAAGGCTGCTGGTCCATGAGGATGGTGTTTGCGATCGGGTACCAGACTGCTGCATCATTCTTTCCATCCTTTAGCGCGTGCTGCAGCATCATCCCCGGATACCGTGTATAACCAGCCCGGCCCTGTTTTGAATTTAATCTAATTTTCTTAAGTGAGATGCAGACTGGTCCGTGCAAAATGATCTCAAGTTGCAAAGAGGAGGGTGTAGTTAAACCTGCTGTGAGACGTAGTGTACACATAAGGGTTTATACACACTAATATTTCTTAGCATGCTTTTCATTCCATTCCTGTGAAGCTGTAAAGGCTTAACACAAAGTTTCAGTTGTTTGTGGTAGGTAGCTAACAGTACATCGTGCACCATGTTCTAGAAAAGTATGGTGCGTCCTACATGCTGGCAAACGCGCACACGTAGGCGCGTACACGGGCTGGAAGAGAGTAAAACAAACCCCAAAAGGATGAAGCGCACTAACACCTGGGGCGTATTATTATTATCGTCACGTTTAAACTATGGATGTTGGTCTGTTCTGTGTTAAGGACTTGTGCTGTCGAAGTTTCACTGAACTTAAAACGGCGTTTTTGGATTATCCGAACTGGGGTTTTTTGTTTGTTTGTTTGTTTGTTTTTGCGCACTGAATGACATTATATCTGATCACAAAGATACAGTAAATGCAGCCCACAGATCTAGCTCCATGATTTGCTCATGATGCATCATGTGCTGCTGTGGCATCATGTAGAAATTATAGAGCACAGGTGCTCTGTGAGCCCTTGGAAGTGGCTTTTTACATTTTTTTGTCCAGTTTTATTTGTTATCTGTTGATAAAATCAAACATAAATCCACTGTGGGATAACATAAGCACTGGTTTGTGCGTGAAATTTCAAACAAAAGAAAACAACTGCACACACGGGTGTTTTTGTTTTGTCAGATCAACCAGAGGCCTGAACAGTATCAGTCTGCCAACTGGGGGCATGGATACGGTATGCAATGTGTGGAATCCCGTTGCTTTTATTGAAGAGGGTAAATAAGCCGACAACCAAAGACAACTGGTTGGTCTATAGACACAGGTCAGACAGGGGGGAGGGAGAGAGGGGGAGACTGGACTTGAGTCAGATTGTATGGGCGGCGGGGAGTTTTAAGGGACATGTGCCAGACTTTTGGGATGTACAAAGGCAGTGTGGGCGCTGTTTTGGTTGGTATGAAAGTGGGGCAAGTGGGCACTGGTTTGCTGTAGCCGTTGGGTAATGTTTTGGCGGGAGTGAGCGTGAGTGTGTATATTGGGGTAGAGGTGGGGGGGCTATGAGAGGAGCGGGTGTTCTGATGATTTGATCTGTCAGCATGCCAGGACCACATTCTCATCCTGCTGCCATTGAAAGGGGCGGTAAAGACATAAACAGGCCCAGTGGGATTAGGGCCCACTCGGAGGAGTGATCAGGGGGGATTTGCTGCCCGGCGGGCACACAATGGCACTGTCGCGTAACACACAAACACACAGTACACATGCTCAACGGCTACATTTCACAACAGACCCAGGCCTACATAAATCTGATTAGAAGTCCCTTTTGTCTGGAAAGCAGTGCCGGGGTTAACAGAGGCTAGCTCTGCCCCGGGCCATGTGCGGTAGGACGTGGGGTTTGTGGACACGGCGGGACGGCAATGAGAAAAACTGGGGGCATGCTGTGTTGTGGCGGGGTGTTTCCACGTGTGTGAAGCCCCAGACAGACAGGGAGGGCCATAGCTGTGCGTGAAAGCACAATAACAGGATGAATAAAGCCCCCCCCCCCCAGTGTGTGTTTCTGAGTCAGCTGATGATGGTCGACGGAGACAGGATCTAAGCTAACATAAGACAACAACAACTCTGACAGACAAAAAGACAGTATGCTGGTTTGAACCTGTTCAAATAATTTGACCCAGAAGCATGGAAACAGTGGGACAAAGAACAAATGAGGCTCTGCTTTTAGTTCACTACTGAATGGACGCAGCTACAGAAATTTCTAGAACTTTCTTCACATTTCTGTTATTCCTGTCCTCCTCAGTGCCGGCTCTGGCCCAGGCTGCAGCCATGCCTCTCCTGGAAGAGACCACTCTGCCACAAGAGCACCCACCCACCGTCCCTGTGGTCATCATAGGTAAACTTTTTGCCTGACCTTTCACTGGTTTAACATAACTAATACATCCTTCAATCATGCACACATTTTAAGGCACAAATCAATAGTTGGGAAAAATCAGGACAAGATGCTCTTCACAGAAGACAAAAAAGAGAATAGGGAGGTCCTGTGTGAGGATCATTCCTTTTTTGTAAACGCAGCAAGATGAAAAACTCAAGCAATATAGTTGTTTTTTGTATGATAAGTATTGCTGGAGCTTTAACCTCTTCACATGTACTTTGAACCACTGAGTAGGCACAATAAGAAAGGTTTTGTGGCCAGTTCATCTATTTCTGTGTCATGTGCACCTTCTTCCATAAACATCAAGATGTTCATTGCAGGTTTGAAAACTGCTTAAAAAGCACACATTTCAACCTAACATGTATTATACATCACTTTGTGCCTCTTTGCAATGCTATCCTGTAATTTCCCAAATGTGGATTTATGTTTAGGCAATGGGCCATCGGGTATTTGTTTGTCCTACCTGCTGAGTGGATACAAGCCGTACTTAGACCCAGCAACTGTCCACCCAAACCCAATATTATACAGGAAACTACAGGACACCAAGCATCTACCCATTACCGAACAGGTAAAAAAACAAAGCAACTACCAATCCTTGCTTATTTAAAAATGGCCAAAGTCAGTCTGGTACCTCATAGGCATGACTTTCCTCATTTATATATTTATTTTTTTACAGGATCTGGAATATCTCAGTGAAGGTCTTGAGGGGAGGTCAAGTAATCCGGTGGCTGTGCTTTTCGACACACTCCTGCATCCTAATGCTGACTTTGGCTACAAATTCCCTTCTGTCCTTCAGTGGAGGAGGGACAAGCAGCAACACATCCCACATCTGGTTCTGGGCAGGGGAACACCTGGGGGTGCTTGGCATGTAAGTAACAAACTTTGATCTTGATTTAAAGTCAGCCATTTTGTTTTCACCTGTATAATCTATGGCGTTCCCTCTCTCATCGCTTCAGGCAATGGAAGGCTCCATGCTGACTATTAGTCTTGGCATCTGGATGGAGCTCCCCGGGGTCAACTACAAAGACTTGACCAACGGGAAACGCAGGTAATGACAGAGGAGAAGGTTTACAGCAACGATATGGCTCAAGCTTCAGTTCGGTTCTGTACTATTGCTCCTCTTTGTCTCTGTTGTTGCTCTAGGGATGTAACCAGTGACAGAGCCACACCAGAGGAGATCTCATCCTATTACTGTAACTATGTAAAGCTAAAGGGTCTTCAAAAGAACTTTGTTGACAACACCTACGTGACCTCCATCCAGAAACTCTACCGGGGGCATGAGGGAAAAGGTCTTGAAAACGGTCACACTCATCAAGGAGATGGAGGGGTGGGAGATGGAGTGAATGAGAGCTTTGAGGGAAATGGAAAAGTGTGCGTAATGAGTGGAGGAGGGGGGGCTCTCTGGGAAGTAAGGGGATACCAGCAGGTGCAGAACGACACTCACGTCCCTTTCTGCCTGTTTGCTGAAAATGTAGTCCTGGCCACCGGTGCTTCCGACTCACCAGTTCGACTGGGTGTAGAGGGGGAGGATCTGCCTTTTGTGTCCCACAGTATCTCAGACCTAGGCTTGGCAGTTAGCCAGAGGAAACTGGATAAGAACTCCGATCCCGTTCTAATCGTGGGTGCTGGTTTAAGCGCTGCCGATGCAGTTCTGTGTGCTTGCAACAGCAACATTCGAGTGTTGCATGTTTTTCGCAAGAGAATCGACGACTCAGACCTCATCTTTAAGCAGCTTCCCAAGACACTGTACCCAGAGTACCACAAAGTCTACAACATGATGTGCTCTCAGGCTTACACAAACGTGGCTCCCTCTTCTGTTTCTAACAGACCCCAGGCAGTTAGTATTGCCTCTTCAGTATGTGCCAAGATGTGCCCAAAGCCTCAGCTTGCTGCGGGTAATGTGGCTGGTAACGCTAGTATCAACCTGTTTCCTGACTACACCA
Source organism: Aulonocara sp. 'chitande type north' Nkhata Bay (assembly GCF_057382095.1). NCBI lineage: Eukaryota > Metazoa > Chordata > Actinopteri > Cichliformes > Cichlidae > Aulonocara > Aulonocara sp. 'chitande type north' Nkhata Bay. The sequence continues at coordinate 28,488,535 of NC_141354.1, read as the reverse complement.
GTTTCCCCGAACACTGTGTGGTGTCCTTCCAGTCTGACATGAAGTGTTTGCTGCAGGGAAACAACTCCCTCAAGGCATTCAAGATCTCCATGGTCCTGGTTCTGATTGGGACCAACCCAGACTTATTTTTCTTGAAGGGGCAAGGCCAGTACCTGGGTCAGGATCCAACAAGACCCATCTCCTGCAAGCAAAATCCAATAGATATCGACCCCTACACTTTCGAGTGCACCAAGGAGCCAGGTCTGTTTGCCATGGGGCCACTGGTGGGTGACAACTTTGTTCGCTTTTTGAAGGGTGGCGCGTTAGGCATCGCCTCCTGTCTGCTGAAGAGACTCAAGAAGAAAGGGAAGCTCATCAGCAACGGAGGAAACAACATAATGTGAAAACACGATGAGGAAAAGAGTTTGACACGTTGATCTTAGGGCACACATTTCAAACCCTTTTACCATGATATATAAGGTGAGGAGAAACCTTTAATATATTTTCTTCATTAATGCAGTGTTTTCTCATCAAAGCTAAAGCATTTTTACAACTTTTTAAGACCAAAAAAAGACAATGGTTGTACTTTAATTTGTTTCTAACGAAACAAAAGACAACTTTCAAGAGTCTTTTCTGACTTCATGTGAAGTCCCCATATGTCCAAGCTACTGTGTGCCAACGTTTTCTAGTCAGTCTGTAACCTCATAACTGAACAGGACCTTACACTCATCAGGGTTATTTATTCATTCACCATGTGTCTTCAATTCATCTACTAACAATGCTTAACTCGATGTTGTATCATGCTTTAAATCTTTTTTTAGCTTAGCTTGTAGGGAAAACTAAAAAATAAAGGACACTTGTTAATTCCCATCCAACTTACTGATGTAAGTGATGGTTTTGTGGTCCGACTTACAAAACCTACAAACTGGAATTCAGCCACAAGTAGTGTTTGTTCTATGACATGCTGTAACCCAACAGTTTCATGGCTACAGTCACACTAGGGAAAATAGAAATGTATTGCAACTATCTGCAATGAACTTGCAATTGTGTTGCCTTTGAGATGGTTGCTTTGAAAATGGGGACCAGGTCTGCAACTACTCGCAATCAGCTGGTGTGTTCAAAGCAACTTTGTGAGTGACCGAGCCAATCTGGGATCAGTTTGGGTCAAGAAGGAAATCATGCGCAATTTGTTTGTGATAATACAGAGATAAACTGTGAAAAATCGGTGAAAGTCTCAAATCTGTTGCCACTAAAATATTTATTCTCATTCTGGATGGTGGTGCCACCCAGAATGAGAATCTGTTGGGGCTTTGGAGGTGTCGGCATCATATCAGGGCTCTCCAAATTATCCAATGCAGGGTGTGAAATATGGGGAAAAAAACTGAGGGGAATGTTTTGGGGGTTTGTTCAATGAAAAATAATCCAGGAACCACCTATTTACTCTGAACCCTGTCAGAGTATTTATTATTTATTATACCTGTCAATGTAATTTAGTGAATTCAGAACTTAAAACACCACATGGCAACCTGCGCAGCCACCTTGCTAGAAGTTTAGTATGTTCAACGCTCAGCCTCTGGGTCTCCACTTGGTTGCTGACAGAAAAATAATTAAACCCAATCACCAGTGACCACAGATCTTTCCTTGTTGTAATGAGGTTGCCATCATATTTTTACTCTAGTGTGACTGAGGCTTCAGAAGTCCTAATGTTCCTGATTGTTGAGCCTGCTACGGGAGTTTCTGCTTTTAGCTGCTATTGCAGGTAGTTGGAGCTATAGTCTGATAAATTTGACCTGTTGCTTCAGTTATACTGCTTCTCCAAGGTTTTCTATGCAAATAATTTAAAGTAGATCTGAATGTATTCTTGCACATCCACTGCTAATTTTACTGTTTGGACTCAAATATCATGGAAAAACTTAGGTTTATTAAAAGCTCATTCTGGTGTTTCACATTTTTCTCCTTTTTAAGTATTGTCAAAGTCAGTGTGTGAAACACCTCAGCCAAAAACTAACATTATTTTTGTTTAGATGCACGCTTCCTATCTTTACTCAGAGAATTATTTAAGAAAACATTCACTGAATAGGAAAAAAAAAAAGAAACACCAGTATGAGTCTTTAACTTTACCCTTGAAAATAAATGGCAATTATATATTATTAATTCAAATCTCGCTAAAAGAGTAATGAGTCTCGCCTTGATAATGTATTTATTCAAATACCAGAATTACAATACTTACTGCACTTTTAAAAAATAAATCTGGGCAGAATAAACACTAGCTTACCCTAATCTAAAGCCATATGGAGCTAAAGAGCTTTAAAACAGCAGAATACACACTTTTACAGTTATACCATCCAGTATTTATTTAAAAATTTAATCCATTTGCATTTATGTAATTTGATGATGGTGTTTTAAAGGGCTAAAAAGCCTACTACATAATCTCATATCAGGATTTAATACTGAGCTATCATTATATTAATTTAATAGATTTTTACTAATGGTGTGAAACATGATCCACCAAACAGGTCAAATATTCACTGCCGTTTTCCTAAATTGTATTGACACGTAGAGCTATACTGCTAAAAGCGCTACTTTTATACATGTCCACATGGTACAATCAAACAGTTGCACATATTTCAATTTTAATTTTAATTTATACAGCGCCAAATTACGACAAAAGTCACCTCAAGGCTTTATATTGTAAGGTAGACCCTACAATAGAGAAAAACCCAAGAACCATATGACCCCCTATGAGCAAGCACTTTGGCGACAGTGGGAAGGAAAAACTCCCTTTTAACAGGAAGAAACCAGCAGAACCAGGCTCAGGGAGGGGCGGCCATCTGCCGTGACCAGTTGGGGTGGGCTCATAAGCAACAACAACAACAACAAAATAAAGATCTCTCCTTCAAGATCCTCTTCTTGCACATCTCCAGGGCGCTGTTTTTAAATATTTTCTTGAGAGTCCAAAGTCTGTGATTTCACGAAGCTTCAAAATCTCTGTTTAAACCAACTTCACTCATGTCTGAGTACAATCCTGCAGATGTCACTGTAGAGTCCATAGTTTCCAAGCTCAGAAGTAGAGCATCAGGTGAGGAGTGAGACCCGAACCATGCAAACCCGAACCCCAAGTTTTTGTCAGAAAGAAGAAGATTATTTACAAAAACTAAAAATTATTTATTAACAAAATTGACACCGCTACAAAGCGACCTAAAAATAACGTCAAACTGACAGCAGCCCAGCGGTGCACAGGAAGTTAACCCTGAAGGGGGATATAGACCAAATTTAAGTCAAGCAAGCATTTTGAGTTTTACAAGCGCAGTCCTAGAACTTTTTGATTGCACCTCATGTCTGCCCATTTACCATTACACTATCACAGTAGACAGCCATGACTGTTTTGTTAAGTGCCAAATAAGAGAAAGGTTATTAAAAAGTGACCATAGCAATCAATTTTTAATTCCTGTTTTTAATTTAATCCCTGTCTGAATAATGTGCATGAATTTTTTTTTTTTCCCGCTCACGCACAGCTCATGCTTTCTTTACTGTGATGTGATGTGCCCCCCTTCAGTACAAAATAAGTCAGTGTCGGGGGCAATGCATTACTAAATAAGATGTAACGTAGTCATATTACTTTTTCCACTAACAGAATAGCTTAAAGCAGTACTGTTTTGACACTCATATAACAGTTAACTAGTGAAAATGTTGATACTTGTGTTCCACCTGAGTTATACCCTTGAACTATTTTCATGTACTTGGACTACTGTTTTGATATAAATATTAAATATATGCATGCAGGCATGACCTTTTGCCTAGCAGCAGCTGCTGAGTTAACAGACAGTAAAGCTACGAGGACAGATGCGAGAAGAGTGAATTTAAGGACGACACAGGGGGCTGAATGACTCAAAAATGGAGATTACTGTCTTTACTTAAAGAGAAAAATATGAGGCTGTTACATCAGGGTAAGACACACCTGATCATAGCTTCTAAAGCAACAAGATTATTTATATTTTCTGTTCAGACTTGTACAGATTTCAAAAGGTAACTTAGGAATCAAAAACTTAAGCTATGTAACCTTATTATTTCAAATTGTGTTTGAAGGCAGTCTCCTGACTACTTTTGCCACACTGTAGCCCACTACAAAAAAAACAAACAACTTCTGTTATTGCACAATTCATGCTGAATGCCAAATTAACCCTTAACTTATAAGCCACACTATCTGTGATTATGTGGGGGCAGGTAGGATTTAGTTATCTGCACAGAAAGGCCAACAAATGCTTGGCACGAGGACTCTTTATCTGAACAGTCTCATATCTGGTAAAGTGCCTGCGAGGTCGGCTCTCTAGAGATCGCTCAAGAAACGGTAACACTTGAATCTCTCTGGAGTTTCTACTGTAGTTCTGCTAAAACCAGGGAACACATTGGGTCTTAAACTTCAAAGTGAAGGAAAAGCTGCTTTCAGCATGTAGAGTTTTGAAGCACTCTTGTACAACTGAAGCATTTTTAATGTTTTGTATGCCATGTTTTTTATTATTGACAAATAAAAACTGGAAAAAAAAAACTCAGAACATGCGACTATTTTTTTGGTTACATTTCCTCTGTCAGTGGCTTAATTAGACAAGCTAAAAAAAACAAAAAACAGAACAGGAACAGCAACCAAAACAATGACTTACAAATGAAATACAAACATAAAGAGATACATGAAGTTAGAGTCCTTCCACACAGGGCTGATACTTCCTGTACCTCTGAAATGAATCTCCTCTGGAGGATGTTGAAACGAAGGCATTTCATCTCCTCTTGCTTAGTTTGGTGGGGTTGTACCTAAAGACACACACACAAAAACACAATCTCAGTACGGGCTTTTAACATTCCTCATGCATCACTCCTCAATGTCCTAAGAGGCATTTTGAACAAACAATAAAAAACAGCCCAAATTAGCCCTGTAAAACGGGGACAATGTTTGAACAGCTCAAAGCAAACAAGCTCCCAATAAACCACGTCTGGAAACTTGGTTTAGACGTTGAAAAAAAAAAGGTACTGGACTGTTTTCTTAGCAGCAGAGTCTGTTCCCTGACTACGCATGACTGACTGAGCATGACTCAGTGATCAAACAACTCAGCCTTGACACACACACACACACAAAATCAATCTCAGACGGTCTCTTTTCTGCTTAGTCAAAGAAAAAAAAAAACCAGCGCCGGCTTACATCACCCGTTACCCAGGCAACGGTGGTGACGAAACAATCTCTAGGTTCTGACTGGAGCTGCTGAAGCCCCGTATCCATAATTCTCGGCTAATTATGTCCTGTGCTCCTGAGTGTAGCAGCTGAGGCTTCGTAGAACCTTTGGAGTATTTTTACCTCCCAGGCTGTCATGGATGAGAGCAAACAGCTCTTCTATGAGAGACAGAGATGTGAAGGTTTCACTTGAATGACAACGGGGTCAACAATTACTGGGAAAGGATTTGGAGCTTTTTGTAGGAAGTATTATCCAGTGTGAATCCATTAAAGTACATTAAAGTAACAAGAGGTGCACAGGAGAGGCAACAACAAGAAAACCTCTAAAAAGCAACATCCAGGCATCCTCCTGGCATCATTTGGACCACCAGTTTGGTCACAAACATGCACATGAGTAGCTCCCTGGAGTTGAGTTGTGCTCGACTATAGACTGAAACAGGACTCTTCGTGGATAGTAAGACACAACAAAGAACATCGTTTTCAAGGAAACTTTTATCTTTCTAAGCAGATTTTAAAATGCATCACATGTTTTCTTGTGCCTTTACTGAAATTGTGTTTACTTGCTGTATCATTTGTTGGTTTGAAAATGCTTCTGAGGCAAGACAGCAGCACGAGGTAGTAAGCTGTTGGGAATTGCATTACCAAGCTTAGAAAGCATTTATAGGGACCATGGATGGAGTAAGGCAAATAACATTGTGAAGGATGTGAGGCATCCCCCCCGCCCCTTTAAACTACTACGATCTGCACGGCCCTGGGGATGGGCGTCCAGGTACACACCGGCTCACTCCTGGTGGCTGTAGGGATGGGTACCAGTATCCGGTGCCATTATGGCACCGGTTCCGACATAAACGGTAGTAACCAGACCGTAAAGCAGTGCACATTTCGGTGCTTTTTCCCCCTGAGATGTCATACACTTTGAATTCTAGCCAATCATTTTACCTTTCCAAGGATAATAGGCGGGCCCAGGTACGTACGTTCTTTTAGAGCAGAGCTACAGATTAAAAATGCCCAAGGCAAAGCGGTCAAAAGTCTGGCTGTAGTTCACAGCAAAAGATGCAAACTCAGCAGCCTGCAACAAGTGCTTTAAGCTGATACTGTGATACTGTCAAAGGAGGTAACACCTTGAATCCGATGAAACACCTGGCGACGCATAGCGGGGTTTTTTTTAAAGCCAAGAAATGCGCCGTATTTGATAGCTTGCTGCGAGACCTCACACCGAGCACATCTACTGCGGGTGGGTTGCCTGTTATCGGACCCGGAGTTAGCAACATCCCCCAAAAACCCGAAGAGGAGAGTCCTGGCCCCTAGCCCTGCCAGTGTAGCAGAAATGATGACGTATGATGATGATGGCAGCAGCCGTTCTTCTCTGCGTGAGTAGCTTAATGTTGTTCGTGTGTAATTTATGTTGAGTAGGCTAACCACGTTATTACATTAATGCACGTAAGGTGAACTAGCAAACATCATCACAGCTACATGCGGCTGTCCTCTTATTTGATGGCAGATGCTCCCTTCACTCTGGCCAAAAAGGCTAAAATAACCAAAGAAAAAGAGGGAAACAGCTAAACATGAGAGGTTTTTGGACAAAGTTTGTGTTTTTTCCATTGTTTAAGCACTGCTTCCAGCCAAGAGTGATACCATATATGCCCTCTAGTTGCAGAAAAGGCTAAAATTGTTATCTTTTTACAAAAAAACAGCTAAACATGAGAGGTTTTTGGACAAAGTGTGTGTTCTCCATTCTTTAAGCACCGGTTCGAGCACCGTTTAAGCAACGGCACCGTTTCAAAAGTACTGGTTTGGTACTGGTATCGTACCAGCCATCCCTAGGTGGCTGCTTGTCGGGGCCTGGAGCCTGGGGCTCGCTCGGGCCCCTTCGGGGGTGGGGTGCCCTCGGCCTCTTGGCCTGGGGCTCGGTCACTCTGGCACAGCTGGCTGCCGGCGGAGCTCACGGGCACGTGACTGCAACCCCCCCTGGCTTCTGCTCCGCAGCTGCTGAGTGACCCCTCATCTGGGACTCTCCTCAGCTCTTTCTGGGACAGTGGCGCGGCTGCCCCTCCGTTGGTCTTCCTTGGTCTCTTGTGCTCTGAGGGCCTCTGGATGTCTGGAGCCTTGATCTCCTCCATACCTGCTTCATGCCCAGGAGGACGGGGCTGTGGCCCCCCACACCCTCTAGCAGATCATTACATGAAGGAACCTTTTAAATACAAGCGCGTCCATGCTCACAGGTGTACACACGGGTGCTCACACACACAAACTACACCCTTTTTGGCTCCTACCTCAAAGCACACTGTGTGCTGTCGATGTTACGTGCTGCACAATAATATTTAATATTTACTGTTATATTCACACAGATCATCGCGATGATGTTGTTTATTATATTGCTCTCTTTTTCTTTGCTTGTTTTCTCTTTTTTCTTTCTCAACAGGTGATCCAGGTGATTGATATATGTATTTTTTGTCTGTTTGTTTTGTTGGTTTTTGCTTTTTGCCCTTTATCACCGTCCCTCTTCCCTGCTCTTTTTCTTTCCCTCTCTCTTTCTCCCCTTTCTTTTCCCCAGTCAAGTCTGTCCCGTGTTCAGCAAATGAAAATAAAATAAACAATAAAAGCAAAGGTGAATCAAATAGACCAATACAGCAAGGCTGGGATGGTCCATTTGGTAAAGTAAATCCGTTGGGCATCTTTCTTTGCCTTTAGACAACAATTCTGATGGCAAAAGAGCCAAACAGGACAGGCAAAAAAAAAAAGTCAACACATTAGTGTTTGACTTGTTCCGAGTTTTACACGGGTTTCTCTTAGATCAGGTCCAAAGTTTGAGAACCCTGGTGAGCTGGCCTGTCCCTTTTGTTGTCAGACATCAGGTCACAAAAAACAAGCAAAGCTAACAATATACTAAATCTGTATGACAAACCGAAGAAGCGGCCAAAATAAAATTGTCAAAGCTGAATCGTGGCACAGAAGGCATAGATGCGTTTTAAGGACACTGTAAAGGAATAACAAGGCTACTTCATGTGGTCTCGTTACAGATTATTAGATCCCATTTCTCACCTAAAGAGATCATCTCCTATGGTCTCGTCCCTCCTGCTCTGTTGCTCCTCCTGAGACAGACAAAAATTCATTCAATTCAAAGTCATAAATCAAATAATAAACAAATAAGAGGGGCGACAGCACCTCAGCTGCATCTTTCAACCATTCATCCAGATCAGAGTTCTTGCCCCGGTTGTGAACCAGCAGATCAGATCCTCCAATAATGTGATGAAAGCCCTCCGAGCCCGGCACACGACTCTGTGTCACAGACAAAAACAAAAAAACAAAACCACAGACGTGGTCTTTGTCGGGTCTTAAAGTCAAATTAGAACATCTGATAAACTCAGAAAAACATCTTTAAAAATAAAGGAAATTTTATAAAAAAAAGATTAACTGATTATGCAAAAATACTTAAAACAATTAAAAAACTTTTATTTTTAAACTTTCACTTCATATCTTGAAATGTGAGTTGTCTTTTTTTAACTTACCCAGGGGGTGACACGTATTGTTGGATGGAAAACTGAATTAACTGAATAATTTATTTAATGACTTATTTTACATTTGAAATGAGCCTCTGCTGTCTGTGTGTGTGTGTGTGTGTGTGTGTGTGTGTGTGTGTGTGTGTGTGTGTGTGTGTGAGAGTCATCACCGGCTGACCTTGCGGAAACATTTGAAGTTCTTTATGTGGCCATTGCCCTGCATCTGATTTTGCTTGGCTTTGGGAGGAGCTGCCACGGTGAGAGATTTAAACTCCACCAACAGCAGCTTCTTAGGAAGGTCTTCATCGATCTTTGACTCCTGCAACAACGCACTTCTGTCAGGCAGGCTTCTTTCTAAGACATTTATATGGTATCAAACAGCAGCTAAAACAGAAACACAGTGCTCAGGCTATATGCAGTATGGACCCTGACAAGCTTAGGCTAAACTACCAACGCCTGGATGACAGACAGCTTCAAATAAAGGCCATGCATGCTCCAATGCGATTTCTAAAATGCTGTAATATACCGAGTATTGCAATAAGATATTTTTATGATTTATCACCTCTTTTCAACAGCAAATTATTTCCTAAAAGTTCAACTTTATCAATATCTGGTTTGTTCAATAAGATAAAGTTATCTCACTTCAGCATCATTGTCACTAAAACCAGCCATATCAATCTGCTGTCTGATTTTTACTCATGTGACTGGACCACTAGTTAGCTCTGAATTATTATTGTCCAGCTAAGTGTTGGGCATTTTTCAGTTTCAAGCCTCGATATTTGTTGGCCCTGCATCGATACAATATCACGATACTACATCGTATCAGGTTGTTTTTTACCCCACCCCTACCTGATAGGTCTTTGAGATTCATTAAATACACACTGTTAATATAGTCACATATATAAAGCGTAAAATATTTCTTCTACTAGAAATGAGCAAGAAAACTGAGCTTGGTCTTCAGGAGGAAAAGAGAACAACTCACTTGGACTTCCTGTTTGATCACAACTGGTTTCAGAGGGCTTTTAATCTCTTCTTTAGGCTGAGGAATATCTGCATTGAGTAGTTCTAAATCCTAAAAAAAAGAAGGTGGAAACTGAGAAATAATCATTCTCAAACATAGCTGGGTTATAGTTGGGTATACTGATGTAGTTTCAGTTTCAGCTTCAGTTGTCTGCAGACTGAATTACAGACAGTAAATCATCTTTCCTCACCTCAATGAAGGACACATCATCTTCTTCAAAAGGAATCACATCTTTACTCGTACTGGCTGATGACATTTCTTCTAGTTTACTCGACCCACGATTAGCCGTTGTGCAGTCAGCTGGGTCAGCTGGCTCTGTCTTAATACGGACAGCGTGCTGTTCAGATCGCTGGCTGTTCTTCTGCAAACTCGATTCTTTCTCCGAACCTGCCTGTGGCCTTTGATTGGTTATCCCATTTTTCTCTAGGTGGACACGTTGCCTCTTGCTCGAAGACTCCGCAGTATTTAAAACTTGTTTCTGTTTAGCTGAACTGTGCTCAGGTTTTGCTTGCTGGCCTTGATTAATTGAGGGTTGCTCATCAAAGCAGTCCATATCTTCAGACATAATGGACTCCAGTTCCTCCATCTGTATCACATCTTCCATCTCCTTCCTCTTTCTACTCTGTGGTTCCTCTGAGCGAGCCTCTGACCGTCCTGCGAACAAATCAGCTGCTGACCCGAGTGGAGTCTGGGACACAGTAGCAGGGCCTCTGTGTGTAAGTGGGGGGATTTCTTCAGACATGGCCGGGGTGTGTGGTGCCCGAGCAGTGACGGATGATGCTAGTGCAGGTCGCTTTGGCTCTGACGTGACAGCCGAGGGCTCGTCCTCCAAATGCCTGGATGAGAGGATAAATTAGAGAGAGATGGGCAGAAATAGATAATGTTTTTTTCTTTAATATATATATATATATATATATATATATATATATGAAAAATATTCCTTTCATGTGGTACTACTTCCTCTTTATTTCAGTATATCAGAGATTAGTTTGCAAAGATCTGAAGTGTCATAATTTGAGGTCCCATGAGAGAAAACAGTCACACATTTGTCTTCAAAACTTTAAAAAAAAAAAAATCTAAACAGTGTGATTTCCTGCTGTGGGTTTTCTTTTTCAATCCTAAACACAGATTTACCTTTTCTTGCTGGCTGGCTGAAAGAAAGTGGTCAGAGTCGACTGTTTCTGTGGAGAAGCTTGTGAAGAGATTTTTGGTTTCTGAGGAGACTTCTTCGGAGGGAAAGTCTTGGTGCCACTGTTAGTCTTAGGAGTTGATGGCTGTGGTCTGATGTCAAAACTGTCTTCACCTGAAACAGAAAAACACTCATTTTTAAAAATAAAGATATTAGCAGAACAGGTATTAGGCTGGAACATGCATAGCTGTTGACAAGGTAGATGACTGACCTTGAGGTCAAGGGCGCCATGTTTTAAACTCGTCTGAGATTTTTAGTAATTTCAAAATCCTATATCGTGTTGTTCTCGAGTTATCGTATTCACGGCACCCACAACAAAACCCTATGCCTACATTTTTTATGGCCAAGGAGTAAAAATCCAGCACGGGTGCTGGATTAGTCCTCTGTTAAGCTCAGACAATGTAAGAAAACTATCAATCGCTGTATTTCTGATTCACTCATGCAGCTACCTGCTAGCTTGGATTCAGACTTCTTCTTCTGTGATTCTGCGTTTGCTGCAGTGGTGAGCGACGAGCTCATTGTTTCATCCACAATACACTGAGTGGTCGTTTTCTGAGCCACGAGGCTGATTACACGGAGCTGACTGGCATACTGGTGCGGCTTCTTCTCAGGCGTCTCCCCTACCGACGTCACCCCGGTGACCTCAGAAACCCGCATCCTGAAAACGCAAAAAAGTGAACTGAAACACCTCAGATGAAGAAGACGACTAAGGCAACGTTTTTGACGGGGACATCATGGTGTCTGTAAGTGCTTGTCTGAACCTCTGTGATGTCTCTGTGTTCGCTGCATACGCCGTGATGTCCTGCGATGCTGCAGGTAACACGGTCTCATCCACAGCTACGCTCTGTGACAGCGAGGCGCTTGGGATTCTGGGTGTCACTTTTGGTACAGAGTCTAAGACACAAAAAAGAAACAAAGCAATCCAAGGAAACGTATAAGAAAACAAATAAATATAGAAACTCTTGTGTGTTTTTTTTGTTTGGTCAGCCACCTGAGTCTGAGCTTGAGGGATTGCAGTATTTTTCACAGGAAGCATAGATGGCAGCCAGACCGATTTCAGACTCTGTGATGACTCGAAGGCCTTTTCTGTGCCAGTGTTAAAAGGAGAAAGATTCAGAAATAATTCAGTCAACACAAACAAATGATCAACACCCTGCAGAACAAAGGGAGTGTGAACCTTTCAACGATGCTCTTCACAGAGTTTGCCCACTCTGTTGCGGAGGGAGACAGCAGAGTTTGGGAGGCACCTGTTGTAAAATCGACCACACAGCTCTGCGGAGACTCCAGCAGGTCACGAGGCAGGCTGCCCTCCTCCAGCAGCTGACTCCTGCCACCTCCAAAACTCACTGCCACACGAAGGCGCTTCAGCTGGAAACAGCACAGTAGAGCCGCATATTAACACACATACACAAATAAACTACAGATAAACATAGAAACATCAGTTTAGCAAGGATGCCCCTCATGCCAAACTCTTGAGTGAATATCTGCCCAGAGATTGCTTTTGGCTCCTTTGAATTTCACCTTCACTTCCTTTGCCTCCTCAGACAAAAGCTCTTTTTGCCTGGTGAAGTTTCCATAGTTATTTCAATTGTTCCAGCATCCAGCACTTCAGCTACCTGGGGAAAGTTACCCAGAGCTACAGAGAAAACAAAAGCACTGTTTTCTGCTTTCATTGTGTGCGCATGCCTTCAGTTTCCTGTGAGATTTCATCCCTGCTGCACAGCAAAGCAGATAAGCAGACAATCTAAATATGATCGGTGTCATATTTATTTACATTCTAATGATAATTTGAAGCCAAAAAGTTAGCTATGCAAAGCATGGATGCAACGTAGGTTGTATAAAGTTAACAAAAATATCACATCACAGTTAGCAGAGTGTGCACCTCAAAAGAAAAACATGCAAAAAAGATAAAAAGATGAATCCATTAGGTCTTTAACCTCATTCATCTCACATAAGAGAAAAGGCCAAACAGCAGAGATAAGTTTATGTCCCTGATGAGGTTTTATAATGTGAAAATGCCCTGCGGTGCACCAGAACTCACCTCATCTGCACAGTCAGGTGTTTTTATTTATTTATCCATATACGATTTATCACAATGGGACTTAACCATAAATGCCACACAAGAAGTACTGAAGTATGCGCTAATGTCTTTGTTAAATATTAGGATGGATGGATCCATGCTTTCTTGTTATTTACACCAAATTCTGGTGCCTAAATGCAGTGAGCTTCTGCAATGTTATTGTCTGATTAGATGTTTTTGTTAAAGAGTAGTTGAATAAGTGTATCTAATAAAGTGGCAGGTGAGTGTATATTGTGATTAGATCAAAAAAAGGTGACTAACCTGTTTGGCGCTGAGGAAAATAAAGGTCCGTCCACTGTAAAGCTGTTTGCGAAGTGGAACCGCTCCAAGATTAACATCGTCTTTATTCAAGCTGGGCTCATCGATCTCAGGAATGAAGCTTAAAAAACACAGAGAGAAGACGGCGTTGAGCTCCGCTTCAGCGTTGCCGTGTATCCATGGGAATGGTTTGTACTGTACCTCTCGGCTTTAGGAGGCGGTAACTTCTGCTGAACAGCTCTGCTGAGCTCTGAGAAGAACTCTGGCTTCACGATGGGACAGCAGCACAGCAGAGCAGAAATGGTCTAATTAAGAAAAAAAACAAAAACAAAAAAGTAACGAACAAACATGCCACAGGAGCTAGCGATGGTACAAAGTCGGGTCCTGACCTTAATGGTAACTTTAACAGAAGACATAACCAGGTGGGTGCAGTCCTGAGACCAGCTGCTGACCAGCTTTCCACCCAAAGCTAGCACGGCCTGAGAGAGCGACGCTTGGCCATCGTTGTCCAAACACGATGAACACACGACTGGCTGCAGATGAACCACACTAACACAAAGAGGACACGGTGATTGAGATACAACCAACCACAATCAGAACGTTTTATTAATCCAAGAGAAAATAACGAGGTCACTGTTGCGCCAAGACAGTAAGAACAGCAACAAACAAGTACAAATAATAAATAATATGACAAAACAGCTCTCATAATAGTATAGCTAACCAAAGTTGTAACTGAGCTTGTTATTTTTTGTATGCATGCGCAGATAAAACAATCCTTTTAGAATTCATACAACTATACATTCATACAACTATACAACTCATACATGAGTTGTATAGTTGTATGAATTCTAAACTATACAACTCATGTATGAGTTGTATAGTTTTAATGTTTTATTTGGGAACAGAATGGTGTGTATGTGTAAGTTTGGTGATGGAGTTTTTATTATAATAATAATAATAATGGATTGGATTTATATAGCGCTTTTCAAGGCACCCAAAGCGCTTTACAATGCCACTATTCATTCACTCTCACATTCATACACTGGTGGAGGCAAGCCACAGTTGTAGCCACAGCTGCCCTGGGGCAGACTGACAGAAGCGAGGCTGCCATATCGCGCCATCGGCCCCTCTGGCCAACACCAGTAGGCAAGTAGGGTAAAGAGTCTTGCCCAAGGACACAACGACCAGGACAGAGAGCCCAGGGATCGAACCGGCGACCTTCCGGTTACAGATGCGATTCCCAACCCCCTGAGCCACGGTCGCCCCATTATGAATGAATGATGAATTTTTATGAATTATTATGTCTATTTTTTTATGTTTAAGGACAACAGATGGAAATTAGCCTTTGGCTATAATCTGGCATGTTTACATTCATGCAATTTTTTTTTTACATTTATGTTCATTAACATCCACTGTCCTAAATAAATAAATAAATAAATAAATAAATAAATTAGCTTTTGTAAAAGTTCTCAAAAAGTTGATTCTGTTCATCTGGATGTAGCATTTTCAGTGGGGGAAACGTTTCATCACTCATCCAATTGACCTCTTCAGTCTCAGCTGACTGCAGGTTTCCCCAACCTTATAAACAGTACATTGCACAATGACTGAAACTAGCACCACTGAATGAATAATGGGCTGGGAGGTCAGTTCCTTGATCATTAATATGCAAATTCTCATGACCATGAAACATTTCTCCCACTGAAAACGCTACGTCCAGAACAGAATCAACCTTTTGGGATTTACTTACCTGGATGATCAAGCATGCATTAAGACATTGTGTAAAAATTCAAGAAATATAACCATATCTCTTCTGCATACCTGAATTTGCTTTGAAAAACCCCAAAAGTCACTAAATCCCCTGATTTCAGGTTCACCGGTGTTGTAATCTGTTGGTTGTTGACAAATGTACCATACTTGGAGGTGTCTTTCAGAGTCAGCGTCTAAAAAGCAGAATACATGAGAGCAATCATCACATGTTCAATGTCTTTACTGAAGATCGGTCTCAGTATTGCTATCAGCGTTCATCATCTGACCAAATGTGTTGACTATGAGCCAGACTCCATCACTTTGCTGATTAGATATTAATGTGAAATAATTAATGCATTCTTGAATTATGAATAAAACCCTTTTTGGGAGGTCACGGTGACATCCAAGGGAGATAAAATGGCACAGAAGTTAAACTGTAATGAAAGTCAAGCTTTAATAGACATTTTTATCATTTTAGATAAAATTTAATTTTATGTTTTATAGTCCAGCAGGTTTATGAATGTATCAATAAAAGGCATCAAGTAAACAGAAAGAGAAAGAAACAAATTCAGAAGCTTCTTAAGGCAAGCAACAAGAAACCACACAGATCTGGCAAGCCAAACAATCCATATTTGGCAGCTGATAAATACTGTGGGAGCTCCACGCGAGTCTCAGAAGAACAAAACAATGTGTGAGCATGTAGCAGTTTTTTAAAATTGCAATTAAAATGACATCATATGTGTTTTATTTTGCAAGTGCATCACTCAGCACAGCTTGCATAGCTTTTGGTAAAAACCAAATGGAGAATTTCTTAGACTGCACAACAATTACAGCTGAGTGGTGGCATGATTTACTACATTCAGGCCTAGTAATGTAGGAGTAGCGCAGCAGCACCACCTTCTGCACCAAAGTGTCATCATGCAGGCAAATATTTCACTGGTGCTTCAAGGAATACCAAGAGGATTTTTACTGATGTTCTGGTAAACCAGGAAAAAGACAAAAAAAGTCACTAAAATGTCTTTGCTTCCTTAACATTACATATAATAAATATGTCTCAGCACAAGCTGGATTAAAGTTTAGGAATAGGCCCTAAGGATAGATTTAAAACAGGCTGGTAAAGCAGCAGATCTGACACAACGGGGTAAACTCTGAGAAACATTTGAACCCCTGGATTTGGGCTTCGTTAAATGCCTCTAAAAGCATGATGTGAAGGAGGGTGTTCACTTAAGTATTTAAAAACAAGTAATTAAATCTTAAAATCTATCAGAAAAATAACTGATAGTGTGTTCTTCCCAGTTGAAATGCAAGCTGCAGCATTTTGAAACAGCTGCAAAACTGCAATGGAAAACATTAAGACCAGCATCTACATTAGTCTAGCCATGATCAAATAAAAGCATGCAAGATTTAAAGATTAAAGCTTGTTGTCATAGCAGTAGCAGGGTTTGTGTTGTTACACCGCAAACAATGAGTAAAAGGGAGTAAAAAATGCACATTTAAAGCCCAGGACAGCACAGCTGTATTTGATTGCAACAGATTTCACTTGTGTACCTAATAAAGTTACCACTGAGTGTGTATAAACTGTATATAAACACTACAACTGTTTGTTCTCTGTTCATACCACCTGATCCTTTCCCTGCCTTGTCTCACCTGCTCTGTAGCACTTAGGTGAGCGTGAGCCCTGCTGATAGACTGGTCACTCGGAAGAAGAATGTCACAATTCTTTCGGCCCACCACGTACGCTTTACCCGAGAGGAGATAGCAGGCCTCAGCTGTGAGTGACAGACGGCAGGTTAGTGATTTTCTTATCTTTTCTTCAACTTAAAAGTTATCCCCTTTTGAAGTTTTGCATCCAGGAATTTTTTAAGAAAATTGTACATTTTATCTTGTAACAAACAAAACGTTATCGCAAAATGATCCACATTCTTTATATCTTTGATATTTGTTTTCTGGGTAAAATCAAAATTCCCAGAACAAACCTGTTTTTTGTTTTGTTTTGTTTTGGGTTTTTTGTATAAATAACTGAGGGTCATGTGATAGAGCACATGACTGACAAAGCAGCGATTAAATCCTCTTCTACCTACAGGTTACCTGTGGTGTAAGAAGTTGTGCTCCTACTGTAAATCAATCCATACATAAATCGTATTAATTACATATTCAGGTCATTAATTAGAAAAAAGGTTTGAGTTTTTGACTTTGACTGCTGGAAACATTTAAATTCAGATCATTTGACGTCTTGTTTATAGTTGCTACCATTAATTTCAACTTCCCATAAGCTCATTTAGAACCAAAGCATCATGCTTAGATAACACATTAACCTGTTTAGCAACATTAAATTAACACAGAGTATAAACACATGACAGCACAGCAAACATGCAGCCTAACGGGCTGCTAACCAGACAGATGCCTCCTGTGTGAACCATGCTTTAAATGCTTTAATCTAGTGTTTCTCAGATAGCTGCTAACTCCATCATCAAGGTGCTAACTTTGCCCGGCCTGCAGCGTCATAAATAAAGCTTCTATAAAACGCCGTCATGACACGAAATGTTACCTGTAGGCTGCTGCTGGGGCGTCAGTATCCACATTATACTGCCCTCTGTTGCTTTGGCATATATTAAAACTAGCCGCAACTCAGAAATAAAGCAATGTTTTCAGCAAACAGTTAAGAACAACTATTAACTCGCCGGACCGCTTCACCCGCGCCACTGTGTCGTCATAACTATGCGCCGCGCTTTCAAAATAAAAGTTCGAAAACTGCGTTTCACTCTCGAAAACTTTAAACACTATCTGATAAAAATTTAGAATAAAAGAAAAAAAAATTAGCTGTGCATATATACAGAGAGTGTCTCGTCTTGACCCACAGTGATCATAGAAGCACAAATATAATGACTCCCATTAGCTGTTTCTACACCACAACCATACCGTACCTTAGAAAATTAGGAATTTGAATCAATAAATAAATTAAATATAAAATGCTGGAATAAGTGTGGAAATAACCATTGCGATCCTTTATATTTTCAAAACACTGACCTCTCTTCAGTTGCCGACTTTTGCTCTAAATACCAGTTAGAAAGCTAGAGAAGCCATTGTGCAGTTTATAAACACTATGGTTACAGTTAAGTGTTTGAAAAATAACAAAGAAATATATTTATATAAAATAATGACACAGTAACAAATTTGAAAAAGCCATAAATCAGATATATTGTAGATTTTATTTGATCTTAAAAGGTGAACCAGACACATGTAACACATTTAAAGTGACAGTTCAATAACAAACGTCAAAATATTAAAATGACAAATATAATTATTAATATAATACGGCGAAACAGATATGGAGGTAATTGCTTTTTTGTGTAAAATTGACTAGTTTATGATAAACTAAAACCAATAATTTATTTAGTTATTCTTAATAAGTATCACATTTTATCTATTGTTATCTTTGGTTTTATTTGCTGAATTCAAAATAAGGGATCGTTGTCAGATTTCCACGGCTGCCCTGCAGCTGTCCTGAGACGGCCTTGTCCCCAGAGGCACGGCAGTTTGTGATTGACTTTCATCACTGCAACGCTGGTGCAAGAATCTGGCTTACGGATGACCTCGCACCAATCTGGATAGTCCACAGGCTGAGATCCACTGCAGGAAAGATTAGTGTTTAGTTATGTTTAGCCACATCAAAATACAGTCTGTGCTTGTTGGTGTGTGTGTGTGTGTGTGTGTGTGTGTGTGTGTGTGTGTGTGTGTGTGTGTGTGTGTGTGTGTGTGTGTGTGTAAGGAAACTCACTGGTCACAGCATCCCACTCCGAAAGGCTCCATGCAAACACACTGGTAGCAGTCACTGGTGATCCAGCTTTCTCCTATCCCGTACATCTGTCCCATGTGTTCACAGGTCCCTTAAAAATGACAAACATGAGAAAGAGAAGATGAAGATTAAATAAAACTCATTCCATGCCGTTACATTCAAAATTTACGAGAATAAGTATATATATTAAAAATGTTCATCACAGCATTAAATTATATTTAAAAAAATGGCTAAATACTTTTTTTTTTGCAGTTTTAGAAGTTAACTACACAAGAACAAAAAAAATGCTATAAAACCACTTTAAATGCAGCTTTTTCCCTCCTGCACTTCACTGAATTACCTTCTCTCAGGTATAGATGCTCTGAATGTTTGTGTAAAGAAAACTGCAACCTCTTCATACTTTGTAGCTTATTACATTAGTATGCATCTGAAGCTTTTGAACCAATCCTGTTATAAAATGTGCATCTGATGAGCAACCACAGCACACAGACTAAGTGGATGGAGACATTCAGAAAACATTAGGTATGAGCACCAAAAAAAAAGAAAAAAGAAAAAAAGAAGTGTCTAATTACATATGTAGGATATATGATACCTTTAGTGTTGAAGAAGCATTCGCCACTGCTGTACACAGAAAAGCATGGAACAGTGGCACTCAGGAAAGACAGTAGAGCCAGGAGCATACTTGCTGTGTTTGCCATTTCTGAAAATAGAAGAAGTGCAAAGGTTAAAGAAACACCATGAACACATCAGTCTGACTCAGGTTCATCAACTCAGTACTCAGGTTGATGCTCTCACTCGGGTTGAAGTTTCCAGCACTGTGTATAAAAATGTTCTGATGCTGTATTGTCTCTCAGGTCTCCTCTGCGCGTCCTCCTTCTGTCATCCACCCTCTTCTTGCTTCTTCCTCCGTCTCCTCCTCAGTGCCCCTCCTGAACTGATGCACTCTCTCCTCCTGGTCTCTCTCTATTTATACCGCAGCAGCACGTTCCCCCCAACCCCCCCCCCTTTTTTTTTTTATCAGAACACACTCACTTTCTACTTTCTTTGTTGCCATGTGTCCACAAACCTCCCACTCATTAATTACCAGCAGATGTTTACGGCACATATACACCACACACACATTATATGCACACACAACAAGCACATTTGTTGCAGTGTTTGTCATTCCCCCTTGCACTGCTTTGCAGACAGTGCCCCAGAGTATACAGTGTGCACTCTTTCAGATAACATTTGTTTCATGGGGTGCCATTTGACTCTATCTGTAGATCGTGCTGATGACACCCTATATAGGACAACCAGGCTCTGGCCTATTGTCTAACATACGAGCAGCTACATGCGTGTGCATGAGCAAAAACATAAACCTTTGACCCCGCTGCTAAAGAAGTAATATGAAAGGACAGGTTTGTTTCTTTATAGTTAAGGACTGATATCATATTTTAGCCTTCAAACAGAGATCTTGGCTGATTGTCTTTTGCTTACAAATGACTAATTTTAAAAGTCACTGAAGCATGTCACTTGCTTTATTCAATTTCATGTCCTTTAATTAATGAATCATCATGGGAACAACATTAGTCCAAATAGGATTTCAAATGATTCAGTGAACTTTATCTAATTTTTCTTATAAAAGTCTCTTCATGTGTGGCGTGCGTCATTGTGGGGTTTATTTTAGGAACACAAGAGACGACGCAACATCTAACAATATCTGAAGGCCGCCTGATTAAATTTGAGCTCATTATGTTTTTTCTTCTTTGTTGTGGGTTGTGTTTGAAGAAGCCACCTTGAATCCTGTGATAGCATAAGCTCATATGCGCACACACACACAGACACACACACACACTCACACACACACACACACGCACACACATGCGCGCGCGCACACACACACTGCGATTTTTTTTAACCCTCGTTCATCTGATCGGCCATTGGCTAGTCATATTTGATTTGAAGCATAGGAACAGTGTACGTGTGTGAGTGAGTGTTAGAGCTATATAAGAACCAATCTGTCTTGATGTCAGAAAAGTTTTGTTCAAAAAAACAAACAGTTAGAGTCAATGTAATCCATTGTAATACACTTACACGTACTTAAATAAAAGTAAACAGAGGTGTTAGCTCTGTTTGTCATAGAGAAAATCATTTTATTAAACCTGTCCCAGGAATGCACCCACAGCAAAGTACTGCTATGCTGAGTTAATGGGAATTCTCACACTGGAAAAACTGACATTTAGCTTACATGACTTTATTGAGGGATTGGTGACAGTTGATCACAGTGGACTGGAATTTTTGTGCACTGTCTCATCATAGACTTATCATCCAACAACTTTTCTGCTGGTCGTTATGGGCGAGGGCTCTGCTTTATTGTGTTTGTCAGTTTGTTAAGTCTACCTTTAAAAAAATTGAAGGGAGCAATAATCACAAAGTACGGTATGATTCGTTCATAGGGAGCACGTCCATTATCTAATTGAAAACCTGCAAAATATAAAAAGAAATTAAAAAAGAAAGAATGAAAATAGGAGATAACCATCTTTCCTACCGGCTCCACCAGTTTTGCATTTGACACATTCCTTCCAGCCTATTCATATAAGATATTGCATAATAAAATGTCCTTTGAGGAATGCAGTGGGTGGACTCTTTGTCGAAGTCAAATTGCATGATAATACTATGTACAACGACAATAAAGGCTATTCTATTCCATTTTATGGGAAAAGATACTTAATAGTCAGACATTAAATAAAATAAAATTTCGCATTTTGCATTCCTACCAGAAAAAAATGGGAAAAGAAAATCTCCAGGAGAGCAGATGGGGAACCAGAATATTACCTAAAGTCCTTATATTTTGTTTAATTTTTTTTTCAATTGTTGAAATGTAAAAAATAAATAAATAAATGATTGGAAGAATAAAGAGGAGGACGTGAAAGACCTGACTTCTTCTCTGGTAAGACAAACACTGACAGCAACGCCTATTTGCTCATGAAGCAGGATGTTTCCATGCAGTCAGATCCTCGTTTAAAGAGAAAACAAACAAAAAAAAAAACCAAACAATGCACGTCTTTACTGTGTCAGCTGTTTGTAACAAGATTGTAATTGTGTACTTGTGTACATGCCTGCGTGTGTTTGAGAGAAAGAGTGGACAGACAGCTGAAGCCGATATTCACTCATTTTTTTTATTTGCGTCATTCAGAGTATAAAGAGATCATTCTCAAGCTTAATCATTTACGTATATATTTTAAAAATTTGCTATTTAAGAATTGCAATCATGTACTTGTAAAGATTTCCATTGGCGCCATATTTATTTTGCAGAACGTCTCACGTCACACAGGCCTTTTTTCAGGGATGAAGCAAGGTCAGAAGTCAGTGCCGGACTCTGTAGGAATATGTCTGATATTTAGTTGACATTATAAAGCACAAGAACAACCGAATATCAAACATATCACACAGCTTCTGGCAAACCAGGAAGAATCCTGCAGGCTGGAAAAACCTGTTGCACAAAAGAAACATGAGGCAGTGAGGTAAAAAAAAAATGAGGAAGTGACAAACATCGCATAATCAGTCAGATTGTTGAGCTGAATTTAACTAATACTGACTTGAACAACCTTCTCCAGAAAGAAAAAGACAGACCAGAGGCCCAGAGGGCGAGGGAGCCAGAGATCGTGTTGGCATTTGAGATCAGCGTCTCTGTTAGCTTCAGGAAATACAGTTGGTGCAAAGGCAAGAGAAGAGGAATGATCTACATAAAGAAACACTCTTAATAGCAATGAAACAAACAAAAATAAAGATACTCACTCATTCTCTCTATGCGCAGGTGGAGTCCCAGCATCCCATCAGCAGGTCCTTCGCAAAACTGGCATGCTGATTAATAAAAAGTAGAAAAATAATAAAAATGTTGTCGAATGTGTGTGAGTCTGTGAGCCTGTCCCCAGTGGGACAGCATTTATATATATGCAGTCCCTTGATTTTGGGGGGGGGGACCACCAACATCCACTCTTTCAGTAACACACACTCTGTGTCCCATGTAATTAAAGGTATATTGATCAGCTGCTGTGGCCTGCAGTCTTTCCTCCCCACATTAGCTGGATCAATAGATGTAATGTTCATCCCACTGTGAGTACACACACACACACACACACACACACACACACACTGACATGAGTGCAGAGTCAAATAACACTCAGTTATTGCCTGTAGGGAGGACAAGAGTGAATGTGACGGTCATTTCAGTAAAGTCACAGGTCGTATCTAAGATTATCTTTAAAAATATAAATATATTTAAAACAAATAAAACTTCTAAATTATGTTTGTTTGCATTGAACATGGTTACAGGAGGAAAATAAAATCCTTTTAAATATGTTTTCCGTCATTATTACAATAATCGAGAGCATCTAAATGTGAAAGCAGTACAAGGTAATTTTTTGTCTGAGAAATACCCAATTTTATTGTATTAAGCAGAACTTTAAACAATATTACCTTAATTTCAAACTCCACATCAATTCAAAGGCAAAAAGTTGACTTTTACTTCAAAATGTGAACACTGTTTAGTGTCCATGGATCGACATTCATTAAATAGCTCTGTTATGTTTTCAATTGCTTGATATTTTTATTTTAACGTGAGAATGACTGTAAAGTTTAACCGGTTCTGCTAGACTTGTGACAATGAGGCAGACTGAGGATTGACTCTAAAATCTCAGTGACCTCCAGCTGTCAGTGTGACCTCTGAATGTCAGGGTGGTTTGTTATAACTTCCACTTTGTGTTCGACGACTCTAACATATTTTTGCGCTAAACATAAAACAGCGTCATCGCCTACAGAGAATCTGGCTATTTTTTTTAACACAGGTGCATTCTTAATTGTACATTTCTGCTCATACACATCAAATCACACACTACAGTTTACGTTTATGACATCAGTCAGATTAAATGTCCCTTGCTGCCGCCTCTGTATCCTCTCCTGGTATGACGCCGACCTTGTCAGCCTATTGGGGCGGAATGATAGCCCCTCGATTGCCTAATTGTGAGCCTGGGGGAGTGTTTTAATCTCCAGCAGATGGCTGGCAGTGTGAAGCAGAGTGAGAGCTGACAGGGTGATACAGAGGAAAGTGATTTTAAAAATGAATTGCATGAGATTTAACAAAACAACTAACATCCTTTGCATTACTAAAGACAAAAGAGTTTGCTTGAAAGCCTTTTTATAGTGCCCTCATCTCAAAGACCTAAGAGGAAAATTACATCCCTTTAGTTTAGTCCAAGTTTTTCTGTTTTCTAATAACATGTTTAAGGATTAAGAGTTAATTTAAGTTAATCTGAAAGAGGTTTCAGTTTAGCTGAAGTATTAGTTTTGCTGTGTTGCTGATAAGATTGCAGAACTAAGACATTGCTTGCAGCTTGTCTTAGTCCGACAGAAAAAGGATCACAAGAGTGTGAAAACGTGCTGATTCTGTGCTTTTATAAAAAGGGGCAGATAACATCACTAACAGTAAATCACTTTAAACACAAATTACAACCAATGAAGTGATTTTGTAAACCTGATCATGCAGTAACCGATTGTTACATGCAGTCATGATTAAATTTAATGGGACTGATCTCATATATAATCACTTCTGTGCAACTGCTTAACAAATCTAAAGGAATAGCAGACCTTCTGTAGGATTGAGCTGCTACGTCCCTGATTTGACACCAAGTGAGGACTTCTGTCACATGTCATTTTACACCTGTCTCTTCACCTCTTGTCTTCTCTCTGCTCTGGTTAAGTTTCTAGTTAAAGGATAAAATGCTTTAAAAAAAAACAACCCTTTAATAATAAAGTCAATTCATGAATGCTGAACCCGACAGACAGACACCCTTAAATGTTCTCATCTCTGAGTAAGACTTTCAGTCAATCAACTCTTCATTTCAAACGTATATGTGTTCATGCACAGTCATTTCTACCCCCTGTAGCTCATGTTATATATCGTTTAACATATATGCTATGAATAACCCTATGTAATATTCATGTTATATTAATATATACACCTAAAATTAACAATTAGATAGAGCAACTGTGGACTGATGGAGGACACACAAATAATGACACTGTACGATCGACCAGAACACAAGCTGTACAGCCGAAGCTTCACAAGAATAACAGACTGAAGTTTATATAGAGTGATGCATCAAAGCTCTGGGTTCTGCGATTGGTCAGTTAATTATGCTCGCTCTTTCTCTCTCTCTCTCATGCACACACATACTGACGCAGAGGCAGGGTCACTAAAAAGGAGCGAGGCAGACAAGGTTAACAGTGGTTATTCAATATCTCTGTGTTTTCAGCGCTGGACGTGGAGGAGTTATCTAACAGAGGAAAATAAATTAATAAAAGTGATCCAAACTAAAGGCCAGAACACAGCGTCCAAGACACAAATCAGATGTACATACGGTTAATAGGTTCACAGTGAAAGCAAAAGTGGAAGATGCTTTCCATTTTTATTTTAGTTGTGCAGCATTTAGTTTTTTTTCCGCCAGCTTATATTTACATGCAGTCAAATATGAAACCGACACACAAACGCCTTCACGAAGGAGCAGAATGGAGGACAGCAGCATTATTCAATACATAAAAACACTGTCTGACTGGTTTTTGCATGCATAAACTATTACCTGTGCAACCAGGATACAGGTTAGTGGGCAGGAACAGTATTTCACAACCATGCGCCTTACAAGTCCCACGCCTTAACTATTGTGTGCAATGTGTTCTCGGCCAACTAATATAAATTACTTTATGGCAGGGAGAGTGAGAGGAAGGTCACCATCTGTTTGCACTCTTTAGCAAAGCTGTGAGAAATGTTACATATATTGATTTTTCATTAATGCTTTCAGACACTTGTTTTTTTGTTGTTGTCTAAAAAACAAACAAACAAACAAAAAACTTTAGCTCTGCTTTACACTTTTAGGTACAGAGAAACTCAGGGACTAGTTTACTAAGTGCACCTGCTGCAAGTCAAGTCAAAGTTTATCTCTATACTGTATTTTACAAAAGTGCTACACAGGTTATGCTAAATATCCAATAAAAAAAATAATTAAATCACCAATAAATACACTATATGCATTATAAAGCACCATACATAAGACTGATTTTGCATGGTTTGTAGGCCTCAGTGCTTTGGCAGCAGTGTAGGACTGTAAAAGCTCAGTTAAGTAGCGTGGTGCCAGGCCATTCAAACTCTTAAAAGCAAGTAAGTTCATTTTTAAACTGGATCCTGGAATGTAAAGATGCCAGTACAGGTGTGACATGATCACGTCCTATTTTTCCTACCAGAAGGCAACCATTTTATACAGCCCACAGCCAACAAGTGACAACAGATCAAACCCAACAATGAGAGAATTACAACAGTCTAATCAAGCAGTATTAAAGGTTTGAATTACTCTCTCAAAGTCACGTGAAGGGTGGTAAGCCTCCAGCTTACTGAGGAATTTACTTTGCATAGAAGCACTGCCAAAAATCACACAAAGGTTCTTTGCAGCTGGGTGGCAATCAGAAACTAAAAGATCATTTCTGAACAAAAAGTATTTCTTCTTGATGCTCATAATGACATTTAACACCATATCAGAATGGTGTTAATCCAACTATTAGATGTTTCAAATATTTCATGGACTCATGGATATAAATTGTACGATTTCATTGTTTTGAAAAATGTTATTACGTTGGCTTTCTCTGTGTTATTGTAGGGTCTTTACCTTACTATAATGTGCTGGTTGAGGCAACTGTTGTTGTGATTTGGTGCTATAAATAGCTAACCTATAATGTGCACCTTTGCTGTAAAAAATGTATCTGATTGAAATGTATTGGTGGTATTTTAAAGGATACTGATAGGGATCAGGATAAAATTGTGATTGGTGGTGGCCCACAGTGTTTTTTTAATCTACTAAGGAAGAATTTTGTCGGCTTAAAACAACAGCAGTGTCCTCCCACAGCAATAAGGTTCCTGGTTTGATCCCCAGAGAACCCCAGAAACTGAGAGCATCTTGCAGGACTGTTTTGCTCAAACAGATTGGGATGTGTTTCAAACTGCAGCCACTAAGGAGAACTGTTCTGTCAACATACAGGACTATGCTGAATATGTGACTGGGTACATCAGCACCTGTGTTGACAATATTGTGCCCACCACACAAATCAGAAAGTTCCTCAACCAGAAGCCCTGGATCAAAGTGGAGGATGCTGCATTCAGATCAGGCAATGAGATGGAGCACAAAGCTTCGTAGTACGGACTGAGGAAAGCCATTACAGCAGCTAAGAGGCAGTAGAGAAAGCAGCTGGATGGCTTCCATTCTTCTGCTGGCCCCGGGCGGATGTGGCAAGACCTGCAGCATATCACAGAGTATAGGGCCACCACCCACACCATCAACTCTGCACGCAGGCTGATGGATGATCTCAACCTGTTTTACACCCGCTTTGAGACCTCCCAGACCTCCCAGATCTCCCAGACCCTCCAGACCTCCCAGAAACCCCAGATTACCCGACTGTCTCCCCCGCCAGCGGTCTCAATAGACCAAGTGCACAAAATCCTGAGGAAGATCAACCCCCGCAAAGCATCAGGACCAGACAACATCCCTGGAAGGGCCCTTAGAGCATGTGAATGAGCTGGCTGATGTTCTCACCTCCATCTTTGACCTTTCCCTCAGTCAGAGCATCGTTCCCACATGCTTCAAGACCACAACTATCATCCCTCACCCCAAGAAAAGCCCCGCCACCTGCCTAAATGACTAAATGACCAGTTGCACTTACTCGAATCATTGCAAAGTGTTTTGAGAGAGTGGTGATATTAAGAGAAATATCAGGGTAGTCTTTGCTGACTATAGCTCCGCCTTCAACACGGTCATCCC
This sequence comes from Aulonocara sp. 'chitande type north' Nkhata Bay, assembly GCF_057382095.1. Taxonomy (NCBI): domain Eukaryota; kingdom Metazoa; phylum Chordata; class Actinopteri; order Cichliformes; family Cichlidae; genus Aulonocara; species Aulonocara sp. 'chitande type north' Nkhata Bay. Next base: position 28,460,902 of record NC_141354.1, on the reverse strand, counting down.
TTACGAACTCATCAGCAACTGTCTGCACTCAGCCTGCACCCCACCCTCTGCGACTGGCTACAGAACTTTTTGACTGGCAGGCCTCAGTCTGTCAGGATCAGCAACAGGACTTCAGTCAGCATTATTACAAACACTGGAGTTCCACAGGGTTGCGTCCTCAGCCCCATCCTCTGCACCCTGTACAGTCACGACTGTGTCGCCTCCAACAAAGAGAACATCATACTTAAGTTCGTGGATGACACTGCAGTGATCGGTCGCATTACTGGAGGGGATGAAGCGGCTTATAGGAGAGAGGTGGCCTGTCTGGTGTCATGGTGTGAGGACAACAACCTCACCCTCAACACTAACAAAACAAAGGAGATGATAGTGGACGTGAGGAAGAAGAAGAGGCCTCACCAGCCGCTGTTTATCCAGGAGAGTGAAGTGGAGAGGGTGAGCAGCTTTAGGTACCTGGGTGTCCACATCACTGAGGACCTCACCTGGTCACTGAACACTACACAGCTGGTCAAGAAGGCTCAGCAGCGGCATATTTTCCTGAGGAAGCTGAGGAAATTTGGGATGTCAGTCAAGATCCTCAGCAGCTTCTACAGCTGCACTGTGGAGAGCAACTGACCCGCTGTGGAGAAGATCACCAGAAACCACACGTCTGCCCTCGAGATGAAGGTTTAGAAGTCCGAAATCCAGAACATCTCGAGTCAACAACTCCTTCTTCTCCACTGCTATCAGACTCCTGAACATCCATGAACATATCCTTATTTATCTTGTTCCATCAACCCTACCTAACTTGGCATTTGTGTATGGACAGCAAAGGAAGAATTTCATTGCACAGAGAAATGCCATTTCTTCTGTACACATGACAATAAACACTTTGAATCTTGACTCTTGAATCTTGAATCTGGTTAATGGTTCTCCTGTGTAGGTACTCTGTATTCCTCCTACAGTCCAGAGATGTTAGGTTACTTGTTTTTTCTGAATTAGTTGTGGATGTAAAGCAGATACAGGGGTTGAACTTTGTTGAATGAGGTGCTGTATAAGAGTATGTGACTTGTGGTGTATAGCACTTTGAGCGGTCAGTAAGCCTGGAAATAAAGCAAGCACAGCAAGTATCGATACCAGCGCTGGTAGTGGTATCATATTAATACTAGCGCGATAGGATCAATACCTTGTTTCTATCCTCTAGTTCAGTATGTAGCCGACTGGATTGTGTCAAATTAATACTTTTTAAAAAATGTAAATATTCCGCAAACACCCAATATAAAAATATCTGAACCTTTTTGTGTTGTCACATCTGTTTTATTTATAGCCTATAGCACATTTAAACAAGAGAAGTTGACTCAAAGTGCTTTAGAGATTGGTACATTTCATTTCAGGTATCCCAATTTTTATTTTTATTTTAAAAACATGAAATGCTGAAAGGTGTGATGTTGAAAGTAAAAATCATTGATTTACTGGTCATTAAAATGTGTTCAGAAATTGCAAACTTATGATGATTCATCTCCAAAGTCTTGACACGTGGCTCTTCCCTCCATAAGCTGCCTTTATAAGTAATAAATCTAAAAGCATTGATACCATTATTGGTATTGGCAATATTGTCCCTTTTACTTGGTATCTGATTGATACCAAAATTTGCAGCATGCCACAGTACTCCATTTCACACACAAATGATCATGATGTTCCATTTCTAAGAACAATAATGTGCCCTGCATATATAATTGAGGATTTTTTGCACTATAATAACTCTTAGTGCATTTCTGTGTAATTATTCTGCTACTTAATTTTAAAAAAGACTGCTGTGCAGACTTTGAACTTACATTACAGAAATATTCCCCCTACTGTTTGAAAATGCCAAAAGACATGCATTTCATTTTTTTTCATTTAAATTTTTTAAACCTAAACTCAAGCATACTGTTTACAAGATATTACATGCATACAACCAATCAGTCAAAACATAGTTAGTTTACAGTTTTGCATTACTTTTGTGCCATGAATTCAACTAAACCAGAGCAGATAAACATTGTTCCTCTTAAACAAGGTTAATATTAAAAGTTGGGATGGAAACAAGAGGCTGGAAGAGTGAGTAGTACAACTAGTAACAGGTCAGCGGCATGACTGAGGGGAGAAAGATATATATGGGTTTTAAATGAACATATTCTCCCATCCAGACAAACTCTTTTACAGGGAAGGCTTTGTATATCACACACCAAATTAGACCAAGTCCAGGATACTAGTATCCATGCCTGATCTTATGGGTCCAATTCCTTTAGCCTTTTAAGCCTTGGGGGCCTCAGCCTTTGCCTCTTGTTGTTTGGGAGCCTCGGCCTTTGGTTGCTCCTGTTTGGGGGCCTCGGCCTTTGCCTCTTCTTGTTTGGGTGCCTCGGCCTTTGGTTGCTCTTGTTTGGGGGCCTCGGCCTTTGCCTCTTCTTGTTTGGGGGCCTCGGCCTTTGGTTGCTCTTGTTTGGGGGCCTCGGCCTTTGGTTGCTCTTGTTTGGGGGCCTCGCCCTTTGCCTCTTCTTGTTTGGGGGCTTCAGCTTTTGGTTGCTCTTGTATTCCACACAGAGTTCTTTTAACAGAAAAAATTACAATAAAAATATAATATGTGCATCAATATCACAATACATATAATAGTAGGCTCTGCTGATTTATGTTAATCAAAGAGGTAACCATACCTAGCTTCTGCAGTATCTGTTTTTATGAACTGGCACGCTGAGCTGTATTTTGCTAGTTCCTGCTTCAGAGTGTCTTCTTCTGTTGTCCAGCTCGTCTTCTCTTTTTCCTGGTGAGCTGTAAGTGTTATAAATTACAAGATGGGTTCGAAGCTAGTATGAGCTTAGTAAAACATACAAAAAAGTCTTTACTTTCTTTACTTCCAACTACACGACTACTTTCATTCACTAGACTTCATAAACCATCACTTACCTTTCAGACTTTTTAACTGTATCTTTGCTGCTGCCACCTCATCTGTTATTGTCTTCTGCAAATGCAAAGAAAAAGCTCAGCAACACAAAGCACTGGTGAAACCACAGAGATCAAATTTGCACAAATGGTTTGCAGAATGTGAATGTGATAAGTATGTAAATATAAATGATTTGGAGAGAAAAAACCCACAAGAACCAAAGTGGAGTAAAATAGTGGCTCGCTTGGCTTTCTCCTCAGCCACATGCACAATGATGCTACACAGCAAAGGCACTTCCATTTGGTAATGTGGCATGTAGAAGATATATAGCATTTATAGACCTAGCATAAGCACTAGCCTACATGCTGTTTTTCTTACAGTTGAAAGCACCATCCACTACTGTTTCTTTGGGTGAAGGAGTATGCTAACTTTCCCAATAGGGCCTGCAATATATACAGCAGAGGCTATAATATATTGTTTGAATTAACAAAAAAAAAATCATCTTTTTTTTTTTGATCCAAATCACAACATCAATCACATCAAGGCATTTTATATTATATGGCACAGACCCTGTAACAATACAGAGAACAAGCCAACAATCAAATGACACCTCTGAGTAAGCATTTGGTGACAGCGGAAAGGAAAATCTCCCTTTTAACAGGAAGAAACCACAGGCAGACAGGCCAAAACTACTGCTGCAGCAGAAAGATTTAGAATTGGGTTATATCATAAATCAGAAATGACTGAGCCAGAACAGTTCACATGATGAAGAATTTACAGGTGTTTCTTCTTGCATTAACCATTAGACGGCCTCAAAAACCACGAAGACAAAACAAGCTATAAATCAAAACACTGTGCTGCATCATTAGTAAATTTACGTAGCCTACATATGAGGAACTTGCCAATACAAACGACCATGTACGCTGTTACTCATATTAATTAATAATTGGATGCAATGTGGTGAAGAAGAAACGTGCATCATGGGAAGTGAAATCACAAACCCATTGCAGCATAGCTACGGGATCCATCTATATACTTTATCAAGTTTTAAGCCTAATCTTCAAAAGCGGGGGTGCTGGATGTCAAAGACTGATATTTTGTACAGTAATGTAGGAAATCAGCTTCAGTTTAGTGGTGGCATAAAGTCCACTGTCAGGCGGATAAGCCTGATTTTCTGAGTGCACCCGAGTACACCTATGCTCCTCAACAGGTGGAACGGGTTTTGGGAGTTACACTAGCTGTCTCTACCCGTAAGAATTACAAAGAAACAAAAGGAATACAACTGTGTGAACCTAATAATTATAAATATTTCTACTCACCAGGTCTCCCTGGCAGGATTTCGCATCTCCCTTTGACTTGTCCCCGTCGGTCTGGAGCTCGTTCACCTCCTCCTCCAGCGCTTTATGCGCAGTGCTGGCCTTTTCCAGCATGTTCTGCTTCTCTGCCTTATCGTTCTGATATTCTCCCAGCACATCATAGGCAACCCGCAGTCTGACATCCTGAAACTTGAACTGCTTCTCGTATTTTTCGTGCTCACCTTTCCGCAGTTTCATGATCCCCACTAAAGCGACCGACACCACTATGGTCGCAGGTAGCAAAAATGACTTCATTGTTTGCCCGGCGTTGAGAGCCTTCCTTTACTGTGGAAAGTGAAGAGCGGATCTTCTTACAGAGCGGCCTCTTCGACGTTCACGAGCAAAGTTGCTCTGTGCGTGACCCTGGCAACACCGTGAATGAATTAGTGAGTCACCTGCTGTTACCTGGATTGGACTTTAATCATTGTGGTTGTTCCTGAGCTCGTCAGTAAACACGCCCTCTCCTAGCATGCCGTGTCTAAAGATAGACAGGTTGGGCCTGTTGGCTTTGAGCAAACTGGTTTGCCATAATAGGCATGTGGTCATGCATGTAGGCCTGTATACACACACACACACACACACACACGCACACACACACGTATATAAATTAGTAGGCCAAATAATAACCTCCATAATTCAAAAAAATATGTACGAAGGTAAACGCACATATAGTTCTGTAGAAAATATAGTGAACTGCCTTTCTTTAAAATAAATAAATAAATATGTGTGTGTGTGTGTGTGTGTGTGTGTGTGTGTGTGTGTGTGTGTGTGTGTGTGTGTGTGTGTGTGCTATGTTGAAAGCAAACAGCAGGTGTTAGGCCTATAAGAGAAAGGCTCGAGATAGGCTGATCATGATGCAAATACATCCCAAGTGTTTGTTTAAGTGACTGCCAACAAGAGCAAGCGAGAGAGAGGGAGTGCCACAGGAGGAAACAGGTGGTTTGTCACGCCCATCCAGTTCAGCAGGTAACGCAGCCTGCAAGTTTCCCGTCACACCGGCGGACTGGTAAGGAGACGCGTGCGCAAGGTCGGAGACCTGGGATGAACAAGTGACCCTCAAGAGTTCTTCATCGTGTATCCCGTGTCTCCCCGTCGAAACCAAGATGAAGCTGGCGATGGCGTTAGTTGGCCTGAGTGTTGTTGTGATGGGTGTCTTGATTTTCCAGGTCGTGCATCAGGAATTCCGCCTGAGTCACTTAAAATTCCGCTTAGTGGAGAACTCGGCGCAGGTTACCAGGAAAGAGCAAGGCATAGTCGAACTGAAAGCCAAAATCTCCGAGCTGCAGAAATCGCTGGACGACGTCAACACAAAGGTGGAACAACTGAAAAAGAAAAAGGCAGAAATTGAAAAGTCATCGGAGGACGCGGGTAAAAGTCTGGCGGCCTGTACCACGGAGAAGGCAAGGCTCGCGGGCGCACACACGCACACAATTGCACTTCGACTCTCCACATGCTCGTGCAGTCTAAACATTAACAAAAAGAAAAAAAGAAAATGATCATGTGACTAACTGTAATACATTTAAGTATTTGCTTGATTGTCTCTATTTGAGCTTCATTCCGCAGTAAACCGTAACTGCTGACTTCCACTTGTTTTCGCATTAGGAGAAGGCGGAGAAGACGAGGGATAGTACAACTGGGGAAATAGATAAACTCAAAGGTAAGCCAGCTTTCTGTTTAAGTTCTGCTTTGTTGTTATGAGCTCTGGACTGACAGATCTACAAATATGTTTGCTTCTATACAATGATATGGATCACATAGGAGAATAAGACAAGCATTTCTCTGTTTGCATTTTTAAATGCACTGGGTGTCGTCCCCCCCAATTGTCTACAAAAGCAGAAAAAGAACTGTTTCATTTTTACATTCCTTTATGAAAAACCTGTAAAACCAGCTGTTGCAACACTGAGCCACACGGGCTTACTTGGAACGCAAAGCTACCAGTTTCAAATAATACATTTACACTCTCATATGTTATTATCTTTTATTGTCTCAGACAATCATGAAGCGGCTAAAAGTAAAGCCCAGGAGAACATTCAGAGCTTGAAAGAGGAGATTTTTAATAGAGATAAAGCAGTCTGTGCCTTTCTTGATACAACCAAGGACAAAGGACGGTAAGATTTTAATCACCAGCATGCATCGTCAATAATAAATTGGATTACCATAGATCACTACTGGGGGCTACTGTACAAGTCTATTTAACACGCCTCTATTGCAAAACTGAAAACTGTCTTTTGATTTCTTGATTTTTCAGGAAGTTGTGTGAAAATCTTCAACAATCACAGTGAAGTCACCTCAGAACTGTTCAACAATGACTACCAACTTTTTCAGAAAAATATTTGTGCATCCAAGTTTTGTATCACCTCTAAGGTTATTATGGAATAATAACAAAAAAAGAAAAGAAATTCTGTGCATTCACTCAGAGAACAAGTATACAGACATGTGGAATAGAGAAATAGAATTCATTTCATATCATAAGAAGGCAATGAAGGTTGTATTTGTAATGTATAATGTGGGGATCATCCGACAAAAATTCTATGTGCTCAAAATGTTGCGCCTAATATGATGATATAACAATAGAAATAAGCAATGTAAATAATAGAAATAACTATTTGGTTAGTTATAGGGAAAGATTATGGTTTGGTTAAAGTGACCCTCGTATCAACGTTTGCCACGTCTGTCTGAGCGTTCTGTGACAGTGTGTTCGAGCTGAAATAACCCCTGCAGAAGCTGTTTAACTGCTATGGTTGGGTACCTGATGTGAAACACTGTAGTGTCTCCTTTTATCATATTATGTTTTACTATTTTTTAGTTATTCTTTCGAATGTAATAAAAAATAGCAAACGTTCACTTATTATTGTAACAATGTACAACACTTTCATTTTAGCTCAGGCAGTAATGAAAAAGCGACCTTGCAGTTATTTTGCACTGGTTTTATGATCGTGGAAACAATATTTTTGCTAAAATAGTTCCTGTAATTTCTTGTAGTAAAATAAACCAGATAGTTTTTTTAAAGGACACACGGACCCAGATTTTATTCAGTTTCTGTTTGGTTTTTATAAATTTGATGTACTATTAATGCTTTGGGCCATAAACAGCAGACCTTTAAGCAGTCTAGAAAATAGATGCAATGTGTGTAAAAGTGTAAAAGCATTGTATATATCAGTTAATACGACTCTGAATATAAAGGAAGCCAAAATGATAAAACATTTTAGATTTAAGAGGCAAAACCTAAATTATCACGTCTGTTCAAATTAATGCTCCTTTAACTCCCCCTAGTGCAGAACCTAGGTTAAGACAGAGCATGTTACTGATATTGTGCTGATACAACTGAGGAAACACTTTCTTACAGGGGATCTTGTTTGGAGGAAACTATTAAAAGTACAATCTGAGTACACTGAACTTGTTACAAAACGTCTTGTATGAAATTAGATTGCCAAAAGCATTTATTGTGGGTTTAATGAGTGCTGTATGGATGTACAATTACTAAATAAAGCGTTTTGTGTTCCTAAAGTTCCTATAAGTTAACAAGCGCAACCTTATTATTGCTCATTTCTAAATATTGTTTTACCTTTACCTTTGCGTTCATGCAGTTCCCTTTACCGCCTTCAGCTAATCTGCAGGCAAGATGCCTTTCCTTATGGTTTCATGATAAGATAAGATAAGATAAGATAAGATAGAACTTTATTAATCCCTCGGGTGGGTTCCTCTGGGAAATTCGACTTGTATAGCCTTGTATTGAAAATAACCTGTATTTGTAAAGTATATAACGACACTGAATCAATTACAAACATATGATAATCACAAATTATTATTATAAATAATGCATTAATATTCTAAATGTTTTGTTTTGCTGTTGTTGTTCTTTTGAAAGTTGTTACAGAAATAATTGCTACCTCTCCTTCAACCTCCACCCACTTGCAAACTTTTAAAATGTCATCTTATTATCTTTTTTATTAATATCCGAATAGCTAATCATTTGGCACCAACTCAAAACATTCTGGCATGTAAACATTTAAATGACCTGCTCAAGTTAGAACTGAGCATCAGAATGAAGAAGGAAAGTGATTTAAATGACTCTGAAGGTGGCAGGGTTGTTGGTCCCAGACAGGCAGGTGTGAGTATTTCAGAAGCTGCTGAGCTGCACTCTTAGAAGGGATGTGTTAAAATTGACACATCATGTGTTAAATTTTAACACATGTGCTGCATCATATTAGGGACAACACATGATGTGTCAGTTTTAACACAATTAATGTGTCTGCTCCTTTAACACATCTTCTGTGTTAAAAAATGTAAACACAAGGATGTGTTATTTTGACACAAAGATGTGTTAAAATGTGTACATTTCAATTGTTTTTTTAAAAAAGGAGAAAAAAGATGGGTATATATTATACATTTATTGAATTCCATTTTTTATTTGGCATATTATAAATCATTACAAACTGAATGAACAACAGCTGTCAGAATCTTTTCAATTAAAATGTTTTAAATTAAATTTTAGCCAAAGCTATATCACAATTTCTACTTGACAAAATCAAACAAAATTCATATCCGACTAGCTTTCTATCTCTCTAGATCATTAAAATGTCAAAAAAATTGAAAAAAGGGCAATCATATATATATATATATATATATATATATATAATGTTCTGATATAATCCAGACAATACATGAATTAAAAATTTTAAAGGTAACAATTGTCATCTTCAACAAATTGTCAACATTTAACAAATGTGCAGTTGCATGCGAACAGAAAAACATACATTTTGGCGAATATAGCATCCAGGTTATACAATTTTGTACCTTGGGTTTAAATACGAAAATCAAAAATTTCAGCCAATCAGTTCATATTGTCTGTCCTTTCCACTGCATAGGTATAAAAATGGTCAGTCCTGATAAGCAGTGTATTTGACAAAGATGCCAAATGAGGTTTCTCACCTCTGTGAACAGAGACTCTCTACATTTTGGACAGGTGAACATTTTACTTGCATCCTTTAATCTGTGCAATCAGCTCCAGTACTTTGGTTTTCCTTTGGGTGGACAGCGGCAGGTCATAGACAAACTCAAAGAAGGTGAAGACGGAGCCAAGTGGTGCTGGATAGGACAAGTTACATACCCAGTACAGTTTGAAAAGCTTATCCACAGCACACGTCAGGCCATCATTCAGAGAAATGGTTACTCTGTCATTCTTAGCAACAATGATGTACTGCCTGGTTGCCCTCTTTAGATCACCGATGCATATCAGCTGGGGTTGGTGTGTTGTGGATGATGCTTCAGGATCACTGCAAAGCGATGCAATACTTGTTCCAGGCTTGGAGATGGGGAAGATAAAGATAGATTTTTAGAGAAGTATTCAGTGAGGTGTAGACAAATGCTTTCCTCAGGTAAACCGTAAGAACTTTACTGAATACATACCAGTGCAAAAAAAGGCTGCAACGACTGGCACCAACTGGTGGGAGTAGGTGTGTTAACACACGGCGGGGGGGGGGGGGGGGGGGGTGTTCTTGTTTCCAGGGCAGCAACTGATTTGAGCTTCGGAATGATACTGGCTTCCCATTTTCGCAAAAAGAGGTCCACCTTTCCTCCTGTAAGATTGCCAAACTCCAAGTCCAGCTTATGGAAATAAAAGAAGTGTTTAAGTTTAAAATGAAGCATTAAATACATTAAATCAAAAGTACATTCTGTCCATTTGGTAGCTGTATGGCTAAAATCAAACTTTACAGTATCACATTTCTGTTACCCATTCCACATCAAGCTTACCTACACAGTGAAACATAACAATTTACTTGGAGTGGTATTTGAATACAAGTCCATTACTCCTTAATTTTAGCTATGATTTGGGTTCCATCAGACCCTGAGGAAAAATTAGGACTTTTTAGTTGATGTGATATTGTTTTACCTTTACCTTTGCGTTCATGCAGTTCCCTTTACCGGCTTCAGCTAATCTCCAACATGCTGGGATTTTCCCACACAAACTATTTCCAGTGTTTACAGAGAATAGTCTTAAGAAGAGAAAAGATTAGCCCTTTATTGTCACTGTACACGTACATCAAAATATCACGCAAGCAGCAGTTCTCTGAGTGAAAATGTCTTGTTTATGCCAGAGGTCAGAGCAGACTGACCAGGCTGCTTGACCATACTGGGCTTCACAACCCTCAGCTAAGAACAGGACACCGAGGCTACAATTTGAACCAAAAATAGAACGATAAAAGACCTGGTAAATGGTGCTTGGTGTGATGAGTCTTGATGTCTGCTGTAGCATTTCAATGATGTGGTCAGAATTTGGTGTTAACTACATGAAAGTTTGGATCAATGAAAGCATGGATTCAAACTGCCTTGTGTCAATGCTTCGGATTGGCGATTGTGGTGAAATGTTTATTGGGATACTTTCTTGTCCCATTTTGGGTGCCTTAATACCATCTCTTTGTGACTAAAGTGTAACCATCTTCTGAAGGCTGCTTCCAGCAGCATAATGCACTATGTCACAAAGTTCAAGTCATCTTTGTACTCAAATGGCCTCCACAGACACCGGAGATCAATCCAATAAAGCACCTTTGGGATGTGGTAGGACAGTAACAGTTGCAGATAGTAAACTATTATCTATTATCTTGTCTCTTACGTTTAGATTTTTATTTGCACATTACTTTTTAAAATTGCGTTGCATTAGCTAAGTTAACAATATAGATTAAAAACTTTATATGTGCTATACCAGAAATAAGTTCCAAATATTGCAATATGCGTAAGTAAAGAAAGTTATATTTCTAATAAAATAAATGTTACGTACTTTAATCTCTAAGCTTTATGAGTAAAAAAGCTACAGAAAAATAATAATATATAATAATAACTCTATTAATTTTTTTATTGTCTAATCCCCATGTGATCTAAGTCTCTCTTATAAAACTATTTACTTGTTTTCTACAAATGTATAAAGTTTTTTTTTTTTAACTTAATCACTATTAAACTTAAACTTAATCAACCATTAAAATCTGTCTTTTTGTCTCGGAAAAGTTAGAAAAAATAATGGTGGTTACCACGGGAACAGAAAAAAAGTTCTATTTGACACCCAATCATATTGGAATCTGTACGGCACGTGACTGTACCCAAACGACGCAACGGCAGAACTCCCTCACGCCGGAAGTTTACAGCCTGATCTTGACAAATGAAAGTCACCGGTAAAATAATAGCAGTGACACCCGCCATAGGACGTATTCCTATTCTGTGGAACATAAACACGAGTCAAAGATGGTTAAGTCGCTTTTATTTTAAAACAGACCAGTGTTTACTGCAGCGACCGTAGTGTGTTTGGGCGCTAACTGACGAAAGCATTTGCCAGCTAACTCTCAACGACCAGTTACAGGATCATTTATCTACCTCAGAATATAGAAGATATCACCGCGGGGACAGTTTACAGATGGCAAGGAGACTGGGTCGAATACTCAGGGGCTTTCAGAGCCTCGGTTCACTCGCATTCATGAAGTCTGAACTCAGCAACCTCCCTGCCAGCGTTTCATTGAAGAGTATGGTGGTAGGTAGATCTGTGAGCCGTATTTTATGAAATACTTTTTCATGCTGTATGTGAGTTGTTTGCCGTGTCATGTTCTCCTCACTCCTGCCAGATGTTTCTCCAGTGTTGTGACTGTACAGCTAAAAAACCAAAACAAAACACATGGCCAGCGTGAGAGTTTGTTAGCTTGTCGCAAAAACAACAACAACAAACGAACACATTTATATAAGATGACTATAACGTAGTGATTACAACTTAAAATAGCAGGCCATGTCACTACAACACGACCACAGAGGTCAACATCATCACAGATAACATAAGAAACACTTTATCGAAGAGTTGGAAAATGATTTTGTTAGCACAATTAAAAATGAAGTTCATTCAGTTCTTTTTCTTTTTGTGTTCTGCTTTGTTTTTGCCCTCCATCTCCCCTATATAACGTTTTAAGAAAAACAATAAAAAGAAAGTGAAAAATGAAGTTCATTATGACAAACATGTAAACAGTAACAAATAATAGTGTTGTAGCTAAATATAATAACATACAATCATGTGAAGAAGGTTTTCCGTACTTCTTCCTGTTAAAAAGTACTACTAAAATCTACGTCCTGACTGTTTCCATAGGAATTAGGTATTCGAGTTTATATGAGTTAGAATTTATAAGATCATAATAATCTCCACATTTACATCAAGAAACTTATCCTGTTCTAACTCTTTACTCTTTGTGCTAACAACTAGTTGGCAATAAGGTCATTTACAATAGCAGAATGTCTCTATGCATGCAAGTGTACATATGCACCTCAAACACACAGGCATACAAACAGAATTAGGAGGGTAAGTATCAGTCAAATTCTCCTAATGGAAGTAAGACAACAGATTTATTCGATTTTAAATTATCAGCAATTCCTAAGATCTTTATAAAGGCAGACGTTTTGGCATTTTGCTGGTTAGGAGTATCCAGTCTTCCCAGGAGTTGACATCACAACAAATTCTCCCCAAGGTCAGATTGTGCAATGCTCAGAGAAATTGCAACATCTCAGACTCTACAGGCTTCAGTTATAATGATAAATATTAAAGTTCATAACAGTGCAGTTAGAAAATGGCAAATAGGGTTTGCTTGGAAGGGCTGCCAAGTGAATGTCTCTTCCTTATAAAAAAGAGTTTGGCTGCATGGCTCAGGTTAGCAAAGTACCACCTGAACAAACATATCAGGAAAAATGTCCCTTTGACAGATGAGACCAAAGTGGAGGTGTTTGGTAAAAACGAAACAGAGCATATGAATACAAACACCTCAAACCCACAGTGGTGGAGCGGTGATGATTTGGGCTTGCTTTTCAGCCACAGGAGCTGGGTACCTTGCAGTACCCGTATTAACAATTCAAATGTGAGGACATTTGTCTGACAGCAAAAGTGGAGCTGACATTGAGTCATGCAACAAGACAATGATTTCAAACACAACAACAGTAAATCTACAACAGAATGGCTGAAAAAGAAAAGAATCAAGGTGCTGCATTGGTTTGCCAATATCAAATATAATAAATATAATATCCAATATCAAAATATAGCTATTTTAATACTTTTCGCTCATTTGGAAAATGTTTTCATGACCCCCGTTGACTTAATAGAACCACAAATATTAAAGCAGCATCCATATGGTATCTATATGAGACATCCACACTTTGTCATTACCCTTTCGCTACTAACAGACATTGTAATTCATTTCTCTGTTTAGCGAGCGCTTCCATCACTCTTTTCATCCAACCCCCGGGACTTCAGTCTTCCTAACTCCTCATGGGGCACAGAAATGAGGCAGCTGTATGAACATTATAACAGCCAATGTGAGGCAGTGACAGATGGAGGAGAGGAACAGGGTGGACTATGGAACAGACTGCCAAGCTACAATCGTTCTCTGAAGTATGCTGCAGGTAAATATACAGACCCAAAAGTTTACCTGAAATAAGAACAAGAGAATTTCCAAAAGCTCCAAAAGCTTAACGTGGCTGCTGAATGTTCACTTGTGTTCTTTCCCATCAGGTGGAGTATACCTTAGCAAAATAATCCAGGCAAAAGCTCGTCTTTTCACCCGCAACATCAGAGACCCGGGGGCAGCATTTGAGTACGTTGTCTTTGCTAACAAAAAGGAGCAAAGGTGTGTGTGCATTTTCCAGGCTGGACACCTTCTGGAGGGACCACCAGGGTGAGATAACACACTCCTGTCCAAGCTTATCGAAGTCTGTGCTTTTCACGTTGTTATACTCCATTCTCTTTGTCATCCTCTCAGCCAGCAGCTTTCCAGTAAACCCAAAGTGGCAGAAATAAATGGGAAAAAATAAAGGAAGACTTGTGAATTTTTAGCTAGACTTAACTCTAAATGTTCCGTCAAATCTCATAAGTTTTACTGTCTCATGTACCAATGTCTGTGCTTCCAGAAATGTCCACGGGGGGGCGATAGCCACTATGATTGATACCGTGACAGGAACTCATGCTTGTGTGCATTCTGGACCTGTTATGACTGCCAACCTCAACATCAACTACCGCAGGTACAAGAACAAAAATCAGCAAATTGTACATGATAAGAATATTTATTGAACATGTAGCACACCTTACAGAAATATGAGGATTAAACTGTTTAGTATATTAAAGGAAAAAAATGTTAGATGTTTTCATGTGTGTTGTCCTGCTTGTTAACATGGAGCATATTTAGCTGCTGGGCAGGGTTTATGGAAGTGTCACTGAGGCGGTCATGCAGAAGTCATGAAGGTTTCTCCCTGCTCCAAGTCAGTATAATGAAGATCGACTCTGAATGATGTCACATAGATAATTCATTGTGGAAATTAAATATGCAGCATCGGTGTCACCGAGTCAGCCCAAACGGTTCACTTTCTTTGGTCAAGCACGGACCAACAGACATTTTCTCGGCTGCCCAGTTGTTCTGTTTAACACATAGCAAAATATGAATAATTACACATATAATTAACACAAAGTAACACCTCTTAGTGCACTACTTTGATCATTTACTGTGAGTTTGATCATTTTGTCTTGTTCCAAGTCCCATCCCGCTGGGAAGTACAGTGTTGATCGAATCCTCTCTGGATAAGAAGGAAGGCAGGAAAACGTTAGTTTCGTGTAAAGTGACCAGTGCTGACGGCGCCAGATTGCACACAGAAGCAACAGGTAAAGCAACAGGTTTTCCCCCTCCCACACACACACACACACACACACACACACATACAAAATCTCAGATGGACATGTTACTGTGAAAGCTGCTGGTAAGTGGTACATCTGCTTGTCTGTTTTCTTCTCTGCAGCACTGTTTGTGTCAATCGGCGTCAGCCAACTAATGAAAGGGTGACACGAACACGCCAGCCAGCCATCTATGAAGAAGGAGACTTCAGAAACAGTGTGCATTTTTTTTGTTTTGTCTAAGTGGGCCATTAGTTTTTTTTTTAATTAAAAGGATGTACATATTTTATAGGTGATAGAAGGAAACTCTTATATTAAATAAAAAAGTTAACCTTCTATTTATACTACTAATATGTTGCATTTGATCTGATACTTAGCTCTACTTGACTGCTGCTCCTTCATGTTACTAACTCATGAACAAATTTACTGAACTAATTCAGAAGTATTGATGGTATTGATGCAGTATTGATGGTTTTAATTAAGACTGCTGTATTTGAGAACAATGTTATTGATTTAAATGTACTGTTCATTTATTTATCATTTTATTTTCTCCAAAAAAGCCTTTTCTATTGGTATTGCGTTGCTCATGCAGGTGGTGTGTTTGTCAGAGTTAAATAATCTGCATTGAGAAATAAAACGTTTTTTGGGGATACTTTGAAACTGATGATCTTTACATTTGAGTAGATACCGTCAGACTTAATCTTGAAATAATTCTGTGGTAATCTGCTGAACTTAATGATATTCATAGGTTAATACTATTAATAGTAAACACTGTGTAGTAAATGTTGAAAGGTTTAATTAAGGGATACTGAAATATATGTGATACAACATCAGCTTACTACTTTTTGTCAGTAAATCACACAACTGAAGGACGAATGGGTTCTAAATTTATTCTTGAAGTTTTGTGCCCCTTACATCACAAATGTTACACAGTTTTGTTTTTCATGTGTGGGTTGTAAACTGTTACCCCCCGTGTGGTGGTTGTGGTTTTATTTGAATGTGGGGTGTGAATTTGCATGCCATGAGAAATTATGACATACAATGAAGGCATGAGGACTTCAAACCCAAAATCGTCACGACAACTGGCTGTTTTTTACACGAGCTGGTTATTCTCGTTCACTCTGACACTTTGAACGCGTTTCTACATTCAGAAACGGCTGACGGATGCCGCAGTATGCCATAATAAGTAACACAGTCCACATCACAGAGATCAGTGCTGCTCTAGCAGCCACTGCAGACCACAGTTCTACAAAACATGACACCTGAGAGTATGTAGAGTACTGTTTTTGATTAAACCCATACTGTACTGACTATAGGTTGAGGACAACATACCTCCCGAATAGGCTGGCATCTTGTAACTGAGGAGCAATTACAAAATGACTCCAAAACATAAAAATATTATATGTGGGATTAGTTTTTTTTAGGGAGGTAGCAGGTTCACTTTATATATATATATATATATATATATATATATATATATATATATATATATATATATATATATATATATATATGTACGATGACTACCTGACCTTTCAGAGCTAAGTTAAAGTCATAATGCACCATGTCCAACCAGCAATATATAAGAGCAAAGCCTTCCTGCTTGTAACTTTACATAGACTTTCAAATGGCTTGCTGAGACCATGACATCAAATGTGAATGTTCATTATGCAGTGCAACCCAATTAAAAAGTATTAGTTTAGCTATATTTTCATTTCAGATTAGTTTTTACCTTATAGTTGTTTTGTCACATTTAAAGTCACATGAAAAACAAAGATTGTATTGGTGTCTGTGTAGCCCTGTTAAAAAGCAGAGTACACCCCATAATTCATCGTCTTGTAGAATCAACTACAATAACCTGAAGTATTTATTCTCTTCTTGCTTTTGTCAGTCTCTCACGTCATGGTGGAGGAATTTTGGCTCACTCTTGTTAACAGTGTTCCTTTAGTTCATTAAGGCTCATTCATGCACACCTCTCTTAAGGTCTCACTACAACATTTCAGTCTTGTTCAAGCCTGGACTTTGACTCGGCTGTTGCAGCACCTTGATTATTTTTCTTTTTTCAGTCATTCTGTTTTGCTGCTGTGGATCTTTCTCCTGTCGCATGATCAAATTCCATCCAAGCGTTAGCTGTTGGACACATTGGGATTGGAATAAGATAACACAAAGATAAGAATCTGGATGGCCCCTATACTCTTTTGCCTGGAAGACTTGCAGTTTAATATTTAACATCTTGATTTCTCAGTCCACAGGCTGATTTTCCACTATCCCACACTCCACCTTAAATGAGCTCAGCCCTGGGGAAGGTACAGATGGTTTTCTTTGCGTGGTACTTGTTTGTCTTTGTCCTGTCTTCCTCCCCTCACCTTCAACCAGTGAAAGATGATGGCTGCTGTCCCTCTCTGAGCCTGGTTCTGCTGGAGGTTTCTTCCTGTTAAAAGGGAGTTTTTCCTTCCCACTGTTGCCAAGTGCCTACTCATAGGGGGGTCATCTGATTGTAGGATCTTTACCTTACAATGTAAAGCGCCCGGAGGTGACTGTTGTTGTGATTTAGTGCTATATAAATAATAATATTAATATAAATGAAATAAAACTGTACATAATTTAATTTTTGTAAGCAATGATAAAGTATGGTTTTCAGAAATGTTCTATATGTGGCTCTATAATATAGTGGTTTGCACATTTGCCAAACAAGCAAAAGATTCCTGGTTTAATCCTGGGAGGAGACTGGGTTGCATCAGAAAGGGCATCAGGTGCAAGAATATGCTGAATGACCCCTTGCGAATTAGAGTGCAGCCTTCCTGGGCTCATGCAGTGATTTCCACTACAGATTTGTGTGTCTATGTGTTTTTAAAATTCAGTGCTGCTCAAGGGTCTGAACATCGCAGTCAGTCTATTAAGAGAGCGTAAAGAGATTTATAAATGTGTGTGTATATATATATATACACACACACATATATATGAAGAACCACAGGTCATGAAATCTTAAAAATTCTTGGTCATTTAGGAGAATATTTTTAAACCTTTAAACAGAGTGCCTCTGTTGTAAAGAGGTTTTATGCACAACTGCAAAAAGTGACTGTTTAAAGTTAATATGAGAATAATTATTTTCAAGAAATTTTTTTTTCTGTTCTGCTTTTTAGTAGATCCTGTCAAGTAAGTTTTTATGCAGCAGTCAATTAGTGGTTTAAGGTCTACAAGCCATACAGACTTTCAACTGCCTTTAACTTTAGTTCTCACACAGTTTGGTCGAATGTGTGGTTTCTGAGTGTATGGGCTCATCACAGTACAGGCCTGGTGGTCTTTTCAGGGCCCCTCATAGCTTTAACCTCAGTAAAATTGAGATGGAAATGCTACCAAAGTTTTTTAAAACCTTAATGGTGTGTGAGCATCTGTGTGTTTGTGTGTACGTGTGTATGTATGAGTGAGTACAGGACAAGTGAGCACTAGCAGTGTTTTTTTTTCCTTTCCCCTGAAGAGCCATGTGGTCAAGTTGGGTATGAGGAAGCGGGTGGAGGTGTTTCCACTTTCAGTTAAAACCACCTGCAGCATGCTCTGTCCAGTAGCATTTTAGTCTTCAGTGCTTTTTTTTTGAGGGGCCACAGTTTCACAATCCCACGGCCTTGTCATGAAATGTTTTGGTAGCTCTGAAGAGGATTCAGTGTTTTAGTTCTCTAGTTCACAGGTAGATTCTCAAATACTTAGACATTAACACATTTTCTCATAATTTAGTTTCTGTACACCTCCAACAATAGATTTTAGATCAAAGGTCAGTTCAGTTTTTATCTTCAATAAATAAAAAGCATGGCCCTGTTGGGTTGAGATCAGGTCATCAGGACATGGCCACTGAAGAATATCCCACTTCTGTGCTTGGAGAAACTCTTAGGGATGTTTCCTGGAAAAGTCTAATCTGGAAGTGGCTTGCAACTTGTGAAGCTGTTTTTCTTAATTATGGAAAGAATATTTTGATCATCCAGTCTTTCAGGCTTCTTGGTATTACTGAGCTGACAATGCATACCTGCTGTTTGAGAAGGAACCGGAGTTTTGATTTGGACAGCTAAAGATTTTTTTGTTTGTCCTCTTTTACTCGCATGGCATCTCTTTGTTCCAATGAACAGCTATCAAAGCTAACAAAATGACTTCAACACATGGGATCAACTCCAGATCCTGCTGAATCTGTTCATGGAATGACAAGGAACAGGCCTCACCTGGCCATGCAACTGCTGGTCAGTCAATTACCCCGTTGCTTTTGAGGCAAATGGGGGACTGTGTATAAAAATAAACAATTAATTCAAAATTGCAGTTAAACCCCTTCAGTTAAAGTGTGCACATCGATCTAATCTTGATTGTTTGATTCAAAATAATCCCCTGTGGTGGAGCACAGAGGCAAAACTAAAAAAAAAAAAAAAAAAAAAGAACAGTACAAAATTAAACCAAAAACAAACAAATCAAAATCCAAAACCTTAAGCATGTAAATATGCTTTGTATTGTTCTTTGCTGCAGTTATTAGCAACATTTGAAATGAAAATACTCACTTTCTCACAGGTTAGCTAGCCAACACATCACTTAACTGTTTTTACAGCATGTGTGTTTGTTTGTTAGTTAAAGCGAGCCATGCAGCATTCACTCCCTCACTGCACCTCTGAATTATTTTTTTTAAGTACTTTTAGCATAAAAGAATCAGAATCAGAGTCAACTTTAAACACAGGAACTTTAACCCTAACAGCCTTTGAGACTTGTAATCTGTAAATGCTGGTAAAAGTGAAAGGACTTGATAAGACCCTGAAGTGATTCTTGGTGATTTAGATGAACTCCAGTGTTTTGAGTGAGTGTTGGATTATGAGGATTATGATTTATTATTGCGAGTTAATTTTTGTAGTAAAATGATTTTAAAATATAGCTGAACAAATGATTAGTAGTTTGACACACAATTATTTATTTATTTATTTTGATAATTAATATTATTAATAATATTAATAATTAGCAGCTCAGTTGTTGTGTACATAGTAGTTCAACTTAGTTGTTAAAGTAGTTAGAACAAATTATAATTGACTGCTCAAAGACATGCTGATCTAAGGACATACTAAGATTTTTTTTATTGACGTTTAAAAACATTGTTGTCGTGAAAGAAATACGTCCTTACGAAGAATGAAAAGTGTCACTATCACGTGGCAAACATTAAATCAAGATAAGATTTTGCAGCCCGGGTTCATATGAGTTGTCTGCTACAGGCTACTTGAGTAAATGCACTCGGTTACAGTCTGTTTCCCTCCTGACATGCATGTGTCTGCACCATGTCTGCAACCACTGTACGAGCCATGTCTTAGAGGATTTACCACAATGATGTAAACCGAGAAGACGTATCGATTATTCATCGTTTTCTTTTTGTCCTCCCACCCGTGTTAAAATGGGGCATAAAATAACCCTTCCGTGTATGCCATACTGTATGGGCAGGGCCCTACGAGTAATTCTAACAAAAATGACACCAACCCACGAAAAGGGATTTTTAATTTAAGGATGTTCCATTTCCATACAGACTGAAATCTAACTCTCCACCGTGCATTTTATTTTCTCGATTGGTGTGGCGGAAATTTGTGGCAGCAACATGGGATTATATTTCTCAACCGAGCACTTCAAAGCAAAACCCGATCCGGTGCTATTACGTAAGAGCCGGTGACATAACTCTCTCCAGCCTGGGACGGCTAGGGCGCACTGTGAGCGCAAGGGGAGGGGGGTGGCGGGCGCGCGGCCGGCCGGTCCAGCTGCACTCTCCGCACTGCTGCTGCCACAGGGGGGAACGGGATTATTTCAAAAACAACCACACAAGAGGAGGAGTGCTGTTGAATAAGGGACCCTGACACACAGAGAGAGAGAAAGAAAGAAGCCAAGGAAGATGACTGCCGATTTTGGGGAGCCACTGTGAAGACTCTTGAAGGAGGCGAGATGGCAGTGCACGTTTTCAAATGCCTGCGCCGGCCTGGGCGCTAGAGCGACCAACAGGTAGTATGAGTCTCGAGTTTTGCTTCGTTTCTTTCTGAGCACTGCAGTGTCAGCAGATAGATTTGAAAACTGACTGACCTTACAGGACTTTGTGGTTTGTGTGCGCCAGAGTGCGTGAGTGAGAGAGCGAGTGAGTGAGGGGAGAGTGTGTGCAGGCCCACCTACTGGTGTTTTGACAGGAGAGTTATGGAATATGAAGAGCCCGACGTGCCCTCCGCTGACACCCCCATCAAGAGAGGTGAGATTTTCCCTCTCCAGGTTACATTTACACTGTGGCAGGTGCAGGAAAACTGAACTTTAAAGTCACAGCAAGAAAAATACAATTTGTTTGACTAGTTTCAGCTCACTAAACAGTGTGCCTTGACATTTTATGCCCTCATGTCCCTCGCTTATTTCCCAGCATGCCTTTGTGTGCCCACTCACTCCCATCCCCTCCTTTCCTCCTCACTTTTATCTCATCCTGTTGGCCTCTAGTGCACCAGCTGACTCCCTATCTCTCCCTCTCTGTTCACTCTTAACTTCTCCCCCTTCACTCTCATCCATCTTTACCCTAGTAAACCTCCTCATCCCTTTAACTGGGGTATGGTTAAGGTGCTGTGAGTGTGTAAGAATGGCAGTAAGCCGGAGTAATCCATGGGAATTAGCTCTAATTTTTGCCTCTATTACTGGCCAATGCCTTTCTGTTCAAAGCCTCTCCCAGGCCATAATCAAACTATTGGCAGTGACTGGAGATAAGACTGTCTCTCTGTCACAGAAACCCATAGCACACCTTTCCTACAGGATAGCAACACAGCTTGTCTGAAGTGCTGCAAAATGTATTTGTGTGTGTATGTGTGTGCCTCCATTTAATGCATGTAAGAGGCAAAGCAAATAAATAGGTTCTTATTTCTAAAGAGGTGAAACAATAATGAGGCCTGTCCCCTTTTCTCCAGTAAATGTAGGAGGATCATAGCAGCAACAGTTTACATTCAAAGTCCTGAACTTTGTATTTTACCTTTGAAAATTTCACCACACTGCTGATATAGTTTTTGGTTTTCTTGACTTAAGTTTTTCGATATTTGCCACTAACATTGACAGATTGATACTTTTATCTACCCCCCTAAACTCCCCCAGAAACATAACATAAACAATTTGCTGGTTACCCTAGATTACCTTTAGACCGCAATGCCAACAGTTTTAATTTGGAACCATTAGTGATTTAATAGTATTATGTAACCATTAGAAAGAAAGCGACCAGCAGGCAGGTCAGAGAGGAAACAGGCACAATTTAGTGTCCATTATAGATGTATTATAGATGCCCAATTATAATTTAAAATGGGTTTTGTTTATGTTGCAAAGTGTCAATGGTAATCAAGGGAGGAAAATAGGGTAAGATTAAAAGTGAAAAAAGAAATGCCAGTATCAACAGGGACACTGAAATGGCTCTTAAAAGTTTTATGTCCTTCTGTTCTTCTTCTTCTTCCGGTTTTTATTTGCAAGTGACAATACAAACAAATAATTCCAGAGTGGTTTCCTTTGGAGATAGCTTGCCTTGGGTAAGTTAAAGTCATGTCGTGCAGAATTTAGTGTAAAAATGACAACGTTTGGGGTAAATTTGTTAAAATGATGCACAGCTGAAGCTTGAACATTATGTGCAGGATACCTAATGCATCTGGCCCTGGAGCTGATGCTTTATTCAGGTTAAACTAGAGTGTGGTTGCACTGTTTTATTTTCATATTTAGTTTCCGTACTGCTGAGACGGCTCTTCTTGACTTGATGAGAGTCTTGGTTTTAGCGGCTGTTGTGGGCGTCACTCACTTTTCTCAAGCAGTAGTTTTAGTCTTGCTCCACATTTGGGGTTTTTTCTCCTGTCTGTACAGTATAGGAAAAGAGAAAAACAAAACAAAACAATCTCCTGTTCATTATCCAATAAACGCCCATTTGTGGTGTTCCCCAGGGACCTATTGTAGGTCCGATTAATTTCACCGTAAATCATTCTGCAGCCATTTCTGAACCAAAAACTGTCTTCACAGCAATGACAGTATATTATTCTTTTAACCAAAATGCATCTGGCCTTCTTCAGCCGTCTGCTATTTTCTTGGAAATCAATGCAGACAAGTCAAGAAATACTTTCTGTTCTAAAAGAACACTAGCCTTGCAGCCGTCCTACTGATGTTTTCAGAAACTCTTTGAAGCCAACATGTTCAGATGACTCTTTTTACAGAGAGATTATCCACAATTTGTGACACTGTGAGTGCTACTCCTTTTTTTGTCACTCTATACCTTACTTTTCTTAAACTCCTGCAAAGGTTTGCTTCACCAAATTGGCAGCGACATTTATTTACAGACTTGTGGTGAATTACTTACGGTGTACTTCTGAGCTACACGACTGTCCTAAAATTTTCAGCTGTGTAGATGTTTTGGGTTTAAGATTTTAGAGAAACTGCACGTGTTGGCACATTCTTCTTGAAACCTGGCGAACAGCTTAACCATCCAAATCAGACTTGCTTTTAACTTGATTTGTACATATTTCTTTTTGTTTCAGCATCTAGCATATATTCCTTTTCATATTTTATAGTTGTTATGGTACTATATGTTGTAATTTTTTTACTTGTTTTAGTAATCTTCTTCTCAAATGTATGCTTTTCTTTTGCTTACTGATTAAGCATTCTACCTAAACCTAATTTTTAAAAAGCCCTTTTTTAATCTTGTTTACTGTATTTGGCACCGGTCTTGGATGTTCACATGTTTTGTATGTTTTCTGTGCTAGATGGGTCGTGGTTTCTATTCAGACAAAATCGTCGCCTCCTCTCTGGGTTCAGTGGTCTTCGGTGCTGTTATGTAACACAGCAACTGTCACTTCAGCAGTGAGCTTAGATGTCAGTGCAGAGAGTGAGATTTTGCCTGATGGGTGGTGTTGATTTTTGTGCCTCCGCTGTCACTTTTGGGTGTGTGTAGATGGTTCATGGCCTGGCTAACAGGTGTGCCTTGCTAAATATGTACATGCTGTGTCACATTTAGTTTTCACAGGTGCCATCGACCGCATGTTTATTTAATTCTGCTGCAGCAATATTTTAAGCATTTAATACCATTGGTGACACATTTCAGGAATAACAGCGGTGCAAATAGTTGGCGTCAATTCTCGCTCATTTTCGATCAGCGTATCGGGGTTCAGCATTTTATTTATTTTTTAAAATCAGATTAGTCGGCCTTAAAATCGTCTCCGTAAGGCGAGAAGCTGCTGTGCGTTTCTGTAAATGACTATTCAAGGAACGCAGGGGAAAGCATTGATGTAACACTAATGTAAAAAACACTGAAAAAAATTCAGGCCGTCCTCATTTGGAAATGATGCTCTAATAAATGTAGCTGATTTTTTGTGTGTAATTAATCAGCCTTTTCTTAATCGATCACCTTTAAAACAGTTGCTCTGTGAGTGTTGAAATTTTCTTTTCATTTTCCGTGCGTGCACTGCTGCGCTTTCATTCCATATATTCTGCTTATGAAGCAAAACTGATTTGATGAGGGTAGGAAAACAGAGGAAACCACAAAGGGCCTGATCTGGCGCCAGACAAAGACCGGCTAGCTCTACGTCTTCCATTGATACTTATCTGCCCTGCATTCAAACCTCTGTCTAACACACACAGCCTCTCACACGCAAATACACAGAGAAAACGCACACATACCCTCACACACATGCGTATACATACACCCACAGCAGTAAACCCCCTGCTTAAGAACTGACCCTTAGTCGCTCTAGCTGCACTTCAGACTTTCTCACAATTGCGGTCACAAAGGCAGACAAGAAAGAGGACCTATTGCTTCACAGACACCCACCTTCCTCTACCTTTATGTCCTGTGTGTGCGTGCGCTGAAACACCACACAAACATATCATAGACCCACACTAGTGTAAATAGGAATCCTCTAATTTAGCCTCTCCGCTCTCACTGAGGCTTCTTATCTGTCCACATGCTATTGTACACTAGAAAAGAAGCCAAAGAAAGTGCTGCCTACTGCAAACCCCGTATCAAACTGCCATTTAGGAGCTGACAATGGCTACAGTGTAATTTTATGCCGGTTTTACTTTCCCTCTCATTTCAGTCTATTTGAAAGTCAGGATTTTACTTGTTGTTACAGTAGTAACATGCTCATTTGGATATTTGATTATGATTGGTGAGTATGATATGTATTTGAATATCAAACGTGCTTTTGTAATCCATTCATTGCACTACGAATAGCTCCTGTGTAGGTTTCAGTGGTATTTAAATTGTTCGCTTAAGTAAAAGTAGAGATACCGCACTCTAAACATGATCACTTCTTTTTTTAGTAGCAGATGTAAAGGGAACAATAAGTTAAGGTATCAAAGGTATTCATCGAGCAATCAAAGATTGTCTCATCTAACTTTTGTGATGGGGTTAGCTGTCATTTGTAACTCTTTTTTCTTAAAATGTTATACTGTACAACATTTATCTCAAAAATGAAGTAAATCCGATGCCTAATTTATTTTCCAGTGGCTATCACATTTTCAATTCAAAGAGATGGAAAACTCTATTGGTAAATGTTTACTCCTGGATTCAATATGAAGCTTAGATGCCACTGTGTAACGCCCACCATGTATTCATATGAGTATACAGCAGGTTGAGTTTCTTTCACTAAAATGCGCTTTAGGATGCTCGTACAAAGCATAGACTCACAAAGTTGTTTAGTTTGAATCCACTAACTACCCTTTTTCCTCCCTTTAGGAGGTGCCGTGTCCAAGAAGAGTCATTTGAGTAAGTTGTCTACATTTGTGTGTGTGTGTGTGCAGTAATAACTTTGCTTGTGTTTGTGCTAGATATTTGTGCATGCAATGTGGTTAACTTCATAGTTAGTGAACATGCAGCATGCACCTGTACAGCAAAACACACATACACACAGTAGTGTCGACGGGGACGGGGCCATTAGTGACACACTCGGCGCGCGGCGTGTCGCACCTGTGCTACCCCCCTCGCACAAACACACTCGCAGACAAACAGTGATGAAAATACCAACCACTTTGGCATCTGAATGCAGATGAAAGCGATAACATCTCGTCTTTTTTTAACTTTTTTGGTTTAACACCTTCTGCCACAACTTTAGCACACCTGTGTATGTTATCGAGAGTGAAGGTGCTGTGTGTAACACACCACCGACCTTCATATTAGGTGGCGTGATGATAAACCAACTGAGACTAAATAATAATGGTTTTCATTCATCACACGTACCCAAAACCAGAGAAGACAAGAAAGGAAGGGCAACGTTTGGGGGTCTTCTGTGGTTCTGTGTGGCGGGATGGAAGTGGAGGGAAATATGAGTGGAGAATGAAGAAGCTGTGGTGGATTGCAGCTGCAAGTGTTTACTTAAACACAGCACTGAAGACATAAAATAGTCTGAAATACATTTTTCAGTTAAGTTGAAGAGCTCACATAAAAAAATAACAGATCTCAAAATACGTACCTTTTTTTTAGCTACATCATCCGAACAATTTTTAATAAAATGCAAACTTAACATTGAACACATGCAGCATAATAATTAATTAAGGTAATGTTTAACTCGCTGTACTTTTGAAACCTAATTGCTAATTGTATGAAAATGATAAATATGTAGATTTTACTTGGAGCATTTTCAGTGGAGGAGATCTGTAAGCTAAACTCAGATAACCTGAATCAAGTGTGTAAATATGCTACATGGAGAATAAATAATTCTTTAAAATGATTTTCTCTCTCTCATATACATATATATATGCATTATTTGAAAATATCTGAAATCTCCAAACTGAGTTTCCCAATAACAGAAATGTAAGTTTGTGTGACTTACATATTTTTTTTAAGTTCATCTCCAGTGATTCCTGTCTGCTGGTTTGACTTAAACTCTCTCATGGACAGTCTCAAAGGTGCCAGACATTATAAAGCATTTTTTGACATATGATACAGAGTGAGGGGGTGAAGGATAACAACAAAGGTATAAAGAAAAAGTACCTTGAGAAAAACGACAGGGCAGGGGACGGTCCCCCCTTCTTTGTCTTGATCTCTCTCTCTCTCTCTCTCACACACACACACACACACACACACACACACACACAATCATGCACACGCAAACAAGGAAGGTGAGGCGGTGACTGACACTCAAAAGTCTGAATATGTATGCTGAAGCTGCAGTGAGCACCCGACCCAGCTTGATAAAGGACGAGCAAAAAAAGGAGCAAGATTAAAAGATATAGGTGGTTCCAAAAAACGAGTGTGTGTCAAAAGAAAGACTATTCTTAGACAAAGTGAGAGGACAAGTGAGTTTGTGAAAGTGGGACAAACGTCTGACACAAGTGGAGGAGTGAGGATGATGCGAGGTAGGGATGAAGCTCTTCAGCGTGTGTGTGTGTGTGTGGGCACTTCAATCAAAGATATTTTTTATCAATTAAATCAGTTACGTGCTTTTTGATGACGTTTTTCTCCAAGCCTCCCATATTTCAAACTTTACGATTATAAGGTAACGTTGCGACTGATGCCTCTGATGGTGCGCGAAATCGGTATCGTTCGATAATAACGTCACCTTTTGGTTAAAAGTAGCTGTGTCTTTTTAAACCTTCACCAAGTCACCCTGAAATATCTGTGCTTTCATGCAGACTCAGACACCTGTGGCTTCAAACACATCAACTTTCTCAGGGTGTGTCATTAAGCTTTTTGTTCAGGTTTGCACTTTAGTTTCTGGTGTAATACTTCGTTGAACAGGAAAACGCCGCTCAAGTTTCAAGTGCCTTTATATTTCACAATTTTTTCTCGTGTGCTAACTAGAATTTTACAGCTTTACAAGTTTTATTGAATCCCACCGACGGATGTTTTTAGCAGCATTGTAGAAAGCATGAAAACACACACGTGTGTTCCTGTGCTTATGGTTTTCAGCGAGTAAAGATTATCTAATCTGTTTTGAGTCCCTCCATTGGCTGAATTTTGAGTACCTTCACAGTGATTGATGTGTTTCAGTTTTACGGTTTGGCAATATGACTCAATTTTGAGCTCTCTTTGATGATTTTAAGATTTGAATCATGTCTCAGATATTTCTGCCCTCTGATACTCCCACATATACAGTATACCTCAGGCTAGGCTAATTCTGTAGAGTGAAAAGGTTGTATAAAAATGTATATTTCTGGAAATAATACCCATTCATAACATTGTAGTAACACCTTTTGTCAAGTCAAGTTTCCATTGTAAGTAATTCTTTTAATGAAGCCAGTGATTGGTGGAAGATCAGTGTGACCAGGTTATAATTCACACACACACACACACACACACACACACACACACACACACACACACACACACACACACACACACACACACACACACACACACACACACACATATATATTATATATATATCATAATCAATCATCATAGTCTTGCACTTGAGTGCGGAAAACAGGATGTTTCACTACCGCAGTGCGTTGCTTTTAAATGGACCGACTCCAAGCACGTACAGGATGCAGAGGAAATGCTAAAAGTGTGATACTGAAAATGATTTCTCACACAAATAAGTCCCAGATTACCTGAATAAAAATGGACAAAATACACAAAGAGGTGACAAGGGAGAAAAGGCAAAGGGAACAATGAAAATTGATTAATTTGTTTTTGCTGCGTACACACTTTTGCCGTTGCAACTTGCAAACACTTATAGACACACCAGCACACGCAAGCACAAACACGCATACACAGATGCGCAGCTGCTTTTTAGATGGCGGCTAGATGCAGCATATCTCTGCCCTGCAGCTGTGCTGTGGATACTGCCTGTGTGAACAAAACGAGAGCAGCCTCTGATGAAAAATAACTAACTAAATATATTTGTGTTATGACCACAGCTGGGAGACAATGAATTATCTCTGGTGTTACACACTTGATTCCATCAGGCGCACTTGAGATGGCTTTGTTGCTGTGTTTGGGGGGATTCCTGTGTAGATTGTTACACAGTTTCTTTATCAGAAAGGATTTCCTTGTTCCTCTGGGTGCAGAAGCCTGCAAAAGCACTTCCAAAGCAGCAGAAGCGGTTGGCTACAGATCAAAGCAGACATGAAAATGGCAGGTGACACATTCCCCCCCAAAATTTGGTAAATGAAATACACAAGTCGAGCTGATTCATACCCTTTGCTACTGTCAAAACATTACCTCTTTCAGACACCTCCGAATTCAGGAGCAACTTCAAAGTCAAATATGTGAAATCTGATGCTAATTGGTGTTCAGATCTGCTTTGAAAAATTCCTCAGATAATCATCTCTCAGTAGGTTTTTCCATCTGTTTTTTGTTATTGCAAATTAATGAAACTCAGCGAAGGAGTTCTTGCATTTATTAAACGACCACAGTCTGGCTCTGAAACCTAAAAATACATTAGCAGTGAACTATTTCTGAGTGAAAATGTTTAGTCCAAAAAAGCTGACGTGAAATGCTTCTTATTAAACCGCTCTCTGGCACTAGGTTTTACTTTATTTCCCCTTTTTTAAAATTAATTTTATTCAGTTGCTGCTTATTTTGTGTTTTCTTGTAACTCTTGGTTTCTTTTAATGGAAAAAAAAGTAACCTGACTTTTTATTGTTATTTGTTTGGATTTGCGCTGCAAAGTATTGTATGGTATGATGTGTAGCAAAACATTCATCTTTTATCTAATGTATTTAAATGCAGTACTACACATGCAGTTATTTGTTTAAAAATAAAAAGCTGTGACAATCTGCTTTTTTTTTGTCATTTAAAAATAGTTTTAAATGCAGCAGAAAAATAGTGGTTTTAAGCTAAAGTTCCAAAAGTCTCAAATTTTACTTCAGGACGACCTTAAATTAAAATCATTAAGTGTGTTTTTATGTATTAGAGATAATAACAGTACAAATAAAATTGAATTTAATTCGCCATGAGTCATATTAAAGTAAGCGGTTAAAGAATTTGTCTTCACTGGTGTTGTAAACTCAAAAAATGATCCTACATTAGGTACAGCCCTCCTGTGCTGAGTGTTAATGTGCTGTATGAAGATAAAGAGTCTGTGCAAGTGTGTTTGTTTGTGGATGCAGTCTGTATACAAAGCTTGTTTGCACTTTTGCTTGCGTATGTCTCAAAGGTAAGCTTCCGTCAGAGGAAAGATTGAGGGTTTTTTTGTCCGTTTACAGTTCATAGAACAAGCTGCTGACAAGGTAATTTCAGGCACAGAGAAGAAAGTGTCTGGTTAAACGCTGCAACAGTGGAGCTGGTACAGTTTTCACCCGTGAGTCTGTCTGCCTGTACGTATCATCATGGTAAAATGGGATTCTTTGCCCATAGCGTCACAACCGTGAGAGACACGGTCTCAGAACTGGCGTCTTTGTGAGGTCAAACTGAAGGCCGAGTTCAGAGATTTGGGGCAGTCCGATGTACTAGTTTGCTGATAGCGGCGATGTGAAAAAGGACGTGAGTTTCCACGATAAACCCCTGTCAAAAAGTCTTTTTAAATACCTGCAGTGACAGCGGTGCCGTTAGTGTTTTGACTTTACGAGTCCGTTTTTCTGTCTGTGTCACAGCGTCGTGATTGAAAACCTTTACAGGTGAGAGTGCAGTTCAGAAGAAAGGCCTCGATTGATGGTGGTTGTAGTCTGACTCATGAGTGCTGACTAAAGGGAACTAAGAGTCGAGGGGCTAATCCCCATTGTCCCTCTTTTAGAACAATTTTATATCACAGGTGTTCTGATCCCATCATAAAACTGGTGCTGGTTTGCATCAGTATTCACACACACACACACACACACACACACACACACACACACACACACACACACACACACTTGTGCTCAGTTTGACTTAAACGTTGTGAGAGGACTAATTAATCTTTTTTTGATTTGAAATCCAGGAATAAAAAACTGTCCTTGATCTTTTCTTAATCCTTTTTATTTTTTCTAAATGATTTTGAAAACGTTCCTCATTTTGCAGTTTGCTTTATAGCTTTGTAAATGTTTGAGGGTTTATTAATTTCAGCACATTTAACCTCATCATTATTTTTTTTTTTTTTTGCTTTTTCAGTTTCCCTAAAAAGAGATTTAATGCTTGCACCATTATTATTTTCCTTAATGACTGATATTTATTATCCAAATTTCACTGAAAAGCCATTACAACGTCATCTCTGCTTACAGCTCTAAATGAAAGCCTATATATTATATTATTATATTTAATATATGATTTTTTTTTTACTTTGACAGCAATCCTGCTTTGTCATTTAAGTTCTCAGTGAAAGATCTCAATACTGTTTTAAAGATCATCAGATCATCTCTGTGTGGCGGCATTTAGGTGTACAGTGCACTGTGTGCGGAAGCGTGGGAGGTGGCACGCTGTTGTTTGTACTGACAAATCAAAATATCTCCACCACTAGTGTACTTAAACCCCTACACTTGCCAACAGCATGTGTCAGGCAGTTTTGAATAACTTTTCAGGCGAACGGTTTTTGTGTAAATGATCTCATTTCATTGTTCCTCAATCATTAAGTGGTTGGTATAGGATTAGTTTCGCACTGTATGTCGTCACTTGTAGGTTGTGATTGCTTACGTAAGGTGTTGGCAGCCATGACTATCAAAAGAGACTTTTTTGAGTGGAAAAATCTGTGTGGACTGCAGAAACATGTTTAAAAGTCTCTATCAATATGAGTTTATTAGCATTACTGCATGTGATTACTGTGCAGTGGGAATTTATAACTGTCTAGCACTTAAGCTTTGCATTGTCATTAGCATACTGTCATGTTTATGTTGCAGTTATGAACTATAAAGCCTTCAATGACTAGAATGACTCATTTTTCAATGTGTTTTATTGCCACTAAAACAGAACAAATCTGAAATGGAGGAAGAAAACATCTACTCGCCTGCTGAGGCCTACTTTAAAATAGAAGAACTGCGCTTTGAGTTCTTCTGTGTTTGCGCACATTAATCAAATGAAAAGAAAAGGAAACCTACACTCACAAAATATAATGAAAGAAATAACACCATACCCGCTGCAAAAACAGTAAAAGTAAAGCAAATAGTACCAGTTTAATTCTGACTAAACTTCGGTTACATATTAAACACTGCTAATTACTTTTATTTTAAAAAATTTGGACTCCACAACTAGGAGGACTCAGGTCATGACATTTATGTGTTTAGGGTGCTAGGTGATAGACAAAGACTAGGTATTAAAACATTTATTTTTTTATTGGGTCTATTGGCTGCGCCGTGTTTTTACAGCTGGAGAATGTAAAGAATCGCTAACAGCACTGATAAATAAAAAAACAAAATGCCAAAAAAAAATTAAAAGTCAGATCAAACTGAAAAAGGTTACTGTTGCACCCAAAGGCCTTGTGGTTGCTTCACTGTTGCCAGTTGTGACAGCATTTTAGCAGTTTTCTTTTTAACGTACATGTATTTGTAAAATCTTATTCAGTAGCGCAGATTCCCAACAACAGTTGCCTCAAACCGCTTTATATTGCAAGGCAAAGACCAAAAACCATTAGAGAGAAACCCAGATAATCACAAAACCCCCGTGTGAGCAAGCACTTGTTGAAGGCGGGAAGGAAAAACTCCCTTTTAACAGGAAGAAACCTCCGGCAGGGCCAAGATCAGGCAGGCGCAGCCATCTGCAGCGACTGGTGAAGGGTGATGGCAAAGAAAAGAAGAGAAGGAGACAGGACAAAAGGCAAAATAACTATAGTTTAATTCTGTATTAGCATCTGTTGTAGCGACCCCTAAAGGGAATGATCAAAAGAAAAAGATGAAGACAGTCATCTAGTTTTTAATAAGGCCATTGAGAGTCACTGGAGCTTAAACAGATCAAACTGAAAAAGGTTACTATTGCACCCAAAGGCCTTGCTGTTGTTTCACTGATGCCAGTTATGACAGCATTTTGGCATTTTTCTATTTAACAAACATGTATTTGTAAATCAAGCGCTGTGTTTAGCTACAATGCGCACCAGACGCAATCGCTCGTGACGGAAAAAGACACAAATGGAAGAAATAATGGTAGCTCAGTATTTTTATCACTCTATCTCACACAACCATACAACCATGCAAGCACGCACACCAGGAGATGCTGGGTTTGATTGGTCTGTGCCTGTGGCTGGAGATAACCAGGTGAGACAAAAATGGCTATAATCTGCTGATAGAGGGCTGTTCGGTGGCTGCCTGGCGTTTATTTCTGTTTGGCAGTCGGGCTTTTAAAGGCAGATTGATTCTTGTTTCTGTGTGGCACCAATAAAGATGTCACAGTTGTGTTGGGCTCATTTAAGGTGAGCGCAGGTACGACTACATGGAAAGCTGTTGGAGGAGCGGTGTGCGTGATTGCCATGAGTTTGAGTGTGAGATTGCATGTGTGAGATTGCATGTGTGAACAGCGAAAAGCTTGTGGGCCACGGTGGATTTCCTGTTGTTTGAGGTTGACAATCAGAACTGAAATAACTAAAAAAGCAGAGACCACTGATGTTCTCTCTGACTATCCAGCACTACCAACAGGAACACAATTTTAGTCACAGCTCGGTCTCTTTTCTTCGTTCTTTTTTTTTTTACATGTGATATTCAGCTGGCGGCGAAAGGCTGCTGGTCAAGCTTAATGGTTAATTTAAAGGGACAGATTAATGTGAAATGTTAAGCATCAGAGTTAAACTGGTGAAATATTCTTATCATGGTCAATCATGAGGTTAATCAGACAGTTCCATTAGTAGAAGCTGCAGTCTTATCAGATTTGTGGCTCTATTATTTTCAGCTCGATTGTAAATGCCTTTGCTCTGTGTCTATATTTATTTTATCTCAGACTGGCTGTTCTCAGAAACCTTCTAGTGATCCCTGTGGCACCAAATAAAGAGGGCACACACTGACACACTAACACACACTCGTGAAAACAAATCTGACACAGTTATGCACGGAAACGTAAATACTCCCGTATATTGTCAAGTTGCAGCTATAAGAGCTTGTCTCGAAGAATGCAGTCACACTTTCTAATGAGAGACGATGGCGGGAAGAGATAGCCGCCTGCATTATTTTAGGTTATTTGAGGCTGGAAATGCCTCTGCATCACCACACGGCATAATGCGAAAGAAAAAAAGCCCACTTCCTCATGAGCTTCTCAAAAATATTTTTGTCAAGGATCCGTGATACAATTCATCTTTTTTAATGAATCAAATGACATCTGATTGTGACAGAAATCGCCACTAATCAAAAGACTGGGGGGGTGTGAGAGTTTCACAGTGCAGTGGCATGGGGGGAGGTGAGAGGGGATGGCCATTACTGGCAGTGATGAAGGAGAGCGCATTACTGGCAGCGATGTCCTTTATGAGCGAGATAGAGAAGGATTCACAAAGAAAGAAATGACATGAAAGCAGGAAAGTCAGAGTGAAAGAGAAGTCACGCAACCACTTGAAAGCACTCTGAGGTTGACACCTTCATATTCGCCGCTTTTCTCCATTTGCAAATATTCCATGTCCTCAGAAGTCTCTCGGCTTATTGCATTTGAAGGTATTTTGTTCATTATTATTAAGGCAAGAGGTGCTTGAGAGGAAAATACCTTTGGTCTACTATGGTCACACAACAACTGATAGATGCTTAAGGGAAAGTACAGAATAAAGCAAAAGTTGTGGGAATCACTTTGCAGTTGAATTGTTTAGATAAAAATGTGCAGTGTCATTAGAATGACAGTTGGTATAGTTTTACTTACACTGCGATGAGCTCTGTGCTGCAAATGTTATAAAGGAATGATTAAAAATGCTTGCTTTTAATATTAATAACAGACTCGTTTATTCTGCTATTTTGTTTTGTTTTGTTTCCATCTGTACTGTAGATGTGTGTGCATATACAAAGTCTGAACTATTGAGCTGACATTAGAGCAACAAAGGTCACATTAAACTACACTGATCAAACGTAAGAACTGTATTTTATTTTCTATAAAGTTAAAGTTTGGATTTAACAAACTTTTTCTCTCCTTCTGTGTTTGTTCAGCCCAGATTGAAGTTATCCCATGTAAAATCTGTGGTGATAAGTCCTCTGGAGTTCATTATGGAGTCATCACTTGTGAGGGCTGCAAGGTGAGATGGGCCACAACAACCTCATTTCCACATCATTCTGATCCTGACCTCATATCACTCCACTCATTATGAACCTACAGCCAGAAGCCTTTAAGGTTTATGCCATAGCTGCCTTAAATTAACAATGTCTGTAATTTACAAAAAAATCCGTTTTTATATTTCTGTAATGATTCATCCATCAGTATGTGCAAGCTCTTTGATCAAAATTATATTTTTAATGCAAAAATATAATGAATGTTGTCATCCATGAATTTTAAAATGACCTTTATTACAAATAAGCAGAAAGGAAATGCATGTTCTTATTTTGTGATGAAGATGTCAAATTACAGTTTTTAACTTCCTAAACAGAAAGATTCGTTTTTGCAGTTGAACATTACTCTTGATTAACTTCTGACTTTCAGTGTGCCGCGCCACATTTGGATATAAAATCATGAATTCAGTCATTTGAGCTTTTTAAAATTTCTAATACATTTTTGTTTTTATAACACTTGGTTTAAATAATTTGTCAAGCAATGTGCAGGAAACAGGAAACACTTAGCTATGTTAGCATAAAACAAATCTAGTTATCAGTGTCTCTTAAGCGTAATAATTTAATATGTATTCATGTTTTATGTTTAACTCATTAAAAAGTGTCTTGAAAATTTAGCCATGTGAATCTACAGAGTTACTTTTCTCATCCAGGTGCTTTTATTTTTGAAGTTCTTGCTAGCAGGCTAACTGGTTTCAATCAATGAACATTTCATCTGTTTTTCTACAAGAAAGCAAGTCGATATTTCCCAATACTCTAGTTCCTAGAAGAATTCCTTTGACAATTGGTGACCAATAAATTTTCCCAATAGGAAAAAAAAATCTGGGACTGTTGTGCAGGGCCGCACCAAAAAACTGTTGAGCAAAACGGAGGTAATCTTATCGGTGCGGCCCTCCACAGCAGTCCCAGTTTCTCACTAACCTTTCACTATTACAGTTGGACTGTTGAATAGCAAGTTTTAGCTTATTTTAGATATTTTGTATCACTTATACCTGACAGATTACAGGAAATATGAGTTATACTGATTTAATTTAGAACTTGTCAGATGATAATAAAATATTTTGGCCACCAGAGAACATTTCTGCTCATTAACAAGAGCAAATAAAAATGTTTCTCTTCTGACTTTTATGTGTAACTCAAAAATCACTATTTCCCAGTCAAAAATTGAGCTTTTGTTTGACTCTTCTAATCCCTCAGGGATTTTTCCGGCGCAGCCAGCTGCCTACCGTATCTTACTCCTGCTCCAGGCAAAGTAACTGCCAGATCGACCGGGCCAGCCGCAACCGCTGCCAGCACTGCCGTCTACAGAAGTGCCTGGCCCAGGGCATGAGCAGAGATGGTGAGAGAAAGCACACATGCACTGACAGGCAGACAAATCTATTTACTGTTAATTCGCAGCAGCTGCTTAGTCATTTGTTGATTGTTTATTTCCAGCGGTGAAGTTTGGACGGATGTCCAAGCGTCAGCGCGACTCTCTGATCGCTGAAGTGGAAAGGCACCGGCAGCAGCAGCAACAGCAGCTTCAGGGAGACGCCCAGACCGTGTTGTCCTACCCCACCAAGAACCGCCAGGACCGCTCCCCCCAGCTTCTTCAGCCCATGGCCCCGACCTACTCATACAGCGGAGATGCCGAACTGTTGACCTACGCCGCTGATATTCACCCTTACCTGATGTGCTCCCCGAACGACTCACAGGTGCCTGCTATGATCTACCGCACCTCTGGGATCTCTCCCACCTCAAGATCCCAAGGGAGGGGAGACAACGCCGGTCATGCTGATATAAGAGGTGAGGCTCAGATGTGGGAACTTCACCATGCAGGACGAATCCTCCTTTCTTTGTTACTTATTTGTCTCTCTTCTCTGTTCTTTATGCAAGGATTTGACTCCAGGCAGTCGTCTCATGATATGATGGGGATTCATCCTTATAGTGGTCTGGAGGATCCATACAGCCTGTATCCTCACTCCCTGCGAAACATAGGTGAGCAAATGAGCACAGTGAGCCAAACTAAACATGTAATTTTCTCATATTTATAGTATTCATAAGTGCGTCTTCTTCCTTTTTTTAGATGAACTGTGTGCCAGCATTGTGCGTTCCCACAGAGAGACCAGTCAGTACAGAGTGGAAGAGCTCCAAGCTCTCAGGTGGAAACTCTTCAGCAGAGAGGAGATCCAAGCATACCAGAGCAAAGTATGTGCACTGTTTTCTCTTCATTTTTTATTTTTATTTTTTAATTTTGCGATTTCTCCTTCATGTGTGTGAGCTTACTCAGACAGTCTCAAAACAAAACATGTCATTTCACATGCTTTACGTCTGAGGCTAGTTTTGTTTGATGAATCAAACAGGAAACTGAGAAAACGTCTTTCATCGCTTCCCCCTCCTCTTCTTTCTTTGATCTTTTTTTTTCAGTTGATCAGAGAGAAAACAGCAGGGTAAATTGAGTGATAAAATACAGAAACTTGAGCAGCAGACTGAATTGTTGGGACACTGAGGATGAGTTTTTGTGAGACGAGTGAAATGTTTTGCCCTTTAGAGCCCATTTTAAACAATCTATGGTGAAAGAAAAGGATTAATGAGAAACAAACTGAGCGAAGCAAACTGAGCTTCTGTCTGACTCTCTTTCCCAGTCAGTAGATGAGATGTGGCAGCACTGCGCTATCCGACTTACTGATGCCGTCCAGTTCGTGGTGGAGTTTGCAAAACACATCCCGGGTTTCCGTATGCTGAGCCAGAACGACCAGATCGCCCTTTTAAAGACTGGTGATTTTCCCTTTTCTAGAAGGATGTGCTTAAAACACAATATATATAACTGAACAGGTTTGATCTTACTCTCTTCTGACCTGCCTTCCTACTCTTTTCAGGCTCCATGGAGGTGGTTCTGGTCAGAATGAGCCGGTTCTTTAACACAGAGAACAACACTGTGTTCTTTGATGGGAAGTTTGCTGGAACTGAGGTCTTCAAATCTTTGGGTGAGGATTTATCTGAAGGTGTGAAACCGTCTATCTAAACACCATAACTTATCAATGCTCAGTGGTTTCTTGTCTTGCAGCTTGTGGTGATTTAATCGCAGCAGTATTTGACTTCGCACATGGCATGTGTGCCCTAAAGCTGACTGAGCAACAGATTGCTCTCTTCAGTGCCCTGGTGCTCATCAACGCAGGTAAGCCCAGCTCAGTCTGTCTCACTCGTACTGCGTTCATTTTAAGCACATCAGGAAGGAAGCGGTCTTTTCTTTTCTCGTCCTCCATGATGGCGGCACATGGTGCGGTCTTGGGTTCGGCCTTTATGTGTTCATTTGGCGTTCTCCCTGTGCCTGTGGGGACTTTGTCTTGATACTCTGACTTCTTCTCAAAGACATGACTGTTAGGCTTAATTGGCAATGGCGTCTATGAGTTAGTGTCATAAGTACCTTGAACTGGAAATGCAGTTACAAAAATGGGTGGATGGATGTCATAGATGAATAAGCTTGACCTTACTGTCAGATGTGCATGAATAAATCTTGTAGGTTTATCATATTACTGCCCAAATATAGATGACAGATATGTTTTGTGTCTGTGTCTTATCCAGTTTGCCTCTTTTCCATTTTGTCTTGTGTAATTTTAATTCATTCTGTCCCATTAAGTTAACCTTTCTGCCCCCTAGTGGCCGTGAAGAGACATAGTTCAGTTAATAGGCCGCAGTGAATGAAGATGAACTGATGAATGAAGGAAAAGACACAGAAAAGGAAAAAACAAGAAAGACAAAGAACACTTTCCAAAAAGTGTTCTTAGGTGTTGTTGGGAAGGTGCGACAATGTTTCTGGCCTTTGAATGAAGTCCTTTCCTGTCTCGTTGTTGTTGCGTGAATTTTAAACTGAAATTAAAAGGAATCAAAGAGAATATTTTAACAATGGACATTCAGAATAAGGGCGTGATAAATATCTGGATCCTATCACCTCATCGCTTCAGTCCTTATTTTTACTGCTGTGCTTTATGGGTTCCGCTGAAGATTTTAATGTCATTATATGTCTAAAGTATAGAATTGAAACAAACTTCTGAATGTATTTGTTAAAAAACTCTTTTATGATTTCAACCCTGCTATTTTTGCCTGCCAAAATTGACTAAAGTTCACTGCTGAGAGCATCAGCCTGCTGCCAGGGACTTAACTTCCATGCAGCAAGTAATGCTGTCTAGCCTGTTCTGCAAAATGCTTTACTTTATGATTTTTGTTATGTTTTTCACCTTTAAAGGGAGCAACCTGAAAAAAACTCAATCCTTCTTTCATAAAACATCTTTGTGTTCAGATCGTCCGTGTCTGGAGGACAGGAGCAAAGTTCAAAGAGTTCAAAGAAGCGTGGAGTCGGGACTGACACACATTTTGCACCGAGACAATCAAGAAAGTTTGATTCACAAGGTAAATATCAGTCACCTGGGTGTTCAAACACTAAAAGGCTTGTATGCTCCATGTTTCATATCTGTGAGTACGCGTAAGATCGCAGGCTTTCCTCGCTGCTGTAGAAAGCTGACGGCTAAATGTGTGTGTCCTCCCTGCAGCTGTACCAGAAGATGGGGGTGTTGCGCTCGCTGTGCAGTCTGCACATGGAGAAGCTTCACTGGTTTAGTCAGCGGTACCCGCTCACAGCTCACTCTCTGTTTCCTCCGCTCTACAAGGAGCTGTTCGCATCAGAGGCAGAGCTTCTGCCGGGGACCACTCACTGATGATCTACGGGAATATGCAAAAACAGTCGCGCACCAACGTACAGAGACTCCTATTAGTTTGAGTCTCATTACTTTCTGGCAGATTCTATTTTTCTAATAATAAAAAACACACAATAATTGTAGCGTGTGTTAAGTGTTATATGACTTCCAGCAGAGCTTTTCTTTGTTAGATGATGTCAAGAAGAATTTTTTTTTTTTTTTTTGATAGCTTAAAATTATTTTGATGATGCCAGAGAAACATATTTTGATGTTCTTCGAGAGCACATTGTCGGTGGAGTAAGAGCTTCATTTTCTCTCAGGTTGTGCTGTTGTGATTCTGTCCAGTTGTAGCTTCTGTGTGTCACGGTGTCTTTCAGACATACAAATTCAAAAAGGCAGGCCACTGTTCATCATTAGTTCGAACTTTTAAGTGTTAGTCCACAGAAAGTCTGTCTTTCAAGCAGAAAACACCAAACTTCAGAGGGATTCAAATGTGACTTTATAAAGTTTGTATCTTCACCTTGTAGTGATTTCAAGAGGTTTCTTGCTTGACTTTGTCAAAAAATAAATAAAATTTGCGCTATATAAGTTAAAGCTAAAGCCAACCAATGTGCTTTCAACAAACTTTGCAAGACAAACAACAATATCAAGCACTAAAAGCAACCATATGCAACTACAGATGTTGGTCTAAAAACAGAAATCCACTTTGTCTTTAGCTTCCATACTCATAATAGGGTTTAAGTTTTGCAATGCTCCTTAAGGATCATGCAATGCCCTGTTGAGCCTGTGCATGCTAGCTTGCACAAATTACATCCTGTTCCTGTTTCTTCTCGGTTGTTTTTGCCCTCAGGAGTATTTAATGCAACACTGGCTTAATGCACCTGGAAGCTGAGAAAGTCAATCATCTTGTCTCTTCACATCAGCAGTTTCAGTCACACCCGCCGGCCATGAAGAGCGGAAAGTGTCATTTAGATGCTGAATACTAAATTAAAAACTTGCCTCTTTGCGTCTGTATGTCTCCAGAGAAGTTTCTCCTCCTCAGGCTGGTGTCTGTCATAGACTGACCAATAAATACTACAAGGGCAGCAGTACCACTGAAATGGTTCCCTTTAAATGAATCCTCACATGCTTTTATATTGTGTGAGCTGTTGCATTAAGTGTAGAGATAATACAAAAAGGTGCAAGCGTGTAAAGTAGAAATCTCTTCCCGTGTGTGCTAACTCTTCCTTCTTTTCCCCAGATGAACTTGTTTTGTTTTCTCTACATATCTTTGAATAGAGCGGCGGGTGAATGAGAAATGTCGAGATGTTTCTGCATTAAGTATGTCTGTATGTAATCATCTCTGTCCCTGGAACAGCTGGCATTTCCCTCAAGATAATTTGCTGTAAACCTTCTAATAAACTGCTGAAGCTGTGACACCAAGCAGATGTTTCACTTTATTTGACTGCTTGTGAAATCACCATAAATATTTATGCAAGGCTGAGACAAGGAAGAAAAATTAACCGAATTATAGGGAAATCCCTATCAAGTCAAACACCAAAGTTTATTTGTTGCAGTCAAAGCTCTATAGCGAATATACTGAATTTGCAGCTGCAGCAAAACAGAGGAAATATTAGTCATTGTGGGTGACTACCAGTGGTCTGTGGAAAGGTTTTTTGAGGTTGTCACACATCGACACACGCACACAACGGTTGCTAGCCAAGTTAGAGAGGAAGCAAATTAAAAGCTTCTAAATCCATGGGATGTAATTAACCCAGCAAACAGATTTTATGTTAAAGACAGCTCCGATCAAAGCTGCTCACATTTTCTTTAATCATCTCCTGCATGCAGGTTTGGGCAACAAAACTCTCTAAACTGCTCTTGTATGTAGTGGTCTTTGGTTTCTTTAAATATTCTGTTATGCAGAACAAAAGAATAAAAGGGTCATTTTTGCCTTTGCTTAAATACCATTTCCACTCTTCTTCCTTTTGCTTAGATGTTTGTAAGAAAACTGACTGTGTGGCTGGATTTTAGTAAGCGGAAGGAGAGTGGTTTAGTAGTTTATTACCTTAAAGGAATTTCCAGTTTCCACCAAGTTATTTCACTATTACAGATGAGTGGTACACATGACTCGAGGTCATGGGAAATAGGAATATTTGGTCCTAACTACTGTAAATCAAAACACTAGTTTACCATTAAACATAAAGGCAGCATTAATTATAGCAAAGATGCGCATGCTTACTTACTTGTCCACTCACAACTGTAACATTATAATAAAAACCTAAAAGACCCCCCCCAAAAAATACTTACATGGAGAGGATGCTGCAACAAAGGCCGAGGGGAAAGCTGGACTATTCACACAAAGTGGGTAATGAGGGAAGTGGAAATAGCTGAGCAAATGAGATACAGGTGTAGACAGTCCCGTGGGGGGAGTAACCTGAAATAACCAAAAGGTAACTACTAAACACAGAGATGTGAACTCACACTGAAACACGATACAGAAAAAACACAAAGTCAAAGACAGAAATCCAAACACAAGAATATTACAAAAAAAACTCATAACACACAAAACTTAAAACTCAAGTATTACCAAAACAAAGGTTTAAGAGGAACAAGCAGGACACTAAAAATGTAACAAACACGAAAATCTCCACACAGGGGAATAACTA
Source organism: Aulonocara sp. 'chitande type north' Nkhata Bay (assembly GCF_057382095.1). Taxonomy (NCBI): domain Eukaryota; kingdom Metazoa; phylum Chordata; class Actinopteri; order Cichliformes; family Cichlidae; genus Aulonocara; species Aulonocara sp. 'chitande type north' Nkhata Bay. Next base: position 28,418,597 of record NC_141354.1, on the reverse strand, counting down.
AAGAACCAAAATGGAAACTCGAACTCGAAGACTTCAAAACAGAAAACTGTCAGATAGACACCGACTCTGACGCTTATCAGCTCACGTCAGCTGGCTGTTAAACCAGAATGAATAATGATTACTTTGATTTGTGTTATTTCTTACTCAGGTTTTCTCATTTTATCTTTTCTTTCTTAAATTCTGCCATCTTGTCCTATGTTTTTATGTCATTTGATTATTTTTGTTGCGCTTTGGTCGGCAGCTGTTGTTTTAAATGTGCCACAGAAATAACTTTGACTGACTGGATGAAGTCCCACTCCCAAGTCTTGGAAAGCAGATGGGTTTTTCAAATGGTGTAAAGCATCTAAGAAATAAACATTATCAGTCTGGGTATGTCTCTGTCTTTTGCAAATGATAACATGTGAATCTCTTTTCCCTGCCTGTGGAAGGGAGACATCTAGTTGCCCAAAGAGGAGCAGATTTGTGGTCATGAGTCTACGATTAGCGAGCTTTAATGACATGTTCCAGGAAATTTGAGTTGAGTATGTGTTCAGTAGTTATCAAAACAGCACCAAGAATGTCTGCAGTAGCTATTTGACCATAATTACTCTGGAAAACGGACAAATGAGTGATTTGGTGAAAGAGAAGAGTTATTTTCCTTAATGGAAGATAAAGTTGTGGGAATTCTGAAGTTTCATATGGGTAAGCTCGAGAATTATTTTGCCAGGTATTACACTGACTTACTGGTTTAGTAGATGTGAGTGCTTATAGGTTGGTTTGAGGACTCAAAACAAAGGATTTATTAAGTCAGGAAAAGGAGCGTGAGGTGGCCACAGATCAAAAAGCAGCAGCAAGAATGCTGAGCATCTGTTCCATCTGCACCATTTGGTCCCATCTTTCACGGCCTCCCTATCCTGTTTGGATCAATGATTCTTGTTCTTGGGGGGAAGAATGTGCATTTAGTTCTATGAGTATCGGGATGATAACACATTTGTTCTTTTTATAATTTTTCCTCTATACACATCAGTTAAAGACTTGAGTGTATACTTTGTAGTTGGCATGCAGCATGTACACACTGGCTTTTTGTGGGATTAGTAGCTTCATAGTCTGCCTCACATAACTTGAGTGATAAGAACAGCAGGAAACTGTAATTTAGTCATTTGGATTATGTGTTGTGGGTGGGCTGGAGAGTCTTTTGTTCATGGGCACAGCTGCGTGAGAATGTTCTTGGAGGTGGGTGGGTGGGTGCATGGGGGCCCAGCCCTGGAGCAGGGTGCCGCCGGTGCATCGAGCCACCTGGGGGGCTCTTCAACTGGTGGGGAAGATTGTCACATCTTGCAGGAGCTTTCCTCTCCTCAGGGGCTCTCTCTGCAGGAGGGGGAGATACAGGAGAGGTGGAGGAAGATCTCAGCCTGGGTGTTTATTGTCTTATGTAGTCTGGAAGATGAGTGGATGGTGGGGTGGGTGCAGTTTTCTCTGTGGTGGGGTTGGGTGGACTGTCCCGGGCTCTGTGGGGCTGGGAGGCGCTGCTGCGCTGGGCCCCGGTCTGGATGGGCCTGGGCCCCCTTTCCCTGGCGGGTCGCAGAGTATGGGTGTGCCTACTAGGGTCAGCGGGGGAGCTGGCCCCAGGGAGGGGTCACTTGCCCCTCCCTTCCTTCCCTCCTCATCTCCAGCTGCCTCCCTCTTCCCGCTCCACCACAACCACCCACACATGCAGGACCTTGGAGTAGGGGTATGTCACCAGGGTGCAGAGGAGGCTACCCCCCCCCCCCCCCCCCGGTCCCCTTCTGGCTGCCTCTGCCTCAATTTTATCCCACAACTTAGACATTCACATTACTCACACTCTCATTACACATACATATAGGATCTTGGGGGTGGGCACGATACACGGAATCCAAAGTACCATCAGGGTGTACACCCCACCCCTGGCGTCGTTGCCCACCTCTCAATTTTAAATACACGTAGACATTGAGGGCTAGCAGGAGGGACCATGCGCTTACCTGCTGCTCTCTGGCAGGTAGCTCCAAGCCCTCCTGGGTTTTAAATGCACCTTAGCACACACATGCATCAACACTACAATGAGCGGGTGGAGGGAGGTTTGGAGTCTTCTCTCACCCCCATTCTCTGCGACCTGCTGGAGCGGGGGGGCTAGGAGGAGGAGTTGGCCGTCCGACTGCGGTATGGAGTGTGGGGCCTCCCTGTCCCTGCTGCTGCGGAGTCGGGGCGGTCTGCCTCCCCCCACCGCAGGGAAAAGGGTAACACCACCTGGGTCTGGGTGCAGTTCCCCCCTCCAGGGGCAAGGGTACCTAGACGTCCAGGTACACACCGGCTCACTCCTTGGCGGCCGCTTATCGGGGCGTGAGGTGGCCACAGTGAACTCATGTTCAAGAAAACAGTTTGAAATGATTTGAGTTTTGTGACATGATACGTTATCCTGCTGGAAGCAGCCATCAGAAGAGCACAGTGTGGTCATAAAAGTACGTACGAGCCCCCGGCCTCTCGGCCTGGGGCTCGGTCACTCAGGCACGGCTGGCTGCCGGCGGAGCTCACGGGCGCGTCACTGCAACTCCCCCTGGCTTCTGCTCCGCGGCTGCTGAGTGAGCCCTCATCTGGGACTCTCCTCAGCTCTTTCTGGGACAGTGGCGCAGCTGCCCCTCTGTTGGTCTTCCTTGGTCTCTTGTATTCTGGGGGCCTCTGGATGTCTGGAGTTTTGATCTCCACCATACCTGCTTCATGCCCTGGAAGACAGGGCTGTGGCCCCCCCACACCCTCTAGCAGATCATTACATGAAGGAACCTTTAAAAAAAAAAATCAAGCGCGTCCATGCTCACAGGTGTACACACGGGTGATCACACCCACAAACTACACCCTTTTTGGCTCCTACCTCAAAGCACACTGTGTTCTGTTGATCTTATGTGCTGCACAATAATGTTTAATATTTAGTATTTACTGTCATATTCCCATATATCATTGTGATGTTGTTTATTCTATTACTCTCATTCTCTTCTGCTTGTTTTCTTTTTTCTTTCTCAGCAGGTGATCCAGGTGATTGATATATGCATTTTTTTCTTTTTTTTTCTGCTCATTCTGTTGGTTTTTGTCTTTTGCCCTTCTCCCCCGTCCCTCTTCTCAGCTGTTTCTCTTTCCCTCTTTCTTTCTCCCCTTCTTTTCCCCAGTCAAGTCTGTCCCGTATTCAGTAAGTGAAAATAAAATAAACAATAAAAGGTGAATCAAATGGACCATTACGGCAAGGCTGGGATGGTCCATTTGGTAAAGTAAATCCGTTGGGCATCTTTCTTTGCCTTTAGACAACAATTCTGATGGCAAAAGAGCCAAACGGGACAGGCAAAAAAAAAAAAAAAAAAAAAAAAAAAAAGAATGTTCTTGGAGGTGAAGAAGGATAAGAGACTTTATAATACTAACAGTCCTGTGTGCATGAGGGCATTTTTCTCAGCTGAGCTCCCCTCCTAGGTCTCTTTTTTATTATTGTGAACTCTCTGATCTGCATCCAGTGTCTAAGTGCTCCAACTCAACTCCAGGAACCATGCAGAAAACAGACTAACCTGGTGTGTAGGCTTTAGTAAGCACCTCTGCACTGACACACCAGTGAAACAATGAGAGTGAGCAGTTAAGTGGTTTAGATGAGGTAACTGACTGGTACAGATGACTGCTGCAGATGACTAAAACAGAACTTTTAAGAGTCAAATAAAAAAAGGAGGGTTGTACTTTAATAAGGAACTAATTTAACTTTGAAATGATGCAGAAACAAACATAAGAAAAATGCGAAACCTTACTTAGAAAACATATCAAACACATTTTTAGTGTCGTTTAAAAAAAGACATCATAGCATGCTTGCTCGCAGGCTGCAGCACGCAAGACAGAACAGATGTCTGATCCAGGCTTCTGATTGGGTCCAGTGCCACCCCCAAAAGCTGGGCAGGGCGTGGGATTTTCAACAATATTATGATGTTTTTGCAGTTCTGTATATCTCATTTCCACTGACACATGACTTACCCAAAACTCCTTTTTACCAGAGAACCATTTACTGTTAGAGGCTGTCAAAGCAAAAAAAAGAAAAAGAAAATTGTTGCCTTTAATTTTCTTAAACATCCATGACAGGCTGTGATGTATCAGCGGGGCTTGTTTATTTTTCCATAACCCTGACCTCCAAGAGGAATTTCAGCTTTTTCGTACAGCTCCCGGCACTCACCAGCACCACCTTTAATACTCGTATTTGTTTGACTCGACAAAGCTGCAGCCAAAGCAGCAAAAGAAAAATACTCCTCCTGGGTAAACAACATATGTCCAATAGTCAGTATTAAAGTTTATTTGAACTGCAAAGGAGAACTGAAGGAGAATTAAACTGGCTGGAGAAGCTGTGTTCCAGTCATTCTTTCATACACTGAGGCCATGATGACCCTGGACCTAATCTCTACAGATTACAGACATAACAAGGACAGCAAGGCTTTTCATATCTCTGTCATATAAAGTTAACCATCACATCACTGCATTACCTTGATACTGAATCCTGGTGTTATTTTATGAAGTGTCTTCATATTCCAACTTCTTTGATTTGATTTCAATTTTACAACACCAAATCTAAACAGCAGCTGCCTCAACACACTTTATATTGTAAGGTAGAGATCCTACAGTAATAGATTGAAAATGTCAACTATCAAATGCCTCCCTGTGAGCAAGTACTTGGCGATAGTGGGAAGGGAAAACTTCCATTTTACAGGAAGAAATACCTGGCAGGATTCTGGCTCAGGGAGAGGCCATGATCATTTGGGGGTGAGGTGTGGGAGACGGGACAAGAATACACACTGTAACACAAAGTGAATGACAATGAAACACTCAGCAGCTGTCACGGCCTGGGGGTTCAGCTGGTCGCTGATCAGCTGTCTCCCCCTCTTTCTCTAAGCCTAAGCTTAAAAGCAGAGAAGGTGTCTTTCTCCCAAATCTAGTGGCTGGTTCAACAGAAGAGGGACCCGAAAGCTGAAATCTCTTCCTCTTGTAAATATGCTTCTAGTTGAGGAACTTTCTAAAAATGGTTGACTAAAAAGCAAACTCGCACATCTATTACAATAAAACAAAAGTTGTGATGATCAGTTTAATCATCACAGAGATAAATATTTAGTATTGTGTGTCTAGACAGGCCTCCACAAAGTCTGACAAATAACCCTGACGACTGTGTTTGCGGTGTCGATGACAGCTATGGAAACTCATTCTCATGAGGCAGGAAGTTGCCATAATCCAGAGCATAAACTCTGGATGGAATTTGTCATTTATCAGGCAATAAGCAAAACAATCACTGAGCTAGGAATGATTCGCCGATTATTAAAATAAGGATTACTCAGGCTCTGCTGCTTTGTAAAAAAAAATAATTTAAAGGATTTCTTTTCAGTCAGCCAGCTTTAATGGGAGTATTGGCATTTATGGTCTCACACTGTGGTATTTCAATGTAAACACAGTATATAGGTCAAGATAACATCAAGACCAAGTAAACATCTGATACATGATAAGGACAAGCTTCTGATCCTTAAGAAAAACAGACTGTGTTGCATTAAGTTCTCAGTAGCCTTGAGAAATAGGAAAGCATAAACATACTTTGTTTTAACACTTTCTATTTAACAAACTGTATTTTATACGTTATTTTACAAGACATATTTGTATTGCTATTCCAAGATTGCCTATGTTTTTGTTTGGTTTATTTTCGTTGAAAAGTTTTCTCTTTTCCTCTCCATGTTAAGTTTTTAAGCAGGAAAAAATGCTAAAGCTGAGCTTTTCCACATAAGGGTTCCATACATTCCCATTAAACAGCACCAGGAATTTGAACGCATCACCAATGAGTCATGTCAAAAAACTTCCTTCCCTCCCACCTTTTTTCCGCTCCCTTAAATCCCACAACAATCGTAAAAAGTTTTTGTCCTGTTGCGGGCTTTTGCTCCTCAGACAGACAGCGCAGCGGCTTGTGTTGGACCAATTAACGGGCCCGTCTGTGCGCTGCCCCGCGGAGCGTGCTTTCCTGGGCGGCCTCTGCGCACTCTGCCAGGACAGTCAGCTGCAGCTGCAGAACATAAAGCACGCATAGCACGGCACGGACACGATCAGGTCCAAAATGGGTCCGACTTGGGCGCTAATCTGTTCCACCGCTTTGCTCTTGGTTTTACTGAGCTCAGCATCCGAAGGTTGGTACACTACTTTTTTGTTGCTTCCAACTAGAAATCCACGCAGGGAATTCGTGTTTGCTTCATGGCCGATTGCCCAGCTCCATGTTTGATCGCTCCTGCTGCAGTGGGAGCGTCTATTTTGCAGTGATCTGGTGCCAGGTAGACTTTTATACAAAGCAGTCTGCTCTGAGCACTTTGATTCAAGTTCTTCATTTCAGACATGTCTCACGTGTATTTTTATAGATTACACACAGATGCACGTATAAAATAACATTTTTATTTGTTTGTTTGTTTATAAAACTTCCAAAACTTCTCTTATTTTGTCCCACTCTACCTTTTACAGTTTTTTTTTCCGATGAAGGATCTGACTTCTTCAATACTTCCATCATTTTTCGCTCTCAGTAGTAATAAACAAACAAACAATAACAAAAAAAAAAACATGCGTAGTTATGGTTATGTAACTTTGTCTCACTCTTTTTTCTCTCTGTCTCTCCTTTGTGTGCCGCCTGCAACATTATAGATGAGCGCTTCTTTGAGCAGCGCGAGGTCACCTTTGACATTCCCCAACTGATGCAAGGTGTGTGCGCGCGCATTCACATATTAGCGCAGCATCTCCACAGCTACCAATTATAACGTCACATGCTCATACTTGTATTTGGCCAGCTCTCACTTCAAGAGGAATGTTAGGACTTTGAGATGAAAGTCTTCTTTTAACCGGTTTGTTTTATGATTGCAGTGAAATGTCTTCTGTGGTTAGAAGGTTAGAAAATGTACTGATAGTCTTGTTTTTCTTCTCTCTTTTTATGGAAGTGACATTCTAAACCCCGAAAGAGCCCACCACTCTTGTTTTAAGGTTATTTGCAGCCAGGTTGAGTTAGTTGTGGCCCAGTTTGAGTACAGAACTAAAATATAATTAAAAAAAATATAAAGCTGTGTCTTTCTGTCTGTTTTAGTGTTTTACTTCATTTAAAATAATGTATATAAAAATCTGGTATTATGTTTTGTATCTTTAGAGATGCAGAAAGAGATGGACTTGAGAGATCACTTTGGTATGGGCACCGTTTATCGTCTTACCTCTAGTTATAATGTTTTGGCATAAATGCACTACATACCCCCCCCCCCCCCCCCCCCCCCAATTAAATTAATATATTTTGTGGTTTTTTGCTGTTTTCCCAGATTCACAGCGGCCAGTGCAGCCTCAACCAAGGCAGAGAGGTGAGCAGATATTCACAGTAGTGTGCAACACCATGGAATGTCTTTAAGTAGTCTTCGGGAATACTTTTCCAGGCTTCTTAAAAGCACACTCAAAGCTTTTCTTTGTATTTTGGCTGCCTTTGGTCCATTCTCTGTTAAGAGTTTCTTCCAATTCTTTAAGGACACACCGCACACCATGCTGAGATATGTCTCCAGTTTTCAGCTAATAGCTCTTTGTGAATCAGCTTATTAATGTAAAAATACAATTTTATGCCTTTGTAACCTTTGTCATTTTTTGTAGAGCCTGTTTATACTTGAATGATTCCCAGGTCAATGATTAGTGGCATAATTTAAAATTAAAAAAAGACTGGATTGTGATTAAAAAAAAAAAGGCAGCTATGGTCCTAAGAAAAACTTCAGAAGGTCTGCAATTTATTTTTCAAGTGGCTCAAAACTTTTGCACAGTACTGTACTTACCTACTCATAAGTACCACCTGGGTCAGGGAATCTTTCTTGCCTTCTCTTGTTTGATTTTTAAAAAAAAAAATGTTATTTGTTTTCTTAGGTTTCAGACCAAGACCAAGAGGACGTATGCATCTACTTTACTTACATTTTTTTTTTTAAACTTGCTCCTTCTGTACTATGTTCTACTGCTAAAAGTGCCGACTGTGGTCTTTCCCCTGCAGGCCCACCAACTGTTGGTCCCCGTTCTTACAGCGGTCCTCTTCCGACAACTTATAACGTTCAGTTTCCTCTCGGTCGGCCAACGTCAGAGAATCTCCAAGCCATCTGTGACTATAGCGACCTTCGTCCGCGCTACCCATCATCCTACTTTCCTGACTCAGGCTACGGAGTTGACAAGTTGAGGGCCTCTGCTGTGAATAATGCAGAGGCCTGGCTGAGCACATGCTGCAAAGACAACCAGATGTGGGAGAGAGAAGTGACCCTGTGTTGCGCCACACAGGCTGTATGTTTTCACAACAGCTCTTATAGCTAATTCAGCAATACTTTTTTAGCTCTGCGTAAATATAAAGTGATGTCATGGTGACCTGTGTTTGTTGCTTGAGTTCCTCTTCTCTTACTTTTGCTGATGATTCAGGGGTTTTTTTTCAGAATAGGGAAGTAGTGTTTTCTCTACATCCATGTAATAAAAAACACAATTTGTGCTGTTTAGGAACAATGCACTAATAATATACAGTAACATATACAGTTTTTTATTGCACTCATATTCTTTTCATTTTTGAGTCTGTAAATGTAGAAAAAGCAGCATTTTTTTCAACCACTTTATGAATTGGACCTGAACATAATTGGAGCATGAAACATTCTTCACATTGCAGAGGTGATGGTACTTGGGTTTTGTTTTTTTAAAAACAAAGTTGAAAACCTTGAGCGCTTTCAGTCGATAAGCCCGTTTAATCAGCCCAGGCAGACATAACAGGCGGACAGGCCTTGGCACGAGCATCAAAACTATGTTGAATTCCTCAGTGAGCGTTACCTTAGCAGCTTCTTGTTTGTTTTCTAATTTGTCTCTTGACAACATAACTTCAGGTGGTGAATTTATTCAATAAGTAGCAGACAAGGTGCAGACTTCATGTTATTATTGAAGAATTTCATTCACACTGTGCACCCTGACTGTCTGTGTTACTCTGTTTTGTGCTTACTCAAGTGGGAGCTGTCAGTTGAAAAGTACTGTGAGGAGGACCTTTCAATAAAGCATCCTTGGTATCACTGCTGTAAAATAAACGACAACAACAAAAGGCTCAACTGCTTCAGCAATGATGCTCCAAACCCAAACTACGGGCCGACACAGGGGCTGCCAGTGGAACCTCTTCCCTCTACCGCTGAATTCACCTTTAACCCGAACACTTGCCAGAGGTGCGTAGAAAAGCAAAAAAAATGATTATCAATATTTTTGCTCACTCGGATTAAAGAGGATAATGCATTTGTTCTCCGTCAGTCTCAATAAACAGTACCAAGGTTAAACCATAAATACTTTGCTGCCTCAGCCACTAAAGGCAGTACTTTTAAGGTACATTAAGTAATTTTTTAGATCGTTTAATAGAAAGAAAATATTGTACTCATAAATGTATATTGATTTGTGTGTAATTATGCCTTTCAACAAATTAATAATTCTTATAAACTTAGAATGAATCCATTAAAAATGCATAGCAGCAGGCACCATTTTTAATACAGTAGCTGAGATGGTTATCACTACATTGCATTTATGTTTATGTATTAATCTAACAATACACTTTACAGCAAATGATAGTACTAATGATTCTATTACTGTGGAAAGATGTTATTGTGCACTTGCTTATATTGATTTTGTTGGGCGTGCATCATCTGTCAAGTTCAAAAGTTTAATTGCAATGAAGAGAAGAGTCCTGTAGAAGAAGTAATGTCAGGTTATCATTTAAGGCAAAGAGAAAAAGTAGCTTCATATTGCAAAACACATTTCCGTTATGCTGAATTCATCCTGAGCCCGTAGGAGGCATGTCTGTGTCTGACCTTATGCCTCATGCATTGCAGGACACACGGCCCTGTTCCCATAGCCCTCATAGAAGGGAAGACCAAGAAACTATCTACTCCCCGAGCTGCTGACATCAGCTTTCCTCCTGGACGACCCACCGCAGATACCATTGAATCCGTGTGTCACAATCAGAGGCTTCGCCCCATCTACAGCATCAAGTGCCTCCCACGTTCAGGCTATGAAATGGTGGCTCTTCAGGCGAAGACCGTTAATCTTATAGAGAAGGGATTCAAAAGTTGCTGCAAAAATAAGAAGACTAAAGTCAACTGTGCTGACCAGAAGGTAAAAGAATAGCAGCTAAAAATACACATTTTTGCTTAACTGAGTAGTTTCCATGTCGTGACACTTCATTCTTGCTCTCCATTTCAGTGGCGTGAGGAACTGAACAAGTTCTGCTTGCGTGAGAACAGAGGACGGGTGAATTACCCCTGCTGTCTGAACCAAAGTGATAAATACAGCTGTTTCCAGCAGATGTCTCCAGACCCGTATTATAATGTGACTTCTGCTCATGAGGAAGTGTCGCTGAACAAGATATGTGACACTCACAAAACCATCAAGAAGAAGTAAGACACTATTTATTGCATTTTTTCTTTGATCTGATCTTCCTATAATTTATTTTTGTTTCTTTTGATGTTTTTTCCATTTTTTCTATTCATTTTGCTCTGTGAAATGTCAACACATTTGTTTAAGTATATAATCTGTGGGCAGTCTAACATGAGATGCATTTGCATCAATGTGACTGTGTTTTAGATTCCCTGTTGGGTTTCCTCTTAAGGACTTTGTGACACAATGCTGCCCCCTGCAGGAAGAAGAGAAGACCGCTTGCTCTGCGCGACTGGTAAGTCCCATTAAAAGCCATTAAAAGGGAAGTTTGTCTGCAAAAATAAGACAAATTGCAAAAAAAAAGTTTGGCCTAGCAACATTTAAAAATTTGAACAGAGAGTTCTGATTTCCCGCTGCTGTTCTGCCTTTGATCTCTCCATGACATCAGCTTGAAGAAATGTCACAGAAGCTGTGCGCATCAAAGAGGGCTGTTCCCAGTACTGTCCGCCGCTGCTGCAAATCGTCCTCACAAGAGACTCCACAGTGCATCTCCAAAATTATCATGAGTGCCATCACCAAAGCAACCAACTTCTCAAGCCAGAAGAAGAGGAAAAGGTGCCCTATCTCCTAAGCTTGTATGGCCTTTCGCTGCTGACCCCACTGTCGCTGGGCTGTTCGGGATATTGGTGAGATAGCAGCAGACGTGGCATTCGGTCACTGAACAGAAACGATTCGTGCAACACTTAAATGTTTGTAAGACAAAATGAAATGTAAAATGTTGACCGAGTTTTCTAGCTTCAACTACTGCCGGCGTTCTGAGACCAAATGAGCATTTCTACCATTTATACTACACATACTTAGCATACTGTTACATGCATAGTTGCTAAAACAGACTATTGTCTAGGACACTGTACCACTATTTTTATAGGCTGCTCTTTGCATACTTGATTATTAATTTCTTAATTCTTTTGGAAATTCAAGATCTTTTTTTTCTCTTTTATATGGTTTCTAGTTAAGATCTTCTCTGAAAAAGTGATAATAAACACATTTTTAAAATCTTCCTTTCTGTCTGGTTTACTGTGTGACACTTTGGATACAAGTCCGTGCTGCTTTAACCACAGACCACAAAATTCCCTTGTTACAGCAGCACAAGGTAGAAGTTGAAAGGATAAATTAGGGATGTATTGGAAAACAATAAAAAATAGAAAAAAGAAAAAAGGTTTACAACAACAACAAAAAACCGCCTGGCCAGAGGATGAAGCCTGCCCTGCCTTCTCCTTCTAAATGAAGGTAAAAAAAATAAATAAAAAAAAACCTTCTGTCCTGTGAATAGGGGTCTTGTTCCCTAGAATAGACCCCTCCCCTCGGGAACAATTATTTTTCACAGGACGGAAGTGGGTGCTCTGGTTTCATTTGCAGTTAATCTTCTGGACAGGTTGCCAGTCCATCACAGGGTTCATGCAGAAAGGCCCCAGCTGACCAAGAGGCTCATAAACTGCTTGAAAAAAGTTTTATCTCAACAGCTCAAAAAGGTGCTCAGTAGTTTGTATGGCTGGGCACTGTCATGCACCAAGAGGATCCCAGGACTCCCTGTACCAACTGTAGGGTCTGACAGTTGGTCCAAGGATTTCATCCTGATATATTATGGCAGAAAAGGTGCTGTCCCCCAGCCTGAGGAGTTAAATGCCAACTGGACTCCACAGTACCTGGCAGTGAGTTCAGGGACCAGTAAAGGACATCACCTCATGTTATCAGCAATTACAGCCCAAAAAAAAAACACCTAGAAAAAAAAAGTCCAAAAAGATGATGAGGGACAAATGTTTTTACAGGCCTCCACCCGTGATTATTCAGCCCCCTGAGTCAATACTTTGTAGAACCACCTTTTGCTGCAATTACAGCTGCCAGTCTTTTAGGGTTTGTCTCTACCAGCTTTGCACATAGAGACTGAAATTCTTGCCCATTCTTCTTTGCAAAACAGCTCCAGCTCAGTCAGATTAGATGGACAGCGTTTGTGAACAGCAGTTTTCAGATCTTGCCACAGATTCTCGATTGGATTTAGATCTGGACTTTGACTGGGCCATTCTAACTCATGGATATGTTTTGTTTTAAACCATTCCATTGTTGCCCAGACTTTATGTTTAGGATCGTTGTCCTACTGGAAGGTGAACCTCCGCCCCAGTCTCAATCTTTGGCAGACTCCAAGAGGTTTTCTTCCAAGATTGCCCTGTATTTGGCTCCATCCATCTTCCCATCAACTCTGACCAGCTTCCTTGTCCCTGCTGAAGAGAAGCACCCCCAGAGCATGATGCTGCCACCACCATATTTGACAGTGGGGATGGTGTGTTCAGAGTGATGTGCAGTGTTAGTTTTCCAAGCTAAAACTCAGTGGAGATTTCAGCTGTGTGCCGGTGATTGGACATCAGTCGCTGATAAAGTGGGTTCACCTACAAAGTGCTCTGTAGGGAAACAAGCTCCAGCAGCTCTGCACTCAGGAAACAAACTATATTTACTTATCTTGTGCAGAATAATGCGCAGGCATTGCGTTATATCGAGCACCGGCTGTCCAGTTAAACTGTGACTATCACCAGGTAACGTGGGCGTGTTTCTTGAATTAGCAGCAGGTGTTAAACAGCTGACAGGTGAGCAGGATGTATGCAGGTAACTCGAGGGCCGTTGAGCTGATCGCGTCCTGAGGAAAATGTCAGCTCGTTATTTAACACAGAGACACAGAGACACAGCCACAATCATCAAAGCTTTAGATGATTAAAAAGTTTTTTTAACCTAAGAACAAGAAATGGCAGATTCCCAAAAACTGCTGTAAAAAAACTATGCAATAATGTTTTTTTCCACTTTAAATCACTCAGTCTTTTAAAAATACTTCAGCCTGAACTGTATATATTAAATATTAATTACAGTTTGGGGATTTTAACCCTTTAAAGGCCAGTATGTTTACATAACTCCATTGATTTTTATTGAATCCCCCCAGCCAAACAAAAACAATTTCCATAAAAAACATTTCAAGATGCATTTGATCATTGTTTTTATTAGGCCCAGAGATGGGCCAATGATATAGCAGCGACATTCATTTTCATGCATTTCTATTTTTTCTGCAGTGTCAGATTTTTGTTTTACAAAAAACGATACTCCAGGTCCTAACAACAAAAAATGCCACCTTCCCAAAAACTATTATATTGTATTTTTTCCCCCCCACTGACACAGTCTTTTAAAACTTCAGCCTGAATTATAAGTTTAAAATATTAATTACAGATTTTGGATTTTAACCCTTTATAGAAGAATTTTAAATTTAAAAGAAATTCTCTGGCAAATATGGGATATATTCATTTAGCACAGTCAAAATAGCATGAAATGATCTTCTAATGTTGTCCCGATTCATTGTTTCATTCATTTTTCTTCTTATCAACAGAAAATTTGCAGACATTGAAGCATCAAAACACCAGCTTTGGCATCCACTCTTTATTTTAAGGATGAGGACAAAGGCATGTCCTCTCTGTCATCACACAAGCCAGATTCACCTGACCAGTCTGGTAATCCATCTAAAAGTGGTGGTCCACAGGATGCCGATAAAAGCAGCCTTCGAACAGGTACAGATGGCACCTCAAAGTCTATCAGTGTCACCACCTGACTTACATGAAAGTCAAGTAAATACAAAAAGGAAGCAGACTGAATCAGGGCATCTTTGGAAACATCACTCCAAATCGCAGTCCTCCACCTGCAGAGCTACGGCGAACAAACAGAGCAAGAGGAGGCAGGAAAAGGGAAGCAGAGGTCATAAACCGGTGGAAATGAAACCTATTAGCTCCCCAAGAAGTTTTGACTTGTACCACGGGGCTGAATTGTTTTATTTTTACAACAAGAGTCAGCCGACAACTTCTTTTTTGAGTAGTGTATATATTCAATTGCGGGCGCCTTTCTGTCGCACTACAGCAAACTGAAACCGTCCCACGTCCCTCCACTGGAGGCGCTGTGGTGCTGCAGCAGCAGCAACACGAGCATCAAAATTCAAGTGTCGGCTCTGTCTATGATGTTAACAGTCAGATCGTAATGGCGACTGCTGGAACAGCAGACATGGGATCAGCAGCCCCGACAGGTATCTAGCTATCAAATCTCATTCCTTTCTCGTCTCAAAACTAGCGTAAAAAGCGATATCTACAGTGTTTTAAAGCATTGAAAACGATGCAACGCTGGAGCCCTGGCTGTAATTGAGCCTTCGTTAGCCGTTAGCTAATTAGCATCGAGATTTTCCACCAAAGAAATGAACCAATCTGTGGTTCGCTTATTTAGCTGGCTCTTTAATAAATCCTGGTCTTCTCGTGTTAAAACACAAGAAGATTTTGTGTGCAGGCCACTCTTAAATATGAGGAACAATCTATTGATTTTATAGCGTGCTATAAAGTAATTCCCGACACCACGTTGACCAAACTGTTTTGTTATCAAACCGGCTGTCTTGTTGACGCTTTATGGTGTTTACACGCAAACGAAGCAGGTGAAGGCGAGTTGAGATTTTATAAATAAAGATCGCCGTTGCTTGGTAAATGAATGGGACGTGTGTAATACTGCTGGTGTTAACCCCCCCCCATCAAGCATCTATGGGAAGTTAACGGTAACTGCTCTCACTCACGTCTTCCTCGCCTGTTACATCCCGTTTCCTCTTCCTCTGAACGTTTTGTGATGTACATGGATAAAAAAAATCCGCTTTCACTTACCTAAGGGCTTCATTAAACACCTCCCAACTGTTACTGTACAAATATTTTCAGTTTAGGTGGTGTATTGTCTTTTTCTGCGTTCCTTTGTCACGCTTATCTAAGTCAATAAAGCAGCCTTAATTTATTTAAGCACCTTTGTTTAGGATCACCGATATCAGACCTATGCACTGCACATGAACTGGTTCCACTTGCTTCACAGATATAGATTGATCATGTGCTTTCAGAGACTTCTTTTCCCCCAAGATAAAGCACGCAATGGGGAAGATGCATCTCTCTAATCCAGTTAGTTGTGCATCACTCATTAGCTTCCCTGTATATGTTTGAGTTGCTCTGCTCCTGGTAACCACCCAGTCTGAATCAGTGAATAAAAATAGTTGCTTTTTAAAGCACTCCTGTGGCTCCCAGATGGCTGAAATCCAGGGACAGCACAAGCACAAGATGTAGCATTCACGCTCACAGACACTTCAGTGACAGTAACTCACTGTGGTTTCCCTAATGGCTTTTATCAGCGTCGTTTCCAAATCAGGTCAAGAAACAGTATATTTGTGGATTCTTCAGAAATGACCTTAAAGAGTGTGTCCATGGGTCATGGTATTGCCGTGCATGCTGTGGGCTGTGCGTAAACAAGGCTGGCAGGGACTTGTTTGGTACACAGAGAGGAACAGATGGTTTGCCTATTGTAGTGAGGCCTGCCGCTGATGAGCTAAAGTCATTGTTAGGGAACTGACTTAGTCTAATTACTATCCATAGTCTGATGCAAAATATATGCCATTAACTGGTTGTATATTGACCTTAATAAATACAGATGGTAGTAATAATAACAATCATAGCTGAAACCGGGCCATCTGGGGTTACTACACATGCAAGTACGCATGATCCAAATTTAGTAACAGTCTGTGTTATCTACCTTAAACAAAATTGTCCATTTCTAAGTTATTTTTGGTAAACAATATTCTATTTTACATGTTGAGCACATTTAATCATGTTTGTTTTGTAAACGGTCCTGATGGTTTTCCTTTTACAATAAAAGAAAAGTAGCAGTTGCTTAACTGACTTAATTATTTAGGCCATGCTTCCTTTACTTCTGTGCACACCTACTTTAAATGAGTTCAGTGTGGCGCATGTACTTGGTTAAGCCAGTTAGCCTGACCTTGTCCTGCTCCGCAGATATCAGGACTCAGTTCTGGAGGAGAGCGTTGCAGCGAGGTATTCGCATGGGTGTGCTGTGTTTGTGACTGTGAGCAGCAACTGCATGAGTAGTGATGATATAGTGTGTTGTTTTACATAATGAGAGGGAATGTGGGCAGAGCGATGCTCATTGTTTCCCAGCAGATTGCAGTGTGTCCCTGCTAACTCAGGAGAGATGCATGGCATTCAGTGAGTCTGTGTAATTATACATAGTCTTGCATTTCTTAGGTTGAAAATGTTCATTTTCTGTGCATTGCCAGGTTTAGATTTGATGGGGGCAGAAAGACAATTTTTCAGACTCACTTGTTACTACAGATGTAAAAACTTTGTAGCCTTCAGTCTTTTTTTGTGTGTATATTGACCTATGGTACTGCAGTGGAGGAGATGTTGCCATTGGTTACAGGCTAGAGGTGATTGCAGAGTGGGCGATGTAGTAAGTGTATACACCAAGTTTATATAAGGACAGGACACAGGAACTCATTCGCTGTATTTATTTTGTTGCACTTGAGTGCCTTTCTTACCAAACATCTGTATGCTGGGATTTAATGACTTATCTTTGTTTAGCAATTAAGCAAAGGTCTTGGCTTGGTGTTTGCATTATTATTTTACAGGCACACAAACAGAAGCTGTTGTGTTTGAGGTTTCATGCAGGCATGAAAACCCTCCAGTGTTCCTTCATATCTCCATGCGGCATTAGCTTGTCACATGGTGAAATAAACATTGAATTACACAGAATTGAACAGAATATCAGTCTCATAGATCTCTAGTCGGATAACAGAGTTTACTAAATGGCCTAATTTAAAGGGGACCTGTTACCTCATTTCCTGCTTCATATTTCATTCTTGGGCTACAAGAGTAGCTTTGCGTGATTCACTGTTCAAAAAAAATCCCTATTTATCTTATACCAGGCCTTTGTGCTGCCCCTCAGTCCATCACCGTTCAAAACAAAGCATTTAAAGAGTTGTTACGTTGCCTTTAGGAAACATCTGAGCATTCGTGAGCATGCTGGAGTGGATTTCAGTTATAAAATCAAAGTTAGTCTGAGGCTTAAAGTAGGCTGGGACAGCAACAGCTAGAAATTGCACCATTTTTTGAAAGGAGGTGGTGATGTTGACACACATCCTGGGGGAACAGATGAATGTGGAGCAGCTAGCTCATGGGAGAAGTAGTTCCAGTTCACATACTGGGTGCAGCCGGTGGTAACTGTGGCCACATTTAGGTTTGGGTTCATCATCGGTCTTATAGTCATCCGTCAGTGCTGGAAATAGCCTAATTAACCAGCACAGGGATTCATAAACAGTCCCTAACAAATTCGTCATTGGTCAAAGCCTTTCCAACTCAAACTCTTCAAATTTATTTCAAGCCTTGACTTTGAGTACTGACTGCATGGGTTGGGTTTCAGAGTCTCAACAAAGGAACTATACAGAGTGCTTACTCTGTATATGTAGGATTTTCCTTGCAGATTTTCGAGCACTTATCTTCCTCTCAATTTAACTTTTTCTGTTTTCTTTTTAGGGACCAGCAGCATTCGAAAAATGGCCCCCGCCGAGGTAACTATGGCAGATACTGTAAATGTAACTACTCTCAGCTCTAAGGGGAAAAGGAGAGCAGAGCAGGCTTATAGGGCTGAACTTTTTTTCATCCAGACATTGGCAGTTTGAGGCATCGGTCACTAAAAGTTTATTATGGAAGTGAGAGAGTGGCTCTTGTAACGCAGGAGAGCCACATTGTTGTTCCTCAAAGCTCTACATAGATTAATATTTAAAAGTTTTCTTACTTTGAAATATGAATAGTTACTCATAATAATACTGTAGGTTCAGAAACAATTATGACATTTTTGTAGCTCCAATATCAATAAAAGGAGGAAGTGCAGAGATAGTTTTTTGGTCAGGAATAGTAACATCAGGCTGATTGCTGTTTGATTAGTTTCCTGTCTTACAATTTGACCTTCCTCTGCAAGTTCAGTTACTTGTGAGCCCAGTTGATCGCTTGGTTAAGGCTGTCATCCATCTGGCCTAAAGCTTGCATACTACAACAGCTAGCTCATTGTTTTCTGCGTTTACCAGCACAAACACACATCAAACTGTGTTTGATTTTCCTTTGACAGCTTTCTGCCTCTCTCCTCAGATGCCCGGCTCTTCAGGCATGAGTATGAAGAAGACCATTGGACACCGGGGCGTTGAGACTACCACAGGAGAAACTACTTACAAAAAAGTAAGGGCAGGGGTCGGGGTCAGTGACAACAGTGATTTGTTGACACCCGCAGCACTGAGCCGGAGTGATCCAAGGTGTTTACAGTTCAGTGGGTTGGCCTGCATGTTTTGGTGTCTGTATTCTAAAATTAGTTTGGAAGTTCCTCTTGCTGGAAACCCAAGAATAGTGAGTGAAACAGCAGAAGTCACAGGGGTAAAATGCTGTTTGTTCCAGTGCTTACTCTCTTTTCCTCGCTGACCTCCCTAGACTACGTCATCTGCCCTAAAGGGAGCAATCCAATTGGGCATCGCTCACACAGTTGGCAGCTTAAGTCAAAAGGCGGAGAGGGATGTTCTCATGCAGGACTTTGTAGTTGTTGAAAGCATCTTCTTCCCGAGGTTTGTGATACGAGTTGTTTGAATGCATGAGGTGAACTGTTATTTTTCCATTTTGCATAGTTTAATGGTTTATCTGTTTCTTGCTCTTTCCAGCGAAGGCAGTAACCTGACCCCTGCTCATCACTACAGTGACTTTCGCTTTAAGACCTATGCTCCTATCGCCTTTCGTTACTTCAGGGAACTGTTTGGCATTCGGCCAGATGACTACCTGGTCAGTATTAACCCCAAGGCTTATTCTGCCATGTTCACCACAGCTGTGTGTGAATCTCTACATGCTGCATATATATTTAGTGGTTTAAGCAAACATGATCCCCTTTTGGAGAAATAATGAACAATAGCTGAAGGTTTTCTCCTTTTTTTTTTCTTTTTTTTTTCCTCAAAAATGATGATGCTTTTGTCTGCATCATCACCACATTTGCTGACACAGTGGGCATGGAGCTGCGCCATCTCAGACAGAATGATAAGCTGTGGTCCAAGTGCTTTTTGGCTCCGTTTTATTTTCCTCCTGACTCTTTCTCTGCTGTCTGTTTTTACAGTCAGCACTAGAAATACTGATAATCATGTCTCTGTAGTTTAAATCGATCAATTGTGCAATCAGGAGCCAGTGACCCATATATCTTACTTCAGAAACACAAAATCTGTTTTGTTTTTTTGGATTTTATATTAATGCGGGTTCATCTGTCTCTTTCTGGAAGTATTCTCTGTGTAATGAGCCGCTGATCGAGCTGTCGAACCCCGGAGCCAGCGGTTCCCTCTTCTACGTCTCCAGTGATGATGAGTTTATCATCAAGACTGTCCAACACAAAGAGGCAGAGTTTCTCCAGAAACTGCTGCCTGGATACTTCATGGTGAGTGTGGATAGAGTGGGAGGTGGGAGTTTGTTTAGAATGAGTGACTATTACTGCAACAATTCTCAAGTAAGGGGAGGTTTTTCTTCTAATTTCAGTGTCTAATTTTTTTTTGTCTGTTCCCTCTCCCTTTCAGAATATAAACCAAAACAAGCGCACCCTGCTGCCTAAGTTTTATGGACTGTATTGCGTTCAGGCAGGCGGTAAGAATATCCGTATTGTTGTGATGAACAATCTCCTGCCCAGAATCATCCCCATGCACCTCAAGTATGACCTGAAAGGCTCCACCTATAAGAGACGGGCTTCCCCTAAGGAGAGAGAGAAGGCCGTCCCCACTCACAAAGACCTGGACTTCATCCAGGACATGCCTGATGGCCTGCTGCTGGAAGCAGAAAACTACAATGCTCTGTGCAAGACTATACAGAGGGACTGCCTGGTGAGTTACAGAGATGTGGCGGGTTTGTATAGATTGTTTATTGAAGTACTGAGCACTAAAGTGTATGGAGAATGGCTTGGCAAGCTCAAATAGTACACCACCACCACTTTATATTGTTGTTATCCTCTTGCATAAAAGATACAAAAAAAATGAAATTTCTCTACATACAGCATAAATGTGAAGAAATATCAAAGACTTTTTAGATTCATTTAGTTATTTTAGGCTATTTTTCCATATAATGAAAAGCCCTTACATTGTAAATGGCCTGCAGATGGCTTGACAGATTGTACAACACATGTAATGTCGACATGTAGCGCACTGGCACTTCATTAAACTTTACATTTTACAGAGACTACTATAATTTCCAATTTCTCCAAAGTCGATTAGTGGTTGTTGATAGTTGGCATTGGTTGTTGTTTGCTGTCATGCTCCAGGGTCATCAACAGATGTGTGTAGTGTCGGAAAGATGACTCAAGCTTGCATGACACTGCAAACTAATACCTTATTTACTTTGAGGGATGGTATCTTTTGAAATGATGGGGGTAGACTGGTGCCAATCTGCACAGACTACCAGAATGTTCTGTATCATTTTTCCTTTTAATCAGCAGCTGCACATGCTTTATTGATTCGATCCATTTCCATTACCTCATTGTTCCAGGGTTTTCAGCCACCAGAGGTTCTGGCTTTCCACCAAAGAAAAATCATTAGGACTGTCATTTGTATTTTTGTTTGTTTTTTGCTTTTTTGATTTGGGTGTGTTATTTAGTTAAGTTTAAAATAGATTTTCTGATCAGATGACTTTTTTGTTGTGTCATGTAAAGCAGATTATTTGAGTTATATCTTTTCACCTAATGACTGTGACTAACATCTAAATATTTGAATGCAGTTTGAAAGTAAATCACAAAACCCAACTCAAGACTTTTAAGGATTCCAAAATAATTTTTAAATATTTTTTTTATGTAAGAAATTACCTCTTGTGGTCCATACTTTGGAAATAACTGTATTAGAGGGTTACCTAGGCAACTGCCGCCTTGAAAAATCTCACTTTGATCCCTGTGTAGATGGGATGTATTTCAACTTTGGGCTCAAACTTTGTTTCCAGGATCAAGATTAAATCAGAATCAGTGGTCACATTACAAATATTTTTGTTCTTAACTGTTGCTGGATTGAACACTTAGACCTGTTTTGTCATATTTTAAAACCTTGCTGCTGTAGCGTAAGGAAACAGCAGCAGGGTTTTTAAATGAGCGTAATATATATGACAGCATGTCACATTTATTATTGTACACTCGTATCATGTTTTATTGTAGTGTTGCCAAAGTCTTTGGCGCCTGTTGTGAAACAGTGTGTCTTTGCATTGATTTACAGTTGGTTGTTCCAGTCGTTGCCAGACGATTCTCATTGCACTTGTTTCTTTGTTGCAGCTCCTGCAGAGTTTCAAGATCATGGATTACAGTCTGTTGATGGGCATCCACAACATGGACCAGGCCAGCAGAGAAAAGGAGCGTAGTGGAGGCAGTTTGGTCGACAATACGGGGTCTGAAGGAGCAGTGACCCCAGATCAGCGCCGACCACAAGCCCAGAAAAGTCTGTATTGCACCGCCATGGAGTCCATCCAGGGGGAGGCTCGAGGGAAGGGAGCTTTGGATTCAGAAGATCAGTGAGTGTGACCATCAGCACACCTGTATCAGCCTGTATTTGCTTGCTGGGGAAATTGTAGCTGTGAAATAATGGTGAATGAAGCAGTTGTTCTTTCTGTGACCTTGCAGCATGGGTGGTATTCCTGCTCGCAATAGCAAAGGAGAGAGGTTGCTGATCTACATCGGCATCATCGATATTCTCCAATCTTACAGGTATGTGTGTCAGAGCAGCAAAATCCACTCTTTATATATGCATTTATGCTAATTCATAAGCAAGATTCACGCCACTTATGTAAGTTGCACTAAATAGTTTCATTATGTGATATTATTTAGGTTTATTAAGAAGTTGGAGCACTCCTGGAAGGCGCTGGTCCATGATGGGGTAAGTCGTACACTATACATCACAATATGTATTAATAGACTTTTGTTGCTAATGTTGCTTTATAAGGTCTGTCAGGTTTTAATGATCCTTTTCCTGGTACTTAGGACACAGTTTCAGTTCACAGACCTGGCTTCTATGCAGAGCGCTTCCAACAATTCATGTGCAACACAGTGTTCAAGAAAATTCCACGTACGTCTGTCTTTGTAATTTTACTGCATTGAGAGCAGAGGTGTGAAAAGTCCCGATGATTGCACTGATCATTTCCTGTTGTCCTCTTCAGTTAAACCATCACCATCCAAGAAAAGCCGCGGTGGAGGTCAGGCAGGGCTAAGGAGGGCGCCCACTCTTGGAGCACCCACACCGCTCTCCCACGCGACAGGACAGTCATCTGTGGATTCCAGACTAGTTTACCACTCCCATTTTAAAAGCACAGAGTCCGAGGCGGACAGCGGTAAGAGCCAAGAAGATGAGGTCACATTAAGTAGATCTGTGGTTAAGTGGAGTGGTCACTGATGTGGGAACAAGTTCAGGCCCCAAACTTTTGTCAAGCATTAAAAATGAAATTGGTGGGGGAAAAATTGAGATAAAGTTCAGCAGATAGCATCAGCAAACTACACATTGTAGTGACACTCAGTGACATTTGAAACACTAAAATGATGTTTCAAATGTCACTGAAATGTTTGGCGCTTTGTGTCATCTGATGTCACGCACACACACGTGCAAAGTCAGACCTGTTATGGTAGTTGTAGTTAATGTGAGCAGTGAGTGTCCATGTGTCTGTGCAGAATGTGATTTGTTAACTCTGACTGAGCCAATGTACAGTCACAGAGTCCTGCAGAAGCACACAGCTGTCGTGTGCTTACTTTCCACCTACTTTTCACCTGATTACAACTTCCCATCATAGAAGGCAAGAGAAAGGCAGTGCGCAGCATCAGCCTTGGAAAGACTAGTCAACTAGTTGCGCTCATCCCCATACTGTATCTGCAGCAGCTCCTTGCATTCCCCACAGGCTTAATTTTATTCTAAACTGCACTCAGCTTTGGATAAGCTTGTTAAACTCTCTGTAATTGCCATATTAATATCTTTTTTTTCCTCAGGTGTGCAGTCAGGAAGGCCGGATCTGGTTCCTCGGACTCCTCCGCTGGTAGACAACCCTGCAGACTGCGAGGCCAATCTGTCCACCTCATCACAAGGCAGCACAGGAGTTGTCTCCACCTCTCCTCCCCTGCGGTAAAACCTCTCATCTTCCTTCTCGTGCTCACGCTGTGTTTTTTCATCTCTTCTGGTCTGACTCTGACTTTCCTCTGCAGCTCTGTAGGCGTGGAAGTGCACAAATCGGCAAACACTGACTGTGACCAGGCTGTTTCCCACAGGTACAGAGTACAGCCAATGATAAGTCTGTTTAAAAAAAACAAAATCAATAAATATGGGGTTTTTTCTTTTTTAACTCCTTATGTTAGTCATTGTGTCTCATTGATTGCTTTTTCCGCTTTGCAGTTTGGGAGTAGAAGGGGCTGCAGATAATTCAGGCAACCTGTCTGGAAATGAAGATGTAGTTTCTCTGTCGGACATCGTCCCTGAGACCAACATCTGTTTCGTAAGTGTGTTCATTCGCTAGTGTTTATGCATGGTGTCAGAAATACAAAACAATCTTAATTACATTTTTTCTTTGCAGTAAAAACACTCCCAGCAATGAGAGACTTCTGGAAACGGCGAGGTGGGTAGAAGAAAGGCAAAATGAACTGGAGTCAGTCATCCACCGCAGACCCTCCATCGCTCCTCTGCTGTTTTGTGACCTCTGCAGTTTATACAGTAGCCACCGAATAAAACAGCATGGTTTGTGACCGTGAGGAAAGCAGTGATTTGGACCATGTTGTGCGGTAGGCTCCAGACTTCCCCAGCCATCAGCACTGTCACTGTGTGTACATATTTGTCCACACCTATCCAAAACTGTCCGATACACACTCAGAAAAAGGCGTTCGGCCCTGAATTGAAGATTTCCCTTCATGTCCGTCTGCAGCGATGATATAATAAACAATATAATGAGTTGTATATTGTATTGAAAGAGAAATAACAAAAAAAGAGGTCATCTTCACTATCACCAGTTGATCATGGAAGGCAGTCAAATTATCCCTTGAAGAGCCAGTCATCCTGCCCACTATCCACAGCATGAGGAGATGTGGGTAGGAGTGGGCAGGGACGGTTCAGCAGGAACACACACACAAAAGCACATGAAGGGCATAGCCTACATAGGAGGAATGAATGTTACTGTGCGTTCGTGCACAGTCTAGGTGGGTTCACATTTCCGTGACTCCCACTCCGGCGTACCTGTTATTGCACATCCATCTCCCCTCAGCACTCTAAGCTATCCATGGCTCTCTCACCGCCATCGATAGAAATCCGTCAAATCAACACCTGCTGCTGTCGACTCTGTAGTCATGTTTGCGTTTTTCTTTACCGATTGTACAGTATTCATTTAAAACAGCAGAGGGATGGGGTTTTAACCTGACCTATATGGTCATTTTTTTCTTATAAGTTATTTTTCTGGAAGCCTCAGTGGTGCCACATAGATCTTCCCACTGCTGAATGTAAATTGTAGTGTTTTTCCGCATAAAAAAACGTGTCTTATTTAGGGATGGGTATCGATAAGATTTTCACGATTCAGATTCCATTTTCGATTCTGTTTAACGATTCGATTCTTTATCGATTCTCTTATCAATTCTTTTTTTTAAAAAGGAGAACACTAAGGTTGATTAGCTTAGAACTTTGTTTCTTCTTTTTGAATAAGATAGAAATTTAGGAGTAACATGGCCTTACAAACCCAACAGTGAGATCTTAAGAGATCCAGCCTACGGCTCTTCAATGGGGTGTCACAGGGTCCCCGGGAAAAAAAATTGTAAATGTAAAATAATAAAATAAATATTCTTCTGTAGCAATAACAAAGTATAACATAAATTATTCTGTAGCAATTACACAAGAATATCCAGTAATGTCCCTGCCTACAATTAAACACGTTCACTTACCGAAAATCGGGGCATCTGCTGTGGCAAATGAGTGCAAACCTTTTACCACAAACTTAGTCACTGCTCGGTGACATTCGTCTATCCTGGCCTGAAAGGAGACGCTACCGGTAGACTGCAGCGAGAACTGCCAGCATCTGAGCCAGACTCTGTCTGTCTCTCTCATCATGGTCACCTAAATGCACAGTAATGGCAGGTTTTGTAATAAGGCAGATCGCACTAACATAATATGCACTGTTAGTTGATTATTTACCTGCCGCATTAACGGGAGAGGACGTGCAAACGTTACTGCTGCTGCTGGGTTGAGATTCACGAGTCCGGAGCGGAATTAAAAACACGACATTCATTTAAGGTCATCGCGTGTTTTGTGAGCAAATGCTTTTGCATATTCGTAGTGTTTCCTCCCTTAAATGAAATATCTACTTTTCAAGTATTGCAAGTTGCCCTGTTGTCATCCGTTCTCGTAAAGTATAACCAAACTTTTGAGCGTTTGAGCCGCCATGTTTCCTGCCAGGTAAATGACGCTCCGCAACGTGGTGACGTCATTCGGGGCGACTGGAATTGATAAGGGAATCGTTTGCAAAAATGGCAAACAATTCCAAGGAACTGAAACAGTGGGAACCGGTTCTCAACAAGAACCGGTTTTCGATACCCATCCCTAGTCTTGTTACCATGGCAGATCACATTTATACTAACCTGAACATCTCCCCTCTCTGTTTATGGCCGTATGTGCTGAAGTATAAGTGTAACAGCATTGCTAACCAGTAGATGCTGTTGAGTTTTTAATTTAAAGTTGCCGTGCATCATGTCTGTGCCTTTCCGTGTTTGTCCCCTTCCCTTACATGCGATGAAAACTGACACTTTTTACAGGTGAGTGCACTGGTTACACAGAAACCTGCCTTATCACTACAGCTGAAGTCCTCAAACTGCCATTTATACGTCTCGACCAACCAGTGAGTCAGTTTTCAGACTTTCAGTTTTAAAATCTATTACAATCTCCCTTTTTTTGATTACGTCAGGTATTCGGTCACTGCGGTTTTTCATCTCAGCCAATCACATCGCTCCCTGTCACAGCATACATTGAAGGATATACCGGCCTCCTCATTTCTGCTGGTTACAGAAATGACACTCGCTCACATCCACTCAGACCAATATTATTAACGATAAGTAATTTTTGTATCGTGTTTTTATGAAGTCTTGCTCAGCTTCAATGTGGCTGTGTTTATTCTACCTAAGTGATTTTTTTTTTCTAACCCCAAGAGATATTTCTGATAGAGAAATCACTACAAAGTGACTGAAGGAAAACTTGAGACATCTCATTTAAAGAATCGTTATTTATGTTTGTTGAGCACATGTGGTCTATGCAGCAGAGAGGCTTGGGAAGAAACATGAGCTGTGACTAGAGAAAGAAGGAAAATTACTCATGTTCATCAATGCACAGCTGACGATTTAAGTCTTTTTGTATTATAAGCAAGTCACCAAAGAGAAGAGCAGAGTAGACTGAAGATTTAGTGCAGTTAACGTGAGGCTGAGGGCGAGGGCTTTAGATTACTGCATGGACTGATGGTTTCTGTATGGTAATAACACTGGGCTGACCTGTGTTTAAGGATTTATTATTAAACTGGATGTATTTTGTTTTTCCTGACATTGAAAGTTTTATCTGACGTAAAATCCAGAGCCTGATAACATTTCTTTGTCAATTATTTCTTCATTTCAAGATTTATCTCCACATTCCTGTGAAATTCATTCATTTGTGGTAGCGTTTAGAACCTTTTAGTTGTACTTGAAATGAAATAGTTCTGGTAGTTTGCTGAAATGTAAACTAATCACAGTTATAATACAAAAATGAAATGCCACAGCCAACAGAGTAAACACTCTGACAGTGTCTTCAGATCAGAACGAGTCCGGGTTTGATTTTGCGAGAGCTGCATTTTGATGTTTTTATGTGATGAATTGGTTGCACTGGTTAATTGCTGGCTGCACACCTGTTTTGCTGGAGTAATGTACTACACCGTGACAAAAGGAAAAACCTCCTTTGGTGCTTCTAAGGCAGTACACTCAGTAGTAGACACTACAATGAATTTGAAGTAATGCAATATGAACCACAATCTGCCACTTTTCAGCTCTAAGAAGCATATTTATTGATACGACTGATTGCTGTAGGTTGAAGTGATGTGTTATGTACCTTTTTAGATGATTGTAAGTAAAGTGTATACTGACAGAAGGATGTCTGAAACTTTATAGCATGTGTTGCCTATAAAGGGAGACTGTTTGACAATTTCACTTTTTATATTACATGTTTGGATTGTGATACGATAGATATATTCTCTCCATGATGATTTTCTCCATGCTTTTTTCTACATGAATGTGTTATACGGCTCTTGAGCCACCGTTGCTGGTTGTCCTATATGCTTCGATTACTATATTTTTACTGTGTACAAAATGTGTATATGTACATATGAGTCACGGAAATGCCTTCTCATGCGATATGTGCTGCCTGTCCCTCCGGCCATGTTTCAGTTATGTGGTGGTGGTGGTGATGTTTTCATGTCTGATTTTAAATGAATAAACACATTTTGTAAGTCTTCATTTTGGTTGGTTGTTGTTGTTTTTAAATCTGAGCATCGCAGTGAATGCTGCAGTTACTAAAATTGATTTCTTGTTTTGCACCCTATTATATCACTTCCTGCATGAAAATATGCACTTTGGTTTCATACTGAGCTGGAAAGGATTAACTTTACTTTTTCCACTTTTTGCCATGTTACAGTTTATCCCAAAATGGTTTGTGAAGGAAAGATTTAATCTGTTTTTGGGAATTCATATGACTGAAAGTCTTACTGGTGTCACACTGCCCACTGGTGGGGTGTGAGATGCTCCTTGAGTGGATCCTGATGGTAGGTGAATCTCATTAAAATTAGCTTGCCATCCATCCTCAGGTGAAATAATCTGCTGTCAGAGCTCCAGGTGATGCTTACAGAGTAACGAGTGTTTGGAGGAATGACAGCAACAGGAACTGGCTTTATCTTTCCAGTTTAAGCCAGTCGACATCATCCAGGTGCAATGTTAAAGACCAAAAGTTCATTTATTGTTTTGTTCCAAATTGGGCCAAGAGTACATTGTTCCTGGTAATATCAGTGAGGGATCTAAACAGATGTTCCAGATGCTAGGAACTGGGACAAACTGTTCTTGAAACACTGAAATGAACAAACTTTGTTTGCACTGTCTGATCAGTTACCGCAGACAGGAACTCAGAGAATTGCAGCTGTTTTTAGATGTAAGGACTTTCACATGACCTGTGTTGGTCTTTTCAAATTCAAATTCAAATATTTTAGGAAGACCAAAACTTTCCCTTAGAGATCTGCACAAGTGGAAGATGAAATAAGTCACAAGTGTGTGTGTGTGTAGCATGTTGCAGACATTAAGAGTACAGTTATTTTCACTTAAAGGTTGAACCGTTTAGTATCAGTGAAGATAGTGAGTTCTTTTGATAACATTTCATGGTCATTCAGTCACTGTCAGGTGAATAATGTCAAGGTTTCGAGCTTCTAAGTTTTTTACAGAGAAATGCATATCTCATACCTTCCATCCCAGTTGTGAAATCCTCTGCCTCTGGATGATTTGGCCCCCACTTTAGGATGTTTAACCCACTTTTATTTGCAAGGCCAACATCGGTTGACCTGCTTTCTTTCCACTGGACTGTGGATGGTTTCTTTTTCTTTTTTTAAACTGAAAATATGAACTAATGGGGGCTTTGATGTGTGAGTGTGTGTGTGATTTTTTTCCTATTACATATTAAGTGCGATTAAGAAAACCACAGCAAGCTGTTGCAGCATGTACATTGAAATATGATGTAAAGCCATTATTGCTTCTTACATCTTTTCTAAATTGTATGCAATGTAAATATTTTAATTATTTCGGTATAATTTAACCTGTTTTCCTTTAGTTTATAACAGCTTATAACAGTCAGGCATTCCAGCTCACTGTACCAGCAATTGAAATTGAAATTCTGAGATAATAGCTTAAAATTTCTTTCTGACTGGCAATTTTATGTATTTATTTTTCAGAATCGAAAACAAGCTCCTATATATACCTATACGCTATGGAATCCGTAGATTGTACACAGCAAGAAATATAAAATTTAAAGATTTGGCTTTATCGGAGAAATTTCGATTTAACTTCATTACCCACAAAGCATCACGATGACGTAGTAAACGGCAGACGCCAAGATGGTGCTTGAAAGCACTATGGTCTGGTAAGGAATTTGAATTATGTTGAAAATGAACACTTTTGAGTGCTAGCTTTGTTTAAATGAACCCGTGACATGAAAAGCTGAGTGTGTTTCGTTTTGGCGCTGTTTAAATAAATTATTTTGGACGTGTTTGTCTCGCTTTGTTTAGGAAATAATGAACTCCGTCTATTCCCTGAGTCACTCCACAACCTAACGTTAGCCAGCAGCTCAAAGCAATCATCGTTAGCTGAACAGCAGCTCTTTAATCGGGACCTGGTCATGCTACTGCTTGTATATTTGTAGTTTAATTCATATCGTTTCTACCAAACTTGAATTTAATCTAGCTGTAATTTTTAGGTTGCTTCTGGCGGTAGATTAAAAGCAGTTTGATACGTTAGCATTAGCCCGCTAACAAATCAAAAGGCTACTGTCAATATGAAAACATACATTTCACCAACGCAGTAAACAAAGATGAATGCTATCGCTTGCCTTAAATTAGACCTATATCTATCTTTTAACGTAACATAACTCATCCTTTGAGACAATAAAAGGCTTTCAAACATTGTTATTAAAACATTGTATTTATTTCTATATGAAGTCGGTAAAATCCTATTTTTACAAAGCCCAAATTGTAAACATTTATACAGTAGCTGCTATGTTCAAGAAGCTGCCTAAAAATTTTGTTTTTATTTTTTTAAGGCATTTTTTTTAAATAATTTGAGTGGTTTTAGATTCGTTTATTTGCATAATCAACCTTTAAATGCCAATTTTGAGTAGGAAAAATCCTGATGATATTTGTTTTTGGCCTCTTTTCACAAGCAATATTTATATTATTTGACTTATAGCATTCATTTACATTGAACAAGTGCTTATATTTTAAATAATCTACTATAAATTTCCTTAGTGTGGACAACAGTGAGTACATGCGAAATGGAGACTTTCTACCCACTCGGCTGCAGGCTCAGCAGGATGCTGTTAACATCGTATGTCACTCAAAGACTCGAAGCAACCCTGAAAACAACGTGGGCCTCATCTCCATGGCAAAGTAAGCAGCAATCCACTTCAGTATACTGAGGTTTAAGATGGGATTAAACCTATGATAACACAAGTGTTGTGATTCGCTCTGCAGCAACTGTGAGGTGCTTACCACGCTGACTCCGGATACGGGGAGGATACTGTCGAAGCTGCATGCTGTGCAGCCATGTGGAAACATTAGCTTCTGCACCGGTATCAGGGTGGCGCATGTGAGATTGATTTTTATCATACAACAACTGCTATCTTGGTCTTATTGCTGGACACACAATAGACAAGTAGAAATGCTTGAATGCAGTGAAGTTTTAAGACATGTGGATGGATCATTAGTCCAGAGTTTGATTAAAAACTCTGGACTAATGGTGTTGTTGTTGCTCTCCGCAGCTTTAGTGAGGTCCTTTTAAATTAATGGATACAGTAGCAAATTTTGTTGTCTAAGCGAGGAGCTGCTGGGTTTGCAGAATTGCAGAATATTTTGAAGTAACGGTTCTTAAGCCCAGTTAGTGTAGTAAATATTAGACGAAACAGAGCCTAGTGTTTCAAAAAAAGGAGGAGGATGTGGCCATTGCAGAAGAAGTTGTGGGTTCGACAGTGCAGGAAAGGCTAAGTTGTACTCTGTTATTTAATTTGTACGAGCAAGAAAGCAATCAGGAAGAACGGACGTAAGGAGTGAGCTCGACTGCAGTACAAGAGCTTGACTGGAAAGGCTAAAAGTAACAAGAAGATTGTGAGAGAAGCAAAACAAACAAACTGGGGATTTGTGTTAATCTATGTCGTAGCTACGTCATAATGACAAACTACTTTTGGTCACAGTCTTTGAACTTATTAGTGAGAGAATAACGATAATCGTCTCAATATAAGGAATAATGATCATAGCATCAGTATAAGTATCAGCAAAAACGTGGGCCACTTATTTAGGTTATGCCACAAACCTCACCTGACTCAGTGCCGAAGTCTGAATCCAGCATAAGTGTTACAGACTTGTGAAAAAGGGCAGCTTTCCACAGGTTTCCTTGAAATTCCATTTGATACTTTCAGTGTAGTTTGCAACTTGAAATTGTTCCTTAACTTTGGATATTTCAAAAGGTTTTTTTTATGTGTTTGGTTGTTTTTACATAACATACATTTGGCTGTATCGCTAAAAGTTCATGCAGTTGTTATCAGTGGTACTGATTGTATTGATGTTGGTAAATGCTATTCTGCCATTTCTGTTTTTATGTTCACACACAGAAAATCACACAGATGCATTTTATTTTGTATGTGTTCGTTTCTCTTTTTTAATGTTCTGTCTTTCTGTCTGTAGTTGGCGCTGAAGCACAGACAGGGCAAAAACCACAAGATGCGTATAATTGCGTTTGTTGGCAGCCCAGTGTGTGACAACGAAAAAGAAGTAAGCCAAACTCTTGTTATTAGTTATTATTATTATCTTATTAGGGTTCATGTATTGCTCAAAAAGTGTTACTTTCCCCCACCTTGGTTAAGATAACCAGTGAGAAGACTTGCAGCTGTTTCAGACTAGCATCTGGAAAGCAATCAGTTTATTACAGTTAACTGAGTTTACTCTGAAATCACTAGTTGGACGGCAGTGTCGTATCTTAAGGTTACAAAAGACGTGACAAACTTGACATTACTATCTCACAGCATGCAGGCCACAATCTCAACGTTACAGCATCGGTTGAATTGTTTACAAAGGAAATGTACCTCACAGAGCGATTCTGTTGCTTTAAAGAACATAAAGTCTTCAAATCTTGGCCTGGGAGCTGAAGCTGCTTCAACAGCTTCTTTAGTATTGCTGTTTCCTTAAACAGACACCAGTTTGTTAGCTAAGTGGTCTCTGATGTCAATGTTGAACTTATAAATGTATGACGCGCCTGATAAATTAGTGTTTGTTTTAACTCAAGTGTTTCTCTCTTTTTGTAGTTGATCAAAATGGCAAAGCGTTTGAAGAAAGAAAAGGTCAATGTTGATGTCATTAACTTTGGAGAGGAGGTATTTTTATTTTTTTAACCTTCTGAGCTTATAACCCACTCAAACATTTTTTTACATGCACCCCTTAACTTCTGCTCTGCCCGCAGGCGATGAACACAGAGAAGCTGACAGCCTTCATCAACACGCTGAATGGCAAAGAGGGAGCAGGTTCCCACCTGGTCACAGTACCCCCGGGTCCCAGTCTTGCCGATGCCCTGCTGTCCTCACCCATTCTGGCAGGAGAGGGTGGTGCCATGTTGGGTCTGGGTGCCAGTGACTTTGAGTTTGGAGTAGATCCCAGTGCAGACCCTGAGCTAGCTTTGGTGAGTGAACACAGGACACAATTTTTGTTTTTGTTTGTATAGTTTGTGCAGTTTAATATAGCCGCAACTTTTTGTGACTACATTAAAAGTTCTTCAAATGATCTATTTTAGGCTACGTCCACACGTACACGGGTATTTTTGAAAACGGAGATTTTCCGTTTTCGTTTTAAAAAATAATCCCGTCCACACGTAAAGGCAGAAATGAAGGAAAACGCTGCTATGAACATGCCAAAGCAACAGGTGGCGATATATTCCTAACCATGCAGAAATGTTGGCCAATCAGAAGTCTAGAAGCCTCGGTGGGAAATAGTAAACAAAGCTGGGGCATAGAAGCAGAACCGAGTCGTATGTGTGGAGGGACAGTAACTGTGTGTAAGCATTTAAACACTGCAGAGAGTACAATTAACAGTAACAGTATTGTAGAAATTCATTTCACCGAAACAATAACGTGGCGCACAGTGTGACGTCAAAAAATGCGCACACCTTTGACGCTGCGTTTTCTCAGTTTTTCTCATCCACACGTAAATGCAAAAACGGAGTTTTCAAAAATATCCACCCTGGCCGGAGTTTTTAAAAATCTCCGTTTTCAGTGACCAAAAACGCCGTTTACGTGTGGACGAAAGGTGCAAACGCATAGAAAAATCTGCGTTTTCAAAAATACCCGGGTACGTGTGGACATAGCCTTAGTCTTTCTTCATTATATTTTCTGCCTTTTCTTTGCTTTTTTCTGCACAGTTGTAAGACTCAACGTGTTTCATTAGGAAGTAATTTTTGTTTTGTCTCCTGCTCTTCTCACTAGGCTCTGCGTGTGTCCATGGAGGAGCAGAGACAGCGACAGGAGGATGAAGCTCGCAGAGCCGCTGTTGCATCAGCTGCTGAAGCTGGCATTTCCTCCCCAGCTGCAGATGGTGAGAAAACATTGTATTCATAGATGCCCATTGCTGCCTGTTTTCCCTCAGTGACAAGTGATCTGAGTGTATACATGCAACATATTCTTTTTTTGCCTGCTTCAGAGTCTGAGGATGCCTTGCTGAAGATGTCTGTTCCACATACAGACTCAGCCACACCTGCCCTACCAGACTTTAGCCGCATGACAGAGGATGAGCAGATCGCCTATGCTCTGCAGATGTCCATGCAGGGAGCAGGAGCAGGTTTACCTACATTTTTTTTCTTCTTCTTTTACTACAGCCAGTCAGCAAATTATTATAGAGGGTTCATAACTTATAAGTGCTCTGTATATGTTACGTGCATAATTTGTATTAACTTGTATCTAGAGTTCACCTGTAAATTTGGGGTGAAAAAATGGCTACAGCGCTGGATTACTGTACGAAAATACCAAAATACCAGATTTGGCTTGTAGGTCATCAAGTCCCCAAAGAGTTTTAGTTAGATATTTATGAAGGTAGTGTTAATGTACAACTTGGGTGTAACTTGAGCTAACTGGGGGGGGGGGATTCAAATTTTAGACCTTTTTTAAAAATTGTTTTTTCCTATTAAAAATTTCAGGTTAAAACAACTACAATTACTTCCAGTCCCCTTTTTGTTATGCACAGACATCACTGCTTTCATTTGTTCTGCAGAGTTTGGTGCTGAGGACATGGATACAGGTGCTGACATCGACTCCAGTGAAGCTAAGGTGAATATAAGCAACTGTGGTTTGAAATCAAAGTTTTCATCACACTAAAAACAAAAACCTTTATATATTTATTTATTTATTTAAAAACCTCTACTCAGGATGAAGAGGATTATGATGTTATGCAGGATCCGGAGTTCCTCCAGAGTGTTTTAGAAAACCTTCCTGGGGTCGACCCCAACAACGAGGCCATTCGTAATGCCATGGGCTCTCTAGCTTCCCAAACGGGCTCTAAACCCGACGCCAAGAAGGACGAGGAGAAAAAGAAATGAGCATAATGCACAGTGTTATAAATAAAGGATGAGAATTGCCCTGTGTGTGTCATTCACCATAGCGTCATTATTCTCCTCAGAACAGGAAACAGTTTGTTCACCTTTTGTTTATATAGCTGTGTAAACTCTAAACATTTGCCTTTTTTATGTACTTATCTGATGTTAACCCTTCTGTGTTCAGGACTTGTGTTATCTTGATTTTTTTGTTTTTAATGTAACTAAGTTACATGGTTACATGGACAGATTTCCTCAATAAATTTCCAGAATTCAAAAGTTTATTTACAGTTTTTAATTTCCTTGCACAAACTAGAAAAAAATGTTGGCCTGATACTTGCATACACTTCCATTTAAGAATATAATTGAAATATTTATTTATTTATTGTACAACTTATTAGTACAGGTTGGATTCCCTTTTGCAGGAAACATTCCTCAGAGATTTTGGTCCATATCAAAATGATCACACAATTGCTGCAGACTTGTAAGCTTCACATCCATGATATCAATTTCGCATCGGTGCATTGCCCTGCTGGAAGCAGTCGTCAGAATGGAAATGTTGGGGTCATAAAGAAAATATCCAGCTCATCAGACCAGGCAACGTTTTTGAATCTGTGCTTCAATTTTAGTGAACCTGTATGAATTGAAGCCTCAGTTTTTTGCTCTTAGCGGACAGGAGTGGCGCCCAGTGTTGCTGCTGTTGCCCATCTGCTTTAAGCTTTGGCATGTTCTGTCTTTAGAGGTACTCTTCTACATATCTTAGTTCTAAGGATTGATCATTTCTGGTGTTGTTGCTTTCCTACAATCCCAAAGAAGTCTGGGCACTCTGACATCAACAAGACATTTTCACTCAGAACAGCGGCCCACTGTGAACCCTATGATTGTGCGGTAAATCTTAGTAGGTCAGCAGTTTCTGAAATAACATTACATTTCTTCCCCAACCTAATGGTGGGGTCGAACTCCAGCGGGTCGTCTTGAACCTGTCTACGTGCCTACATGCATTTAGCCGCTGCCATATGATTGGCTGATTCGATATTTACGATAACAATTACCTGAACAAGCACCTAATGGACTGATGATACTGTATGTTAAAATGCTGTGAATCACATCATAGTGTGTAAATAAGACGAAGTCGATAACCGAATTATTTTTTAGTTGTTTTCTTTTGTGGGAGATAACAGAGGGCACTTTCTGACGTCTGCGTTTTATTTGGTCCAGTAGCTCACCGTCGCATTTGATGACGCAAACACGTATGACACCAAGTGCAAAGTGAGGAACCAACTTCGCTAACTTGCAGGTAACATAATTAAATTGCAGTTCTCGTGTCCTCTTTAATGCTAGCACACTTAACACGCAGCGGATAAGATGGATTAGAGCCCGCATACCCGAGTGCTGCACTGCTCCAGTTATTTGGACTGCTTAAGGAGAGTTGGTGTGTTTTCATTAGGAAGGCCAGCTAGCAGGTAACTGCTAAAGTAGCTAGCTGTTAGCAGTAGCACACACTTGTTGCAAAACGACTGTGAAGTTTGACTTGATGGTGTGAGAATTGTGCAGTAGTTTCCGTGTTTTTCTTTTTTAAATGTGCTGTTCTGCACCGGTAGAGTCTCTCCTCTTGGAGTTTTTCTTTGACTAACCCCTTTTCACGCCAACTGTTTTCGATTTTAGTCAGCGTAAACCTGCAAGCTGTTGTGGACAAAACAGAAGTTTGCATGTTTAAAGCAAGTAGAAATGGTATCCCAAATCTTTGACCTAAAGTTTAACGCTGTTTTGGATTTAATTGCTTTATACTTTTGAGATTCTGAAGTGAATACGTACAGTCAAACCATGCATTCATATAAATGTGTAATTTGGACTTGGTGATATTGAGATATGTGAAGTACAGGTAAGTGTTTATACGCTTTTTATTGTCTAGAAGAGCAGATAATTCATTCATTAAAATTGCAATCAAACTTTGGTCAATACTTTAAGCGCATACACTTCGACCACTTCATTAGGTACATCCGTTCTACTGCTCTTTTATGCAAATAGCCATCTAGCCTCTCACGTGACAGCACTCAGCACATAGAGGCACGCGGACATGTTCAGTACGACCTGCTGAAATTCAAACTGAGCATCAGAATGAATTGATTTAATAAGTGACCTAGCATGTAGCGTGGTTGATGGTGTTAGACAGCATGCTCTGAGTATTTTAGATGATCTGATTTGCTAGGATTTTTCCGCGCAAAAGTTAAACACATTTGGACAGTGAAGGAATGTCAGGGTTCTTGCTCAGAAAAAGGATCAACATGCTCTGAAGTCAGAGCACAAAAACCTTTTTTGTAACAAAATATCGATTTCTGCTGTCCCTATATCGATACATTATTAGCAAACAAAATATCACGATACTACACAGAACCATTTTTCCCCCCACCCCTAGAATGTATGCGGAAGAGCATCTCTGAGTGCACAACAAACTGAACCTTGAAGCAGGTAGGCTACAGCAGCAGAAGACCACTCTGAGTGCTGCTCTGTCGGCTAAGAAAAGGAAACTGAGGCTAAAATCGACCACCAAAAATGGACAACACATTAGAAAAATGCTGTCTGCGTCAATATTTAGTTGGTTAGGTCAGAATTTGAGCTAAACAACATGAAAGCATGGATCCATCCTGTCCTGTATCAGCAATTCAAGCTACTGGTAGTGGTTTAACGTTATGGGGGATATTTTCTTTATGCCCATCTGTTGGTGGCTGCCTCCAGTAGGACAACCACTCAGATCATCTCAAACTGGTTATTGAGCAGGATGGGGAGTTCACTGTGCTCAAGTGACCTCCACAGCCAATCTCAATCTAATAAAGCAACTTTGGGATGTGGTGGAACAGGAGATTCAAATCATGGATGTGCAGCTGACGAATCTGCAGCAACTGTGCAGATTTCTTTTATTTTATTTTTTTACTTTACTGGGAGTAACTGGTGAAACGAATATCACATATGGGATTTTTCTGGTGGCAGTGCATTTGGTGGTTGAGATTTAAAAACAATAAAAATTCCAGAGAGTATTACACATAATCTGTAGCTTTTACATGGACATTATACAACCAACACAAAGACCTTAGAGGCATCGAAGCACTGCCAACAACCAATTTCCTGTTTTTCTCCCTTTTTGGTAAAGAATTCTGCGTAAAATGTTCAAAAAGGGTACAGAAAAACAAAGAAACCTTCAGTATTAAAAAAAACAAGCTGTATTATTTTTTTTCAGCTGAATGCTACGTTTAAATGCTTTAAACTTTCATTTTACCAGAATTAAAGTTACAGTTTAATGTGGATTAGGGGTATATGTGGAATCTAACAAACACTTAGGGATTCTCTTCTGATTAGTAAATATAGAACATGTAGTTTATTAGAATTTTATAAGGAGCAGCTTTATCAGTGTATATTAATATATATTCATCTTCATAAATGTGTAACCTTTGTAGTTTATCTGTGTCAGCTTGTCCTGACTAAATTAATCAGTTGTTCCAACTCATTTGTTGCTTTAATTGGTTTTTCTTGCAGTGGCAATGGGGGATATGAAGACCCCCGACTTTGATGATTTGCTGGCAGCGTTTGACATTCCTGACATTGACGCCAAAGAGGCCATTCAGTCCAGTCCAGACGAGGAACGGGATGAGGCCCGGACTAACGTTCATGGGAGAGAGAGTGGATCTCCTTCAAGGTTTGCCGACCCTCCTGCCCCTCAAAGCGAGCCTCCTGTGGTCAGTGTTATTGTTAAGAACACAGTGCGGTCAGAGTCTTTTGAAGAGGAAGAGAAGTCTGCCAGGGATAAAACAGACAATCCTTCAAGCAGTGCCTTAGCCTCTCCTGTGCACGTTAAGTTGGATGACATCACTTCACAGCTTTGTCCCAGACTCCCCTCCGAGTCTGCTTTGGAGGGTGAGACGACTAATGGCTTTGAGGAATCTCCCTCCAGCCGGCAGGGACAGTCTAGCACAGAAGCATGGCACCAGGCTTCACCTCTGAGGTCCACACTGAGTGAAAGTGACAGTGAAACCGATAAAAGGCCTGAGCCTGGATCTTCCCAGCATGCGGTTGATGTTATGAACAGTTTAAGGCCCCTTCTCCACCTCAAGTCGCCAACCGCTGGTGTTCCCACCCCATTATCTCCTCCTTCCCCAGCCTCTGTCAGTGATCACCTTTCTCCTCACTCCCCTCAGCAGGATGAAACTTGTCTCAGAGATAATACACTATCATCACCGTCACTACAAAATGACAGCATGGAAACCGGAATCAAGCATGTTATGCACACAGATGAAGATGACTCAGAACCAGAGCTGGTGATCCAGGAGAGCCCAGAATCTGTAATGGCCCCACCTCCTAAGTTTAAATACAGAGCAAAATTACCACCTACTTTTCTTGGGTCTCCTGAAACGAGGCCTTCTGATCCTCCTAAGCTCACTTTTTCCAGAAAACCAAAACCCCAACACGAGGAGGATGGGCTGCCTACCACACCAAGCTCTCCACCCTCACCTCAAAGTTCCCAGGACCGCCTCCCACATGTTAGCACCAGCTCTTCATCAGTCCAAGAGGAGAAATACCCAGAACATGTGATTGATGAGAGGGAGTCGCCTGAGAGCCCACCACCCAGTGAGACAGGGTTTTTACTCCAAAATAGAAGCAGCAGCCCTGATCCCGGCTCAACAACAGCTCTAACTGCAAACCATGACGAATTCCACCATCAGGAGGAGCACATGGAGAGTGAGGACTGTCAGCAAGACAAGCCGGGTAACAGTGAAGGAATGGGTGAAAAGGTGGATGGGGAAAATTTAGACACGGAGAAGTGTGATGCTGACACTGAGGATGCTGCAAGCGCCACAGAGACGGTTTCACCTCCACTGCGACCACTCAAAGTTAAAATCAAAATGCCCACAGGCAGCATCACAAGGACTGTCACTGGTGTGGCGCCTAAAAGAAGCGGAAGAGCCACCAGTAAGGGTGTGACTGCTCTAAAACCATCACCACAGCGTCATAACACAAGAGCCAAAAGGGAGTTACCGCAAGAAAGTCAGCTGACTGCAGTGGAGATGCTGCAGGATGCTTGCGCTGCCACACTAGAAGGTGCGAGTACAGTTAGAGAGAAAACCCCCGCTGACGCCAGGCCTAAAGTTTCCCCCACAGCAGTGAACATCACAAAAACTGCAGCTCTGCCCTCTATTACTACCTCCTCCTCCAGAGTCAGTGCGAGTACAGGCAACCTGCGCACCTTGGGCCAAAAAACTCTCAACAGTGGGGTGACACTACCTGCTTCTTTACCTCTGCTGCCCCCTCAAAGCAGCAGCAGGCCAGCATCTATAGTCAACAGCACTGGGGCCATCATATCAAAGAGCCAGACCAACTTAGTGGAAGCCTTCAACAAAATCCTGAATAACAAGAACCTGCTGCCCAGTTATAAACCAAATCTGAGCGCCCCTCTTCCTGCAGCGTGGGGCATTTCTCTACCTGCGCAGGTAAGCTCTCTTAGAAATTAAAGAATTAGTTGGTCAGCAGCTAAATGAAGCATTTGATATTTTTGTAAATCATTCGAGGTCAATAAGCTAAGTCTAAAAGCGGAACTCAGTTCTGCACAGTATTAATTTGATCTCTTTTATAAATGGTAAATGGCCTGTATTTATATAGCGCTTTTACTAGTCCCTAAGGACCCCAAAGCGCTTTACATATCCAGTCATCCACCCATTCTCACACACATTCACACACTGGTGATGGCAAGCTACATTGTAGCCACAGCCACCCTGGGGCGCACTGACAGAGGCGAGGCTGCCGGACACTGGCGCCACCGGGCGCTAAACAGCTACTGGTAAGAGTAGATGTTACAATTAAGCAATGAAAGTGTCAAAAAAGTGGAAATTCAACATTCCCAGAAACAACTGAAGGTTTTTGAAATTTTGCAAAAACATGAACATTTTATTCACAAAGTAGTAATGCTGTTTGCTTGTAGTTGAATCACTACATCTGCAGTTTTTCAGCTTCTTTTTCTTATTCAAGCCCAAAACAGATTAGATTTTTCTCATTGAAGTGCATTAAAGTCAGATTAAATGTCTGAGGTGGAAATGCAAACAACAACAGAGAGGTGATTGTCATTGATAGAGGATCTGGAGTTAAATGTCGTCACTGACTGTTCACATATGAGAGTAGATCTTCTGAGGATGTGGAAAGTTCTTCTCCGTGAGGGAAGACTAAAAATCCAGCAGGGACATTGACCTAGAGTGCTCTGCCAGCAGTTAATCAGAAGTGTAGCAAACTCTTATTCAGTGGTTTTACCCTGAAGAAGTTACCAACTTTAGTTACTAATAAGCAACATGGTTAATTTTTGTCACTCACTTACACAACACCACCTGGTGTATAACATGGTGAGAGAATACCAGTTTCACTTCTTTACAGTTTTGTCAGAATTCAAAAAGCTGGTCTTGAATGTTCCCTAGATGTGTAAAGCTTGATGCTTGTGACGTCTGGTTTCAATACAAAAACAAGGCAGCTAAATGCTAAAGTTCAGGCTTGAAAACAAGACTTCACAAAGCAACGGGTGACATCACAGTGACTATATCCATCATTTATATACAGTCTATAGCGCTAAGCAATTAGATTAAATTAAGAAAATCATGATTGTTTCACCGTTCAATCACAGACTGCTAATCAAGGGTTGAAAGTAGTTCTTTTAGTCATGTTATGTAAAGAGGCACGTTATCAGGTTAACACGGCTGAAAATGAAGATAAGCTTGATTAAAGCAGGAATCCTGACATTAGGAGCGTGTTTATATTTTAAAAAAAAAAAAAAAAGGACAGAAAATGTGGGCAGTATATCTCGCAATGGATTATTTTTCATACTCTGACATGTAATGCAAAGTGAGTATTTTTTTC
This sequence comes from Aulonocara sp. 'chitande type north' Nkhata Bay, assembly GCF_057382095.1. Lineage (NCBI taxonomy): Eukaryota > Metazoa > Chordata > Actinopteri > Cichliformes > Cichlidae > Aulonocara > Aulonocara sp. 'chitande type north' Nkhata Bay. The sequence continues at coordinate 28,377,014 of NC_141354.1, read as the reverse complement.
ATTAGAACAAAGCTGTAGCATTGTTTAATATTATAGCTCTATGTCAGTTTGAGAAAGAGGATGTTTGATCCCCTGCAGGGTTACCGGTGTCTGGAGTGCGGTGACGCCTTTGCCCTGGAGCAGAGTTTAGCACAGCACTATGACCGGCGCTCGCTCAGAATCGAGGTGACCTGCAATCACTGCGCCAAACGGCTGGCCTTCTTCAACAAGTGTAGCTTGCTGTTACACGCCAGAGAGCACAAGGACAGAGGCCTGATCATGCAGTGTTCACACTTGGTCATGAAACCAGTGCCTGTGGATCAGATGATCAGCCAGCAGGAACCAACAGCAGCTGGTATGGGAATGTTTTTGTCTCCACTCCACTGTTTTGATTTTTGGATGTGCTTTAACTGCCTCTTCCATCCTTTCAACACCATGCTTTTAGGCCAGACCAACCCAAAGGCAGCACCCCAGGCACATCAAGCAGTAGCTAAGAAAGCAGAAGCAGTGCAGTACACAGGCAACAAATGTCCTGAGTGTCAGGCTCAGTTCTGCAGCAAAGAAGAGGTAGCCGAACATTTCCAGGAAATCAAGCCAGCACAGAGCACCGTAAGTCTCCATCGTGTATGGAAGAGGGTCAAGTAATTGAATTTAAATTTCTTTGACTTGCTAAATGGACTCAAACTTAATTCTTTCCTTTTTGGCTTCTCCTGTTTCCAGTCGTGCTCCGAGTGCTCGCCTCCCATGCTGCTACCCAACAGCTGCAGTGCAGCAGCTCATCAGCGCATCCATCAAGGCTCCTCTCCACATGTGTGTCCAGAGTGTGGGGGCACAGCCAAGCAGGCACAGTTCAGAACACATGTGGACGAGACCTGCTTGCACTTTTCCCGCCGTATTGGCTACAGGTGTGACGTCTCCCCATGTGATTGGTTTATTAAACCACTGCTACACCAGTCATGATTCCACTCTGCTGATTTTTTATTTATTTATTTTTAACTTTTCTCTTCTCCAGATGTTCTAGCTGCCTGGTGGTGTTTGGAGGTCTGAACTCAGTGAAGTCTCACATCCAGCAGGCTCACTGCGACATGTTCCATAAGTGTCCCAGCTGCCCCATGGCTTTCAAATCTGCTCCCAGCATTCAGAACCACATCACTGCCCAGCATCCGGGGCTCCCTGAAGGACAGCCAATGTATGTGCAGCACACAGAGTCTGAGTGTTCACGCTCGGATTTATTGCATCACTTTCTGTTTCTTTACCCCGAATTTCTTCCTTCACAGGCTGATCTATAAGTGTGTCATGTGTGACACAGTGTTTACCCACAAACCCCTGTTGCATGCCCACTTTGACACTCATTTAACCAATCAAAAGGTCCACGTGTTTAAATGCCCCGCGTGCACAAAGCTGTTTTCTCAGAGGAACTCACTGCTGGACCATTTCAAGGTATAACTGTTATAGTTGAGGTAGTGCTAAAATCTCGTCCTCTACTTACTCATTTTTTAAAAAAAAACTTTTTAAAATCAAACTTTATTCTTGTTTCCATCAGACCCACAAGACTCCCAAATCAAAAGGAGAGCTACCTTTGCTTCCAGGTGGTGCTTCTCTGAAATTAGAGAGCTCTGATGGAGATGAATGGATGCGTAAAGACAAAGAAGAGAAGGTGAAGCCAGAAAAGATGAAGACCCCTTCAGGGTGGAGGTGTTCATCTTGTAACACGCGCTACACGGACCGGGAGGACTATATTACCCATATGGGTGAACTGCACGGCAAGGTTTGGAAGCCTCAAAAATCACAGCACCGTGTGCTGATAAATATGCAGATGAGTTCATTTATAATCACATCTGAAATGGTTACAGATTCAACATCAGTTAAGCATTTATAAGTTGTTGTTAGCTTTGTGGTGCAGTGGTTACTGCTGTTGCCTCACAGCAGGAAGGTTGTGGCTTGAAAGCTGCTGGGGGACTGAGGGTGTGGGTGCTATGCTTTCCTCCAGCAGTCCAAGGATATGTATGTTAGGTTAATCTAAACTGGCCATAAGTGTGAACATGAGAGTGTCTGTACCCCTAATTTGTTTATCCACACTCCTGGATACAAAGTACTGATTCATACATGAGCACATTATTTTGACAGTTTTTGGTTTTACATATGCACTTGATTGACATAATAAAACCTTTCAGCTTTTCATGTATTTTCAAACTGGGTTTTTGGAGACCTTGAACCTTTCTGTGTTGACTGTCACATCTATTTTATCTATAGCACATTTAAACAATAGAAGCTGATCCAGAGGTTTTTCACAGTTCATTTTTTTGGAAAGGAAGAAAAAAAACATGATTAACACAGTTCAGTGGGATACATACTGAACCAGCGTTGACATTAATACGATCGATATGTGAATCGATCAGCACGCCTCTGTGCATGGCCATTACTCATTTATTTAAAACATTTCTGCATTCTCTCTGTTTCTGCACCCCTGGCTGTGAATCACTGGTTTAAAATGTCTGATTTAATCAAATCCTTTAATTTTTTTGTGTAGATTTTGAAGAAGTTTCCCTGCAACAAATGTGAGAGCTCCTTCACAACCACCTCCAGTCTGAGGCGTCACATCAGAGATAAGCACAAAGCCATGAACCGCAGCTTTCGCTGCCAGTGAGTAACTTCCCCACCCAACCTCTACTTCCAGGGAATTTTTTCTTTTCTGTTAAATGCACATTATAGGAATGGAAAACCCCGCTGTTCAGTACCAGTGAATCCTATGCATTTCTGGTTATTTTTTGACCACAGCTTTTGAATTTATTAGTGAAAGAATAACAATCATCACCTCAGTATAAGGAATAATAATCACAACCTCAAAATAAGGACTCACAGATATCAGAAAATTTGTTTGCCATAGCCTTCCTATTTTGTTTGTACTTGCTCTGCATGTTAGACTGGGAACAACCAACAACTTTTACCCCACAACGTTTTTTTTTTTGTTTGTTTTTTTTGTGGGGCGATCGTGGCTCAAGAGTTGGGCGTTCGCCTTGTAATCGGAAGGTTGCCGGTTCGAGCCCCGGCTTGGACAGTCTCGGTCGTTGTGTCCATGGGCAAGACACTTCACCCGTTGCCTACTGGTGGTGATCAGAGGGCCCGGTGGCGCCAGTGTCCGGCAGCCTCGCCTCTGTCAGTGCACCCCAGGGTGGCTGTGGCTACAATGTAGCTTGCCATCACCAGTGTGTGAATGTGTGTGTGAATGGGTGGATGACTGGATATGTAAAGCGCTTTGGGATCCTTAGGGACTAGTAAAGCGCTATATAAATACAGGCCATTTACCATTTACCTTTTTTTTTGAAGGATTAACTAGCATTTTATTGATTTCTATTGTGGTGCACATCAAACACACCCCCACTAGCTGGTAACAGTGTTGGTTATGTTGTAGGCTTTATAAAGATTCACCATAGCCATTACTCCCTAATGTGGGATTTATATACTTGTATAATGTCCACTGTAGGTTCATCCTAACTGTAAACTCTACACTGCTTAATGTTTCATTTATGGTACCGCAGTTGTGCCCATTAGTGTACGTATTTGCAAAGGCAAGTGTGCTTCCCCGCAGACTCCCAAATTCCCAACTGCATCCTGCTTGATGTGAATAAGGCTGACTTGTTGAAGTAGGCTGCAATGGGGAAGGAAGCAGGTGAACAGCAGAGTTCACCAGGAATTGGATAAGCATGAACAGACTCATTTTAAATAATGCTGCCATTGTACTTTTTCCAGATGTTGAATCTAAAGGTGGTATGTGTATGAAGCAATGTGAGACTTCACTGATTTCATGTGGTGACACAAAAATTGTTGAGCAGAAGGTTTAATTGTTCCACAATTATGAAAGCTTACAAGCCTGTAAGCTTTCATGTTTTGGGCACCTCATATACTTTTGTCAGACCCTGGTCCCCAGTGCAAGTTTTGGGAAGCTCGTTGTAAACTCCTGAATACTAACTTTAAAAATTCTTAAATGTATGAAGTCATAACAGAGGACAGTTATGACTGTAATTTGGTGTGTGTGTGTGTGTGCGTGTGCGTGTGCACGCGCAGGTTTTGCACTGAAGGTAAGAAAACCTTCAGCAGCAGAACGATGTTGGAGAGGCACCTTCAGCTGAGGCACAGCACAGAAACTGCAAGCCAGAAAACCACAATGGTAAGCCAGCAGTAATCCGATCACACAAGAAGTCAAACAGTAAGTATTTTTTACTAAAGTTTGTATCTTGATATCTCAGAGTGGTGAAGATGAAGCTGACAGTTCATCGGAACAGGACAGCAGTTTGGGGGCTCGCAAGAGACGGAGAGGAGCCGTGAAGGTGGAGCAGAATGAAGAGTCCACAGACAGAGTTAGTCCGGGGAAGAAGCTACGGTCCTCTTCCTCCTCAGCTCTCGCTCCGTCCTCTCTTCCCGAGTCTGGGTTTCGGTGTGCCGTCTGCGGCTTCACCTCAGAGGAGAAGGTGGCGTTCCTGGAGCACATCAGCCAGCACAGGCGCGGAGGCATGGACGACGGTGGCCTGCAGTGTCTCCAGTGTGGCGCCTGCTTCGCATCCACCTTCTCACTGTCACGCCATCGCTTCATCACCCACAAAGTGAGAGATGTGGTCAATGACAACCAACAAGCACCCAGTGTGCACCTGTCACCCTCCGTTGGAAATAGTAGGCACCACGAGGAAAAGAGTTCTCTGAATGGCTCTGCACCAGCATCACCCTCCACTCAGCCCTCCACAGGAGAGGGGAAAGAGGAGGAGGGAGCACTGGCCTGTAAGGTGTGTGGTAAACACTTTGACAAGGTCACAGATCTGAATACACACTTCAGAACTCACGGTATGGCTTTTATCAATGCGAGGAACGCAGGAAAAACGATCTGAGATGGCAAACATGAAGAATATGTCATGATTAAGAGTACTCACAAGTGCCTTTCTGTTACCGAGTACCGGTTAAAGTGCGAGTTCTGCTCTGATTTTACCAAAAATTACCAATATAGTCTGAAAACGTGAAATGTTCAGATGCGATTCTCATTGTTCCAGACGAGCTTTTGTGACACTCAGGATCTGATGCTGTGCTTCTGTGTTTAGTTAATGTAATGAAATTAGAGTTTAGTCTGTTTCCCTCACAATCATGTGCCTGCAGAGGCCGGTGAACACTGTTCTAACCGTGCTGTGATAACGATGGCCGTTGAATGAATATGCTTTTTTTTTTTCCTATTTTTTTTTTTTTTAAAGCAAACTGTTGCAGTGATTTTGATGCGTTTCTTTGAATTTATTGCCAGTCATTTTTCAAAGCATGCTGTCTCTTTCAGTTCATTCCCAGCTTAAACTGCAGCCGCTGGCTTCTCTACATTTTAGTTTCAATTTACAGATACTTAAATTTCGCTTTTCTTGACTATTTTCACTGACTATTTCTGCACTGAGCTGAAATGGAAAAGTACACGTTTGTACTTTTAGAAGATTCCCCCTGAATTTTGCTTTGAGTCACACTGCTGAAAGTTTTTCATTAGCTTTCGCTTAACTTTGCAATATATGCTTGCATATAGTGGAATCATGGTGGTGTCATCCCTGAATGAAAGCAGCAATAATTAAGGCCACCAATACTTTACTGCATATGTGCAATAAAGCATTGGTGCTTTGGGATTAGTTTTGAGAAAAAAAAAAACTTAACTTAAAATAATGTACACTTAAAGGCCACATATTACCGTTATTGATATTATCCTTGAAGTCTTTACACATTTAGATGCTGAAATAAATGCGGACCAAAAATTTCTGGAAATTTTTCTAAGAACTTTTGACTATGCTTTGGAAAATGTTAAGCAATAATCTGACTCGCAGACACACTATTTGTAGGGGTGCAACTTTCTGATGCATTGAAATCAACGTTTAATTCCTTATAAATTGAATGTATTTATATCAGATTGAGTAATTTATTCAGTGAGCAAGAGGTGGAAAGTGAAATTGTTTTTTGTTTTTTGGTATGCGGGCCATATGTTTACCTAAATCTTGCTTTATGGAATTACTGTAAATGGAAGATTGTTATATATGCATTTTGTCTAAAGTCCTTGGAACGGCTAAAAGATTAAAACTATTGTTCCCCATAACCGACTACACGTTCTCTCGTGGTTCTTTCACCTATAGGTGTCAACGTAGCTTCCTCATCAGTTCAGAGAAACTGCAAAATCGGCATGTTTAACACAAGTGTTCTAAAAAAATCTGAAAGGAGGAATAAGTGCCAGTTTGATCGAGACGCCTGGTTATCTTGTTTAGAGGATGTTTATTCAGTACAGATGTAATGCAGATTTATTAATTTGGTAGCTCAACAAATGTTGCACCACCTCAGGTTTTGTCACTACTGAAGAATACTCCCAATAAATTTAATCCTACCTTAATCAAATAGAGTTCACAGCTGAGGTTTGTAGGGTGGATTTATGAACTTTCATGTATTAAAACCATAAACCATAGATGGATGTTTGTATTTTCTGTCCTGATGTTTTGGTTGGATTTCATTTTTGTTTTGTTTTGTTTTGTTTTTAAAGGAGCTGCTATACTTTTTCAGCTGACCACTCTCTTGTTGAGGCTGGCAGCTCACAAAGATCAAACACTTGCTTTTAACTGCAGACTATTTTGCATATTTACATTTGCAAAGGTATTTTTATTTCTAAAACATGGGTATTTTTTTGTTTTAGGTTTTTCTTTTTTTTTCTTTTTTTCCATTTTCTCGAAAAAATACAAATAACTGAATTTAATTGGTTTTGGAAAGGTTGAAGCCAAGATGTTCAGCCATAAAACAAAATTGTCTTCAAATTAGAAAGGCTGAATGAACATGTGGGTGATTTCATAATGTGATCCTCAGTTGTAACTTTGCATTAACGTTCAGACAGGCTGCAAGTTCTGAGCTATTTCTCACCACCATCCATGAATAATATCAATAGACAGCTAACAGTTTTTTTAAAAAAAAAAACTGTCAAAGTTAGCTCTCCCCTGTGCGTGTTTAGCATTGATAAAACAATTTCAAACCAATCATTTCAGAGAAAGAGGGAAAAAAAGTCACTTGGTCATTTCTTTCAACAAACTTCACTGTTGGCTGCTGGCGTAACAATAACGTTTATTAAGTTGAATCATTCTTCGGTTTTTGTCAGTAAATATCAACTTTTCAAAAAACAGTCTCATACCGAGAACATCTGAAAATTAAACATGAAATATTTCTCTGCAATTAATAAAATATATTTTCTTATTAACACATAACACAGTAAAGGAACTCTAACACATCTCAGAAGGTCATCTAATCGTGTGAGCTACAGTCACAAACATGTATAGATTATCATAAAACATCAATCTGTGCAAATGTCTTCAACACTAAATAAACCTGAAGAATTGCTGAACTGTTGTTTATTTTTATTTTATTTTATTATTAATATAGGTCTGTAATTAGCTTAAGCAGATGGATGTGATGACTCACAGCAGGAGAAACCCAATGAGAAGCAAGAGAAGGGGCTTCATGAAGGCTGAGAGCCCCTCTGCACCCAGCGATGGAGCTCCTGGACATAGCAGTGAAATATAAAGATTTCTCAGTGATAATATTCAAAGGTCATTAAAACTAAAGTCTAATATAAATATATCATAATAATTGTTATTATATTGTTAATAAACAATTTAAGTCATATTTATGTTGAAAACACTCTGAAATTAGGTTTTTCAGAATAAGCCAAGCCTACATGGCAGCGTTTAATGGCAGGATGAAATTTAACTTGTTCCAAATACTTCAAAATATTTAGATGACGAAGAACGTGGGAATTAAATGCTGTGCAAATTTGTGTTTTTACCTGATTGAACAGCTCTTTGTGCCTGGTTACGAAAACCAGTTAGAGCCGTTTCAACTGTGTCAAGTTGATCATTATTCAACAGATTTCGCTGTTCAGTGGTCACCATTGCTGCATTGTCAGGCCCAAGGGCCTCCAGCTGAGCAGCAGAGAGTACCTGCAGGGAAAACAGGCATACAACATTTAATAAAATAAAAGTCCTGCATTTAAAATTTGTACTGACATATATTCACACACGTAGAACAAGCGAACTTTAATTTCAATGTTATTAGTGATGCATTTATCCTCTTCATAATGACAATATTTGTTGTCTTTCACTGTACCCTGTGAAAACCTTTATCTGCCTTATTGTAACTAATTACATTTTTATGATCTGCTTTGAAATGGAGTGAGCCTAATAAAAGTAAAACATAGTATACATTTGAGCTCAGTCCACCTGAGCTCAAATTTTCTCTTATAAAATATTGGTAAAAATATAAATTAAGGGTTTTTGTATGTAGGCCTATTTCGGCACGGCCCAACACTCGAGTGAATGTATTTGTTAAATCTGGCCTCTAGGTTTGGCTTCTAGCTTAAAAACAATAGTAGGAAATAAAAAGCTGCTTACAGCAAAATTGTTTGGAGGGATGAGTGGGATACACGTCCTGCTGACAAATGGAAAGACAGATGGGTCCAAAGAAGCCAGCTCCGATGCATCCAGCCCAGCTTAGGGACACAGATGAAAACATTACCAAAAGTGAAAGCTAATTTCTCTCCCAGGTGACACTTTACAGGTATTTCTATGAAATATTCCAATGGGGTTTTTTTTTGTTTGCAGATATTATCTTACCAAGTATGTTGCCCAAGTCTGCAACCTGTGGTTCTGTCCAGGTGCTGGGTTTCCCAAATGCAGCCACAGCTAGAGTTTTTAATTGCTGTAAAATCTGAAAGGAGCACTTAATACCATCCATCGAGCCCACAGCCCTCCTGTGACAAACACAAACTTTCACACATCGTGCAATTGTGACTCTGTATCATTGTGCAGCTCTTTAAAGTTAAAATAATCTTAGCATCACTACCTGTGAACGAGTCTACTCTAAAAAAAGGTTTGTTTATGCACCTGACCAGAAAGAAAGTATTTATGAACTATTTATGATCACTGCTTCAGAAATAAGAAGACATCACAGCTAAAAATTAAAAAAAAAGAAACTTTTAAAAAGTCTTGAATGAGTGGCAGAGGTTAAGATTTCTTTTATCTGCATATGACAGGATATCACTTGAATTTTCACTTCTCAAAAGTTGCAGAGGTGGGAGGAGATGGGCTGTGGGCAGTCACGGATCATTAGATTAACAAAAAATAATCTGTGAAAATAAGAGCCTGGAAAAATGGGTGACTTAAATAAAATGAAAAGTGAGATGTGCGGTGGACAAACTTGAAGGCGCTGATGTTGAGCTGTTTGATCTCGCTGGAGCTCAGGCCACAGATGAGCCGGTTCAGTGATACCATCTCTGCAGCTCCCAGCTGCTGCGCTTTCAGATTGTTATATTTGGCAATTCCCCTCCACAACGACTCCATCTATTGGCACATGAGTCATGTCATGTGTGTAATCGATATAGCGGTGAGCATGCAATGCTGTTTCTATGCTTCACCTGTGATTGAGTCCACCCACAGCGGGAAATTCCCTCTACAATATCCATTGGCAAGGGGAGATTCTCCAGGTCAGAATTAGAAAGACCCTGATTTATACATTCAAGCTGTATGACCACGCCCTCGTTCATCTGTGACACGGGGCCAAAAGCCTAAAGAAATATACAGAAATATTCACACTAACACAAAATAACTAAATATAGGATTTCTACATACAGACCAGCAAATGCAACCTTAAGAAGTTACAGATTGCGTTTTAATTTTGACACCAGAAGAGTGCAGCGTTTTATTTGTTTGGATATTTACACAGACGTTATTCCTCTCTAACTTCCATTAAGCTGCGGAGCAAATTATACCTAGGTCAGTTTATCAGTTAAGACAAACAGGGATAATAACTGCTCAATTGGATCTTGGTTCAATAATATTAAAATATTGATATTCAAAATGTACACCTTAACTTTCATTAGTGAAGCTGTATTAATTATTATTAATTGTGGGAAAGTGGAAAAAAACTTTTATGTTCCACCTTGATTTACAATAACTTTTTATTACTGTGGCAATCTCACTGTGAGTGCCCGAATCAAAGCCAACTGTTCAAACTAGAAATGCTGGAAAGAAAAAACAGACTGGCGAATGAACGAAACCAAGATGACTGTGTCTCACTGTACCTCAGTAGCTTTTTTGCTGAGCACAGCCAGTTGATCTGCACTGTAGTTCGGGATTTCTCCAAGTATTTCTACAGTGGCCAGGAAAGTGCTGTTTGACATCTTATCCAGCTCTCCTGCTGACCAGTACACATTATCCATTCCCAGTTCTTGAATCAAATTCTCAGTGGGTTCTCTCAGGATCTCTACAGGTATAGACAATATAATCATAAGGCTTTTTAAAAACTACTTTAAATAAAATGTATTTTAATTCAAACTAAAAACTAAACTGTGGCAGAGATTCAAATAAAAAGTTACGCTGCTATTACCATGATCAGTGTTGCTCTTGCTGTTAGAGACACAAGAACTACAAAAAACAGAAATATAAAACTGAATTGTTGCAAAACAGATAAAGCACGCCTCCTTCTCACCCCTCTTTTTACGTGTTGCATTTGATCTAGTGGTGGTAAGAGCAAAGATTTTCTTTTTCAGGGCATCTGAAGGATCAGAGGACAGTGACTTTATGTAACGAAGAACATCCTTCATCCAAGGCTAACGGAGATACAGAGAGGGACAACATCAAGAAAAACTGAAAATATATATCCATTTTTAATCACAAGCAGGAGAGTCACTTCTGAGTTCTGAGTGACTTAATAATGAACATGACAAAAACAAACACAAGATGAGCTGCATGTAATGGACAAGGCAGATACGCACTTTGTTGGGTAGAGCAGACGTGGCAACCTTATCACAAAGAAGAAGGGGACCGACTGATTCCACAGTGTCCTCGGTCCAATCAGAAGAATTTCTACAGATGTTTTAAAAAAGTACACAAGACTACTACTTTAGCTTTTTTGTTTGGCTCTATACAAAACATGTATGTATGTATGTATGTAAGCTGGATGTCACACACACAAAGCACACTGGCTTTGTTCCCCTTATTCACTCAAAAAGAAAGCATATATATATATATATATATATATATATATATATATATATATATATATATATAAAAACTTCATGTTATATTCAGTAAGAACCATAACTTTTCTGGAAGCCTTGTGCATCTTTTATAAACAGTCTATGGTCTTTCTTTGTGTTAACTTTAATGCTCATTAGGAGGGTGTCCTACCCAAAGGTCTGGTGAACCATCTTAATGATATCTGCCCTGTATTGTTGAGGAATATGTTTGCAGGAAGCCATCTCCTGGAAAGCGGAGTTGAGGACATCAGGGTTCATTAGACGCAGCTGGGAAGGCTGCAGCTCACATACGAGGGGCCCTAGCTTGGGCAGATCACCACCGGTGAGGCTGGATAAATCTGTCCCCTACAAAAACACAGCAGACATCTCTAACTGCTGTTGAACAAGCGGATCAATTTATCAGATAATACTTATTGTTACTATGTGTATCCTTGAGTGTACATTGGTTAGGCAGAACAGGGCTTTCTTGGTGAGTGCAGGACGAGACGGGGAATTAAGAGGCAAAGAGCTGATGTTGGCTTCTTCCATCTTGTCAAGGAAAATAGGACAGACAGAACTAGGCAAATCGTCCACATCTGAAGGGCTACGATAAAAGGAATGAGAAAACAGATTTCAACACAAACTTAAAAAAATCTAAACAAACTTTAAACTAGTAAATACACCATTTGCTTACAGCAGGTGAAGAAGCAAAGCTGAAGGAATCTTATCCAGTTCCTGTTCAGTGATGGTTTTGAAATAGTCTGCTCTCTTTTTCACCAAAGTTGCAAAAAGTTTTTTGGCAGCACATCCTGCCTAGAAACATGTTTGTTATAATAGTTATTCTGTGCGGACTGCACACACTATGTAAAGACAAGATGTTTATGTGTGAGTAAATACCTACCTGAACTTTGGAGAGCCACTCTGGAGACTCTGCCATGGCCAAAGCCATTTCCATTACACCGCTGTCAGGAGCTTCATTAATCATCTTACAGGTTATGCCCTGAAGGACCGAACGCATCTTCCTGTGTTAGACAACAATGTTTCAGATGAAGGAGCAACAAACACAGTAACAAGAACATGACAATAACTTAAGCACCAAAGAAAATTGTAAACCTGCATTAAAGGCTTTGGTAAAGATCACACGATAATCTTAAAGAGCTTCACAGAAACAACTAAATGAATAAAATTAAGTAGTAAGGAAATTTATGGTGCAGTGAATTAGATTTTATAGTAGTCTGCAGAAAAAAAAACATATCAGTACTGGGGGCTCTTGGTCTTAATGTGGTTGTACTTTGCATTCACACAGGTGCTCCTAGATATGATCAAATAAGTCACAAATGTAAGTGAAACACTTGCGTTTACATGGCAGAAAGTGAGGGCCAAAGAGCTGTAGACTAATGCGTTAACGAGCTAACTGTGCCAACACACTGATGCCGTGCAGCCCCACGCACAGGGCGATCCGCAATAACTCGTTAATGGAGATTTGCCGCAATAATGCAGTTATTTTAACAAGATTAACGCTGACAGCACTAATATGTATATATATATATCTATATATATATATATAGATATATAGATATATATAGATATATATATATATATATGCATGTATATTCTATGAACCGTTTCTGTGTACAAATATTTGTCAGACTTTGCATAAACATAAAAACTTGGGTCTATTCTTATATTTGCAGTGACAATCTCAGCAGCATATTTGTACTATTTATAAGCTCTGCAATCTGTTCACGTGCATTACGCATTCAATGAAAAGCAATAACATTGACAGGTTGCTCTAAGGCAGTAATGTATTCTCTCTGTACTTGTAATCCTTCAAAAAGGTCAAAGGACTGCCAATAAAAATGATCCATGAGGGTGGCAGTGAGTCAATAGGCCAATTCAGGTGCTTCAGCAAGAACCTATATGGACAAGTTTAGACAGAGAGCTCTAAATCTTAAATGAATACAATGTTTTCTGTTACAGTTAAGTCATGTTACCACTTGTGGCAAATATCCAGGTATAGAGAAATATTTCTGAGATTTGCTGATGAATCAAGTAATAAAGTCAAGTGCTTTAAGCAAAAACTGTAGAAACGATTAGGTGAATAAATTCTTTGGATGCACTTTCTGTTTTTCTATTAGAAGGATTTTTTTTTGCCAAAAAGAGTTTCAGATATTTTGTCAGCAGCATACTTCTCTCACCTAAATTGAAGCTGTTTTAGGTCAGCCATCTTCTTTGCCAGGTATGCTGCCTGAGTAAGAACACACCACAAGTGGCACCATTTTTTGAGTAAAAAGAGAAAATCACAAAATCAGTCATATACTTACTACAGCAATGCATGGATGGTAACGGTAACAGTAAATAAATTAGAAAACTCAACAAAATAATACAAAGAAGCTGCCTAAGGCATACTTAGCATCACTACCTGTGACCGAGTCCAAGTTTTGTTTGTCACTTGGTCCAAAGAGGTGACATTTGCATCGGCCAAAATGTTAATAGAAACGACGTTAAGTAACTGGGAAGACAACTTTGGCACCAGCGCAGGAGGATGCATTTCCTTAAGCATCTACAGGAAAACATTTAATTCTTTTAAGAATATGTTTAGAAATTAAATCAAAGAAAGAATACATACTTTTTGTTTAAGACACAATGTATTTGGTGTGATGAAATGAAGAAACATGAAGAACTCACCCCTACCAGCATGGCCATTAGCTGTCCCCTGCTCAGTCGTTTGGAGATGTTCTTTAGGCCCTCTGGCTCATTCAGGACCTCTACAGCTTTTACCTGTTTCAGTATACAGTTTGGCAAACCTTCTGCAACGGGCTGAAGTTTCATCAGCTCCATCCCGGATATCTGTTTACACTGAGGCGGAACAGAATGAGGTAAGTATCAAGCAATGAGGACAGCTATCTGACACAAGCCGTCAGCTGAATCCACCCACTTTCTTTTCACCCAAATGTTTCTCGATAAGAGCATGCAGCTGGCTCCTTGTCCATCGGATGTTGGGTCCCAGATTTTTGAGAGCCTGTGTGAGACTGGTGGCAGGGATTGCAGCAATTTCTTTGGCAGACAATGCAGTAACAGTACTGCTTAAGTCTCGTATTATTTGAGCAGGGCTTGACAGTGACCTCAGAGAACTGAGAAGCCGTGTCTTCAGCTTGTGTTTTGGGAAGGATAAAAGAGAGAACGAGTAATTATGACACTACTGAGATTCAAGAAACAATTCAAATCTTTGATCAAAGAAGATAAATGTGGTTTGGGTAAGCGTAAGTGAAAAATACCCCTTTGATTTGGGAGCTGTCACACTGGTCCAGTTGAGAGAGGAGTTTCCCACTGAAGTTAGCATTCAACTCTGGGGGATCATAATAGCAAGCCAGTGGGCCAAGTCTGTGGAGATTCAAATACCAGACAACGTAGTGATTATTTCAAATCCTTCACACATTTTTGTGTGAAACCTTGTGTTTCTTTCTGTCCCTATAAGATCTAAGATCAGAAACTTCAGTGATGTTGTGTTATTTTGGTATGTAGCGGGTAAAGTAAAACCACTCGGCAGTCTTTTAAAAAATGACATGACATGTTATGTACAACTAGATCCTTTTCCTGAAATGCTTCTTATCACTTCTTTCACAGCAGACATGTTAGAGCAAAAAAGAAGAAGACTCTGGGCTTTCCCCATAGTGACAAATCAATATTTTTACTGTTAACACCTGCACCTGCTAATGTACATCAATAATGTATACACACTTTTCCACATGTTCTGGAAACTCCTGTGAACTGAAGCACTCTTGGATTCTATGGAGCAACTTCTTACTCAGAGTGGGGTTCATCGTGGTTTTGAACTTAGCTGAAGAGAAAAACTTGCATAGCTAGAAGACAAAGCAAAGCAGACCAACCAGGAAAAAATTATAACCTTGTTGTTTTTTTCTCTTCCATGTCTTATTTCTTCTTTATCCTTCTCTTACCTCTACTTTAGAAGAATAATTAACATCACTTGGTGGTAAATAGGACAGGTAGGGTCCCAAAATAGTCAGTGCTTCCAAATTCAGCCATTCCAGTGAAGGGGAGCAGATATCCACATGCTCTATTAATAAATCAAGGTTTTACAATGCACATTTATACTTATCAGAAGCGCAACGAGAGAAATGAGGTAGAAAACAAGGCATCTTAATTGCCTCTTAAAATGTATTTGCGAGACTGTGGTGTGTTGGTGGATCTGTCTGTATGGTCATTTAAATTTTACTAAATTGAAACAGAAATTGTTCAAATGGGATAAAACTACAAATTAAGGTTTAACATAGATCAGAGTCAGGGTTTTGCAGGTTCTGGGTATAATGGAAGTCCCAACGTAAGTAACATGAGTCAATTTACAGTTTTTCTCACATAAAAAATGCCATCAAACTGTAATAGCCTCTGAAGTTATGCTAACAGAACTGTATGTGTGTACATAGATTTTATCAATTGATTTCTGACTTTTCTTACTTAATGTTGCGTAAACCCATGGCTTTATTGAACAGTTGAAGTAGTTTTGGGTGATCTGATCTTTCGCCCATTCAGCCACACGAGTCCTTTGACCAGGAGGTATGCGATCATACATACTCTTCAACATGTCCATCCTGGAAACAACACCAGGTTTATTTATAGGAAAGGTTATGAAAAAGCCAGATAATATTATTCCATAAAAGCATACTCACATGTTTTTTAGCTTTGGGATATCTACGTTCATCAGAAGTTTTGTTTTTAGGAAGGGCATAAGCCCCGCCATAGGTGTAACAGCCCACATCAGTTTTCTGTAGTCATTTGAGTCCATGCTGTTTTTATCCTGTGTGGTCAAAGTTGCCCAGGAAAGAGGGGCTGCAAACGCTTGCATATAACATCCAGAATCCTCCTAGGAGAAAAGGATAGATGGCAGACATGATAAGACTGTTAAAAAACAGTAACAATTTATCCATTGCATTTAATTTTTGGGGGGAGGGTTTCCCTTGCCTTTGATATGCCACCAGAATAGTTTCTCATCACCTCAATCATGCCTGGAAGATTGCTGCAATTCCACATCTGGTTAGTCTATTAACAGACAGACAGAAAAAACATTAACGGTCAGAACTGCACAACAAAAAATTCATACTGACTATTAATAAGACAATAAGCGCTGCTTTAAATAATCAGTGACTTTAATGACTAACCTGGTACTCATAAAAAAATGAATTACATGTTTCAGTTAATACAGAGTGCATCAAAAAGAATCATCCGATTTCAAAAGGCTATATTTTTTAAGGAAATGGAGATAGATTATACAGTATGTGTGATTATGGGTGTATGGATGTTTATATTTTCAAACCATTTTTTGTGAAATATCCACGGGGAGTTGACCAAATGACTTCATGTTTGTTCCTGTAGTGACTGAGGTCAGGAGATGACGAAAAGTGGAAAGGAGGGCGTTCGACTGGTTAGCATCTCTGTTCTGCACAGAACCACTAAGGCTAATGAGAGAGCAAATAAAAGCTGATGAGAATAAATGTTTTCACATATGAAATATACCAAATATCCTTTGATTAACTAGACACATTTGACCAGGCAAAACCATATTCTTAAGATGGAGTTAAATACCAATGTCATAGCTTATCAATAAGTTATTTACTAACATTTTGCAGCAAAAAGCAAAAGCAAATCTTTTCTTTACACTTATTTATGAAAATACTGGCAACCACCAGTGTTACCCCTCAGCCTCCTCGTAGACACATGTATGGTACCAATTTTAAAATCTTATGTCACCTTGTTCTGAAGTTCACTAGCTGGGACCGAATCCTCATTTTTAGGTTTAACGGCAGATAAGCGTTGAAGGAGTATGTCTCCAAGTTTTAGACTAGTTGGTTAGTTACATTTCTTTTCCTTGTTTATGCACAAAATTGATAAAGAATAACTTGAGGGACAAAAAAGACAAGAGAACTAAATTATTCCCAATTATCACGTTCAAAAGACTTACAGAAAACTTACTCTGACCTCGGGGTCGAGATCACTCAGATTCAAACTTGTCCAAGATTTATAGTAGATGCACCTATGGTATCAGTTTAAAAATCCCACATTGCCTCGTTCTTGAGTTATTGCATTCACAACATTTTCAGAAAACTTGACCTCTGGCCTTTGACCTTTAAGTCGAGGTCACTGAGATTTGAGCTTGTCCGCAATTTTTAGTAGATGCATCTATGGTATCAATTTGAAAATCTACGGTGACTTTTTTCTTGAGTTATGGAAATCACAAAGAGTTTCAGTGGGGTGACGACAAAAAGTGGATAAGCATAAAGAAAAATATTACACAACAGTCCAAATAAGTGTGATAACTGAAGTGACCACTTGATTCTTCAGGACAGCAACAAAATACAAAAACGAATTACCTGGAGTTGAAGACACTGTTGACCTGCATCAAATTAGGCTCTGGGTATCCTGTAAAATCAAACCATTTGCCACATATCAGTTGTGGCTCATATTACAGAATGTGGTCAGGGTACTCACACTCTCACACTGACGCCAATTCAGCATGGTGACTGGAGTTACATTACAATTACTCCAACAAAACATTTTAAGGTTCAGCTTCAGTACACCCTGTGTCAGTTCCAAGATTTTATACATGTTAATTTTTTAATGAAGCTATTCATTTTGCAGAGGAATTCACTCCTGGGACTGGCAACTATGTTGAACGTACAGTGGTCCCTCGCTATAATGCGGTTCACTTTTCGCGGATCTTTTTTTGGCATGATTTTTTGTTGTTTACAGCGCTTTGTGTTCTGCGTCCTGGTCGGCTGTAGACCATTGTCAATCAATCTCCTCCGTGCCGTGTCCCCTGTACAGTACAGAATGTGTTCAGCTTGTCAAATTTATATAAATCTTCTATCTCTAGCAGTGTGACTGTGAAGTGCTGTACTGTATGTTTGTAAGTTTTCTCCCTCACAAACACAACAATGCCGACGAAACGTTTTTTTCACTATCAAAGGTACCTGCGCTAGCACCCAAAAGGCAGAGGACGATGCTAACCATCGCACAAAAGGTTAGCCTTCTAGACATGCTAAAGGAAGGTGGAAGTTAGCGTATTTTTCAGACCATAAGGCACCACAGTATGAGACGCATTAAGCAACAAAATAGTCAGATCAGTCAAACTTTACTCAACTCATTCTTCTTTCTTCCTCAACGTCCATATCATTGATTTGTTAATCTTGAATTCTCTCACTGAGGCTCTATTCCCATGTTCTGGACCTGAAAACAGGGTTTGATCTTTGGTTTCATTATATAATACTGGACTTATTTTTCTACGAAGGCTTAAACTGTGAGGGTCTTTAAACAAGAGAGAAAAGTGTGAAAATCTTCGAGCCTGTCTGAGAAAACTGTATAAAGTGTGTAGTGAGGGGTTTTAATGTAAAAAATAAAGTTGGGATTTCACAGATCGCGGGTTATTTTTAGAACGTACATCTCACGATAAACGAGGGACCACTGTATTACACTTGTGAACAATGTTTTTCACAGAAGAATGATCGGTTTGCTGGTTCGATTCCAGTCGGAGACACGAATCCCTTTTTGGGGGTTGCGTCAGTAAGGGCAGCTGAAGCACCAGGCTGGTAGGACTTATCCTCTTAATTCCTATGGAAGCAGTAAGGGTGTACTTTTGTAATTAATGTGTCATGCGTTGCTGTACATATGAGGTTGTGTTTGCCTAACTTAAAGACTCTTTAATGAACAGATTATTTTTATTACGCAGTGATGTATAAAAATGTGAAAGAGGGTGTACTTTACACACATACACATTCTTCTCTTTAAAAAGTGTATTGAAAGTTTTCTTACCTCTATAGTAGCACTTCTTCATCTGATGAAGAAAAAAAATAAAATAAAATCACTGGCCCCAAACTGAATATGAACACATTTTATTCGCTTTGATGCTTTGTTTAATGCATGACTCTATGATTCAATTGTCACTATGTAAATGCCAGTGTTTCACCCGCTCCATTAAAGGCTTTACTGGGGAAAAGCTGATGGGAGGTTGACGAAACCTCAGCCCTCAGAATGTTGATATGCGCACTTTTCTTAATGCTCTTTTAAAGGCTTACAGACACACAAACACTCATTTATTAGCACACTAAAAAATACATGCAAAAAAAAAAAATACGCATGAAGCCTCCTACTAATGTAAGAAAGATCTCTAAGAAGACAGCGTAAAGGCTCTTTCACTTTTTTTATCTTAGTTTTGGCTGCATTTATACCTATTTTTTTACCGTGATTATTTATTTATTTTGGGATTTAAGAAAATGTTTTCTTTATAAAAAATATTCAATATCGGATTACTCGATAAACTGATGAGAATACTTAATTATTTAATAATCGACAGCTGCAGCCCTACTCTTAAGCCTGAAAAATAAATTTCTACTGACGTGAAATTCAGAAAACACCTTACCAGTTTTTCAGTCACTTTTTCTAACTCAGCTTTTTCTTGAGGCCCCATATGTGGAAGTTGAGCTAGGCAGACACGTAAAGGTTTGTATTAATGAACACACACTTTTAATAGCATTCATACATGTATGTTTATGTGCCTATGAGAACACATATTTACATTAACAAACATATAGTATAAAAAAGGGGTAAAACGGGTATACTGAGTGTGATGTTTTTGGAGCTTACCGAAAACTGCAGAGGCCAAGATGAGCAGAACCAAACAGGCTCCTCCCTTCGGAGCCATGTGGATAGGCTGTGCGTCTGTTCGACAGGATGGTATTACATAATGTGTTAACATGAACACAAATGACATGTTTGGGACAGATCTTCTTTCTTGGGCTTTAATTTCACTTCTAGTTGCATGCAGTTAATCCTCATTGGTCTTCACTTGTTGTTGAAACTGTCTCTATGTGAGCCACCTCCAGTTTTGTGATATACTTCCTCCAGTGAGGATTTATGATCACACTTTCCTAGTAACCGTGTGAGCTATTCATCCTTTGGGAATCTCTGAGGACTTTGGAGGATAACTTGCAGTGAAAAACAGGTTTGGTAATGCACGCAATGTACTGTGGAACAATATTTTAGCACCACGTTGTTGTCTTCTCTTCTTTTGTCCTATCATTTTTACCTTTTTTTAATGTATTTGGTTCACATTCATTAGGATTTCCCTTCACCAACATTTGTATACTGTTATGTTGAATTCACTGTTTACTTTACAGAGATTTTTCTTCTCATTTAAATATTTCAGCAGATTATGAATAATAAAGAATGAAAAGAGTATTAGAACAAAAATGAGTGTTTTAACCACGCAGTCTCAACAGTGTGTATGTAAGAGCAGGATTTAGAGCATATCTTTTCTTTACTATTATATCATCTATTAGCGAGAAAAACAAAACATTAAAATATAAATGTTCATCTGTGGCAGATCTGTAAAGGTTTACAGTTAAATTTAAATAATAGTATTACAAGAACTGAGAAAGAAAAAAAATAATAACTTTTGCAACTTATGAATATATAAATTAGTTGTTACTTACAGATTACCAGTCTTCTCCTTGGTAGATCTGAGAAAAAACAGGATGCATAAGCATAAGAGTGTTCGTCCTCTGTGCCTGTACTTCGTGACTAATGTGATCTGGGAGGATGTCCACCTGTAACTGACACAGTCAAAGCAGGGGGACGGCATTAATACAGCACTGTGTGTGTGTGTGTGTGTGTGTGTGTGTGTGTGTGTGTGTGTGTGTGTGTGTATTTGCTTTTTTTAACAATCAAAATAAGTTTCACGTTGAATTCACAAAATTTCTGATTCTTCAGGCAAAACCTCAGTAATAAGTCAAAACAGTTTTGTCTTTACTCATTGCTAACACCGCTGAGTATTCATTATTACATTCATGTAACTCAGATTTTTCCAATCAATCATGTGTGTATTGCAGTTCTAGAAAAAATAAGAAAACATTAAGCAAAATTAGAACTGTCACCCCACAGTTACTACCTCCTAACTATTTTACAACGTGCTACGGCGTGTCTGGTGCGATTAAGCTCTTAAGTTCCTCCAATCACACAAGAAAAAGAAACATCAACTTTCACATTTTATATATACACAGTATATCTCATAATTAAATCCTATATCACAGCAAAGCATCTAATAGACATGCTGGTCCACCATGTCCATTTCACGCTTTGCCTATTCTAAGTGTGAAATGGACACACATGCAGAAATTGCAGTACCAGCAGGGGGAGATACTATATTCAAAGCCAAGAAGTCGCTGGCGAGCAAGGAAGGTATGAATCTAGGGTCCTTGAACAATTAAGCTAGGCTACTAGTATGTATTTACATGTAACTGTTGGTAATGTCTATTTAAACACTTTTCTGTGATATTTTCATGTTCAAAATAAAATATCTCTCTCTGCTGGTACTGCAGCTTACTGAAACTTACTACAACTTTTGCATGTGTGTCTATTATTGTTTACTTTGCCATTATATTGAGTTGCATAGTTATTATCAAGTATGAATCAAACAAACATCGTGCTACAGAAGAAAAACCTTGAAAGAGGACACTTCAATGGGTAAATTGTGAAGTGACATATAAATCTGGTCTTATAAAATTCTGTTATTTGTTTGCATAAACTATATAGAAAACCGTATGTGGACAAAATCAAGCATTTAAACACTCTGCTTTAACAAACATTTGTTTAAGAATGGGTAATTAAAAAGAGCTCATTGAATTTGTGTGTGGCATTATAATACAATGCCAACATTACAACAAGTTTGCGAAATTTTCTCTCTCCTAGATACTCCTCGATTAACGATATGTGAAATTGCAAAGTGGAAGCATTTAGGAACCACAGTAGCTCAACCATAAAGAAGCAAAGTTGCTGCTGAGGTGGCTTAAAGTTTCAGAGCAGGGCTAACAAGTGCGTGCCTATTGCCTAACTGCAGACCTCCAAACCTCCTCTGGAATAAGTCTAATGTGTGAGTGGTCCAGGAGCTTTGATCATATCATGTATGGGCATGTATGTATATCATGTAATTCTCATCTGCTGTGCACGTATACTAGTTAAATTACATTAGTAGCAAGTGTCAACAAAAATTAAGTGCTGTAATTGCGTATAAGGTCTGGTGAAGAGAACATTAATTCACCTAAAAGTTATGAATAAAATCATTCACAAATCATTAATAAAAGTAATAATTGGTAACTCTGAAGCTGTTATTCTAATAAATTCAGTGAAGCACAATGTTTATTTAGAGTTTATGTCATGATAATATCTCAGTTAAATTGTATTTAAGATAAACATACCACAGCTCATATACAAGTATTTTTCATATAAAAATGTGAAGTCAAAACAAAAAAAGACTATTTACATTTTCCAGGGCGAAAGCACATAAATATGAAACAACTGCCACTGGTGGGTAAGGCTACTATTAAAAAAACAGTAAATAGCTCACCCATCGTACTATTAAGTAATTAAAATATCTGACAGGACACTAGAGCAATAATATTTTTTAAGATTGATCATAATATCTAGAG
The DNA here is from genome assembly GCF_057382095.1 of Aulonocara sp. 'chitande type north' Nkhata Bay. Classification (NCBI taxonomy): domain Eukaryota; kingdom Metazoa; phylum Chordata; class Actinopteri; order Cichliformes; family Cichlidae; genus Aulonocara; species Aulonocara sp. 'chitande type north' Nkhata Bay. The sequence continues at coordinate 28,354,487 of NC_141354.1, read as the reverse complement.
CACTGAGCACTGTGCAGTTGCCTCACTAGTTCCTAACAAGCAGTATTCAAAGAAGTCCATGTAGCTGAGCTTAAATAGCTCAAATGGGATTAAAGCAAATCACACATGGGGCACAATTAAATCCTTGTCTCTTTACAATAATACATCAGATGGACATCCTTTTCTCGTTAAAATATAATTACACTATTACCTAACTGTTATGTTAAAATCAATAAAGAAATTAAATTGAATTCCTTCTTAACTCTTCTTCAAATTAGACCAAACTAGAAACGGAAATAGACATCAAAATAAAAACACACCCCAACCAAGTAATCGCACTCATGTCAGTTTAAGTCTGGTCAAGTGTTAAGCTCAAATTTTTTAATTTAACATTTACTAATATTAAATACTTACTTACTAATATTTCCAAACATAACATAAGCTAAATGAGCTAATAGTTACGGGTTAGCAAATGTTTACTCATTAGCCTACTATTACCATTAGCCGTTTTCCACATACACCTAAAAAGACTGAAATGGTTACAAGAACAATAAAGAACTTATACGGATGTTTTTATTTCATGTGTATTCAGCTCACATTGATCCATTTACCTTCACTATTTCTGTGCCACCAGCTCCTTGCCCTATGTTAAAACAAATTTCTGTTAACTTAGCTAAGTAAGCTAACGAGCTATCTTTTACTTATTAGCCTATTGTTACACATCAAAAAATGCCTGTAAAGATTATAGGAAGGTGAAATAAGTTAATAATGCAAATATTCTTGCTTAATGTCTTTTACCTTCAGCTGTCCAACTTTTTTCTGCTTATGGCTGCCGAATTAATTCTTTACTTTGCTTGTTTTTTTTAAGTTAGCTAATATTACCTTTATTTATTAGCTTACTGTTACTGGCAGTACCATTCAAACAATAGAAAATCTGTCTATAAAGATTTAAATAATCACAGAGAATAGTTGCCAAAAAGAAAAGAAGCACCAGATAAATGCAGTAAGTTGGCCTATACTTTTTTACCTTCTGTAATTTTTTGGTTTAGCCAAGTCGATCCTATTTTCACTGTAAAAGGATTATCATAAACTGGCCCGCCTACCTGGAAAGAGTTTCTGTCCACCTCCAATGCACATGGAACTTACACTGTGAAGGAGGAAAAAGTGATTCTTTAAATTTAAAAATGGTTTAGGTGTCTGTGTTTGATTCCTAATATCCACGACCCCTTGCTTAACCAAAGGTTTACATTAATTATATTAGTGGTATTAGTGCTTTCTTTCTGCTTTCTAGTCTAATAAACAACCAAATAACTAAAATTAAACTAATTTAAACTTATGCTACAGCTGTAAAATTTAGTTAGTTAGGCATCTAAAGATACTTGTATTTAAACACTTATTTTTTGAAAATGTTTATTATGTTATTGTTAGGCAGGTTGTGCTAGATCTGTGTATTCTGCTAACAACTATATGACAAGCTTATCTTAAATTGTCTTCAAGGGTTAGACTGATAAATAATTCCTGTATATCAGCCAGGTTAACCAATAATTTGCATTTTCTTGTCAGTATGGCTTTCTAGAGTGTGGATCGTGGCTTTAAAAAACATTTTATTGTGTAATTTATATAAATACTTGTGGTGACGTGACAAAATATTTAATACCACTCAAGGTATATCAAGGTAATTATACATTTAAGGATTTTGATTAATAAATAAGCATAAAACCCTTTAGGACCCTTGTCCACAAACTGGACAATGGAGCAACTGAAGCAGAATCATTGTTCCAAAAAACATAGTCCATAAATTTTTTTTATCAATATAGAGAAAACATAGGTGAAGTTGTTGGAAGTGTTTTAGTTTGTCTCGCTGTTTCCTTCCATTTTGGGGAGAATAGTTTCTTCAAGGTTTGGGTTTGAGAAGTGATCTGAAAAAGTCCAACAAAAGAGAGAAATTGTAAAAAAAACGTGGCAGACTTTAAATATGTATTTATATTTATTCACTAACTAAACACTGGGCAAAAGGATGAATGTGAAAATAAATAATAGTGACCAACTGGCCATTTTTGGTGTTGATGCACACTGCACACAACTCACCTGCAGCAAACTCACGGATGTCAGCTGGCTGTTTGTGAAGCACATCCCTGTGAGGAGAGGTGGCAAATGACAAATTATTGCTCAAGTAGACTTGAGTGATGGTGCTTTAAGCTTTGGGCTGTTTGGAGGCCTTTTAAAATTATTCTTTGGACTTGGGCTCATTGTCAGTCCATCAAAAGAATGGTTATTTTAAGTTTGTTTGTTTGTTTATTTGTTAGTTGCAAAAGGCAGACAATATCTAAAGTAGAGCTCTGGGATGTCCTAAAGAAGCCTCGAAAAACTATTCCTGAATACTACTTAACAAAATTACAAGAAAACTTTTGTAAAATCGTTTGTACTTTGCTCCATACTGTATCCACATGCATGTTTAAATAAATCACTGCACATATTTCCCATTTATTGCTCGGATATTAGATTAATTATTCCAGAATTATTGAATTATTTTTTTATTTTTTGAGGCTGTTAAAACCTTTTTTGGCAGCTCCAAAATCAATTTAAGCAGGGAAAACTCAGATTTTAATACTGAGGTTGTAACATGTGTTAAAAATATGATACAGAGACTAAGCTTGAATAGCAGAAACCATATTGCAGTACATATATTGGTGTAAATCCTTTTCAGGGTATACATATATTGTATTATTATATTGTAAAATACATTGTAATCTTTCATACATTTCTTTGAAAGGGTAGCTGGTTCCACTGAATGTACAGAGGTTATTAATATAATATGTTATACACAGTGAAAATAAAATGAAAGTTTGCATATTACCCTAGAAATGTAACATTTGCTGTAAGATAAATAAATACAAACAAAATTAAACTTAAAGCAGACAGTGTTAAGTTCAACAATAAAACATCACAAACATTTTTCCCCATTCAGCATGTATTTTTGTGATATTAATGTGAACTTGAGCAGACCTTAGAAAGTCGCCTATGAGTACGTCTACTTCGGGATGCGACCTCAAATACCTCTCGTTGTCGATTCTCGTCTTGATCTGGGTCAATGCGAAAAGCATTTCAGGACATAGCTTACAAATAAAGGTGGTATTTTAGGGTTGAGAAATGCAACACGTTACCTTAAACTGTCGCAGTTTCTCTTGCTGCTCAGCGTTTAGTACAGAGACGTCTAGCTTGGTCACACCGCCTGTCTCAGCCATCATTTCTCTAAGAAAATGCTATATTTCTGTCAAAGTGCGAACCCTGCAGTGTTCACTGACTGCAAATCTACAGCGAACCCTGAAGTCACGATAAGCACGAGTCAACCGTTGCTAACACAGTGGTTTGGCAGTAACGGTTGCTATGGAAACGAAGTACCGTACACAATGAACGGCAGTGTCCGCGAGGTGGCGGCATACGTCAATACCACGTTTGAGCCGTTGCTGTGCAAAAAAGTGATTGACTACTAAATAACGATTTAATTCTCTCTCTCGCTTTTGAAATCTGTGATCTATTTGCTTAAATAGGCTGCAGTAAACATGATCTACAAAGGGGTTATATATTAAACGAAGAAATATCCTGCTTTGAAACCATCTTTATTACAATCCATCCAGCCCTTTTTGGCCACGTTACAGAACAGTGACACTATGTATGTATACCTTGCAATTTCTGTTGCCTTCTTGGCCAGATTTCTCTTGAAAAATACTTTTTTTTAAATGCCAGTGACACTTTTTATTTGGAACCCCCTGGAAAACCGATTACATCTTCTATCTTGTGACGACTATTTTTTTCTCCGGCTCAAAACGAGTTAGTATCATTCTTGACAGATCGATATGCTTGACATATTATATACCCATCATTTGGATATGAAGTCACCAAAACTGCCCCACTGCTCCTTGGCCATCTCATTCTCACAATTACGCCTTCACAACATCTTCTGACAGGCAACCGTTTTCATCAACTGTTTATACATTTGTTAAGCACTGTATATGTTGGCATTGCCTACATATTACATATATATATGTAAATATTTATATCTCTTGGCATGTTACTGGGGTTACAGAACCAAATATATGTGGTAAAATGTAAATAAGGATTTGTGGTTGAACAGGATAAAAAACAAAAACGAATCCACACATGTCCTCCTCCTCCTCACTTTATATAAATGTCACACTATTAAGCATTAGTAAGGTATTAGCAAGTGCCTGATTTATCATTTATACATCATTACTCCCCCTTAGTATGCCATTTAGACTTGCTATTAATTAAAAAGTGCTACTAATGTTATTTATTCTTATGTTTTATTGTTGTTTTTGTACTATTTTAACATGTTTAAAAATCTATCTATCTATGCTGGTCTAGAAACATACAGCTTATTCAAAAAGTAGCTCACATTTGTTTATTTGAAAGGTTCCCTTGCATTCTTATAACAGCAGGTGAACCATTTAAAGTCCACCATGTCACTGAAAAACTATACAAAATAAGTTGTTGTTTTTTCACTGTGCAATAACTACAAAAATCAAAAGCATGTTGGGGACTATGACTGTCCCAGTCTAAAATCCCAGGCAAACAGATGAAGTATTTACAAGACCTCAACCACTACTTCTGCAAACCCTGCATACATTATGAACACCCTGAAAGGAAACAATGTGATATATTTGATAACCTTTAGCAATATATACAAAATTCAGACAGGTCAGGTTGCTCAAAAATTGTAAATTATTTGACCTGCATAACACATATTTTAGTTGCTCTGATGCAGGACAGTAAACTCTACATAGCTTCAAACCTGGGACCTTCTTGATACGAGGTGATGGTGCTAACCATCAGACCACCATGCTGTGTGTGTGTTCTCTGACATGCATGGCAGGCTAGGTGGTGATTCTAAATTGGCCGTAGGTGTCAATGGTTGTCTGTCTCTCTGTGTTAGCTCTGAGACACAATGACCACCTGTGCAAGGTGTAGCCTGCCTCTTGGTTGGATGGATGATGTAGGATAGAGAAGGTAAAGGGCAACTCTTTGGACCAGTCACACAAAAAAAGTGTTTAAGAGGTATTTTAGGTATGAGATAAAGTTAGATAGATAAAGACAGATAGAAGCAAAGTCAGAAAGCTGCTTCTGACTTTGCTTCTTAAAGTTCAGTGGAGAACATCGTGCCATCTATAAAACTGGCACGGAACTGGAAAACAGTCCAACAGTATAAGTTGCCACATTTTCTGCCTATAATTCTTCTTTCTGCACAGCTCTCATTCCCTCTGGAGGAAGAAATAACTTGTGTTGTTGAAGTACTTGGCGTCTGTCATCTCTCTCAAAGGCTTTTGTTCCTCATTTTCTTCACTTTCGTTTTCATCACTTGGTGGGTGCTCTTTGTTGCTCTTTGTAGGGACAAAGGTCACCAAAGCTACTCCTTCTGGGGCAACCGGGACAGAGGGCGAAGGTTGAGATGAGTCATCACAGAGGGTGGTGAAATAAAGACTGTGCAGTTTAGAGATAAATCTGTCCTTGTGCCTGAATGACAATTTAAAAAAAGAAAAAGAAATATGAAAATGAAGGAGCTGACCGTACATCACATCTTAGAAATGACTAATGTTATGTCATAAATCTGCCCTTTTTTGAAGAGATGCATTGAAAGTGCCAATGTCAGTACCCGAAAGTGTAGATGGCCAAAATGACAGACAAGATAGCGAATAAACCAAATATCCACAGCAAATGATGTGGCCACTCTTTAGGTTTTGGTGGAGGTTTTGTGGGATCTGTGGTAAAAAAAGAAGGGTAGACTGTGATAAATCTTAACTGAGCAAGACAGCATCCATCTAAATACATCTGAGTGCAACTGAACGTCTGTGTTTGCGTGTAGGTGTGAGGAACCATAACTCCTGAGGCCTGTTTTTGTTGCAAGCCTGAGTTGTTATGATGACATGGTTTCCTGTTAAAACCCAGGGGGCAGAGGGGATTTTCAGCACTAACAACATTTAAGAGTTCCCTCTCGTCTTTTGGCTCTCTCGCACACACACACACACACACACACACACACACACACACACACACACACACGCACACACGCACACACACACACACACACACACACACACACACACACACACACACACACACACAACGCATAAGTAACTGTAATATTTCACAGTTTGCATGCCAACTCACCATCATCTTGATATTGATCACCTGAACCTGAACCTGAACCTACGGGGTAAATAATATATTTTAAAAACATATTAGTAGGATAATAATAAATGATAAACCTGAGATAACAAGGCAAAGTTGTATAAGGCAATTTTAAAAAAGACTGAAATTGTCCATTTCCTAAAGAACTATGTCAGACTGCAATAAGACATAGTTTAAGTGGTCCCAATAAGCAGACAAGGAGATGTTACAGCAGGGAGGAATAACTCCTGGGGGAAAATTATTCTAAACTGAATTCTGCAAACTTTTCAGGTGTTTATAGCTATGTTAGTTCAGAGTTGCCAAGCAGCAAGACTTGCTTCTTTGGTTGTAAGAAGTTTTGGGTAATTTAGCAGACAAATTCTTTACCAATTAAAAGTCAATATGGCCTAACACTTGCTTTCAAAATAAAAAAGACTATAAATAATCCAACATGATAGTGCCTAATCCAGCAGAATCTTGTTTCTCTCTTTCTCTCTCTCTTTTTTTGGAGGGCTGTTTCTTCCTTATTTTAAAAACAGGCTGAAAGAAGTGACCATTAAAGAGAACAGAGAGTTGGACTGATGCTTAAAAAGAAAGGGTTTTTTCACCACAACGAGGGGAAGTGCACTAATGGTACACGGTCAATATCTTGAACCCCTAAGCCACTGAGAAACTTCTTAATAATAATAATAATAATGGATTGGATTTATATAGCGCTTTTCAAGGCACCCAAAGCGCTTGAAAAGCTATTCATTCACTATTCATTCACTCTCGCATTCACACACTGGTGGTGTAGCCACAGCTGCCCTGGGGCAGACTGACAGAAGCGCCCCTTAAACATCTGTCACAGGATTTAAAGTTTATTTTCATTCAGCACAAATAAAGTCCACTCAGCTACTTCTGTGAAAACTTACACTCTTGTACTGTGCTTTAATTGAGCATATAGAATACTTACTGATAAACTTAAATATACTTATTTATTTTATTTTTAGAGGTGTGTGTGCGTATTTATTTACCCGTTGGGGGGCTCACAGGATAAGGTCTACTCCACTCACTCCACTGACCATCATGTTCTGCCTTATACCTCAGCTGTATCAGGAAGTCAACGTCAGGTGTAGGAGTCACTACGATGGTGTAGGAGCCCTCTCCTTCAAACTGCTGTACCAAGATGGACATATACAGGCAAACGTCTCCATTTACTGACACAACAGAGTGTTCAACTTTTCACAACTAAGTAAAACCTTGTCTACTTACGTTTTCGCTGTGAAAGGAGAGGTTTGTTTCCCCGTATTTGATCTCACAGATGAGTCTAAAATTGTGTGGCTCCTCGAAGTTTGTCGGTAAACTCCAGCACACCGTCATCATCGTCGTCATATCCTGTCTTTCCTCCAACGTCGCTGACACGATTGACGGAGGCTGAGGCTTCTCTGAGGGATCAGGGACGAACATGTAAAGGTCTTGTATGTGGAATAATATGACTAGTTTAAAAGATGACGAATTTGTCTGTAATTTACTTGAATATGAAATATTAGTCAGATACATTTCACAATTAAATGTTTTGCAATTAGGAGCATTACAACTTATCCAAAGGTACAATAATAAGTCTTTAAATCATTACTAATGTGTTTAATATAAACCAGAAGACTTTCCTAAAAATGAAAATATGCTTATTTGTTTTCTTCTTGGGAAATTAGCTAGTATTCCTCTTTCATGTCTGTAGAGCAATTGTGAAAATCAATCAGAAGGCATCTTAACTTACAGACGGGCAAGATTAACCGATAAAAACAGAACAAAACAAAACATAGACCACAAAGTGGTTTCACTTTCATGTCTAAACTTCGACTTTAAAGGGAATTTGAAGTATTTAATCTGGGAAGGTGCAACAGGACACTGTTACTCATAAACCTTTTCAACCACTTCATCAACTGGTATCCTGAATGCTGAGCCAATCTGCACATATTCAAGTCATTCATAGAGGAAGAAAAATTGGAGGCTGTATAAATGTACATGAGAGGATGTTTAAGCAAAGTTTTTCATGAGAAAGTCTAATCATATGGCACAGAAACAGAAATACTACCTCGTCATGACTCTGTGTCTAGGATGGATCATTTTTCTGATTTTTTTTTTCTTGGGTTTGTGTAAATTTACCTGTCCAGCTCTTAGCATAGGTGGATGGACTCCATTCACTCCATTGTCCATCAAATTCCTCTTTAGCTCTGACTTGTATCAGGTACTCAACACCAGGCATTATATCAGTGATGGTTGCTTGCCGCTGGCCATTAACTGGCAGTACCTGAATACATACATATAAGACAAAAATCTCTGAAACAAAACTGCGTTTTCTGTTTCATGCCAGCGTAATGAACATTGAAAAAAAAAAAAAATACACACTTAGTAGTTTGACAACAGGTGTCTCAGCACTGACCTGTTCGTTGCCAATTGACGGTTTGACAGGGTTGTATTTAACTTCATAGATCAATTTATAGAAGTTATCTTGCACCTTCCAGGATGTCGGTAAATTCCAGGAGACCGTCAGCCTGTTCTTCTTTCCTTTCTCCTGTCGGACTGACACATTTGACGGAGGGTCTGGTTTTACTGAGGAGTGGGAACAAACACAGTGAGCACAACTTTAAAGCACTTCAGAAGGCCAATACTCAGTCCTGTCATGGACACATGTACTTTGACTTGAGCACTTACAAATTTTTAATGGTGTAAAGTACTTAAGGGGGCTGGTGACATTGCCTGTGATGCTTGTCACACACATGTAGACCAGGTGAGGGGTTCTCCGATCATCCTCAATGTGGTCCAGAGCACACCAACAGCGAGAGAGCCGAGATGAGTATGAGCATGACACTCGCTTGAATTTCTCTCTTGGACTGAGAGAAGGAAAGGAAAAGAACAGTCAGTCACACAAAGATGGACATAAAGGAAAAGAGAAAGTGGCCTACAACAACATTTCTACTACATTAGGCCCATTTACAACTTTCACACTTTTTTCTTTTTCATTTTTGATCTCAAGTAGTTTACTGGAAATAGTATTTATTTATGTAACAGCAATGTTAGCATTTTGACTGCACAAGATTACAGAAGTTTTGCAACATACACCAATATTGATCGAGAACAACCACAGTATGCACATTGTTTTATCCATGGCTTGCACACATCAGTTTTCCTGTATGTATGTAAATACAGGAGCAAAATATTACTTGATGATCCTTTTAAAACACAACACAAAGCACTCATGGGGGACTTCAAGTGCAATGAACGTACTTTTTACTCAGCAAGAGGTAACAACTAGGCTGCTTTATGGCGGCTTTCTGAGGCATTCCTTCACAGCGGATTTTACTACTGGGCGACTTTTTGTAGCAGAACAGACTGGGAGGCTCAGGAGAATCTAAGAGATAAAGAAGACATGTAAACACACTGTTCACCCATCCATTTTTAAAAATCAATTATCTAAATAGGGTCCTCTCAGGCTCTACAGCCCTCAGGTAGTTTGTTATATTGTTGGCCTTCATGACAGCACGATTAGAAAAAGACTGAACTATGTGTTGTTTTAATGGCTGCCAGGAGAAAGCTTCTACTCTCTTAAAAAGATCATGGCAGCATGACTTAGATTTGCAAAGTGGCATGTAAACAAACCAGAAGAATTTGGGAACAATGAACTTTGGACAGACGATAGTCACAACACCACGTTTGGTGATGCATATCAGCAACAGTCTGGCACAACAGTGGAGTGATGATCTGGGCTTGTTATTTAGCCACAGGACCTGGGTGCCTTACAGATATTGAGTCAACCGTGAATACTTCTATGTAAAAAAAAAAGTATTCTAGAGGCAAATGTGAGGCCTTCTGTTTTACAGCCAAATGTTGACCCATACTGGCTCATGCAACAGGACGACGAGCAAGCACAGCAGCAAAGCTATAACATATCTGAAAAAGAAAAGAATGGATGTGTTACAATGGCCCAGTCAAAGTCCCGACCTCAGCCTGACTGGTATGCTGTGATGGGGCTTCAGGAGAGCTGTGCATTAGCAGTTCAGTTCAAATCAATTTTATTTATATAGCACCAAATCACGGCAACAGTTGCCTCAAGGCAAGCTTTACATCGCAAGGTAAAGACCCTAAAACTGCTAAACTGCAAAATATTTTTGGTGTCACTATTTAAAATTTGAAATTTGCCCAAAAACATTTAAAGTCACAGTTCACCCGCTGGTTTGTTTACTGATTGTCTATCAGTGAGTCGTGTGTACAACATCAATCCTGACCCAATGATATACAAGTTCTGAGCTGGATTTAAAAGATGGATTTTAAAGCCATTTGCCTTCCACCTATAGGCTTTTTATTTGAAAATGAAAGCATGGATGGAATTATATAACCTTCCTCCTCCATCACAAAGTCCTCACTATGAGAACTCACCTGCAACGATCACCTTTAAGCTAAACTTTTCTTTGCCTTTGTGATGACAACTGTATTTTCCAGAGTCTTCCATTCTCAGTGAGGCGAGAGTTAGCGTTGTCCCACTCCTCCCAAATTTAATTTCACCCCAGTCCCTGTCTTCTGTCCCCACTGTCATCGTGTTCCACTTCCACTCAGGCATCACTTTTATCCCCCTTGTTACCCGGTTCACTCCTTCCCCCACTTCATCCTCTTCATCCTCCTCATAGTCATCCTCAACATCTGTTTCTCCAGTGGTCCAATGAGATTCGTCCTTCAGCGATCGAGTGGCCCTGGTTGGCTGGACGATGTGAGGAGAAGTTGTGTACCCTGCATCTGAATATATGAGGCTTCTGTTTCCTCCTGCCTCCGTGAAATGAGGGCTGTAGCCCTCACTTACATTCTTCAGAGAACTGTCATCACTTTTGACTGAAACTGCACTGTTTTGTATATCATTTGGAGCGGCTGGTGTCCCGTTCGAAGAACCATCCCTTTTGTTGATGTTTAAGCTGCTTCCCTTCAGACTGATCTTTACACCATCCACCCTCACATGACCGCCACAGGTCAGAAACAGCTTACAGCCCGGCGATAAGACCAACACACCTGGAGGAGGGTCTGCAGAAAAACACACAAACACAGAATCTGTAGAACTAATAAGAACCAGAATCATTTTTGATGTACGTGTGTGTGTGTGTGTGTGTGTGTGTGTGTGTGTGTGTGTGTGTGTGTGTGTGTGTGTGTGGAATGTTTGTGATTTGATTGTTCATACAGTGTTTTGTACAAAATGTTAGCTTCTCATTATTTTCAGTACTGGTTGTATTTGACTAGGCACAACACAGAGCGACACATTGCATAACCTCCACCCCAACTTCCTCTTTTAATGTGTCTCTCATCTTCATCATTTCTTTTCAGTCTTGTATTATTTCTAACATTCCCCGTAATGTTTCAGATTTTCTGCTCAGACCTCACACAGTCACTTATAACCTGACATGTTTTGGTTTAGTATGACTTGCCTGAACTTGACTGGGTTGAAGTCATAGTTTCATTCCCCTTAGTCTTTAGTAAAACAAATCTTTTTGCTCTTGCCCAGTTAACCGTTGTGTCTTTTTAAACATCTGATAAGACTTTATCTGATAAATCTGATGGAGACTGAAGCTGAAGCTGATAAGGGCCTGATGTAGAATCAACAGCCACTATGTTATATGCTGGTACTGGGTTAGTCCTTCTCTGTTCATACTGACATGATAGCATCACACAGTCGCTATAGAAAGTTATGCTTAATTCAAACTAACTTAAAAATAAAAATAAAACTCGATGTGAAAAAAATAGTTACTAATAAAAGTAGACTTTGAAGAAATTGAAATGAGCTTAAATGATTTTGTAAACTTGGAAAACTAACTAAAATAAAGTAAAATTGGAGAGAAAATATCCTTTTAACATTTGTTAGTTTTGTAAAATTTGTTGTCACAAGTTTCCTAATGAGGCTTTGAATGACTTTTTTTTTTTTTAAACTTGTTACTTGTTACTTTTAAAAAGCTCTCTCTGTCTCTGGTATATGGTTTCCAGACAACAGTCAATAAAGAAACTAAAACTGACATTGAAACTAATAAAAAAATAAAATTAAAACAAAACATTTTCAGTAAACTGAATTAAAAACAAGAGGTCAAAATAAGATCCACATAAAAACTAAGCTTTCATGCTGTTTATGTCTGATCCTACCATCCACATGTGCAGCAGAAATTGACACATCACAGCAGCCAATATTTTCTGTCCAGTTTTAATGAGCCCTGTCAATTATAGCTTCGCTTTCCTCTTTTTAGCTGACAGATGTGCTGCTGCTATAGCCTATATATTTCAACGTTCAATGTGTTGTGCATTCAGAGACCTATACACCTTCATGCTTCTGTTGTAACTAGTGAATATTTGAGTTGCTGTTTCCTTCCAATCAACCTGAAGCAGTCTGGCCATCCTCCTCTGACCTCCGGCATCAACCAGACATGTTCACCCAGAGAACTGTCGCTCACCTGATATCTTCTCTTATTTGAACCATTCTCTGTTTACCCTATAGACAGATGTGTGGGAAAATCCAGGCAGATTCTGAGATACTCAAATTAACCTTTCAAGAATCACGCCACATTCAAAGTCAGCTACATCATCATCTCACATTCGGATGCTCAGTTTGAACTTCGGCAGATCGTCTTGACCACGTCTACACGCGTAAATCCGCTCAGCTGATAAGACCGGCATACTTGAACAGGTGTACCTAATGAAGTGGCCGATTAATTTTTGTTTGTTTGTTTTTATATGAATTTTCCTGACTCTGTGCCTATAATATTTATAAAATGTAAAGTTTACAACAAAATAAAAAAAAGCTTGTAAAATTAGCTGCCACAACGCGTCATAACATTTCCCAACAGGATAAAAACGCATTTTCCCCGAAAGAACAAAAGCGGAAAGAGCAAGAAAAAAAGCTTACTTTATATATTATCCTGTAATAATACAGTCAACTTCGATGAAGTAAATATTTTTAAACGCTGTGATTTTCAGTTAACTCCAAAACTAGACTCCAAAAAATCCTAAATTACAATAACTTTAACTTTGTCACTAAATTAGCCTAAGTTTTTGTTATTCTTAATAACAAAGAAAACAGATGAAGAAAAAAAATTACATTTAGACAATATGAGAGGAGAGGTTACCTTTTCTGGGACATGTTCCTTCAAAAACTCCGCTGACCGGAGCGAAGAACAGCAAAAGGAGAAAAATCCCCATTTTTACCCAGAGATCCTCCTTCCAGCGGCGGGTCCTCACACCATCGCCGACGGCAGCAACTGTACACTGACCCCACTCAAACGTTTTACACCGTGAAAACAAGACCGAGCTATTTACACCACGAAAACCGCTCATGCAACACCAAAACCCCCTGTGCAGACAGCAAAGTTAAAGGCGGCTCTCTCTGGTTGGCTCAGTCTGCTGTCCATGAGACCCGTTATTGTGAAATCCCTGCGCTCTTCCCCTTGTTCAGCGCCGTTACACAGAGGAAATCCTCCTCAGCATCAAAATAAGCCCCCCCAACCCAGCGAAAGCTGAATATAGCTCTGCTATATTAATATTCATTTATGAAAAATCTCTTAACTTAGAAAGTTCCTTAAAAATATTTTCACATATCCTGTTTTCTTACTGTAGTGTTTTTAGTACATACACCATGGCGCACGAAAGGAAAATGGCAAATGTGGCAATACAGACTGAAGCTTTTAATATTTCATATATATATATATACTGGGAGTCATTTCCACCTGAAACTTCGTTTGATGAGTAAATCATTTGCACAGACGCAGCATGTTTCCCTCATGTGAAAGACAAATCAGATTTTTATTCAATATCATTCACATCCACACTTCCACAGAGACCTGCCTCCTGCTAAAACTGTACAGTACATTCATTTAGACCAGATTTTGCAGATCACGTGAGCTGTGTTTCAACTGCCTGTTGCTGACCGTAGTACAGAGAGATGTCCAAGAGCAGGTCAGTGTTCCTTTGGTTACCCTATTTAATGATTATCCAAGTCTGAGGTGCATCAACACTTGGATTAGTGGAGGGGTGGAAAAAATAAAAGAAAAAAGGGGGCGATATCTTGGCTTTGTTAAGGCATGATTGTCCACAAACAACTTCCTTTCTTTAATTCATGAACAAAAATGAATATAAAGCACTTTACTGGAGTATATGTTTACAGTACGGATAAGCACTACTGTTCACAATGACAACAATCATGATTAGGAATTTAACAAATCACTTTTTTTTTTAAAATTTATTTTTCTTCTACCTTTTCTTTTCTGCAGAACTGGCCTAAAGTGAAGTCTTTCCATTCTGTTCTTACGTCTGCGTTACATCAGAGGCACATTAACATGATCTGGCCTTTGTTAGACCAAAAAAAAGGCCTAGCTTTAAATCACACATAAACACATCAATGTGATGCAAAAAAAGCAAATGTGGGAAGAGTTACAGTATAACAAGTAAGAACTAAACAAAACAGACCTTTGGGAGAATACTTTAAATTAAAATACCATTCTCATTGAGAACCTTTGCAGATAATACAGCTTGCACTTCACTGGTTAAAACTGTTATGATTCTGCTTGCTCATTCGTCTCATTACTGAGAGGCGCTGAGTGGCTTAGTTGTGAGTGAGGCTTGTGAAATAAGCAGAAACAATCTTTCAAAGGCTACTTTGACATTTGCTTCTGCACCTGCTTCTGTCCCTCAGTTATGTACTGTAAATCTCAAGCATTCATTAACATAACCACCACACACTGTGCACTCAAATATCTCACCAGTAAATCTTAATTTATGGCTGAGAAAGTTCATGTCATAAGACGATATGTCGCTTCCTGCAGAGATCCGGATGTAACTGATGCATTTTGAGACACTGTGCGGGTAAAGTTTTTTTTATTTAAATAACAGTCTTTGTGTTCTCTCCAGAAAAGCACACAGTGTGTACAGTTTGTGTGTCTGGTACACGCAGTAAATATAGAATTCATCCATCAGATGTTTACGTTTCACTTAATCTGGTTGTTTTCCTTGGCAATAGAGGTTGGGCCCGGACTGTTGGATGAACTGGCACGAGATGCAATAACCTTCCAACCAAACAGAGCTTCCTGTTGGACAAAGAAAGAAAGGTTATGTTTTAGCTTGGTGTTAGAAGAGTTGCATCACACAGATATAAAAGTGCTAGTGTGTATTGTTGCATTTGTTATATAACTGTTGTGTTACTGCTACATCATAAAACCTCAAATGACCTGCACGGTCCCCAGAGAAAGGGTCCAGCCTCCAGGTGAGTCTCCCCCCTGGGACTTTGCTGCTGTGGGGGTTAAAACGCCAGAACTGGTGGCCTGAGCTGAAACTTGAGACGCAGGAGCTTCTGCATCTGGTGCCAAAGCTGGTAAGGTTTGTGTGACTGAAGCAGGGATCATCTGTGTGTTCTGAGCTGGTGCCGCAACCGTTTCCTCTTCGATCGGTGTTTCTTGAGAGCCGCCCAGAATAGACGAAGAGTTTGAAAGTGGTGGAACCGACACAGAGATGAAACTGGGTGCTGGGCTGCACTCCCCTGAGGTGCTGGGGGGAGTGTGAGTATGCTTCTTCCTGCGGAGCGTGTCAATCCAGCTGGAGCTATGTCTGGAGGCAAAGGATGCCAAGGCCAGAGACGAGAGCCTCATATTTTTCCCTGATGTGATTAGCTCTCCAAAGCCTTCCTGATGGGCGAAGGCATAGCCGGATCTCCTTGAACCACCACGGGCGCCCAGACGGCCCTCTGACACACTGCCGGTACCACGCCAAGCGCTTCCAGTGTTACGACCTGGCGGCTTTCGTCTCTTCTGCCGCACCAGCTGAGTGTAACGAACCTGGAGAACGATGAGACAGGAAATGGGACATCGTTTCAGCTTATAGGAACACGGCTAGTTCACCATAGCCGCACAAATAAGATCATCCAAAAATAAAAATAAAAACCAAAACAAAAAAAATTCCCCCAAAACAAAACAAAAACTCAAACTAATATTTACGCCATTTGACAACAAAATAAAAACTGAAAGTTTCAGTGAAACTTTCAGTTTTAGGACTTCTAAACCATCACATTTTTTCAAACTTTTATGCATCCTGCCTTATTTTTAGTCTTTGTAGTCTTTGCATCTATCCAGCAGTTCATCAAACTATTTCTGCTGCTTTTAAACTCCTGTTTTAGGTCATCGAAACCCAGAACATTTTGCACTTAACTCAAAATTAACCTCATCATAAAAAAAATCTGTAATAGTGACTGTTGAGAAACTACATGCAAATCAAAGCAGGAACTTCTTCACAACATCTTGACATCGGCTTCGGTTGGATGCACGGCTAAGCTCAAGACATAACGTCTGATAAAGCCACACACTTATGTTGGATGAATTTACTGAAAGCAAGTCATGACATTAGGGGAAACTGATTAGGTCAATATTTGCAGGGTATTAAAGTGCACTGTGACGGTTAGCAATTAGTCCCGACCACCCCACACAAAGACACACAAAGATAAAATGTTTTTACACATGCAGTTAATCATTGCACAGAGTTCAAACTGACGTTCTAGAAAGACTGTAAAGCATGTTGCAAGGAAGAAGATGGAGACATCAGTGTTAGAAACGCTGTGTTTTTGTGTGTTTTCTCACCGTGTCTGAGAGCTGAGGTTTGAGGTCCAGCTTGAGGAAGCGGAACGCCAAAACTGGAACTATGCATATTGCTGTTGCCAGTGCAATCGTTAACCACACGACTGGCTGCAATAATGTGCTCTGGGCACTACCTGCACTTACAAACAGACAGAGAACAGACAAATGTGTTTTAGACATGTCTTACTTTTCACTGTGTACACATGATTATTATTATTATCTCCAACAGTAATGCATTTGGTGCAATGAAGTGATATCAGATTATACAAAATCAATCTATTCTCAGTACTGAAACTTACTTGTGTTTAGTTTTTAGACTCACAAAATAGATTTTCATTACAAAAAAGTATGTAAATTATGGATGAAAACAAATCGGTGTTGGCAGAATGATATCGGCTAAGAAGAATTGCAGTATTTGATTTGCTGGTACACATGTGGCTGAGAAATGGGAGCAGGGACGAACCTACAAAGTGGAACTGATTAGGAAAGATCCTGAAGAGGGTCTGACTGTGCAGAGCAAACATGATGATGAAATAGGAGCCCAGAGAGCCCCACACAAACACATGGTTGAACACTGTCCAGAAGCCGGTATCGAGAACAATCTACAAACACAGACATGCAAACAAAACAAAAAGAATAAACCCCCAGAAAACAGCAGATGCTCACAGTTAATATGCCACTCCTGAACAATTAATTGTTATACAACGCTGAGCTTGCCACTTCCCTGCATTTCTTTATATTTTGCTAGTAAAATGGGAAACAGGTGCAGCGGTTTATTGAAATCTGTGCAAATATACATGGAAATACAGGATATAAGCATTAATACACAATTCTAATGAGTTTGAAAATTAATATTGTGTATGACCATCTTTAATCTTCATCTCAGCCTGAGCTCTCTTAGACAAGCTTTCTTGTAATTTCTTTAAGTAGTCTTCAGGAATATTTCTCCAGGATTCTTTAAGTAGAGCCTCAAAGCTCTACTTTGGATCTTGGCTTCCTTTTGTTCTGTTCTCTGTCGACATGATCCCACAATCCTTCAGTAATGTTGAGATCTGAGCTCTGGGGAGGCCAGTCTTTTTAGGTGCACCTTTACTGCATTCCCAGTGTCTTTGGGATCACTGTCATGCTGAAAAATGAAGCTGTTGCCAATCAGATGCTTTCCCGATGATACTGCATGGCGGGTCAAAATCTGATGGGACTTTTCTGTGTTTCACCAATTTTGACAAGTTCTCCAACACCACTGGCTGAAATGCTGCTATAAACCATGACAGAGTCTCCACCGTGTTTTATAGATGACTCACTGTTCTCCGTACGTATTGATGATGATTTCAAACAAAAATTTCACATTTGGATTCATCCTTCCATAAAGCCTGATGCCACTGATTATTTTAGTTCAGTTCATGTGTAATTTGGCACACTTCTTCTTAAGGAAGAGAGAGTTTCTCATCCACTGAGACCACCTTTGATGAACAGTAGATGGCTAAACTGCAGCGCCAGATGCATCTCTATTTCTTCACGATGTTATTTTCAATACAAATGAAAAATAAAAACCTTCTCTGAAAGTGATTAAGTACAAAGACTAGATGAGAAGAAACTGGGAATGTAATTTAAAGAAAAACCTTGCAAGACCAGAAATGACAGAACGTCTGGCTCCTTTGAAGTAAAATATAAAGAAATGAGGGGTGGCTCAACACTTTTGCACAGCACTCTGTGAGGCAGTCGCCTGCTTAAAGCACTCTACAGTTCCTCACCTGTACACTGACCACAATAACCAGGGCTGTCGCTGTGGTGACTGCAAAGGTCTGGTAGTCAGCGAGGGGTACTCCGTTGCTCTGAGTGGCATTGGACAGGACAGCATATGGAACAAAAAACAGCACCACTGATGTGTAGATGCCCTGGGCAATGCAGATGAAGAACTCTCTCTTGTTGAAGAGGAGGTTGAGCTGCCCGGGCTCATACAACTTTGGATATTCCAAACTTCTGTGATCAGGAACATCCTGCATTCATAGAGGAAGTGAGATGCTGCGTTTACTAAAATAACATTATATAGAAACTACAGCCAAAACTTGTGGCTTGGTGTTCTGAGCAAAATGCTAACATCAGCATGTGAAAACAGTTCCATATTTCATGCTAATCCTGAGTACTGTCACCTCAGTTAAAAGGATGTGGTGTTGAACTTGATTGTCTGGGACCTTTTTGTGTCTGTTCTGGTTTTCTCCCACAATGTGTGCAGTATTTTTAGCCACGGTCCAACAGACTCTGGCCAAAAACGTGTCTTATATGCATTTTTTAAAAATTCACGAGACAGATTTCAAATGCAAAAGAAAATTATTTTCTGATTCATGAAACTTCATGGAGTTTTATAAAAAACGAAATGTAAAATAAAATCTTATGAGAGCTCAATACAAAGGAATAAATGTGAAAGACCTGGTCAAATATCCCCATGGCCAGCACAGGGAGGGAGGTGTAGACAATGTTGAAGAGTGTGATGAAGTACTGATCGTATACGGTCTACAAAAAAAACACACACAAACAGAGTTATAATCATGACTGTAACCCTTTACAGTATGCTTTAATCATAACCTCTACTCTCTGACCTGGGCAGAGAAACCACAGAAGAAGCCAAACCAGAAGTGCACCATGGTGAAGGCAAAGTTCTTGTAGAAGAAGTAGCAGAGGAAACGGCACATACGCAGGTATGACCAGCGGCCGTGGACCAGCAGGAGGCGCTGTAGAAAGCGGAACTGGGAAAAGGAGTAGTCACTGGCTAGCACAGCCTGGATGCCCTCCTGACCTGAGATACCAACTCCAATATGAGCACCTGGAAGCGTGCAGATGAAATGAAAAGACAAATTCAAGAGATTTTTCCCCCCCAGTTTTCTATACAGACAGTGCTGGGAAAAAGGATTTGACCCCTTCCTGATGTCTTAGTTTTTATACATATTTGTCACACTTACACGTTTCAGACGATCAAAGAAATTTTACTTTTACTAGACAACTCTAAATCTTTCATTTTTTTGTGTGTTTTTTGAGCCACTCAGAGGTGGACTTGCTGTGTGTTAATTGTCCTGGTGCATAACCCAAGTGAGCCTGAGCTTCAGGGCACGAACTGATGGCTGGAGGTTCTTCTTCAGTAGAGAGCAGAATTTATGCTTCCATGAATTATAGCAAGTCGTCCTGAAGCAGCAAATCAACCCCAGATCACAGTACAACCACCATGTATGATTATTGGTATGATGTCCTTTTTATGAAAAGCTGTGTTCGTTTTATGCCAAAGGCACTCAAACCTTTAAAAAAGTTCAACTTTTGTCTCACCAGTCCACAGAATATTTTCACAAACATCAAGATGTTTTTGATAATTGATGTTTGTGAAACAAGCCTTTGTGTTCTTTTTGGTCACTAGTGGTTTTTTAACTTTTGAATTCACCCATTGATGCCATTTTTGTTGAATCTCTTTCTTATTGCTGAATCACAAACTCTGATCTTAACTGAAGCAAATGAGGCCTGCAGTCTCATATTGAAATTTCTTTGATCCTCTGAAACATGATGAGTGTGACAAATATGCAAAGAACTAAGAAACCAGAATGGGGCAAACACTTATTTGCCCCAGTGTAGACAATGGTAAAAGTTTCACACTGTTTTTTTCTCAGATGTGTATGATATCAATGAGAGGGGAAAACCAAAATGGTGCACTCATCTTTGACACCTCACACGCCTACTGTTCAAACCTTCTGTTTATCAAGGGCAGACAGTCAGAAGAAAGACTGAAATAAAACAACTGTTGCATAAAGGACCAGAGCATAATAATAAATAAATAGGATTATTATAAACTGTGAATAATATAAAGCTACTTGCAGAGTCCAAGAGTAAAGAAATAGAGTACAGGGACATATGGACACAACAGGTTACCTTTAGGCCCTGCTGTCTGTATTTTACACAATCTAATAAGTGAAAACTGTGGCAAAAGCTAACTCTAGCTAATAAAACTTTATCATTTTCTAACGGAGAACCTTTCCTCTCGGTTATGAGCTATAGTTAATGCCATGTTGAATAACTTAGCAACGTTAGCATGCTCATTACCTTCCTGTCGAGAAGACTAATGCCACATAACATTATGTGGAGGAAGAAAGCGGTAGCCAGAAAATGTTTTCACAACTTGGGAACCCAAGGTTCCCACAAACTTCCCACAAACTTCCCACTAACTGCTGGTAACTGATTGGGAAACCAGCATTACCATCAGCAAAACCATAATCCTCAGTTTAACTTGAGTATGTGTTCCATTTTCAATAGCTGGACAAAAAGAGCACAGAAGGGGGAAAAACATTTGATTGTTTCGAGATTTTTAAATCAGAAATTACAGGAAGTGAACCAATCCTTCTCCTCACTGCTGCACTGATTGCATTTCTGTTTTACACTTGCATGCAGATATGTAGACATGATGTACATCCACAGACAAACACACACAGGCTGATGCACTTACAACACACTGATTACAAGACATGCAGAGAAACAGAGCACTGAGGTATTAATAGTTTTCTCTTTTAGTTTGCCTTTAAGCTTAGAAATAAATATTATGAAGCAATGATTGACAGTATAGTTCAGTCTTAGTACAATTATTTGTACAGTGAACAGTTCAAACACAAGCCTCCTTTCTATTAAACACAAATACGTTTTCTTCTAAACATCTTTTCAAAGCTTAACAGGACATATTTGGTGTTTTGGGATTTTAGGAGTGACACTAAAATTAAATGTGACTTCTGTCGATTTGTTTTGTTTGTCGGCGTCACATCCATCTATAAGCAGTGAACAAATAATTTGTAAATAAGGCCTAAAAGAACACTGACAACCAAACCTTTACCTCAGGAGGACTCCTGCAACACAGATTTCCACATGACCTACATCACTACTAGGAACAGCGTGCAGATAAACAACTTCTACAGCCGCACTTCTGCTTAGGATTTCCATTGCTTAAAAGTAGACAAGCCACCCAAATGGCTAAACCCAACTTCTCTCTTCTTTTCTGAAAACAATATTTCAGTTACACTTTTGCACAACTCACTTTTGATCATGCTGATGTCATTAGCACCGTCTCCTATAGCCAGCGTGACGGCCTTCTTGCGCTTCTTGATGAGCTCCACCACCTGAGCTTTTTGCAGTGGCGTGACTCTGCAGCAGATGACCGCTTTGCACGCGCACGCTGTCGACACAAACTCTGCCTCCATGTCTGCTTCGAGAGCGTGGGCCTACCACAAGACAACGGAGAGAGGTTTTAGACGTTCAGGCGGTAAAAGGAGTCCAAGTTGCTGCTTTGAAGAAAAGTACTTAATGAGAAAGAATTGTTTTTATGTAACTAAGCTTAAATTTCCGTGACAGATATCATGCAGGAGTGTTATTCATACCAGACTGTGACCGTTGATTACGAGGGCAAACTCTCCTGAGATGTTGTCCATTAAGTTAGAGAGAGGCAGAGGAGGAGGAAGGGGAGAGCCATGCAGCTGCTTCCCCACTCCTCCTCCACTTCCACCTGCCGTATCACCTCCTTCTTGTCCTTCTTTGAATCCATTTCCATTGAAACATGGCTCCCTCCATCCCTGCATTCCCTCCTCTTTAACTCCATCTCTGGTACGTGACAGCTCAATCATCCTTTCCCTCGCTCTTCTAGAGAGGAAGACAAACAAAGCCCACATCAACAGTGTCTATCTGCATCACAGAGACATAATTACATGACAACATGATCATGCACAGCAAAAAAAAAAAAGAGATCTGAGTGTGGGATAAGGAATATAGACTCACAAAAGCAAGTACATAGGGGATAGTTGGAAAAGTAACATGGATGTGAAGAAGATTAGTGATAATGGCAGGTTTTATCCTGAGCCTGATATTCCAATATAGGCTCTTTATAACTTGAATAATTGCACTTTCCAAGTGAATTTGAACATTGCACAAAGAACATCAAAAATACCAGTTTAGAGTTCTTCTGTCTTTGAAAGATAATTTTATTCTTTTGCACCATTACACTGGATTTGCTCACTTTCTAAACTGACTTCATAGTTAAGGGGTATGTTGCAATGCTGCTCATATTTAACCTTGTGAGTTCTCAGCCATAATCAGTGATGACTGGAACTCTAACCCTTTGCTATCAGTTCATGTCATGATGATCACTGAAGTCTGGGAAAAATCTCTTTCAATTATTCCTTTTTGCTTTTATCTAAAATGTCAGGGTCATGAATCAGTCCTCACAGGGTGAGCTGGATGATTTGACTAGAAATGAGTCAAGAAGCTCTGGTCACTGTCGAGTGATTCTCACAGAGTAGTTGGAACATTTTGCTACCACACCTACCGACTTCAATCATGCATACATTTCTTAGTTTCTGCCCGCCCGTCATCTGGAGTTTGGCATTTATTCTCGATCCCACAGTGTACAGTCTAGTACAGTGTGCACATAACCAGACTGACCTGAGTTCTTGCCGTACGCTCTGGACGGTGTGGCCACTGATGATGAAAACCTCGGTCATATCATCTGTCAGCATCTTGCAGGAGTAGCCTATGTTTACAGCCGTTTCTGTGTGAAGGAATGGGAGAGGATCTAACAAATACAAGTGCTGTTTCAGTTAAAAGCTATTTGCTAATGTACTGCTCGTCGTTTCGGCTACTTCTCCCTTTGCAGGCATGCCTCTGGCCTTAAACTATAATAGCTGCTGCAGGCACGTCAGTCAACATGTCCCTTTATTTTTCATTCACTGCACTCATTCCTACAGCCTACGGTCCTTTGGTGATGACAGAATACATGATAAATTTCCAGAAATTAATTTTTCCAGTGCTAGCCCAGTAAATAGGTTCAGACTACAAAAGCAAGAGGGGTGTAGCAGTACTGTATGTTTACATGAATGACAATACACCCACATAGTCAAGGTGCAAATAGATGCACTGATGCTTAAAGTTTTCAGTTTCAACAACCTCCTCATCACAAGGATGCTGCTCTATAATTAGTTTAAATTTTGCAGATTCTTTTGCGTTTTAAACCCTTGTCTAAACGGTTTAAATGTTTTAAACATGCACACTAAGTTCTGAAAGCTGGTGCAAAACTGTGTGCATCTCACCCTGTTTATCTCCAGTAAGAACCCAGATTTTAATGTTAGCCAGAGAGAGGACAGCAATGGTCTCTGGAACGCCTTCCTGCAGCTTGTCCTCTATAGCAGTGGCACCCAGAAGCTAGAAACACAGGCCGAGAGAGAGAGAAACACAAACAAATAAATTGCATATTTAAGGAAATTTAAGACGGGCTTAAATGCAATTGTTGTGTTAACACTATGAGTAGAAAACCCAAACTCAAAAGCATACGTGTGCTCCAAATATAGAAAGTAAAAGAAAGGAATTTCCCTCGAACTGCTTAAGTTTCAGTGATCCCAACAAGTTCCCCTTGCTCATTGCAACATTTTTACTTTATTTGAACTTTTTACATGAAGGGCAAACGGGCCTACACACACACACACACACACACACACACACACACACACACACACACACACACACACACTTGCAATAAATAAGACACATTATCTTGATACAGATTCATACATTATCTGAAAATAAACTCACTGACCATCATATTTTGTTCTACTTCCTCATAAGCTGCTGCCAGTCTATCCTCCCTGCAGTCTGTGGCCTTATCAGCAAAGCGGTGGCTCTCTGACCAGGCCTCCCATTCATCCTCTGACAGGTCCCTGTAGGCCAGAGCCAGGGTCCGTAACCCATCTGCTGCATACTCCTAGCACCAAAAATATACACATAAACATGTAGAAAAACAAAAATATACAGCAGGGACATTAAGAATCACATGACTAAGCATTAAGTAGTGTTGTTTGATGATTTTTAACTTATACTTAATCTAAGAAATGTGTCATGCCATGATGAGGTTGACTGTCTCATTAGGAGAAGGTAAATAAAAATGAAGTGCTGTTAAAAGTTGTTTTAAAGTGTGGAGACTCTAGATGGCAGTGCAGCTCAAGCCATCCGTCCAAGAGCTGACTTACATTGAGGTGGTCTGAAGTAATACTCATTACTTCCTGGTTACAAGGGTGGAGTCTTTCCAACAGAACAGTGTCAGCTCCTTTACAGTAGAGCCGAATCCTGCCCTCTGGGTTACGTACTGAAAATAAAAAAGAGAGAAATGAAGAAAAAATAAATCTCAGCAATTCAGACAATTTTTCCATCACCTTTACAATAACGGAAGAACTCTTCAACAAAGGCCACCGGTAGTCTTTATAATTATGGGTGTATGTGTGTGTCCTCAGAGCCTGGCAGCAGAGGTAAAAGTAATTTATGACCAGAGGTCAAATTTACAGCATATTCATCCATCCATCCATTCATAGCATATTTCAGCTGTAAGGGGTCTAGAGGTGAGATACACCCTACACAGGTCACCAGGTTATTGCAGGGCTGCCACAGAGAGAAGGACAATCATACACGTTCACGGGCAGTCCAGAATCACCAGTTAACCTAACATGCACGTCTTTGGACTGTGGGAGGAAGCCAGAGTAACCCACTTCACACAGAAAGACCAAAAAAAACCCCGAAAACAAAGGTTAAAACCCAGAACTTTTATGCAACAATGTGGCAACAAAGATAAAGATTGCACCACAATGCCATCCTGTACAACAGCACTGTACAGCCATACCAGTTTCTGCTATGGCAAGCTGTTAAGTGATTGTCTTGTGACATTGCACAGATACACGTGGCCCTGAAAGGTCAAATGCACTGCAACTTACGAAAACACAAATAGAAAAATGCTGCAAAAGCGCACAATGCACAATGAAAGTTAAAAAACCCAAATCTCACAAAACAAGACAATAATGTGACGTAAGTGACAGAAACCAAAATATGTGGAGGATTGCACTGAGACACGCTTGAAAGAAGCCAATGATGTATAAGTGTTGTTTTTGCATATTTGTTTCCTTTTCCATTGTGTGCTTTTGTAGAATTTTTCTATTTACTGGTGTTTTATTATGTTGCTGTGCATTTGACCTCTCGGGGCCACCATACACAGGTTTTTTGTAGTTAAATCAGAAGAAAAAGCACGGATTGCTGCATACCTATAACAGACATTCGCTTGCGTATGTTGTTGAAGTCCAGTATGGCGAGCAGCGAGTAGGTGACGGTGCGTCCCATTTCTGTGGTGGTTATCGTCCCAGGTGTTCGGGAGCGAAACACAAAGCCAAAGTTTCGAGCCGCCGTCACTAAAGCGCCCTCGTCTGGAGACTGAGCCTTATAAACCAGCTCTCCTGTGCAGGCAGGTAAAACAGTCGTTAAATATTATACGATAATGAATGAGCAGATGTTGAGTTTTGATGTCATTATTTGCTGTTTTGCAGTTTCTCTCTTTTTTTAAGCTCACCCTCACTTTTCTCCTCACTCATAACGGTGTGACAGAGGGAGAGCAAGCGGAAAAACTCATGAGTGCACGAGTCTCCCACTTTCACTGATTCCAGCAGCTTGTCATCATAGAAGCAGAAGTCTGGGTCCGCCAGCGGGTTGAAGGGACTGAAGTCCAGCCTCTGAAGACAAATGAGTGATAAATAAAATCACAGGTGATAACAGACATGCATGTGATCTATGATTGATCAAAAAATACTCATACGCACCTTTGGCTGAGTTTCCAGTGGGTCTGTTAGATCACCTGACAAACACATCGGCACCACATGTATGAGCTCTGATATACACGTACATACGGTCTCGGCTACATGCACATGTATTGTGTGTGTCCTTACCGTAACTCTGTCCATTGATGGAGCACTTATTGAACGTCATGATGTTCTGAGTGAGCGTTCCAGTCTTGTCACTGAAGATGTATTCAACCTAGGATCATTTTAGGAGTATATAACTACTCAAAGCAAAGCACGATGGATGGATTTGCAGAGTAGAGTGAGTCTGGACACTTACTTGTCCCAGTTCCTCGTTCAGAGTGGTGGTCCTGGCCTCAGCTGCTGTGTTACATTGTGAGCAGAACATCTGTTGGTCCCAGTTAATGAAGTAGCTGTGACCGAGCCTGATCACCTCCACACTGAAGCAGGTGAGGAAAGGGAGAGGTTACAAACTCCGAGCCGTTCACAGTTTAAAATAAATGTAACTAAGTAAGTAACAGAACAAGTAAGCACAGAACAATACAAAGATTTTCTGGCCAAATACATTTGGCATGCAGTCAGTGCAGTTCACTGACTTACTGATTACCAAGGACCAGATCTCTTTGCACACACAGTAAGATTGTGTGCATGTAAATACAGAAAAGCATGTAGCGATTTTTGAAAATTACGTTTATACAGCTGTGTGCATGTTCCTCTTTTCTAAATCTCAGTCATTATGAAACTTAAGCATGTGCACAACTCTCATTTCCACTTCTCTGACTGGATATAGACACCAATACTTTCAATACTTGCACTCCTATTTGCACCTGAAGCTGTCTGGAAAACAAAAGACCACAACTGGCTTGACCAGAGGAATGAAGAGAACAAGAAAAAAGAAATGTGGGTTTTGTTTGCCTCACTTCTGGAGACACAAACAGAAGAAAAACTCTTGTAAATGAAAAATAATTGGGGCCATTGTACCACTAGGCACCAGCTTTTTACAGCACTAATATTACCAATGAATGACTGTGATAAGAGGACTGATAAAACCAAGTACACGATAAATTTTCAATGATGTTTGCAAATGGCAAACACTATCTCCAACTGCCGCTTTATATTAATCGCTGTCTAACTAATCTTTATCTCTACTTCCGAGTATTGTGGTTGACTTTCTATGTAAAGTTGGGAACACGCATGGTCACAAGTCCAGTATTATGCAAATTGTTGTGCAACCCATCATTTCTTGATATTTTGAAGTACAGCAATCTATTGACACACAGATTGCAAGATATAAGGAAGAAGTAAAGCTTATAAATGTTTATATGTGTGTGTGTGTGTGTGTGTGTTTAAATCCAGGTATGCTTTAACTGCTTTGGCAGTGTGTTTGGGATCAAGACAGAGCCTCGGCTATGTTTTACAGATGGCTGTAGACGCTGTTGTATCTCTCTCTTTACCTCCTGTGAACATCTTGATTTCAACGGTCACTAAACACAAATGTGAAAATTTCATATTTGGATTCATCACTCCATCAGACTTGTTGCCAGTTCTTAAAAATGGCTTCTTAACAGCTGCACTACTATTGAGGCCATTTCTGATGAAGCTTCAGAGAACAGAGAACTGCCTCAGGTCTTTGCTTTGTCTTTTCCAATTCCATAATGACTTTCAGATGCTATTTATCTGTTGTAGATAGTTCGTTTTAGTTGTTGAGGTGTTAGGTTTTGAGTTAGTCTTCATTTTTATGTTTTAATGATTAACAAACACACAAAAACAAGCAGTCCTACGAACATTGTCAGGTACACGGACTGGACTGAAAATGAGTGAAAAAGAAGCTAATGTCCAAAGAAACACTATAAATGATTTTCAGAAAGTCTGGAGCACTTTTGCTCAAGACAATTAAAAAAAGTATGAAGTAAGCCTGAAGTAAGCAAAATATGAGGAAATGAGGGTTGGCTTAAGACTTTTGCACAGTATTCTATCCATGAGGTCCATACATTCTTTCTTTATAAACACCAGTTTATATGTGGGAGGGGCAAACACAGGGTTTTTGTCTGTAAGCATCATTTATATATTCTTATAGAACTATTGCTTTCTTCCTACCTGACATATAGAGAGATAGGCACGACGGTATTAAGAATGATGACGTAGGACCAAAAGGAGAGGAAGGCCGAGAACAGGAAGTTATTCACAGGAGTGTCCCAAGCCAGGTAGCTCTGGAACAAGGACCCCACCTCTTTCTCCCACCCTGCATTACCCACAGCCAGGATCATACCCATGCACACCAGGAAGCCAAATATCTGACAGAAAATGGACACAGGCAAAAAAGTAGAGATTAAATAAATGAATTTTACAGTTAGATCTATAGTAATTTAAGCCTAAGTTAGAACAGAATACATCAGTAGTGTAGATATATGAAACTAAATTCAAGCCAGTGAGATCATGTCCTGAAATAGTTATGAGCTATGAAAATGAGAAGTGTGGGATGTCCTACCCAGAGGACCAGTGTGTTCATCAATCGATCGATACTCGTACGCTTAAACTTGGTGCGACCGCTGTTCTGCATTAGCTTGGTGTCTGGGCCTGGCAAACAGAAACAGGGTAAGACTTGCAACATACAGCAAATGCATTATTTTTCTGTGCAAACATGCACACACCTACCTGCAAAGATGACCAGGCCATAGCAAGCCTCTGTGTTGCGGAGCACGCATCCTCGGAGGAGCATGTTCTGATTGGTCAGGCTGTATTTCTTCTCTCTCCAGTACAGAGTCCCGGAAAAACGATCCAGCTTGTTGTTGGGAGGCTCACACACCACCTCTCCTTCAAACAAAGAAGAGTGTGGACAAGCAAACACACAAATGTAAATTAGATGCTCATTCATAGTCATCTGAATCCAGTCACTGCTATGTTTTTAGAATTGAATTAATCACCCGGATGACATCACACTGTTGTCGTGCACCTGAACACGTGCACAGAGGGAGGATCACACACCTTTTGTAAGCTGATGTGAGGCAAAACGTGAGCAGATTTGCTGCAGTAATGCATTTTCCCGAGCAGGTGAGGAGTGTGTGGGTGTGATGTGCTGACACAGTGATGCGGTGGCTGTGTGACAGGCTGCCATTCACTGGTGGTGGAGCCGTACAGAAAGTGTGTGTCTCTGTTTGTGTGTATGTGTGAATTTTAGTGTGAAATGTGCATTAGCATGATTGAGAAAACATTTGATTCAAGCTTCCTGGTGCATGCTGAAGACCGTTAATCCTTATTCTGCAATGCAAAAAGACAAAACAAGTTTCTCCTCCTAACTCACCGTCAAATGAAGCCAAGTTGTTCGGGTCTCCAAGTTCAGATGTCACTGACACAGACTGACGCACCTTCATATTGGTCTCTCTGCAAGATAAAACCACACACAGCAGTTTAGATGTAGTGTTGCGTTCCTTCTGCAGATTTTAGGTTTTTTTTGGTCACGCGAACAGATGTTGAGGTGCAGCGTGTTTTCTGACCCGTCTAGCTCGGCTGTCTCGATGTAACAGAGACCATGAGGTTCAGTGCTAGACAACAGGAGCAGGTCAGCCTGAAAATGGATACAACAGCTGAGATTAGCATCAGCACGGTCAACATGGACTGAACTAGAAAAGCGCTGATGACACAGCAACGACTGTTTGCATCTATTACAGCTACAAGAAAAGGCAGAATAATTGCAACTGAAAGCATGTTAGTGATTAAATGTAGCACTTCTAATGAGGCACATAATGCATTACAATCCATTTAGCATCAGAGCTTGTGGTCTACTGAAAGCTATTATGATCAAACAGAGGTCTAAAAACACGAGAAGATGCTGGTGCTGAACACTAAGCTGGTGTAATGGTGGATAAATGGGCCTTTTTGGACTACTGATCACTATGTTTTCTTTTGTTTCTGTGCTGGGTGCACACTTACTGCCACAAACTGGTTGTTTTCCAGTTTAATAATATCACCCACTCGAACATTCATCCACTTTTCATTTTGAAGCCTGGAAGAGCAAAACGAAGAGAAACAGTAAAAAAAAAAAAAAAGTAACGGATGCTGCTCTATTTTAAGAAACCTCTTAAATCAAGAGATGGGTAAAATCTGAACAGGTAAGTTGTCAGATGTAATGACTCACGAGCCACGGATGAGGACCTGAGACTGACGATTGTTCACTTGGTTGTCGCTCTTGTGACGAAACTGGAGATGACAAAAGGTAACGTGTAGTAGAAATACAGACTCGTATCTGTGCCTGTGGTGCATGAAAACATACTCACGTAGTCATCCGTGGCATCCTTTACTGCAGTGATGCTCAGCACCAGAGCTAAAGGCACGATGGTGGTGAACCAGGAGAGGGAGGAGATCTGAGGTATCAACTAAACACAGGGAGACAAAGCTTATTATGCAAATTACTTTTAAAATGGAACACAAAGGCAGTGTAAGATAAAGAGATAGCTACGTCTAACCCCAGCCACATCAAAGACAGCTTGTTATGATGGTGAGTGTACCTGATGGTACAAAATCGTGGTGAGACAGTACCAAGGAGGCAAAAACAACAAAGCTACAGTACACTGGTTTGTTTGGGTAGTTTTAAAATAAGCATTTGTTCAATAATAGACCCCTAACTTTACCAGAGTGTTAGGAACCAAACCTTGCTTTTAGTTGAACTATAACATAATATAACATTTTGGGGCTTTGAAATGAGTTTAAAGGAGCTGAGGGGGTATGATTTCATTTTATATAGCAAGGTTTAAGATTGCAACTAACTCAATATCTCTAGCCTAATGAACAGGAGAACTTACAGTGGCTTCTAAAAATGCAAAAACATAAAAGAATTAACAGCAGCTCTGTTAGCCTGGACTTAAAATCAGCATCCTCACTGCCCCACAGTCACGTGCTAATGATGTGCAGGTTTCCCTGCATATCATTTGATTGCACACTCATTTACTATTATTTAAAATATTGATAATTGATAACATGCCATCACTACAATCATACAGTACAGTACCAAAGTATTGCACGTAATGAAATTTTGCTGCTGGTGTGCAGAAAAAGTTCCAAGGATCAGCCTCTGGCACGTGTGTTTTTCTGGCTTTATTGTGACAGGAAAGCTAGAGGAGAGAACAGGGGGAAGTGGCCTTGGGCCTCTGGTCTGGCCTTACAGCATATAGTTTGCCTCATTCACACAATGAGCTAACTGTGTGTATGAATTTTCATGTTACTCCATCCACTAGACATTATGACATAATCAAGAGGCATTTGTTGCCAGTGAAATGTGTTTGAAATGATTTGTTATGAAATAACTGATCTCATATTCCGCATTGATGTTTTTTTTTCATCATATTCTCAAGTGCAGGAAACTGTGAGGCTCACTACTTCCCTGAAAGTCTTTTATTAATAGCTTATTTTCCATTTCTACAACAGATTAGATCAGCCATTTGGAATTTGAATGTACCAATATTCATCTAATTTTGTACCACCAAACTTTAACTAACAGTTACTGATCACGGTCCTTTAAGGGCGTTAACTAGCTGTCTTTGATTTCTCACCTGTAGTATGAGCAGGAAAAGAAAGTAGGTGTTGGCTACTTCCTGGAACTGCTCAAACAGATTGACGGGCAGAAACGTGATGATGTTGTACTTGGATGTCATGATGCAGTTACTCTGGAGGATTAGGAGAGAAGAAAATACCTCTCAGTTAAATTGCTTTACGAGTATAAATATTTTGAATATGTACAATAGAAAACAGCAAACTCTCTTACGGCATACTGAAACTTTTCGTTGTACTCTCTGTCATTGGCTCTGACCCTTCTCTCCTCCTCTGCGGAAACACAGCACACAAGATGAGTCATTAAGGCATCAAAACAAACACATCCAGTAAGTCTGCATAAGGACGAATTTTTAGCATGTTTGGCAAACTGCAGAGTTTAAAAATGTCGGCACTATTCACAGCTTCCTAAAACCTGGAAACAAAAGAGAGGGAATCAAGCAGTGAAATCCAGACGTTTATTGTCATATACACCCCAAAACACAGTGGTTACACTGAGCAATGATTGTTTTACTTTGTGAGTTGCCCTCACAGTAAAATAAATAACTACACTAAAAGAAAAGAAAAGAGTAATAAGCATAGAAAAACAAATAAGATGAATGAAGTAGTATGAACAGAAGGTTTGATTGTGGTTAGAATATAAAGTACAAGATACTTATGGATGCTATCTTACTTACTAATGGTAATGGACATTCAGAATGTATGAGTGTTATTATATAATACTGTATTATATTGTGTGCAATTGCAGTTGTACAGGTCAGTATGGAAGAAAATAGCCGGCAGTGTTGAAGCATGTATTCATACATCAGTGACTGTGCTGTGCATTGGTTGAGTGTAATAGATACAGAGTGTCAGGCAGGAGGCATGCAAAACCAATAAGCAGGCCAATCATCGCTGATGTTTCGTTAGCTGCTACTACTCTTTGTTATTAACCAGATGTGCAGTTGTGGCCAGATACACGCAACCAAACATGAGTTTAGGCACCGATAAAGGCAGATCATAGTATAGTCTCCAAGTTTCAGAGAGTAAAATTAAGACCGTTTCTTTTTCCTGTGCTCAATCTCTTGTGCACCCCTCCTCCTGACCTTGCACTTTATCCTATTGCTGTTTTTAGGTTTCTGTTATGCTGATGCAAAGTAGTTTGGGAGTTCCCCTCCTCATCTTCCTCCAACACCAGTCGCTTCTCTTCTAATATTAATGATGTGGCTTTTAAAATGAAATGACTGGTCATTTTGAACAGGGCTGCACACACACACACACACCAAAGTAATAATATCCAAGACCAAGCGCATGTTTTGTGCACGAAAGCACAGTCCTTAGCATACTTTTGACAGATTTGTGAAAGGCAGTGAGGTGCCACAGGAAGGGACATCACACAACAGAAACCGATAGGCTATAATCAAATGCCGGCACATAAACAAAGACGCTGTGGTTTCCTGTGTTTCTGCAGCACAGTGAAGCTTTCGCACTGCTCATAACCTACATCTTTGTCCCTGCTGTATTCAGCTTCACCAAAAGAGACAGAGGCCACTTAAAGTGATCCCATTAGAGCTGCACTTTACCGTCAGATTATAAGACAGATCTGATGTGACAGATTAGCTCTGGTTGGCTTTAGACCAGTCAGGGTGGTTTTAGTCAATTTAGAAAAACACGTTACGTCCACTTATTGCTGATGGTGTTGAGTGAGACTGACAATGAGAGGGACACTAGCAGAAATGATTACATCATTGTTTGTTATGTTGATAAAATATTGGCATATTTAAATGTATTTTGCTCCGGTTTATTAAAAAGAGGTCAGTTCACAACTACGGTCACCTCATGGTGCTTTACACTGTAAAGCAAAGACCATACAACATTATAGAAATAACCCCAACAATGCAATAATTTCCGGTAAAGTGCTTGTTAGGCTGGCAACTCCCTGTTACCACATAGAGACCTCAAGCAGAACCACGCTCAGTGAAGAGTAACTATCTGCCAGGACCGGAAAAAGAAGGCCGAGAAAACAAAAGCATGGTCAAAATTTGTTGCACAGTGCCCTGAAAAAGTATTTGCCCCTTCCCGATTTCTTTTTTAATATATTTGTCTATCTAACATTCAACAATTTGGGGGTTCAGTATCTCACTCAAAAAGTGCAGGATTGAACCACTGCCCTTCTGATTAATAGACAACCTGCACTACCTCCTGAGCCAAAGCCACAAAACCAGATTGAGATATTTTTGCGTGACTTGTAAAAGATTGCACATGCTGGAAAACCATCCAGTGCGACTAAATTAAAACAATTCTACGAAGAAGAGTGGACCAAAATTCCTCCACAGTGATGTTAACGCAAGTAAATACAAAACTGTAGTCGTTAACTTTGTTCATTATTAAAATTAGTTTGTATGATCCAAAGCATGTAAGTGTGACAAAGCCCCCAGGAAGAGGCAAATTGTTTTTCATTGTTTCCAAAAGCAAGTGAGTTACTTTTGTTTTTAATATTCCTATCTGTCATTGTGGCTGTTGTTGAGTAGCACGATTTATTAGAAAAAAATCTAAATAGTTACATAAGAAAAATTGTTTTAGGCATCAACTTCTCTTTCTTGGAGTTTCTATCTGACAGATGTGAGATTTCTGGGTGCATGCAAAAAGCTGTGAATGTGATTGTGCACAATCCACAAACCTTTCCAATCCCTCTGGCATTTCTCCTCTTAAGACGAAGGTCATCGTGCTGTTTTCTGAGACAAATGTCCACCAGAGAGATCTGTCTGACGTGCAGTGCCAAGCCTGGTGGGAAAAGCCAAGATCCTTGTGCCAGCTAAGCACCAATGTGAAGTCAGGACCAGCCTGTGTCTGTCCCAGCCACTGCTGTGCAAGCTGAACACCTCAGCCTAAATGCATGAGCATCTTTAACAAACTGCTCAGTAAGTGTTTAATGTCTCTGACAACTTCAAGGGCATTAGAAGCCCTGACGCAAGCTGCATACCATACAGTAAACCTGCGTGAATCTATAAAGCTCCATTACGGAGAAACTTTCAGTGGCAGCCTTACTCCCAGCATAAGGTTTCCATAAAGGGCTGAGACACAAACGAGTTAATATATATTGATTTAAACTAAAATAACTAATGTCATATAGAAAGAGTAACTGTAACCTAATACAAAAGCACTAATTTTGTTTCATCTACCTTCCTGTCTCTTTAACACTGTCTCTGCTCATGGCTAGACATGTGAGGACACAATCTACGTCTCCACAAGCGACACACTCGCACAACAGATTTAGTGCAGATTGAATTCGGAACAATAACGACCACAGTCATTCAATGTGAATTGCAGTACGGGAAGCACTAATGTCCCTGCCACGACTAAAACTAAGTCAGGGTCAGATCAGACTGCAGAGAAGTGAGCATCACTCACAGTGGCTGATCTAATTAGGTGAAAAGGGGATAGCGGAGTCGTGTGCAGCCCAGCAAGCGCATACGGTGATCTAATTTGCTGGAAAAAAATGCTAGTGACACAGTCAGAGAATGATAGAGTGGAGGTCAAATGAAGGTGCACATCCAGGGTGATTTGAGATAGTTAACCTAAGGAATAAGAATACAGATGGAGCAGTGCAGAGGAGGGCTGGTGCCTGAAAGATTGATCAGGGACTCACGCAGCAGAGACACGAACATCAGCCACATATTTAGACCGGATCCAAGCAAAACTCTGGTGTTTGGCATGATTCACTGTCAGCATGATTCACTGTCAGCACGAAACACCGGAAAACAGCTGAGATTAAGCAACTAGTTTAAGGCTGTTGGGGTCAACTCCAAAAGATACAGACTGAAGTGTGAAATCAGAAGAACAACAGATATCTCTCTGTTATTAAATCTTAGGAGAATGCTGATGTGTAAAAACCTGAACAGTCATTGATGACACAAAGTGCTACAGTGCAAAAAACCCCAAACAAACCAACTAGGTCTGTGATGCAGAGATGTAATATGACACATATGCAAAAGAGAGTGAGAGAGAGATGAAGCAGCAGGAATGAGACTTGGACTCAGATGGGATGAAGATGAGAGATGATATTTATTAGGAAACAAATAAATAAATAGTTTGCACGATGAACAGCCTCCTGGCGGTGAAGATAGTAAAGACTTCTTCCCAACTTCAGCCTTAATTTTCCCCGCACAGACTCGTACCTGTCCGCCTCTTTTTCGATTTTCTTCCATCCAGTCCTCTCTTTTTCTTTCCTTGCAGGGGGAAAAGAACGACTGGAAACCATTTCTCCGGGATGTCTTTGAGCACTGTCATCTTAAATTTCTTTAAGTCACAGTGTGATGATTTTTTTTTTCCTTAAATCGCTGGCTATGCGCTGTTTCAGTAACAAGTCACAGCCACATCTGACCGTCACGTCTCCGCAAGGACGCGCGCACGAAGCTCCGGCCCCAGCTCAGTCAAGTTAGATTAGAGACTCAGTCCCAGTCCCAGCCTCTGCTGCTTATTGCTCCATCCCCTCCCCCAAAATATACACACGTGCACGCGATGTCCACCCCTTGCTGATTGGTCTTCCTCCTTCCGCGGGATCAGTGATGTCATCTTTTTTTCTAATTAGGAAAATAAAGCGCAGGGCTCGGACCTGTATTTTCTGTGAACATCGTGCTTTATGTCAGCCTCATTCGAAACATAAACACTGATGATGTGTAGGCATTACGCAATCTCAAAGGCGAGAGGCGTTACCATGGAAGCCGCATCACCACGGGTCCTACAGCCGAAACTGGTCGCCATTTTGGATCTAAAGTCGTTTTTTCGTGTGTGGAGTCCAATTGTCGTTTGGAGCCAAAATGTCCGGTGCAGGAGTTCAGTGTCCTGCGTGATCCTAACGTTAGAAGGTGTGCCGCAGTGGGAAGGGCCAGACAGGTGCCCGGGCACGTGCTGAGCGGCGATCCTCGTGTTGAGGCTGAGGCTCTCCCTGATCTATATGTGAAGCATGAGCCTAAGAAACCAAAACAAAGCACTGCGGGGGGCGAACAGGCAACTTCCTCTACAAACAGCAGGTTGTTTTGGCACATGAAGAGTTAGTTTACACCTATCAGAACTGATTTGACGGGGCAGGAATTATGGATGGGGACTGATGACGGCAAGGTACAACAATGACATTATGGCAGTCTCTTTAATGACCTGCAATGCATCACTGATGAAACCACTTCACTTTGATCAGCATCTGCAGGCGTCCTGTATTCAGAGATCACGAGCTCTGATTTGACTTTTTCTTTTCAGAGATGAGCGCACACAGATCGTGTGAAGGCTTAGGGAAAGATAGATAAAAGCACGGCTAATACTTCTGTATGACTCTGAGTGTGATTGGGGGAATGAGACTGCAGTAGAAAGTGATTTGAGAGTTCAAATTGAATAGAAAGGCAGTATATAAATACCATAGTCCACTTACCACCTAATCAATGATGGCAATTCATTAATTAATTTATTCATTCAACATTAGTCAGGTTTTTACCGTGCGTAAACCTCGTGTTTCACCTGTACCTAATCTCTATTCTTTTCTTGTATTCTAATAATTAGCATTTTCTGCTTACACCAGTGCCTCTTCTCCAAACGAGCATCAACTGCAGTCAAAACACACGCTTTACGAAACCGTCAGACTGTGAGAACAGAGAACTTTTCTCATTTCTCACTTTCTATAATCTGTCCCTCCTAGTCTCCCCTTTCCTCTGTCGTCTTGCTTCTGGCCCTGAAATCCATGTCAGTGCACCTCACTGAAGGACGTCTCAGCTCCTAAAATGCATCTGGAGGACTGAGGAGAGAGGAGGCTTGCCAGGAAAGATGTATCCTTTACAGGAGCGCTTTATAAAAGCGGTGTCACACAGCTGGAATATATGCAACAAACTCTACAGTCCTTTCAGTCCATACGCCGTTCAGTTATTTAACTGTGTGATCAAACTTTCAGGCCTTCACAGTTTGTGTGGGTTTGATTAAAAATCTTTTCACATTGGGTTACGGCTCCAGAATGTCTCATTTTGTTAAAGTGCTCTCTCTCCCTTGCCTCCTCTGTTCATCTTTCTGATGGGAAGGACCAAGATGAGAGGAAATGAGAATGCAGGAAATGAGAAATGAGAAAAGGGGACAATATGACTTGTTTGGAGATCCTTTGTTAGTGTTCACTAGCTTGAACTAGTACTCTGGTTCTGTGCGGACTTAGCACATACCTGAGACACTTGGCCTTTTCCCAATTACTTTTTTGAGGTCTGAAAAGTGACTTCTCATGGCTAAAATGCCTCTCGGTGCTTGGAGCCTGAGTCAGGCATTACCATACATCTACATCAATGCCACACACACAAAAGTCAGGTTTAAGAATGTTATTCCCAAGTGTTTGTTTTTTTTAACATCTATCCAGTTCACAGAGCAGTTCAGGGTCGAGAGGCTGGGAGCCTATTCCAGCTGATGCAGGGCAAGGTATATCCTGGACAGGTTGCCAGTCTATTGCAGGGCTAACAACCATTCACACCTACAGCCATATTTATAACCCCACAGTAACCAAACTAGAACATTACTACGATAGATTCTTTATTGTCATTGTGCAGCTTGTACAATGAAAGTCTTTTCGATGGCAGTCTTTCTCACAGCAGCGTATAGAACAAATAAAATTACTAGACAACAAGACAATAAATACCAGGAGAGAGTCCGTACTGGTACAGCGATAACATGCGAAGTCCACACACAAAGCAACCAATGTGCTGCCCCACCGGGTTTAAGAGCAATCAGTAAGCTATAAATAACTTATATAGTTAATTTAGTAATAATTTGGAAACCTCCTTTGTTTTATTAACCACAGAAGCATTCAATGATACTGTCAAACGATGTAAAACAAGTTGTGGCAGATGGATCCCCCAATCTGAGCCTGGTTCTGCTGCAGGTTTCTTCCTGTTTAAAGGGAGTTTTTCCTTCCCACTCTCTCCAAGTACTTACTCAGAAGGGGTTGTCTGACTGTTGGGATTTCTCTCTATTATTTTAGGGTCTTTACCTTACAATATAAAGTCATTTGAGTCAACTGTTATTGTGATTTGGTGAAATATAAACAAAATTGAATTGAACTGAAGGCTAAAGCTGTGTTCGGCCAGTGTTTGTAAAAACTTCTATCTTTCAGACATTTCCATCTGGCTGTTTTAGAGCCCCCACCCTCCCCTCCAGAGAACTGGTGTCATAATACATTGTCTGTCTGGGAATCTGCAGATGAGCTTCAGTAATAAGTGCTGTTTAATACATTATGATAGTCTGAAATGTATTGAATGTTTGTTTTCCAGCATATTGTTTCTGCCTGTAGATAAATATGTGAATGCATTCTTGCTATCGAGCAGCATGCATCACACCTTCCATGTCTACGTTGTCATTTGGTTAACTGCATTTCTCATTGTCAAGCCACACTGGATGAAACTAGTTTAACTGCAGATGTGATTAATGTACTGACCTGGGGGAGGCCTCTTTCTGAACATCTCCACTCTGCTGGCGTCCTTCTGCTCTGGCCCATGGGACTGTCTGCCAAGGGAAAGAAGGGAGGTGGGTGAGACTGAGGAGGATACAGGGGAGACTACAGAGCTGACCGTCTACAGAGCACGAGCAGGAAAAAAAAGTGAAATGGGAGCCATAAAAATGTGATTGTGCGTGGAAGGGAAATAGCTTTTTCAGTTTCAAGCCAAACCACGGCCAGGTGATGCAACCTACTTACTGTAATGTTTCTTTTTTTTTTCTTTTCACAGCTTTGCCCTCCCATTTAGACAGTGAAAATCAGTCGAGCATTAAAACCACTGCACAACACGACACACACACACACACACACACACACACACACACACACACACACACACACACACACACACACACACACACACACCAGGCTCTCTCTGGTCTCTTTTGAGCCATAACGAGGATGTGACATTCAACAGAGAGCTGCATCTGTCTCTGTAGCACACTGTCTCTGGTGGCTGGGGCCAGATCCACTGTCAGCCTCTCCCTATAGTGGATCAAAGAGAGTAATGGAGCAGCATTTTTTGCATGCATAGCACAGTTAAGCATCTTCTCTTCTCTCCTGTCATCATTTATGCTGACCTATTAATATCACACACCTCACTGCTTTTATTCACTCTTTTGCCACAGCTAAGTACATAGGCTAAAAGGCATGACAGGTGAGGCATTATAATCTTTGCCTTGCCTTTGTTGTGGATACTACAAGATACACACAATATGACAGTCAGGGGTAGCTGACTGGGAGCCAGGATCTAATCAATACTCCTGAGAAAGAGCTGCTTTGTTTTTCTCCATGTGAGCTGAGCTGATCAGTTTTCAGCTAGAGTTCCCAACATTATCTCTCAGCCTGACGTACAGTCCCCTTTTTCCATGTCCTCTGCTCACTTTCCACCCTATATATACCACCCATTTATAATTCTAACAGGTACTAATGAGTGAGAGTGTTTGCCATGTTCTTGCACATCTCTCCACAAACATGCACACACACACACTCTCCATCTGTGAGTGGCATCTTCTATAACCCACAGGACCCAAGAAATGCCATTATGAAATAACGCTGGCAGCCAGGGGAGTGAGGGCACAGTAAATATCCAAACACCTTTCTTGGCCTCTGAGCAGAATTCCTTTCTTTGCTCCTGCTGGATTTAGGCTGATGTATTAGAGGATTTGAAGCTCGGAAATTCATTATTACGCTATTTTACAGTGTTGTTAATCACCTAAAAAGCTAAAACTTGAGATACAGCAGGATAATAACTCAGCCTGCTGGGATGTAATTAGGGAAATGGTCAGAAGGGACCTGCTAGGTTCAATTTGATCCATGCTATAGAACAGATTTTACAGTTCTTTTCAATAATGTATTGCAATCACTTATTTTTCTATAGCTGCATGCAAGCCTGCTGAAATAAATCTCAAGAGCACCACTTTCACGTCACAACTTTCGTAAGGAAGCCCAGAACATGAAACCGAAACAGCAAAAGATTAAAAGATAACTAACAAAGTTAGGTTATTATGCAATGAGCCTGCTAACAGACCAGGCTATATATTTCCTGAGGCAAAATTAAATGACTTGGTTTTTCCTCGTGTCTTGTAGGCGGTGCATCGCTTTGAAATGATCTGCTCCCAGTATGTGCTATAGTCCCCGTGCCTCCTCTACACATGGTCACATCAAAGCATTCTGCAGGCAAAGCACTGGCACCGCTATAGCACACCTTACGCACATGAAATCTGCATTATGTTCTATCACAGTAATGTTACAAACACCACAAAGCTGCCTTTTATTAACAATGTCATCAGGAAGCCAACAAAGTGGAACACTTTCAGAGTTAAACCAGCATACACTTGATGTTCTGATAACAGGCTGTGCAGGCTGTAACCTTCTTTTACACAATGCCTGTCTGATTCAACACCATTATAAGACTAATCTGTTTGATACCATAATAAATACTAACTTGCTAATAACATGTTGCGCTGTCTACTGACAATGCAATCTGTTCAAAGAAAAAGCAACAACACTGCTGTATGCCACTGAGGCAACTTCCAGAAGGAATAAAAAGCACAGCATTGGTTTAATATCCTCCACTGTATGCTTACGCACTCAGGACATTATCTGTGTGCTTTAGGATATTTGCTCCTCTCCACAAGTATGTAAATAAACACTGATGTAGCTTTAAGTATAGCTGCACAGCATCCCATTAAAAATAATGCTATCATAGGTAAAAGCCATCAGGCTCTGCCTTGGATGTAGTCGTTTATTAAGTAAGCTTAGTGTACCACAAAGCTCACGGCCCTGGTTTAAGTAACCTTAAGAGCGAATGCTTTCAGTCTAGTGATGCTCGCCACAGTGGCGGGACTGAGTTTCACTTTGAGTTTGGAAATGTTATTATGACTAATACCGACATACAGGAACTCTACTGCAGAGGTGTGAGGGTGAAACTAGCCGTACCTACTGTACAGGATGAGCCTGGTCACACTGGAGCAGCAATGAGAGCTGAACGCTTCACAAGAAAAGCGAGACTCGCGTCAATATTTGCAGAGGATAAAGAGACTGCATAGCAAATCCTCATGACCATGTTAGAAGAAGAAGATGATGATAGGGAGCAGCTACCCAAAGCTAAGAGAGACCAGCATAGGGATCTTACCTTGGCAACTTTGCGTTATAAACAGGGTTTTGGAGACGTCCTCGCTGCTCCTGTCGCTGAGGTCATGATGAGGTCTGGGGGATGAAGAGGCGACGCTATGTGATATATGATAAAGGCCAGTGAGGTGGGAGGGGGGAGACAGGCACCGTGCAGAGGTAAGGGAGGGTTTGGCTTCAGCTGCCGGAGAGGAGAAGAAGGAGCAGGAGGAGGGGTTGCACCTCCTTCACTTTCTCCTCTCTCTGAACTTCCTGCAATCAGGAAGCCAACATCACACCGGACAACCCATAGGTGTTTTACTTCTGTATTTAATGTGGCAGCACAGTCTTGCGGCATTTCACTCATGCTGTTTGCACGTGCTGACGGCACGCTACCCGTTTTTAACACTTTAAACTTGATAAACAGTCGCTCCTTCCCTCAGCAGCCTGAACACACCTCATCGCCTTTCAAGCGTTTTATTTGGTCTCTGTGTTATATCGCCCTCTACAGGTCTGTCAGCGCCATCTCCTCCAACATCTTTGTAAGCCTCCACTCATTCATACTACCAGGTGTGGGAAGTCGGATTTTCTGATGAATTATTTATAGTGAAGATTTGTGGCTGCTTTGCTACAAGTTGCTCCAACTTATTTTGGAAAACTCTGGTCAACATTACTGAGACTTTGCCTCGGGTTTAATCATTTAAGGGTTCAGCCTAAAAGTGGTGCATTACATTGAAACGTATAACTATTCATTCTGAATTATTCTTGGACACTTTTGAAGTTAACATTGTAATGTGTGCCCGACTCAGTTGAGCTTCACAAAGGCGAAAAGAACAGCATATTCCATTAAGTTGGCTCATTTTTGCCTATGAGGTCTAAAACTTCTGCTTACATTTAAACATGAATGTACTACTACTTTCTACTTAGTACCCGAGTAATCCAGCAGAACAGCTCCAAGATGGTGGTGGTGTAAAGGCAGCCCTCTCTATGATATAGAGGAAATATATTTCATTTGAGGGTCAAATATTACAAGCTCCATTTAAAACAAACAGCACTATCAAAATACCAGGAAAAACTTAATTGCCTTTATAAAAAACAATGTGTGCAGACCAGCTTTAATTGTGGACAAATTGAAATTCAAACTTCAGTCAGGTATAAATATACCCAAACGGTATATTTTTTTTCTTCTTTCCACCAAAGTAAATATGATTCAATAGATTTTTGTAATTCCACGAAAAATCACCTTGCCCGGTGGGCCAATGGCCAGTCCAGCTATGGTCATTACGAGGGAAATTTCTTTTGCAGTTTGTCTGAAAAGATGGACTTGCGCTTCGGGATCCTTTAAACATCATCAGGCGCGTTGCTACGCGCTGTCTGTCCTGTCTGTGAGCTCACAAAGCAGCAGTACGGGGATGAATGACGTCACACACATGGATCCTCTGTCGGAATATAGTAAAACCGAGGACGGTTGGTTAGTTGGCTTAGTCCTCCTTTGATCGAATCAAAGGATCAAAGGATCGAAGAGAGCTGACGTCATGGCTGACGTCACGGTCGCTGCCAGAAAAATCTATAAATAGACCCCAGTTTCTTTAACTCGGCATTTCAAGAAACACCTTGTTGTTTTCACAAGCCAGGAATCCTTGGGAAAGAGAACAGTTTAACACTGAAATTATTCAGTTAGCGGTTTTGTTTTGTTTTTTGCGAAACTTTTATAGAAATGTCACAGGAACCGTCCAGCAATTCAGTGTCTCACAGAGAAACGAGAGAGGAAGGACCGTCCAACTCAGGGGAGAGAGGAATAGTCCAGGGCATGGAGCCCAAAAAGAAAATTCGCATAAGCGAGATAGAGGGGGTGCCCGTAAAGATAACACTGCAGATTGGAGCACTTGAGCAAAATGTGCATGAACTTGAGGAAACGCAAGAGTTTCTCCTTGAACAGAACAACACCATTGTTGTTCAGCTGTCCAAGGCTGAAAGCGAGAGAAATGAACTAAAGAAACGGAATGCAGATCTCGAGAAAGCTTTGAAAACTATTCAGTGTCAAGTGGAAGAATTACAGTTTTCAAAAACCAAAAATGCTGCTGAACCTGAGGGACTTGAGACTCCTGTTGCTCAACCACCTCAGGATGAGGTTCAGGGTACTGGTATGTGGCATCGTGGTGCCAAATGCCTACTTAAAGTAGGTTTAGGTCTTGCCACAGCGGCCCTTATTGTTCCTGCAGCTTTCTGGGTCTTCTCAAAGATGTCCACCTGACGTGAATGACCCAGCTGCTCCCTGTGGCATTGTGTTTATAACTGATGCGCACCTGCGGACCACTTATGTGCACCCCTGTTTATAATCTTGTGAAAGACGCACGACAGACCTGACCATATAGGCATGATTGCAGATTGGCGCTCAGGTGCGTCCACCTCCCCTGCTTTCCAACCACGGTCCACCAACTACACCAACCTCCGATAACTATGCAGTGCTCTCCTTTAAGTTTTATTTTGCCCCTCACCCCCCAACCAGTCGCAGCAGATGACTGCCCCTTCTTGAACCTGGTTCTGCCTCAGGTTTCTTCCTGTGAAAGGGAGTTTTTCCTGGCCACCGTTGCCCAGTGCTTGTTCATAGGGGATCATTTGATTGTTGGGGTTTATTCTTTAAAATGTCATTTTATTTAAATTATTTCAGGTGAGGGGTTCACTTGATAGGGAGCACAAAAAGCTGCAAATAAAAAAAATTAAAAAAAAAAGGTGTATTTAGCTGCAAATCAAAAATAAAAAAAAACCAAATATTAAATTTCCCTACTGCTTCGTTTATTTACTTAAAAGAACAGCTTTAAATTTTGTGTGATAGTGTCATGGCCCTTGGTCAAGTGATCC
This sequence comes from Aulonocara sp. 'chitande type north' Nkhata Bay, assembly GCF_057382095.1. Classification (NCBI taxonomy): domain Eukaryota; kingdom Metazoa; phylum Chordata; class Actinopteri; order Cichliformes; family Cichlidae; genus Aulonocara; species Aulonocara sp. 'chitande type north' Nkhata Bay. The sequence continues at coordinate 28,309,569 of NC_141354.1, read as the reverse complement.
AGGGTTTATCTTTTGGACTGTGTGAATCTGGTTTAATTTGTGTCCTTTGATTTAATAGTATTCATGGTTCTGTTTCTCGTCTCCCATGTGTCCATGTTGCTTTTGTATGTCGTGTCTCTTTAGCCGCCGCAGCAGTGGGCGGGCACATCCACATCATCCACGTCGCCGCCAACATACGTTGTATGTTTTGACCATTTATATCATTTGACATCCACAGGACATAGAGGTTCGAAAGACACTGAGTCATGCAATACCTTTAATGAGAATACTGTCAGTGAACACTGATGAGCTTCTGCTTCTTTAATGAGCCATAATTCTCATTAAAGAAGCAGGTTGGCTCATAAAGTGCTCTGTAGTTATCTAATGCAACTGCCATTTGTTTCAGGACATAACCACAATCTGTAATCAACACAGGGTTTATTGAACTGTCGGCTGTGCAGACAACATGGCACGCATGAAAAATGGGTAAGGACATTTTGTGAACACTCATAGTTGATGTCTTAATTATGGGAATAGCTACTATGTAATTGATGCTTCCTATTCTATCAGATAAGGTGCACCTTGTGTGGAAGTTAAGTTGGCTCATTTTTGCCTATGAGGTCTAAAACTTCTGCTTACATTTCAACATGAATGTACTACTACTTTCTACTTAGTACCCGAGTAATCCAGCAGAACAGCTCCAAGATGGTGGTGGTGTAAAGGCAGCCCTCTCTATGATATAGAGGAAATATATTTCATTTGAGGGTCAAATATTACAAGCTCCATTTAAAACAAACAGCACTATCAAAATACCAGGAAAAACGTAATTGCCTTTAAAAAAAAACAATGTGTGCAGACCAGCTTTAATTGTGGACAAATTGAAATTCAAACTTCAGTCAGGTATAAATATACCCAAACGGTATATTTTTTTTTCTTTCCACCAAAGTAAATATGATTCAATAGATTTTTGTAATTCCACGAAAAATCACCTTGCCCGGTGGGCCGATGGCCAGTCCAGCTATGGTCATTACGAGGGAAATTTCTTTTGCAGTTTGTCTGAAAAGATGGACTTGCGCTTCGGGATCCTTTAAACATCATCAGGCGCGTTGCTACGCGCTGTCTGTCCTGTCTGTGAGCTCACAAAGCAGCAGTACGGGGATGAATGACGTCACACACATGGATCCTCTGTCGGAATATAGTAAAACCGAGGACGGTTGGTTAGTTGGCTTAGTCCTCCTTTGATCGAATCAAAGGATCAAAGGATCGAAGAGAGCTGACGTCATGGCTGACGTCACGGTCGCTGCCAGAAAAATCTATAAATAGACCCCAGTTTCTTTAACTCGGCATTTCAAGAAACACCTAGTTGTTTTCGCAAGCCAGGAATCCTTGGGAAAGAGAACAGTTTAACACTGAAATTATTCAGTTAGCGGTTTTGTTTTGTTTTTTGCGAAACTTTTATAGAAATGTCACAGGAACTGTCCAGCAATTCAGTGTCTCACAGAGAAACGAGAGAGGAAGGACCGTCCAACTCAGGGGAGAGAGGAATAGTCCAGGGCATGGAGCCCAAAAAGAAAATTCGCATAAGCGAGATAGAGGGGGTGCCCGTAAAGATAACACTGCAGATTGGAGCACTTGAGCAAAATGTGCATGAACTTGAGGAAACGCAAGAGTTTCTCCTTGAACAGAACAACACCATTGTTGTTCAGCTGTCCAAGGCTGAAAGCGAGAGAAATGAACTAAAGAAACGGAATGCAGATCTCGAGAAAGCTTTGAAAACTATTCAGTGTCAAGTGGAAGAATTACAGTTTTCAAAAACCAAAAATGCTGCTGAACCTGAGGGACTTGAGACTCCTGTTGCTCAACCACCTCAGGATGAGGTTCAGGGTACTGGTATGTGGCATCGTGGTGCCAAATGCCTACTTAAAGTAGGTTTAGGTCTTGCCACAGCGGCCCTTATTGTTCCTGCAGCTTTCTGGGTCTTCTCAAAGATGTCCACCTGACGTGAATGACCCAGCTGCTCCCTGTGGCATTGTGTTTATAACTGATGCGCACCTGCGGACCACTTATGTGCACCCCTGTTTATAATCTTGTGAAAGACGCACGACAGACCTGACCATATACTCGTGTTTTTCATCATCTACTTTTATTACTACAGGTTTACCACTACAGATGGCTGCAGCTTTGCAGCTCACAGCCACACACAGAAGCAACAACAACACAGCAGGACCTAGTTCAGCCTTTAAACCAGCAAGGCATGATTGCAGATTGGCGCTCAGGTGCGTCCACCTCCCCTGCTTTCCAACCACGGTCCACCAACTACACCAACCTCCGATAACTATGCAGTGCTCTCCTTTAAGTTTTATTTTGCCCCTCACCCCCCAACCAGTCGCGGCAGATGACTGCCCCTTCTTGAACCTGGTTCTGCCTCAGGTTTCTTCCTGTGAAAGGGAGTTTTTCCTGGCCACCGTTGCCCAGTGCTTGTTCATAGGGGATCATTTGATTGTTGGGGTTTATTCTTTAAAATGTCATTTTATTTAAATTATTTCAGGTGAGGGGTTCACTTGATAGGGAGCACAAAAAGCTGCAAATAAAAAAAATTTAAAAAAAGGTGTATTTAGCTGCAAATCAAAAATAAAAAAAAACAAATATTAAATTTCCCTACTGCTTCGTTTATTTACTTAAAAGAACAGCTTTAAATTTTGTGTGATAGTGTCATGGCCCTTGGTCAAGTGATCCAGGGTTTATCTTTTGGACTGTGTGAATCTGGTTTAATTTGTGTCCTTTGATTCAGAGGTGGGACCAAGTCATTGTTTTGCAAGTCTCAAGTAAGTCTCAAGTCTTTATCCTCAAGTCTCAAGTCAAGTCTCAAGTAATGTCAGGCAAGTCAGAGTCGAGTCTCAAGTCACTGGTGTAAAAGTCCGAGTCAAGTCACAAGTCTGAAATTTTGAATTTCAAGTCCTTTCGAGTCTTAAAAAAAAAAAACGAAAAAAATAATGTTGCAGTTATATGCTAAATGTAAATATTAGACCATGTAATTTTTAAATCTGTGTTTTTCTCAACACATGACAAAATAGTGAACTTAGAAAATATACACAAATTGTGAAATTGCACCTCTTTAAAATGCAGCTCAATTAAACCTAGCTCCAAGAATAATTTTCACCGACAGTTCTGAGATAAGCTGCATGTTATTCTTGGATGCGGTTGTAGGACTGGCTTTAAAATCGCATGACAAAAATATCATACATAAATAAATGATATTTTTTTTAAAATATCATTAAAAAAAAAACTGCATCACCAACGTAGCCTGGAAAACATTTGCTAGTTAGATGAAGTCAGCTATGTATCATAAGTTTACCAGTCTCACAAATCGTCTTCATAAATACACATTAGTTAACCGTTTATTAATATAACCTTTGAGCTCAATGGTAATTAATTAGCAGTGGAAATAATTTCTGGTAGCATCACAGAAATGTAGCAGTGACAATAATACTGTATGCTGTAATCGTACTGGACAATTAGTGATACAAAACAACTGTTTTATCCTGTGAATAAAAGTATATGTTTTTGTCAATGTACCATAATAACAGAAGCGAAACGCAATATTGTGTCAGGACAATTCACTATTTATGCACAATAAACACAATAAATAAAGGAGCATAGCGCGACCATTTCTGTTCAGCGCCAGACTTGCTTGTAACCTATATCACCAATTATGTTAAGAAAAATGACGTATTAACTACAACAGCAGACTGACCTTTGTGTAAATGCTTGGAGCATTAACCTGTGAGCTGGAGTGTTCTGGGACGTTATATTTGCTCTTTGAATGGCTGCAATCCAGTCGCCTCTTTGTTACTTCGGAAACATGGCTCGAACAATTTCTCTTCAACGACGTAATCCGATAACAACCGATCTCTTTACCCGTCGGCTTCCCGTGGCTGTCATGCGACCGGCTATTGCAGTTAATAATACAACAGCTTCTTGACATTTTTGTGTTTCTTTTTATCGCTGTATAACTGATTTTAATTGAAAGCCTGCATGCGCTAGTACCGCTTGCCATGGGTTCCCAGAATCCTTTGCGGTTCTACCCGTGAATGACGTCACATTTTCAATCTCTATATAATATGCATGTTAAATTTTATATTTGGGGTAAAATATCAAGTCTTTTCAAGTAAACCGGTTCAAGTCCAATTCAAGTCCCAAGTCATTGGTGTAAAAGTCCAAGTCAAGTCACAAGTCTTAGAACATTTTTTCAAGTCAAGTCTAAAGTCATAAAATTAATGACTCGAGTCTGACTCGAGTCCAAGTCATGTGACTCGAGTCCACACCTCTGCTTTGATTTAATAGTATTCATGGTTCTGTTTCTCGTCTCCCATGTGTCCATGTTGCTTTTGTATGTCGTGTCTCTTTAGCCGCCGCAGCAGTGGGCGGGCACATCCACATCATCCACGTCGCCGCCAACATACGTTGTATGTTTAGACCATTTATATCATTTGACATCCACAGGACATAGAGGTTCGAAAGACACTGAGTCATGCAATACCTTTAATGAGAATACTGTCAGTGAACACTGATGAGCTTCTGCTTCTTTAATGAGCCATAATTCTCATTAAAGAAGCAGGTTGGCTCATAAAGTGCTCTGTAGTTATCTAATGCAACTGCCATTTGTTTCAGGACATAACCACAATCTGTAATCAACACAGGGTTTATTGAACTGTCGGCTGTGCAGACAACATGGCACGCATGAAAAATGGGTAAGGACATTTTGTGAACACTCATAGTTGATGTCTTAATATCATTGCAAGGCGTGAAATATTACAGAACAAAGTCTGCAGAGGTGTGAGGCTGTTTGATCCCAGAATCCCTCTCTGCTGATCACAGAACAGCTTTACCCTTTGCCCGAGTCCTCTTTAAATGAGCTTTGGCCCAAAGAACATGCTGGATCACGTTCAGACAGCTTCTTTGCAGTTATTGAGCTGTAACCTGCACTTGTGGACAGGAGGTTGAACTGTGTTCACAGACAGCGATTTTTGGAAGTGTTCCTGAGACCCTGCAGGGATTGTCATGACAAAAAAATATCACACCCAAAAGGGCCTGAAGATTACAGTCATCTAGTACTGAGCTTCACACTGTCACGATCCTGCGTCTCTGACCCAGCGTGTTCAGTTTGAGTTCTTAAGTTATCCCTTTATATGTTGAGTAAATCTGATTATCTTTTGGTTGCCTTTAGTTTATGTTTCACTTAGGTCTTCTGCGTTAGTCTGTCATGTTTCTTGTCTTCTTGTCCATGTTGTGAAATTGTATTGTCATGTCTGCTTTCCATTCTGTTTGCTTTATTTTGAAGGTCTGCATCCTATGTCAGTGTAGCCAGCTTTGCTTCCTTTGTGTTATGTCAGACTAGTGTCAGCTGTTTCCCCATGTGTTTCCACTTCCCCTAATCACTCTTGTGGGTATTTAGTCTTTGTGTTTCTCTTCATTCTTTGTCAGGTTGTTTGTCCTTTGTGCCACATTGTGTTTCATGCTCCAGATTCCAGGTATCTTTGTATCCACATCAGGTTTTATGTTTTGTTTTTTAATGTTTTTTTTTTTTAAGTTTCCCCAGTTTATTTTTTAGCTTCATCGCCACCTTTTGTTTCGTGTAGTTTTCACCAGCCTTAATAAACGGCTCACTTTCTGTTAACATTCAAGTTTTGTCCACGTTCCTTGATGTCTGCATTTTGGGTCCTCTTCGCAAATTCATACAGTGTGCTGCCGCATACTGTGACACACTCTCAGGCAGAGGTTTCTCTGGATTTTTTGATATTACAAATAAAAACCTGAAGTGGAGCATTATTCTGAAATTGTTCCACAAATTAATTTTTTTGCAGGTTGGTAAATCTCTGACCAACTTTGCTCCTAAGAAATTCTCCAAGATGCTCTTTTTATATATCACTCAAGTTACTGACCTCTTTCCATTTAAACCAATTAGTTACATGAGGTCGTAAGCATTATTGTGAGTCCACTGAACTAAATTAAAACCAAATTATTTTAAAAGTGACATTTACTTCAAATAAACGCCCGCAAAAAACAAACAAACCATCTACTCCGATGAGATCCCGCCCCCCAGAAAAGAAAAAACAAAACAAAAACGACACCCTCCAAAATAAGTTAAAACATCCCACCGCACTGCTGCCAATAGTCAGTTTAATTCATTCACCTGTGGGTACATACACTGCAAGCAAGTTGGGTCTCAGTCCTGCCAAGAATTAAAGATATGAGTCACCTGTAGCAGATTTAGGGAAAGACAAGTGTCAGAGAAAAAAGTTGATTTGTCTTCACAATTAGCAATCCAAGTTTTTTGTAGTACAACTCAAAAAAGAAAGAAAATTAAAAAGACAAGTCACTTCAATGAGCTCCGCAAAACATGTTTGAAAAAAAACACTTGAAACGGACGTCAGTTTAATTTTTTAAATCTTAACAAACAACCAAACCCTTAATCTCACCACCCAAATGCCCAAAGACACATGTTAAAAAATAAATAAACACTTGTCATCATTTGATCCAGCTCTAAAAGTCCTTTACTGTAGCACAAACTCACTCATGCCAGAGCGAGTCCATCGTCTCGGAGCTTCCACAGATGAGAGCTGCCTTGCCCTCCTCAGTGTGCTTTCAAGACTTCTCTGCCAATCACACGACAGAGAGCAGCAAACTTCCAGGTGGCACTCATTACAAGATTTACAAATCATTGCACTCTATTCATTTTGCACAGAATCCCAACATGTCTTGGGAGTGAGGGTTGTTTTTAATGCCATCAGCAAAAAACACTGAGGTAGCATAATTAATACACAACAGAATAAAGTGAAATGGAGAAGCAACGCAGACCTTGAAGGTCATGCTTTTTCCTCTAATGTCCTCCTAGATCCCTCAGTAGTTTGAAATGAGAATAATTTGTTCAATTTACATAAAATAATGTATATATATGTTTATTCTCTCTCTCTCTCTCTCTATAGATAGATATCTCCTTTATGAGAGCACAGAAACCTAAAAACACTGAAAAAAAACTTATCTACAGTGTCCCTCAAATACTACATGCATCTTTTGACAGACTAATGTATAAAATTCATAATTATCATCAAGGGGAAACAAGACACGGGTTAAACAAAAAAAAAACAAAAAAAAAACAAAAACATAAAACAGGGGAATAAAACATAACGGAAAAAAAATAAAAGTAAAACCTTTTCACAAATATTAAGTCATAGCTAAGTATGAATTTTTGGTGTTGTTTTCTATAAAAGTGAAATATTTGCAGGCTGAAATGCCAGAATGTGAATGCGTTAAAACAGCAGAGGGGAGTACAATAGACCAGCCAGTGGACTAAGATGGATTTCACTGTTTAAATCTACACAGTCCTCTATATCTGATTTACAACGAGGTGAACATGCTAGCAGTTTTCCCAGCTACAAAGTCAAAAAAGGACACACAGTGATTATTATACTAAACACACATTTCATTGTAAACAAACAGCTTTATCTTATGACTGACACACACCTCTGCTGGCTGTGTTTAAGGAGCAAACAGCTACATCATTTGAAAGAAGATATTCCTTTTTGTTTTTTCTAACAGTAGAAAAGTAGTTTCAGCGTTAAACTTTAAAAATTCACAGCCTTTAACTCATCTCCTTTTTTGCAAGTTTTTCACTGATGGTGGAAATCCTCTCAAGTTGGTCTGGGTCAGGCAGCTGCCAGTCGATAAAGATGAGATACATCAAACTACCGAAAACGCCTCCAACAAGCGGAGCCACCAATGGTACCCAGAACCAGTAGTTGTAACATCTGCAGAACAAAGAGCAGCAGGACATCACGGTTAAAGAGTGCAGATTCATTATTTTTAACAGGTTTTACTTCGATAGAAGAATTTATCACAGTGAAAAACCCCCAGAGAGTAGCATATTAAATATTTAAATATCAAACTTCACTCAGAGCTCTTTAGTCTAAGATCAGCAGTTTTTGTTTTGTAGGTCGACACCTTCCATCATGATCATTTCCATAGAAAACCAGGTCCGATTAATCTGTCTGCAGCCATCAGCAGTGTTGTTCAAGTTACTTGAAAAAGTAATTAGGGATTACTTCTCCAAAAAAGTAATCCCGTTACTTTAATGATTACTTCTTTTCAGAATTAATTAGTTACTTTTTAAAAAACATGATAAGGAACCTGAAAAAGTAATAAAGCAATAGGCCTTTCAGCCCAATTCTAGTTTTTTCTGCAGACTCCATCATATAAAATGTAATCAAATGAAAGTCTCTTTATAAAAATTGTTTTAATCTTTTAACTTTATGCACATTGCATCTAGCAAAAAAAAATTATATGCAACAGTCTTTGACTTGAAGAAATTTGTTTAACATTTAAACCTATTTTCTGCATATTCCAACATATAAATAAAACTATTTTTTGTGTTTACACTCACTCTTTCAAAGAGATGCAAGTAAAACATAGCAGAAAATAAATAAAATCAAAGACTACGTCGTCCTGTTGCTCTTAAATCTATTTAAACCTGTTTAGCAGGAGCGGAGCAGGCGGGGGTTTGCCCGGTGGCGTAGCGGTCATGCCAGTGGGAGGATCCGGGGGTTTCTCTGTGAATTTCACATTCCCGTGGCAGCGTGCTAGGGTACTTGCTCAGAAGTTTAGAGAGTTTTTTTCGCTGTAAAAAGAAGTTTTCTTCCCACGCATCATACAGCGTACGCTAATGTTTTTGTCACTTTTTACATAATCAAACTCAAAGTAATGTCAGTGCTTCCACCCTCTATATATTATCCATGGTTGATCATTGATCTGCACACGTCCGTTACCACGAACATCGCACGCGCTTACATCATTGTCATGAGACACTCTCGGAAAAAAAAAAAAAAAATCACGGTCTAGTAACGCAGCGTGCTTATGGGAAAGTAACAGTAATCTAATTCCTTTTTTGCAATAGTAATCCCTTCCTTTACTCGTTACTTGAAAGGGTAATCGCGTTACTGCGATCAGTAACAAAAACAATCTGTTATTTCGAATACAGCTGAACAATAAGCTGAAAGGCCTGATAATAATTAATCAAGAAGCTATAAACTCAACTCAGATGAGATGAATTCCTCTTTGTCTATTTAATAAAAGCCTTACATGTTGATCTTGTGTTAAATTTGTGTTTCTCTTGGCCTGTTTTGCTGTTTTTCTGCCCATAGTGTTATAACGCAGCTTTAAGTGTTTAAGACACTGTGCACTGAGCATTTGTGGAACCACACGTCTCAGATGATCATAAGATTATAAAGAGAAAACAGCTTTTTCATGGAAAAACCCTCAGGATAACCCTTCCATTGTCCAACAATCTTTGACATACTTTTGTGAAATTAAGACATAAACAAAGTTTCAATAAAACCAATAACTTAAGCAGATAAGATACTTACGTGAAGACCTCAGTCCCCCAGCCTGCAGCTAGGGTAAAGAGGCGAGGCCCCAGGTCCCGAGCAGGATTTATGGCAGCACCACAGTTAGCCGACATTGAAATGGAGATCCCCAGAACGACAGCTGCCACTACAACAGGAACCAGCTCAGAGGGAGCCGGGGTGTTCCTCTTTTCCTCCAAACCCAGGATACACAACAGCAACATGCCGGTGCCCACTACCTAATGAAATGTCAACTCATTACGTTGGGTACGGGAGCAGCTGCTAAAAGATCCAATCCTGTTAATAATTATACTCACTTGGTCAAAGAAACTTCTGCCCACAGAAAGGTAGTCAGAGGGGTATGTGGCAAATATTGAGGCAGTCTCATTCCTGCCGTACACAGTCAACACTCCTCCACTAAAAGTCATTAAGGCATCTGCGACCAAAACAGAGGTGTTGCAGGAAACAAAACAAACTAATTTTTTTATTTATATGTCACAAAAATTAAAAAGACAAACCATAGTAGACGAGATAGACAACCCCCGACGCCACGAAAGCCCCCACCACCTGGGAGAGGGAATAGGGCACGAGCCTCGACCAGGACACCTTCCCCAAAACACAGAAACTCAGGGTCACCGCTGGGTTCAGATGGGCACCTGCAGGGATGTAGGGTACATATTTGGAGAAGGATACAGGAAGGTGAAAGTTAAAAATGAAGGTAATTAGACACACTGGCAGGTGATCGTGTCTCTGATTATCTGTGTTATCATATAACAGTGGATTGTCATAGGTATGAGCCAAAGCAAACACTTTGCAAAAGAAAGTAGATAATTTATTATTATCTATTATCTTATTTGTAAAGAGCTCTGGTGATAAATTTTGTGTACTCATTTAATAACTGCAATAAAAGTCATAATTACCTGAGGGATTTTAGACTGTGCAGAGCATATTGTAATGAGTTTAAATGTAATACTATGTAAAAAAAAAAAAAGGAAATGTTAGTGCCCATTATGGATATCTTTTAATTTTTACCTGAGATGCCCTTGGTGAGATACATGGCTGACATAACTCCCACAGAGAAGGCCATGTTGCCAGATAGAAACTGGCCTTTAGTCTCATTGCTGGTTTTTACTTGTGCAGCAGCAGCACAGCCAAAGAGCTTTGTTGCAGATAAAGAGGACAGAGAAGGTGGAAGGTGCATGAGAAGTCAGAAGTTACTGCAAAACTCAGGTGAACAAAGAAACGAGATTTTCCACAGCTAAAAATCCCGACATCAAAACTAACTTAAATAGACGTAGAGGAAAGCACATGAGCAAATTTCAGTATATCTTTCTTGACTAACTAATTGATAAACAGAGACAAATTTGTTCTTGTTAAAGTGTAATTTAATGCCCTCCTCTTTAGACTTTGTAATGACCCGTGTTATCTGAATGACCATGTAAGGGACAGTATGGCTGTTACATTGTGATCTCACCACAGATGAGAAGATTTATGTAGAAAATTACGTAAGCTGCAAATATAACTTCTTTTTAATATTTTTTTGATCTTTTTCTTCATTTTAATCTTTTTAATATTTGATATACAAGCATAAATTATTGTAATCTGTTCTAACTCCAAGCAAAGTTCCCAATAAAATCTCAGTAGAGATTCTGCAGTCAGGTGAAAACTGTTTTAGACATGTGGCACAATTAAGGGTTTCAATTTCAACTCATATGGATTGTGCTTTCTTTAAATGCATTACATCAATTTATGTATCTAACTTCATACGCCTGCATTTTTCAGATTAGTTCATTTATGTCTTGCAGAGCTGACTTTGATTCCTACAGAAAACAAACATGCTTGAGAGAGATAAGACTGAGAACACCTTATAAATCCCATTCTAGGAAGCAATTTTTTATTTTATTTTTAAGAAAATTACCTTCACCTGGCTTCAGCCTTAGTTTTAGTGATAGATGTAAAGTCATGTGACAAGTTTTCACAAAACAGGTTCTGCAGTACTGTTTAAAACTGAAAGCTCCCAGTCTTTCAGTAGCTTGTGAGCCAGCTTTATCAGCAATAACTTGAAGTAATAATTTTCCATGACTATTAGTCATCAGTTTATGAGTCTCCCACATCATTGTGGAGGATTTTTTCCCCCAGCCTTTAAAATATTGCTTCAGCTCATTGTGGGTATTTTTTTATGCACAGCTCTCTTAAGGTCTCGCAACAGCTTGAGGTCTGCACTTTGACTTGAAATTGCAGCATGTTGATCATTTTGATTTTCAGTCATTCTGCTGTAGATTTGCTGCTGTGCTGGGATCATTGCCCTTTTGCTTGAACTGTTGAGCAGGTGGCCTCACATTTGACTCTAGAATACTTTGGTATACACAGGACCTTGTGATCTACTCAATGACTGTAGGTGTTCAGGTCCTGTGCCTGCAAAATAACCCAAATCATCCGATACAGTGGGAAAAACAATTTTAATCTGATGCTATTATGTAGTTTCATTTTTTTTTCGAGAGCTGTTTGATTCCGTAAACATTCAGTCAATGTGAGGGTATGAAATCAAACTCAAGCTACTTACACGTTTTATGCATAAATTTAGAAAATTAAAAAATAATAAACCTGAAAAATTAAAGGATAATTGTCCAGGGTTTGGGATATGCATATACACATTTCAACTCCTCTTTCTCTAAACTGTTTTCCAGCTTTGATTTTTTTTTTTTTTTTTAAAAACCCGTTTGATTGATTTTGAAAATTACAATCCAACTCAAAGTCACTCACCATTAAGACGAAAGTTCCCAAAAATTCGGCCATGCACTCTCGCACGAGGGGACACCTCACCCTCATTGCGCGTAGCTTCAACATAGCCGGAGTGAAATGAAAGGCCTCCACTTATCTCACCCCGCTGAGCACAGTGGCAACTGAGTGCTTCTGTCACTGTATCCCACCGCCCCCCTACCCTCTACCTACTGCTCTCTATTCACAGCTGGACAAACACTACTCGTTTACTCGGTCGTCTCACCTCACGATTGGCCAGCGCAGTGAGCGTGATTGGCCCAGCTAAAGACTGATACATAAACAGACACCATAAAGCCAAGAGATATTACTTAATACAGATACCTGTTGACTACTCGGAAGAAGCCGCCGAGATAGTTTTATGACAAAGTGTGTGTGTGAGAATAGTGTTTTATGCATTTCCCTAACAAAGGAAAGCTCCTCGAGGCTCGACTCTTCGCTTAATTTGGTCGCTTTATTCAGGTTGAATAAAGCTGCCCGCTGTGGCGACTCCACGTGAATAAGGGAGCAGATAAAAGTCGCTTCTGTGCAGGTGTACTGAAGCACTGCTTTAATTTGGCTTTTAACCTTTAGAAATACCATACAAATCAAAAACAAACAAAAAATATAAATATGCTTTGTGCACGAACGTAAAGTAATGAGGAATATTCTTTTGGAGAAGAAAGCTTCGTGTTTACATGCAGCTAAAGCAAGTTTCTAAGTGTGTTGATATACAAGAAAACCAAGTATCGTTAAAGGGAACATTATCAGTTAGCATGAAATGACGGCTAAATATTTTTTATTTATTTATTTGTTTTGAAAAATCGGTCTCCAAAATATGTCAAATGGTTATTTAGCAGGATTGGGAATGGATTGTCAAATCTATTAAATTAGTCTATCACGGATTTCCACAATAAAAGCACAAATTGCTGACGATAGAAGCCCCTCTCATCATCGCTGCGATGCATGTCACTGTAACCTGTGTCACTGAACTCTGGACTCTCAGAAGATTATGTAAGCTAAATATTTGCTGTATTACTGCTGATAATATCCAGAGTGATCAAGGCAGTAACATGGGATGAGGATTTGATACTATATAAAACATATAACTGCCATGAGAGATTATTGTGTTAACTTTTTCTTATCAAATTATCTGAGAAATCTCTCCAAAACAGAAACCTTGACTTTGTGATGGAAGGCTGTAAAAGTCACATAGGGATTAGGTATTATCATGTGTTCACTTTTATTAATGTTTAAAAGGAAAGAAACCTTTAACCCCGATCTAAATGAAGACGAATTACTCCCTCTGCTGGTTGTAATAATAACAAACATCAATTTGTTAGCTTTTATTAAAAACAAATATAAAGTCTCAATGGAAAAGTTATTAACTATTAACAGTATAGTACAACATAGTTTTTCACTTACAGGTACCAAATGATCTGTTTTGAACTGATCAATCTATCTGTTACAAATGTTGGTTGATTTGATGCATGTAGGAGCCACAATTACTCAATGATTCGGCTGATAAAAAGGTTTGCCAGGCCTTGAGGTAGATGTAATCCTGTTAAAAAAGAGCATGTAAGAAAAATATACACCCTTGACCTGGTCTCCAAGCTTATTTTTCTTTTTCTTTAGGATATTATAGTTATTATACTGCCTGTACATAAACGCATTTTTAACTATATCATGTCCAGATTTCAAGTTCTTGCCCACTGAAGGAGATACAGCCTCTCATAGATAGCGTTTATGTTTTTGGTCCATCCCTTTAATCTTACAAGGAGTAAACTGCTTCCTTAATCTTCATGTTTCTGGATGCTTATGGGAGCGACGTAGCACCACATCCACAGGCCCAGGAGGAAGTGCTCTGATCAAAGTCCAGGCTTCTAAGCGCCTCATCCCCACCACGCTTGTCCCTTGGACTTCTAGGACCTCATCACCGGGATATACCATGTCAACAGGACCTCCTGAGGGTGGAAAGAGGGAAAACAAGTAATCAATAATGGTTTCTCTGAATGGGAACATTCTCCCTCCCATCATCTCCAACCAGGCAGATATCTGCCTCTCCCTGACACCTGTTCTGCTGGAGGTTTCTTCCTGTTAAAAGGAAGTTTTTCTTTCCGGCTGTCCCCAAGTACTTGCTCATAGAAGGTTGTCTGCTATCTGTTTCTCTGTATTATTGTAAAATGTTTAACTTACAATGTATAACAAGGATCTTAAGATGAGTGTTATTGTGATTTGGCCGTATATTACGGTGGCCCCTAGAGACAAAGCACGTACAAACTCCAAAACACGTACAAACTCCAAAACACATGCAAATTCCAAAACACATACAAACTAAAAAACACTTGCAAACTAAAAAACACATGCAAACTCCAAAACACGTACAAACTCCAAAACGCTTGCAAAATCCAAAACACTTGCAAACTAAAAAACACATGCAAACTCCAAAACACGTACAAACTCCAAAACGCTTGCAAAATCCAAAACACTTGCAAACTAAAAAACACTTGCAAACTAAAAAACACATGCAAACTCCAAAACGCTTGCAAACTCCAAAACGGTTGCAAAATCCAAAACACTTGCAAACTAAAAAACACATGCAAACTCCAAAACACGTACAAACTCCAAAACGCTTGCAAAATCCAAAACACTTGCAAACTAAAAAACACTTGCAAACTAAAAAACACTTGCAAACTAAAAAACACATGCAAACTCCAAAACACGTACAAACTCCAAAACGCTTGCAAAATCCAAAACACTTGCAAACTAAAAAACACATGCAAACTCCAAAACACGTACAAACTCCAAAACGCTTGCAAAATCCAAAACACTTGCAAACTAAAAAACACTTGCAAACTAAAAAACACATGCAAACTCCAAAACACGTACAAACTAAAAAACACTTGCAAACTAAAAAACACATGCAAACTCCAAAACGCTTGCAAAATCCAAAACACTTGCAAAATCCAAAACACTTGCAAACTCAAAAACACTTGCAAACTCAAAAACACTTGCAAACTCAAAAACACATGCAAATTCCAAAACACAACGGAAGTGCTCCAGGACGCTAGGGGCAGTGTTGAGCTTTTGTTACCTAGTAACTACACAAGCCAGGAGGTACCAATGACCGGATTTGGGGTTTGCAGCCTTAAAGGCCGCATTTTAAGGCCGATTACCTCACAGCGACAAGAGAAGGCTTTCCCAATTCAAAGGCTGCCCGAAATGCGGCCCTGAAAGTGTCCTTAATTTCCCTGAATTTTAAGGATGGGTCGGTGTAGCCTTCATGGCCCAACATATCCCAGACTTCATAGTGCGGTGGTGGTGTGGATAATTTTGCCGAAAAAAAACGGTGGAAGCGGAGCGGAGGAAGTGTAAACTTTCAGAAGTAAGTACTGAATATTATGTCACTTATTTATGCGCAAATATTTTTTTAATGAAGAACATTAAACCATTATTGTTGGCCACATGTCGGGAAAGTTGACATTAGCGATGTCTGTACTTTCAGAATTAACTTGGTTTTAAAGCCTTTACTTTAATAAATATATATATAGTCGACCTTAATCTTACAGAGATTGTGATGATTTTGTGGATAATTAAAGTCAGTCATATATCCACAAACACAACAAGCTGAAAGTCAGTGATGCTGCTCGGTTTGCAGTCCTGAATATCACAGCACAAGCAGGATTCACTGCACTGTTAATGTTAGCTGTGTTATATTGCTGCCTCTGTTCGGTGGTGTCGAGCCAAACGGACTTTAACGTGTGTTTGAACGAGCTGACGGTTCACTCGTTAAGCTGAAAGAAAGATGCTTTAATCACAGCAGTCACACATGTGTCCACTGCACCATCTGGGAACTCTTCTTGTTTCGTAATAACACAAACTAAATCCTCCTTCTTTTGTGCTGTTTTGTAGCAGGTATACACCTGAGACTGTCACCTGTCTGTCTGTCCTGCACTCTCTCTGTTTCTTTCTCTCTGATTGTGGAATAAAAGTATGAGCATGTGTTTATAAGTTACACTTGTGTTTGAATCCTGCAGCTTATCACACATTTGATTTCCATGTGTGACAACTGCAAGTGTCCAGAGTGAGGACAGACTGAGGGACCCACTGCTGCACATCATCTGTGAGGCTTTGCACCCCTGATGATCCACCAGGACAAACTCAACAGTGTGTGAGGAAGAGGAGGAGGAAGAGCCAGCAGCAGCTGACAGATGGAGAGAATAGACAGACTGTTCCCTGTTTGTGAAGGACTGCTAGGAAAGTTTAACATAACTGTCTGTGCTGAATCAGTCTTATTAGGTAATGTTCAAATAATGTGATCATCCCAGTGTTTTCAGTGTGGGAGAAAGTACTCAGGGCCTTCAAGTTACACACTATGAAAGGCAGCAACAAGTTTAATGTTCAGAAACCTAAAGTCTGTATCAGCAGCAGAATGGAGCTAAAAATAAATGTTTGTTTCAGTTCTATGAAGCTTTGAGTATTTTGGATTAGTAGCACTGCTGTGTTTGTTGCATCATTTTGCTGTAATTGTTTATATGCTTTATATATTCTGAGCTAAGTTGATCTATAGTGTTACATCATATTTTATAAGGATGTTATGTGTTTGTATACTTTCTGCCCAGTTTGACCCATTTAGCAGAAGTCAGCCTGTTTAAGGCTCTGATATCTATTCTTTATGACTTAAAGCAGTTATGACATGGTCTGATTTTCTCACCCAATAAAGGAATATTTCATATATCAGTCTACTCTTCATTCTATCAGAAACAGTTATCACAGCTTGTACATTTTCTTTTTATAAATAGATGTAAGCAATGAGCCAAATTTAGTAATGCCAACATACTGAAGTAACAACATTTGTCTCTTATATATGATACACCTATATATACACTGTCAAAGATACTTGTCTTTGAGTGAAGATTTAAGGTGATAAGACATATAAATAACTGCAACTTGAATCTGTACTGAAGCTCAGTATTTGACACAGAGTTCATGTTCACTGCTGTAATAGCTAATAATGATTAATATAATAACTATAATATTGGCCATATTATATTTACATTACCAAAGTGATATGACTTTAGTCTCATGAACAACATCAGCTAATCTTGAAATGACTGTTCAGTACAGAAATGAAGCCCAAAAATCACGTTTTACTGTCCTGTGGTCTCAGCCTCAGATACTTATCAAATCACACAAAGCTCTTGTAGAAACAAACAAACAAATGAACAAAATATATTCTCCCTCATTTCTGTCAAACCAAGTTGTATGACACGTTTCCAGCGGTTAGTATCATGGTTGCTAGGCAACCTGGGAAGCGCGACAGAGACTAGACCATCCCATACAGACAAACTTGCCGTTTATTTTGCAAATAGAGCTCAACACTGCCCCTAGTGTCCTGGAGCACTTCCGTTGTGTTTTGGAATTTGCATGTGTTTTGGAATTTGCATGTGTTTTGGAGTTTGTGCGTGTTTTGGAGTTTGCATGTGTTTTTTAGTTTGCAAGTGTTTTGGATTTTGCAAGCGTTTTGGAGTTTGTACGTGTTTTGGAGTTTGCATGTGTTTTTTAGTTTGCATGTGTTTTTTAGTTTGCAAGTGTTTTGGATTTTGCAAGCGTTTTGGAGTTTGTACGTGTTTTGGAGTTTGCATGTGTTTTTTAGTTTGCATGTGTTTTTTAGTTTGCAAGTGTTTTTTAGTTTGCAAGTGTTTTGGATTTTGCAAGCGTTTTGGAGTTTGTACGTGTTTTGGAGTTTGTACGTGTTTTTTAGTTTGCATGTGTTTTTTAGTTTGCAAGTGTTTTTTAGTTTGCAAGTGTTTTGGATTTTGCAAGCGTTTTGGAGTTTGTACGTGTTTTGGAGTTTGCATGTGTTTTTTAGTTTGCAAGTGTTTTTTAGTTTGCATGTGTTTTGGAATTTGCATGTGTTTTGGAGTTTGTACGTGTTTTGGAGTTTGTACGTGCTTTGTCTCTAGGGGCCACCGTAGTTATATAAATAAAAACGAATTGAATTAAATAAATAGCCGAAAATCTACATTAATGTCAAATTTTAACTTTATGCTGCCATAAAAGTTCATATAGTAAACATATAATATTTAGGACTGAATCTTAGATGGTTCTTTATGATGCTGTTTTCTTTAGTTATGAAGAAATAATGCTCCACATCAGATCACCAAGAGTGACTCAAGACTCAAGTGGCTCAAGAGTTGGGCGTTCGCCTTGTAATCGGAAGGTTGCCGGTTCGAGCCCGGCTTGGACAGTCTCGGTCGTTGTGTCCTTGGACAAGACACTTCACCCATTGTAGGTGGTCAGAGGGCCCAGCGGCGCCAGTGTTTGGCAGCCTCGCCTCTGTCAGTGCGCCCCAGGGCAGCTGTGGCTACAATGTAGCTTGCCATCACCAGTGTGTGAATGAATGGGTGAATGACTGGATGTGTAAAGCGCTTTAGGGACTAGTAAAGCGCTATATAAATACAGGCCATTTACTGTATAACTTTAAGGTATTTCTGTATTGTTTTCATTTGTTGTATTTATTCTACAACTCATGTCAAGAGGAAATACTGCATTTCTTACACTAATGTAAAAAAAAAAATATTATTTTGACTTTAAATACAAAATACATGACAATTCAGTAAATTAGTTAGTTAATTCTAATATGAACAGCCAAAGTTTTAACAGTCAAATTGTGTAACAATATAACCCTATATATGGTCATGCTCTATTGCGAGTGCTTTTCTTCTGCTGGAGTTGGACCTTCTCCCTCCTGTCACAAGGCAAGAGATGGGGTAGACCCTGCACAGGTTGCCAGTCAGTCTAACACACAGTGATAACTATCATTACCTATGATCAATTTTTGAAGGCCAATAACCCTAACATGCATGACTTGGGGCAGAGTTTCATGCATGACTTTGGGCAGAAGTTTGGTTTTTACCTTGGAAGATTTTCTGGACGGTGAGTGGTCTGTTCCCCAGACTTGAGCCTTCACCTCCCTCCAGACTGAAGCCCAGATCCCGGCTGTTTTTCTGCAGTTGCACAGACACTGTTTGACCTAAGAGGAGGGGAAAACACAAATAAAGTATCTCATTTTCAGTTCAAGATTAGGAACGTCATTATCAGATCTTTGTTAGAGCATTACCTCTAATACTGACCTGTCTCATACTGTTCCGGTGTTTGTCCCCGACTATTTCCCTCTTCTCCTTTCTTAGAGCTGTCTATGATGTCCCCCCTCCTCACCACCACAACTACCATATCCTTTGCCTTTGCCCTTCTTAAAACCCTCAAGGCTTCCCAGTGGGCACTCCCAGATAGTGCTGTGCCATTGATGGATAAAACCTGGTCACCTTCCTTTATAGAGCCTTGCTTGGCTGCAACACCTGAGTGAAATACTTTGTGAACCTGAGCAGAGGACAAAAGAAAAGAAGAAGAAAAAACATAAAAATACTGCAGACACACATTTGAATATTTGCCAAGTCGAAGCAGGAAGTAGAATTTTCTCACAGTGATGGGCTTGTTTTGGTCCACGCCTCCTGCCAAACTGAAGCCTAGTCCAACTCCCACATCTTTATGGAGAACCACTACCTGCACATCATCATAGTCCTGAGGGAAACAAAAGGATGTCAAAATACACAAAATGTTCAGGTGCTCAGAGTTGAACATTTTTTGTCCTTTTTTAAACTCAATTCAGTCGGTACATGACCTGGTCAGCTGCAACAGCTGTAGCAATATTAACATTACATGTAAAGTGCCTAGGGAAAGCCTTATCTAGATGGAGGTTACTGGACCAGTGAACTGACCACCGCAACCACAGCCGCAAAAATATCAAACAACTGATCATTAAAACCATTCGAAAGGTTTTAACTTCATGCTGTTTTTACCTGCAGGGCATCGTCCCCCAGGTTCCTCACTTCCTCTACAAGCTTGTCGAGCTCCTCAGCGGGCATCACAGACACACAGGAAAACGCTGACATATCTGAGCTCATTGAAGCGGTACGCCGGTTTGTTGACTGCCAGTCATCGCTGTCATTCTCTGAATCGTAGTCAGCTCCAGCAAAGTTACACAGGTCCGAAAGACTACAAGAAGGAAAATAAAATGTTTTAGGGGTAAAACTAATTATCTGCTTCAATGAGCAACTCCATTAAACCAGAAATAAACAAGCACGGTACGCACGTGACAGAGAAGCTCCTGCGATCTGACTGACTCATATTGCTGGTGATGGTAACTGAGGACTCCCCTGAGTCTGAATCATAGTTTGAATCATCATCTTTTTGGGTGCTTTCATCATCATCAACATCCTCATCATCACTAAAGACTTTCAAATCTGGGTTCAAACCAGCTATCCAAGCATTCAGGTCCAATAACCGTTTCTTGCCTTTCTGGGGTGTTGTTTGGATGTCTGGGGAGATGACATCTTGAAGGTTGTTGTTAGAAGATGTGGGAAGGGCACGAGGAGAAGAGTCTGGATCTTTTGCTGGACATGTGAAGACGGGAGGGCTTTTGTTGTCACTGTCGGCAGTGGGAGTGACATCCCCCAGCTGTGCCACAGGTGAAGTAGTCAGTAAATAGCTAGGGCTGTTTGTTGGAGTCTGTTCATCATCACTAACTGGTGAAGTAATATCAGAGTGTGACCTTTCCTTGTGTGAAGGGTCACAGGGTGGTAGTGGGGTTGGTGTACTGCTGCCTGTCACGTCTCTCTCACTTGCCTCTTCAGGGCTTGAGGCTTTGGAGAACTCTATCTCATCTGTGCCAAGCTTTCCACTTACAGCTCTGTCACTTTCGTGAGGCATTTCTTGGGTAGTCTTGAGTCTGGAAAATTTTAAATCGTCAGTAGAGTCTATTTTTCTTTTCTGATCCAAGTCATTTAGTCCTGTCTGTTCCTTCTTTATTCTTAGTCCAATTTCATCCACTGATAAATTTCTGTCAGGCCAAACCTTGTTTACTGTTCCCATCATTTTGTCTTCACTTTTATCTTGTGCCTCCCCTTCTTCTTGGAGTCCTGCCCACTTTTTCCTTAGCTCATTTATTTCTTTTGCAGACCCGCTCTTCTTCACTCCTTCATGTCCCCTGCTGGCTTGTGCTGGTACAGAAAAGGTACGTCTGGGTATTTGGACTTGGCCTGTTGCAAAACTCTGAGTTCGCTGTGTCAGAGCCTCAAACTGGTTGATCTTCTTTCTAACACTGGCTGCTGAGGAGACAGACAGAGCCTTCTTTCTCTCTGCTGTTTTCACATTGGTTTTCTGTGGATTCGTCTCAAATACATCCTCATAAGCATTGCCACCCTTCAATTCCGTTATTTGATCTGGTCCATCAACACTTCTAGTCCTGTCTCTCAACATCCCACTTATTACATTAGTTTTTCTGTTTTCCTCTCCGTTGTTTGCAGAGCTATCGTCTTTGCTTTTGTCTCTGAATTCAGATGACTCTCTGAAAGAATCTGGTGTCTCTTCTAACAAAGTTTTTGGCTGTGCGTTTGCCCTTGCAGATCTAATCTGTGCAGCTATACTGGACCTACTCCTGGCTCTATCCAGGGACCTTGTACCTGTTTCCATAAAACCCTTGCCCCAATTAACTCCACTTTCCTCTGAATACCTTCCCTGCATCCACCCTCCTGGTGAGCTATCTCTTATGCTTGCCCCAGATGAAAATGAAGTCTCAAACCCTGAGGCATTGGCATCTTTTTGTGTCCAGAGTGAAAGTCCACTTTTCACTGCACTATTGCTGTCCTTCGAGAAGAAACTCATAGGGAAGGTGCCCCCTGCTGTCTTCTCATGAGGCTTTTGCTGCTGTGAAATGAGGGATTCTGTTGATGATTCAGAGTTATTAGAGGAATCCCTATTTTTGTAGTCATCCGTTTTACCAAAACCAGTAGGTCCAAAGAGTTTCTCTATCCGCTCCATTATACTTTGGCCACTTTTGGGCCCCAATGAAGCAGATGTCTCTGTGTAACTATAGTTAGATCCAGACAGGGATCTTAACCTGGTAGGGAGAGTCTTACCCCTACTGCCCCTTTCCAAAAGCTCGCTTCTCTCTTGAAGATTACTTACACCTACAGAATTAAAGGCCGGTAGTGATGAAATCCTGTCCATGACGCTGCCTTCAATTTGTGTCCTCCTTCCCTCCAAAGCTCCAGCATATTTACTGGTGTCCCCCTTATTGTTGTTGGACAGCTGAGAAAAGTCAGCTATGGTATTGGGATCAGGTTTTCTAGCGCCTGTTTCGAAATCTAAACTCTTACTTCTGCTTGTAAGGTTGGATCCCCTCCACGCCGATCTTCCCTGGCTTTCAAATGCAGGGTTTTCTCTTCTGTCAGTGCCAAACTCTGGGATCGTTCTGTTTGTGCTGACACTGCTGCCACTCCTAGTCCTGGTTTCACATCCAGTGACTGTGTCGTCATCCTTATTTGTACCGTTTGTGTTGGTGTGTTTCCTATATCGTTCTCTTTCTGCAACTTCTCCTATGCCCTCCCGTTTCCTGACACCTGAGCTGCGAGAGAGACTGTATGTGGGAGAGTTAGCTGAGCGGACGGTGAATTTCACCCCTGTCCTCTGCTTGCCATACTCATTCTGTGAAGCGGGCAGCAGAGACGAGTCCATTGTCTGAGAGTAAACAAAGTTAATGACCTCCTGTCAAATGCCAGATCCCAAAAAAAGAGCGGAAGAGTGAACTAGATATTTTCTGGGAGTCCAAGCGACTGTCTTTTAGATTGCACTCTGGAAGTGGTTCATCTAGGAGGCTCGCGTTTTGGGCGTGTAAAAAACAAATAGTGTCACAGTTACAATCCTCTCATTAGATTCTTCCACAGACAGACATCCTCAGTGCAGTAGTTTGATATTCCTAATTGTGCTCTGGTTTGCGGCCTGGAAGTGGTGACTCCACTGGCTCTTCTTCTTGTTTTGACCACAGGAGACTCCAGTTCCCCAGCTCGACCTCACTGAACAGCTCCCATTGCCTGCCAAGCATAAAAATGCACAAAATTTTATTCTCAGAATGGATTGGACTGGAATGTAGAGATGTGGATTGTGGTCACTTTGGCCACTTGGAATGGTCAACAATATCTCACAGTGTTATAGGACAGGAAACATAAAATGTGGAGACTGATTCGGGTAGAAAGTATTAACAAATGTTAAGAAATTAGATCAAAACTAAACAACAACTCACTTAAAAACCTCTGCCACCAAGCTCACTTTGCAACATGTTCTTGCTGTCCTCTCCCTGACTCACCGAACAGTATGACTCAGATAGTGTTCTCTGCTGTACACACGTATGAGACACCATGTTTACATAGGCAACATACTTGAAGTTACCTGTCAGCATCAGCTAAACCTGAACCAAAAACTGGTAAAACTCACCTAACAGCAATCCATTCAGCAAAAGCAATGTATCAAGTGCCAATCTCTGCAGCAGGTATCAGTCTCGTGGTCAAAGAGAGACAGCAGCTTGTTCAAATCAAACGGTCATAAGAGCACAGATTTACTTTGATTTAAATACAGCCTGCAGATAACATCACTGAGGGGTAATGACTCATCATGGTTATCTGTGTGTACAGCCAATGAAAACAATGATAACCATCTTTAATCGCTAATCAAGTCTGAATGAAGATCTAATCATTCATAATGTCATTAAGGATAAATTCTGCAAGCTGATGGTTTCCTGTAATTATATATCATAAGAGTAGATTTACAGTATGCAGTGCTTTGTTTAGTTTAGGCTAAAGCATGGCACTTCCAGACAGTCACTGGAGGTGCTTTCCAGTGCAGATGAGCCTGAGAGTCAGTTTACAGAAACACCTGTTATATTTTGCCCCATCTGCGTAAGCAGGGCAACACATAGTCATTCACTTTAAACTCCCCTTTGAATCGCAAGAAGGAAACAATTGCACCCTCACATCAAATGAAAATACACACATTTACTCAATTACACAGTTACAAATTAGCCAACTAAAAGTCCGCTCCTATATTCACAAAAAAGGTATCTTACCTCCTTTAAGTGTGTTTTCTGTACTCGTCCTGGGTCATTGTGTTAACTCGGATTCGTAATGAAGACATTGCCATGTAATGACATCAGCTCCTCGCTCCTGACTGCCCTTCTCTCACTCTTTGTCTGCTTCTCTTTACATCAGCTTTGCATGATAGAGTGTGTACAGTGACGCAAACCTGCCACACTGGTTTGTCCTCTCTCCTTTTCTTCCTCCCTGTGTCTCTCTGTCTTTCTCTCTCCTCCCCCTCCTATTGTTGTTCTCTCCCTCTTTTCCTTACTCTCACAGGGTAACATTCCTGACTGAGGTTCAATGTGTCACCCTTCAAACGCCTCGATAGGGAATGCACACACACACGTTTACCCACGTTTAAACACACACCCCACTAATCATTTGATATGAACATCTTTTATAGCTTCAGGGAGATAAGATACAATTTCGATATTGTGTGAAACGGTACAAGCATGACATTTCCTAAAACAAGGCCCGTAATGTCACCCCACCTCAGGCAAACCCGGGTCCAATCATCTGGGCTGAGCAGGTATCAAAATACATAATAACAGAGCACCTTTAATTGGGTCCAGAGATTACAAAGAGCCAGGAATACTAGCAGGGATAAATATTGCCATAAGAACACATCTCATATGTCAACTGTTCAACAAAACAGAGCTTCACTCCACACACACACACTTGGTGAGAGTCAGTGGGTTTGTAATGCTGACTAAAGGGAAAAATATCTGCGATTGCTGATCATTTTTGTTCTCACTGAACAAGCTGTTTGTGGGAACAAAAAGCCTTTTTATTACAAATTTTAAAACAAAGGGAAGCACACATAAATGGATAAAATAATTTTAAAAAATGCAGCTACTTACAGTTTTGTTTTTCATGAAGAGGCTATCTACTTACTGCCGCCTTTTTGCATGCACCTGTGACTGTTACTTGTCTTCCGTTGAGACAGAGGAAACTGTGGTTACCACGCTAGCTTGCTGCACAACTAAATAAGAGAAGTCTTGATGTTTATGTGTGCCTGCTGAAATAAATAACTTACATACACAGACCCTGGGATAAGAATTAGGACCATAATGATCCAATCAATTACCAGCCTTCCGGACAGAGGGCTGGTAGTTTGCATAGTGCCTCTCAGGACAAAGATAAGTGTGTGAGTAGGGGTAAATAGCCCCATGCAACTGCACAGACACCCACCCTTGTTCCACACAGAAGAATAGCACCCACTGTCTCTGCAGGATGGATGCAAATAACAGTTCAGCTCACACAGGCACACACTAGTGCTTGAAATTCATTCTTTAGGGTGTAGGACTGACAGACTGTGTGTTGCAGAAGCATTGTGGGAAAGGACAGTGTATTTTAAGTAGGGCATATGACGTTTAGAGTCAGGGAAGATAGAAATGTAATATGAAGAAGGAGAAAAATCTAGAAGCTGAAAGCTGGAGATGGAGATGACTTGAATTGACAAAGCATTTCAGTTTTTATTTTTATTTTTATGATTTGTCTGATATTGAGTTCCTTTCAAAAGAGTAAATTTTAGTGAAGAAATAATGAAGGTAACAAAGAAGAGGGTATTTTTTCAAACAGGAGAGGACAGAGAAAAAGGGGAGAAGATGAAAATAAAGACTTTAAATATCCAGTCTTATAAGTTTTTGTTTTTGAGGAAGAAAAATAGAAACACATTGCTGAACCTCCTTTATTATAAAACAAGAACTTGGGCGGTTTTTTCTCCTATTTACATGTGTGAAGCAATGACTCTGTTATACGGTCATTGCAGTAAAGTAGCATCCGTAAATATATAGTTAAAATAAATAAATACATGCACACAGGGGCAGCGTCAGACCTGACGTCACCCCTGTCCGTACCGGTCACGTGACTACCGCGGAAGTCAACAAATCAGGCAGCGAAATGTAGCAACAAGCACTTTAGTCCGCTCAACTTCCCCGTTTTTGTCTTTTGTTCCTTTAATGTTGGCTGCTTGCGGTTTGAAAACGCCTTCTTAAATGAGACACGTACCGGGCACAGGACGCACTTTGAATCGACATTTATCCAGTTAGTTCAGTTAAAATAACAACAAAGTAAAAAGAAAACCGGCAGATCTTCAAAATGTTTAACGACTCGCTTCCTTCGAGAATTAACGTGGTGCTTGTGATGGCCTATGGCAGTCTGGTGAGTTTGTTTAACGTTGTTTGTGCTGGTTTAATCCAAACCGGGTTACAGAGGTAATCGCGATGCTTGGACAGGTGCCTCATTCCTCATCAGAGGCTTGTAGTGGTTGATACTTTATCCAAAGACTCATTTCTACTTGATAATCTGCTATTAAACGCAAATAAAGCTGTTATTACAAGTTTGAACACCTGGATCCCTCAACTATGGTGTACTCCACTGAAAGGTACTAATAGTGTGTAAAATCTGTTTAATAAATATCACTGCAGCCCAATTTCTCCTCTGGTGCCTGTAGTTGGGCGATTAATCATAATAACATTCATAATTATTGTAATGTTTACAAAATGTCGACACTACACTGTGTGATTTAAGGATTTAGAGTGATGAATGACAACTTTTACCCTTTGGAGGTGTCACAACCTGGCTCAGGGACTGTGGCAAAGAAATGAAGACAACAAAAAACAAACAAAACAATTTATTTATAAAACCACAATTAACCAATGGAGCATACTGCAGGGCCCAGGCATGACTCATGTTGATGGAATTTAATTTATATAGCATGTTTAAGTTAAACATAAAAACATATGTCGGTTTAAGATGTCTTAAGGCAGTGAAAACAGCAAAATAAACGTTTACAATGAAGTAAAATACAAGTTAATGTACATGTGCATGCACACACTCACACACACAACAGACACAAAAAGATTTTGTGTCTGTTGTTGACTGTATGCACGGATGTCATTCACCTCAGATCAGCAGGCAGCTTGTTCCAAAGAACAGCGTGGTAGTAACTGAAAGTACCCTCATGTTCTCAGCACACTTAGATCTAATTCTGGGGACATTTAAAAGATATGCACCTGATGACCTGAGAGGTCTTTTTTTTTAACCGATTTTATTTGAAAAGGCACCATGTACAATATTAACATACATGTTACCATGTGATGCATTGTTCCAGAAATATCTTAAAGCTAATCTGCATCAGCTGTCCCTTCAGTGGTTTAGTGACTGTTTCCCAAGCTTGTTTCTAACATATAGTTTAACATATGACAAAGAATCATGGCATGCATGAAGGTCTTACCAGCTTCTACTGAGAGGCAGACTCTAATGTCCCTCAGGCTTTATCAGATTATATGTAATAGTTTTGATCAATTGCTTTATATTAGACTTAAAACTGAAATTTAAATCATACCCAGATATTCAAACTCACTCACAATTTCAATCTTCTAACCCTTAGTGAAAGTTTCTGGTCTGAAAAGACCTTCCTTTATTCTTACTTGTATTAAGAGTAAGACAGGACTTGTCAAACCCCTCCATGAGCATTGCAATTGTCAATTTACTCGCCAAAAGCTTTGCCGTTTTTGATGAGCCACTTGTAGAAGGTCACTGATGTAGAGGTTAAGATAAAAACCAGTACAAACCATATCCACGCTGCAGACTGTGCCATTATTGTCCTCTTCAAACGCATGAAATGAAATCACCTGATTGCAGCACAAGTGCAAGTGGAACCGGTAAGAGGGAGTGATAGGCAGGCAGACTAACAATTTCAAGGAGTTGGACTACTGGGTCATTAATCGAGAACGGGTTATTGTAGAAAACTGGTTCTTGATATTGATATTCTCGATATTGGTCCAAACCAAATATTTCGGTCTTATTTCTGTTTAGTTCTAAAGAATATGCTGCCATTTACCCTCATTTTAGCCGCTACACAACAAAACAATGAAACAAAGACACATTTAACCCTAGGACTTGCATTTATTTACACTATATGGACAAAAAAACAGTGCCACCTACAGGAGCTGCTTGGCCATGGAAATAATGTTTTTAAAAAAAGGGAAACTCAGACATCCATCTAGCATTTAACTTTCTTTCAGATTTTTGTCTTGCTGTTCATCTTTGTCAAAAGACAAATTATGCGACTTGCCATGAAGTCTCGAAGAGGACCACATGTACTCCTTGGCCACAACGCACCAAAGGTTAAACGCACACTATTATAATGCAAGTGTGTTCTGATGTTTTTTGTGTTTGTGCTGAAGAATTGTGTCTTTGTTCCAGGAGCTGAGACAAGAAATTGATGCCAAGCTGAACCTGGTCCAGAAAATCCACTTTGAGCCTCGTCTGCTGTCTCCAGATGATGACCGGTTAATGCAGAGAGAACAGTCTGGTAAGAGGAGCAAACAAACACACACATAACACGCACCACTCCTGAAGCTATTCATATAAATAGTTTCCATGCCCGTGCACTAAGTAGTCTGTGTGTGTGCACATGTTCCAGGTTCCTGTGACTATTTGTATAGAATGAAAGCACTTGATGCCATCAGAGATGCCGGTAAGCTTTTCTGTTACAGTTTGTTTTGTTTTGCCATGAATCCAGATTAAATCCTCCTGACTGCTACAGCAACATCTTCAACTGTTTGTCATTAGATTTTCCTTTTCGTGAACTTGGAGGAACGTCCACCGCTGTTACTGGAAAAAGATTTCGGACCTGGCTTCTGCAGCTACGAAATTCCCACTGCATATTCAGAGAAAACCAGAGCTCTGTCATCGACACGGTGCTAGATGGCTACAATAAAGCTCGTCATGGGGCAGAGGTCAGCATTTTCTCAGACGGTCCACAGCTCAGTCCTCTCTTATTTACTCACTGACTCAAGTACCAGGTTGGACCCCCTTTGTCTTCAGAACTGCATCATTAGTTCTTTATGGCTCAGATTCAACAAGGTGCTGGAAACATTCCTCAGGCAACATTTCATGTTCTGTTTTCCGATATTAATGAGCATGTGGGAGTTGTAGTCTCAGTTTCCTGTTCTTAGCTGACAGCAGGGAGACCCAATCCGGTTTTCTGCTTGACAGTTCAACGTGTTTTGCTTTCAGAGATGCTTCTCTGCATACTTTGGCTTGTAACAACAGCTTATTTGAGTTCTCCTCTGACATAATTTGCTCAGAGAACTGCCGCTCTCTAGATATTTTCTCTTTTTCAGACGATTCTCTGTAAAACCTACAGATAGTCATGTGGGTACATAATTAGAGTTTCTGCCATGTAATTTGATGATGAGAGTTGTGTTGACATGTAGCTGAATGGATGTACCCAATAAACTGCCTGGTGAGTGTATATCATCATCATCATCATCATCATCACATGAACAAACAGTTCCATATTGACCTTCCAGTGGGCTCCCAGTTTGTGTTGTAGTTCCGATGCACTTGATGTCATTTTGTTTGCTAATTCTTGTGCTTTTTCTGAAATAAAAAATGTATGGGGTCTTTAATAGTAGTGCTTTTTGTAACATACTGTGTAGCCCAAGGTATAAAGCTATATTATCCATATGATTTAAGTTTTCTCCGTATTGCCCAGCACAGCAGTAAAAATTTGACAAATCTTTAGGGCACTTAAAGATTTTATTCTGGTTTCAGTAACAAATCACTGATCTTGATGTTTTCCTGCTTTTATCTTCAGGCTTTTGGTGAAGCAGAATTCTTGAAGTACCAGGAAGCCCTAACAAAACTGGCCTCCATGTAAGAAAACACAGCCAATCCTCACGCTGCTCCCTTACAGCTTTTCCTTTAATCCCAGCATGGAATGTTAATAAGGCAGCGGGAACAATTGGTTTTCCTTGTATTGTTTCAGAGTGAAGTCTCAGAGCAGCAGCACTTTAAATCAGCACCATCAGTCTGCAGCCAGAGACCTGACCGGCACCACAGAACCTGCAAGCACCTCCTCTCCCTCTCCGACCCAACCCACCTACCTCTCATCTACAATGCAGCAGCGCAGCAAGAGGTCCAGACACTTCCTGGAGCTGAAGAACTTCAAAGACAACTACAACACTTTAGACAGTACACTCTGAAAATGAGCCCGTCCAACAGAAAGTCAAGGACAAGGCAGCGCTGCCAGTGATTACGGAGCCTGAAGTCTCAGAGTGAAAAGACAAAAACACTGCCTTCATACTCTAACATGTATTGCCTTGTTTACACTGTAGTGCATATCAG
Organism: Aulonocara sp. 'chitande type north' Nkhata Bay; assembly: GCF_057382095.1. Classification (NCBI taxonomy): domain Eukaryota; kingdom Metazoa; phylum Chordata; class Actinopteri; order Cichliformes; family Cichlidae; genus Aulonocara; species Aulonocara sp. 'chitande type north' Nkhata Bay. Next base: position 28,279,322 of record NC_141354.1, on the reverse strand, counting down.
ATTACTGTTACAGTGCCCTTTACCTAAGTGTAGCTTATGCATATTATTGCATGTATGTATTATTGCATGTATGCGTGCTATATGCGTGGGTAGAATGACTCTAACCGACTATAGTAAGTAGGTTTGATTTGACCAAAACAAATCCAGAGCTATTAGGCTATGCAACAGCATAAGACAATCAGTATTTATTGCACAATGTAAACACCTATGCAGACTTGCTGAAAATAACCAACTGTTTTAAAATGTTAATAGTTACATTTTCAGAGAAAACCAGCATTAATTGTTGCTTAGTGAGAAAGAAATCTGCTGTTGATGTCACTTATGTTTACACGTACATCTTTGCTGTCTTTTGTTGCAGTGAATTTGACAACTTGTTTTGTTGATTTGTTTTTTTTAAGTCTTGATCATTTTTTTTTACAGAAGCCATAGTGCTACTTGTTTTCAGGAACTGTGATTAATAAGTGCATTTTAAAAAAAATCAGTTATCTCAGTGCAATGTGAATTAACAGTATTTCAGTGTATTGATGTATTTTAAATGTGGGGTATTGCATTATGGGAACTCTGTTCCTTGACTCTTAATGGTATACTGATATGAGAGCTGCGTTTCATTTTCATCTGCTTTTATGGTTTCCCAGGGAGGCATTTTAATGCCTGAATAATTTATTTTATGTGGTGCCTACTATACAATTTACCATCCAAATAAAACTGTGACATACAGTTGATTCTTGAGTCATTGGGAATTTTCTTTGACAAGAAAAACTGCAAAATCAAACTTGCAAACCTACCCACTGTGGCGACCCCTTGTGGCAAAGAGGGCAGCTGAAACTAGCTGTATTAGGCACACCGTGATAGTACTGTGTTAGACCCTCTTTCCCCTTCTGCTGCCTTTAAAGTCTTCGTGGCATAAATTCCACAAGGTGCTGGCGTCCATATTGACATGATAGTATCACACAATTGCTGCAGATTTGTTGGCTGCACACACAAAACTAATAGTTATGCTGTCGTGAATAAACAATTGGATTTCATCAGGTTATATTGACCATGCATTCACATGCCTAGATGTACTGCATTGCTAAATTATTTAAATTAAATGTATGCGTTAATGAGTAGTTGATGTACCTAATAAAGTGTATCATTATATCATTTTGTAATGCAACTAGCGTCCAGCAGAAGGAGCCCGCGTCACCTTATTTCACTTGTGCTCTCTGCGTAAGAACTGAAAGGAAACTCATTGATTTTCAGTTATTTTATTCTAAAACAAACACAGATAGCAGATTAACAGGTACTTCGTACAAAAGCTTCTCTATTAAACAATGTCTCTAGGCATTTCATTTAACATTAATAAATATAGAGGAAAAAGCTGTTAGGTAGAAATCAAAACATCAAAATCACATTGATATGTACAACAAGAAGGTGACTGTCTGCGCAGTGACTGAAATGCTTTACAAGAAATATTAAGAAAAAGGACGCCTCTCACGTGTCTGACTTCCCAAACATCAGGGTGTACACCCCACCCCTGGCATCGTTGCCCACCTCTCAATTTTAAATACACGTAGACATTGAGGGCTAGCAGGAGGGACCATACGCTTACCTGCTGCTGTCTGGCAGGTAGCTCCATGCCCTCCTGGGTTTTAAATGCACCTTAGAACACACATGCATCAACATTACAATGAGCGGGTGGAGGGAGGTTTGGAGTCTTCTCTCACCCCCGTTCTCTGCGACCTGCTGGAGCAGGGGGGCTAGGAGGAGGAGTTGGCCGTCCGACTGCGGTCTGGAGTGTGGAGCCTTCCTGCTGCTGCGGAGTCGGGGCGGTCTGCCTCCCCCCACCGCAGGGAAAAGGGAAACACCACCTGGGTCTGGGTGCAGTTCCCCCCTCCAGGGGCGAGGGCACCTAGACCCGGTTTGTAGAGTACGCTTGGGGAGTGTGATCGTGTGTACAACGTCTCTTTATGTCTGTCTCCACGTTGGTTGAGTGTGGAGTAAGTGCATATGAGAGCATGAGGGTGGGAATGGATGTTTGTATCTGTGTGTGCCTGTATGTCTGTGTCTATATGTCAGGTTGGGTGTCAGGCGCCACCTCTCTGGGGACATCTCAGGCCCTCCAAGGTTTGGAGGCCTATCTCCCCCTACCACCACTTCCCCTGCCAGTGGCGGACCCCCTCAGACATCGGTGCGTTGGTGGTTCTTTGTGTCCGGGGATGGGCGTCCAGGTACACACCGGCTCACTCCTTGGCGGCCGCTTATCGGGGCCTGGAGCCTGGGGCTCGCTCGGGCCACTTCGGAGGTGGGGTGCCCCCGGCCTCTCGGCCTGGGGCTCGGTCACTCAGGCGCAGCTGGCTGCCGGCGGAGCTCACGGGCGCGTCACTGCAACTCCCCCTGGCTTCTGCTCCGCGGCTGCTGAGTGAGCCCTCATCTGGGACTCTCCTCAGCTCTTTCCGGGACAGTGGCGCAGCTGCCCCTCTGTTGGTCTTCCTTGGTCTCTTGTGTTCTGGGGGCCTCTGGATGTCTGGAGTTTTGATCTCCTCCACACCTGCTTCACGCCCTGGAGGACGGGGCTGTGGCCCCCCCACACCCTCTAGCAGATCATTACATGAAGGAACCTTTTAAAAAAACAAAAAACAAGCGCGTCCATGCTCACAGGTGTACACACGGGTGATCACACCCACAAACTACACCCTTTTTGGCTCCTACCTCAAAGCACACTGTGTTCTGTTGATCTTATGTGCTGCACAATAATGTTTAACATTTAGTATTTACTGTCATATTCCCATATATCATTGTGATGTTGTTTATTCTATTACTCTTGTTCTCTTCTGCTTGCTTTCTTTTTTCTTTCTCAGCAGGTGATCCAGGTGATTGATATATGCATTTTTTTTCTCTGCCCGTTCTGTTGGTTTTTGTCTTTTGCCCTTCTCCCCCGTCCCTCTTCTCAGCTGTTTCTCTTTCCCTCTTTCTTTCTCCCCTTCTTTCCCCCAGTCAAGTCTGTCCCGTATTCAGTAAGTGAAAATAAAATAAACAATAAAAGGTGAATCAAATGGACCATTACGGCAAGGCTGGGATGGTCAGTTTGGTAAAGTAAATCCGTTGGGCATCTTTCTTTGCCTTTAGACAACAATTCTGAGGGCAAAAGAGCCAAACGGGACAGGCCCAAAAAAAAAAAAAAGAAAGAAAAAAAAAAAAGAAGCCATAGTGCTACTTGTTTTCAGGAACTGTGATTAATAAGTGCATTTTAAAAAAAATCTGTTATCTCAGTGCAATGTGAATTAACAGTATTTCAGTGTATTAATGTATTTTAAATGTGGGGTATTGCATTATGGGAACTCTGTTCCTTGACTCTTAATGGTATACTGATATGAGAGCTGCGTTTCATTTTCATCTGCTTTTATGGTTTCCCAGGGAGGCATTTTAATGCCTGAATAATTTATTTTATGTGGTGCCTACTATACAATTTACCATCCAAATAAAACTGTGACATACAGTTGATTCTTGAGTCATTGGGAATTTTCTTTGACAAGAAAAACTGCAAAATCAAACTTGCAAACCTACCCACTGTGGCGACCCCTTGTGGCAAAGAGGGCAGCTGAAACTAGCTGTATTAGGCACACCGTGATAGTACTGTGTTAGACCCTCTTTCCCCTTCTGCTGCCTTTAAAATCTTCGTGGCATAAATTCCACAAGGTGCTGGCGTCCATATTGACATGATAGTATCACACAATTGCTGCAGATTTGTTGGCTGCACACACAAAACTAATAGTTATGCTGTCGTGAATAAACAATTGGATTTCATCAGGTTATATTGACCATGCATTCACATGCCTAGATGTACTGCATTGCTAAATTATTTAAATTAAATGTATGCGTTAATGAGTAGTTGATGTACCTAATAAAGTGTATCATTATATCATTTTGTAATGCAACTAGCGTCCAGCAGAAGGAGCCCGCGTCACCTTATTTCACTTGTGCTCTCTGCGTAAGAACTGAAAGGAAACTCATTGATTTTCAGTTATTTTATTCTAAAACAAACACAGATAGCAGATTAACAGGTACTTCGTACAAAAGCTTCTCTATTAAACAATGTCTCTAGGCATTTCATTTAACATTAATAAATATAGAGGAAAAAGCTGTTAGGTAGAAATCAAAACATCAAAATCACATTGATATGTACAACAAGAAGGTGACTGTCTGCGCAGTGACCGAAATGCTTTACAAGAAATATTAAGAAAAAGGACGCCTCTCACGTGTCTGACTTCCCAAACATCTTCATTTTTCTTTCCTCCTCACAGTTTCATAAAGTGCCATACTTTTCGTTGGAGGCTTGACAACCATATATTTACTTACAAACAGCTCAGAGAAAAAAAATAAATAGCCCATAAAAATAATCACAGGGTGTCGCCCTTATAGAGGCTACAGTCAGTATTTACACTCTAAAGCATTACACCGCTCACACAGAAAGGGAGCGGAGTCACGGAGGAGTCAGCAACGAAGACAAAGACACAATTCAGATAAACGTGTTAATGACTCTTCACATCGTGTGTCCTGACGGTGGCGTTAGCTACAGTTTATTGGCGCTGCATTGCTGTATGTGAATTTTATAATGTTGTTAGGAATTATTACCCACTGCTCTTTGAGTTAATCATCATTAGAAACTTAAAGCAGGGCAAGCAAAAACACTTGCATACAGTTTGCAGTACTACACGTAAACTTAGACACACATCGCTCTCTCTAATGCAGCTACATTAAAGCGGACATTCTTTATGCATATTCGCAGACACGCAAGTGTGTGTGTGTGTGTGTGTGTGTGTTTGTATGTGTGCTGATAAACCCCTCCCACCCCCTTTTTTCCTTCAATATTGTTTGGTTTGGTAGTTGTGGTCTCTGATGTTCAGCACGCACATCGGAACCGTTCACTTCAGTCGACATCGAACAGGCAGTTGGTGCTTCTGAGCCCTTCTCAGCAGTAACTGATTGATTCATCTGCCCAGCTGGTTCATGACTTGATCTCGATGACTTTGATGAAAGGAAGCGGTTTGTTGGATGAGGTGGACAGCTTGATTGGTTTGCTGTAGTGATGAGAGGAGGATAAATTATTTTTTAGGTGGAAAACAGCATTTAACGCACCTAAATGTGTTGTTTATAGGTAATATATTGGAAGAGCGCTGGCAAAATAAGTCACCTGTAGACAATCTGGGCGTTGCGTTCTGATGAAAGGTAGGAATTTGACCTTTGTCCTCCCAGAAAGTAGTCCACCTGGTCGTGCATTTCTCGGTTCTGCAAACACAGGGAGATTTCAAAGGGTGCAAATTATAATCACAGAACAGACACTGGCTTCAGCTTTTCTCCTTTCGTCTTCTCTCTAATTGCAGAGGCTGGTCTACGTTTTACCCTGACCCTTCAATTTAAATTCCTCAGACATATTTTCTTACAGAAGAAGCTGTCCTCACCTCAGCCTCCAAAAATGCCACTTTCTCCTCCAGCTCTTTGATCACGCGGTCCCGCTCCTGGATCACCATGCGAGAGTTCTGGAGCTAAAGACGAGCAAACATGGAGACAGACAGTGAGCGATCCCTACGCAAAGAAGACGGAGACAATGTATTTGCTTTATAGAGCCACACATGCTCATCCCACCTGCTCGATCATGTGTCTGACTTTCCTCTGTTGGCTTTTCAGCATGTCATCCAGATGGTGGATCTTTTCTTTGAGTATGGCCACCTCCTTCTCCAACTGCTCAGTCCTAAAAACACACACAGTATGTTACAGCACGCTATTGAACACGCTATTGACAGATAATTGATAAGTGGAGAGTTTAACACTTATATGTGTGTGTGTGTGCTTATTAGCTGACCTTTCCGCCCCTTTGTGGCCCTCCTCTCTGATCTTTCGCAGTTCCCGCAGTTCATCTTCACGGTTGCGGATGGCCTCCCGCAACGTGGCGCTCTCCTGCTCCATTCCTCCCAGCAGCCTCTGAAGCTCATCGATGCGCTGGTCTTTCTTCTCATTGGCTTCTTCTGTACTCCTCAGCTTCTCCTCCTGGTCACTCAGATGCTCTCTAAGCCTGCTGCCTTCAGCCTGGATTGGTCAAAAAGTTTTGTTCTAAATATCGCTTTCATGCAAATTATATAAATATGTATGTGTTTACTTTGTATGTAATATGCACGATGAATGCAAAGCCAGTGTAGGTTACCTGCAGTCTCTCTTTCTCCTCCAGGTGTTTCTTTTCTGCTTCCTGCATCTGTGCATACAAGCGCTTACTGACTTCTCTCAGCTTGCTTCTCTCTGCTTCGTCATCCACGTCCTAACAGAAAATAAAGCGCTGGATTACCCTAATAGTACTCAGATGTTTTTAGAATGATGTAATCAATACAATGATGGCCGAGTCTCGTAAGAGCTCTGTGGGTGTTGCCGCTATAAAGAAAACAGGCGTGTCCACGTGCGTCAGTGGTGCAGCTGGAACATGACCTGCGTTTCCCTCCTATTTGTGCCTCCCACACTTAGAGCGAGTAAGGTGTCATGTGAGTCACAAATGTTGCTATAAGTGGCGCAAAAACAGTAAAAACCAAACACAACAGTGTCAGCTTCTTTGTTGTGTGTGTCTGCAAAACACTGCTGACACGCACAACAAGAGGATGCGACAAATGTCTGGCTTAGAGTCAGCGAGGATGAAGCATGCGTGGAATGAAGGGGGCCTGAAAACAATAACACACGCAGGCAGCGGTACATAGTGTGCCGGAACAGCTCTTCCGTGCATTTTCTTACACCCTGGGGTGCTGTAAACGTAGCTGCTTTTTGTCTGCCATTTTAATCCTCTTTTTCCTCCCATGATGACACCACATTCTATCTGTGAGCCTCCGGGAGGTGATCACTTTACAGGAATCTTATAGAAAACGCAAACTGACGCAGATAGCCCGTGGAAAAAACAACAACAAGACACCACAGGACTGAAGCTATGATGTGCATACGTGTGTTTGCTCACCTGCCCGTCATCTTTAGCTCCTGGTTTAGTGGATGAAGTGCTCTTTCTGAAGGGGATTCCAACCTTCCACCCATTTGTGTGCGGCTGGACAGATAAAAGGAGGAAGTGCAGATGGAAAATGTTAAAGACAGTGAGGGGAGAGCTAAAGGAAATGCCATCAAGAGCTCAGGATGCAAGGCTAACAATGGCTTACCTTGTTTTTGGCTGCCATCTGCTCCCTCAGAGTCTTCAGGCAGTATCTCACCTGTGTGACACAAACACACAAAAAAGATATTGTTATAAATTAAGATATTATCTGAACATGTATGTTTTCTACTTGAGCAAATAACCAACACAGGAAAGTCGGGAGCTGAAGGGAATCACGAGAGAAAAGAGGCGTATGAGTGAGGATGATTTTACAAGATGCAAATTCTTACATAAGTTATAAAACAGGGACGACAGACTGTAGAGTTACTGTGTGCATTTGTGTGTTAGTGAAACAGCCAGATAGATGCTGTCCAGACACTGACCTCCTGTATCTGTGAAACTTCATCTGACAGCATCTTCAGGCTCTCTTGGTGTTTCTGCTGCTCTTTTTTGCGGGCCTCTAGATACACCTGAAACAAGGACATACATGAATGTATATACTGGTTTAAAACCAACAGAAGAAAAAAAACAAAAAAAAAAACACAAACAAAGAAAATACAAAGAAGCCTACCTTGATGATTTCTACCTGCTCCTCTGTGGATTTGACTGGTTCAGAGGTCAAAGCAGTCCTCTCGTTGGCTGGCTGCACCAGTGCAAAAGCTCGTCCGATTGGCTGGAGATTAGCAGACATAAGAGGAGTTCACAATTGGGTTTTTGCGTGAATAGATGGGTGTGATAAATTTCTAAATAAAATGTCAAACTAAATGCAGATGATCCAGAAAGGGTTTGGTCATATTTACAATCAATGCTGCAACACAGGATTCGTGAGAACTGGCAGGAATGAATCTGACTGATAATTAATACAAAGCTTTTTGCCAGGACCGTCTGCATGCTTGGTCAAATTAAACTATTAACAGGCAAAAATGAAAAATTTCTTCCTGCGTGGGTGTGAAAGACTGAGAGCCTCTGCAATCAGGAGCCAGACTTTGAGCACTAATTACTATGGAGACTAACCCATAAACATCTGGCCAAAACGCAGAGAGGGAGTGAGAGAGCGAGGGGGGGGGCATGCAGATAAAGGTGGAGACACGTTATGCAACTGTGCTGGTGGTCCCACTGGTATTGGTATAACAATGGTTGTTTTGAGACACTGAGTGTGGGAACCCCACTAATGAAAAGCTGATGGCATCTTCTTACGCGGCTGGTGTCTTTTCTTTTTCCTTTTTTGAAAGCGCAGCTGTTCTGAGCTAATTACTGAGGATCGTAGAGAAGATTAAGCAACTGTCTGAACCTTCAGATCCAAAAATGGGGTGAACAAACCTTCAGCACTTCTTTTCTCATCCGTTAACATTTTAAAATCAATTCTCTCAGTTTAGCCTAATAGGTGACAAATCTATTCAAATATCAAAGACTCGTATTTTAAAACTCTAAACTCCAAACACGCTCCATCTGCTGCTGATCTAATGCCCAGGATCTGCTCTGTTCTCCCTTCTGGTGGTCAGAAGTTATCAGGTACAGGACGTGCTTACCTTGTCCCTGTGCTGCTCTGTGCTCCGAGCCGCCGCCTGGTTCTGGTCGTGAAGTGTGAGCCGCAGCCGCCTACACCCCTCCTAAAAAAGGCAGCGAAAGTAAGAGGTTGATGAAGTGAAGCCACAAAGAGACGGTTATGTGATGGAGAGGCTGATTGGGGACTATTTTGAGGAGGAGAGGGGGAAAAAAAAAAAAAGAGGAGGAGGAGAGACTGAGTCATACTCAAAGAGTGAAACAGAGAAGGAGGGACAGTGGGGTGGGGGAGTATCCAGTAAGAAAGTGTGCTATAGGAGCATCAGAACGAAAGAAAAAGTTTTCTCCCTGCTGCACAGGGACAGATTGTTTAATTTAAACCAATTGCTACAGACGTCAGAGGGACTTAGGCGGAAACCCTCCAGATGCTCGCAGCCAACTGGAGACAGTGGCTGGATTTCTGGGAAAGTACTCAGCAAATGTAATGTCAAGCAAGACGGAATATTTCCATGGCAACATAACCTCACAGTAGCCATAAACTGTCTGGCACACTAACAATACAAGAGGGCGGAGTAAGATGGAGGCAAAACAATGCACAGAATCAACGCTCGAGCAAAACGCACAGATATTTTCTTTCAGTCACAGGATAAAAGTCCCAAGGACGGGACTCCGTGTGTGTCTTCCAGTACACGGCGGCCTCTAATAAACAGTGACCAGTCAGCGTCTGTGCTAATGCAAGTATGCGGATGTTTGGGAGGAGGTCGGAGACATTATATAACTCGTTCCAGCCAACACAACTTGTTCTGTTCATTTTCCCGTGGGTATTCACTGTGTCCTCCTCAAGTCACCGCCAAACAACTCTAAACAGAAACTAATGTATGAACGAGTAATACTTCCAATCAGATTAACTGGTGATATATTACATGTAATCAGATAATTGGTTAAATCGTAAACAAAATGAACATATCTGTGTGTGCCTGCTCTCTGGTGCGTTTGAGTGGGAGCGTCTGGTCATGTTTAGCCACTTGTACGTTAATAGTTTATTCCTTTGTGTTCTTTCGGGGCTCATCATGCACCACAACAGCCCTACCTACATTTTGTTACCTTGCTTTTCCTTTCATAGACACTGCTTTAGGCGGTGTCACAGCAATCTCGCCTAAATGTCAGTTTAATTGGCGTTACAGAACAGCGATCAAGTCGCACGATCTTCATCTGCGGATGGACTTCGCCCTGCTGTCAGTTATAGATGCATGTTGTTCTCTGAGCCTTTAATACAACTCGGTGAAAGTGCGGCTAGAATGAACATTCGTGTGCGATTTCCTTTATCAACAGCTGTTTCTGTTTTGGTCAACAACTAGAAGAGAACCCAGTGAGCCCATCCTCCACTAAGGTCAATGCCAGTTTTTAAGGCATTTTGTCTGGATTGACACTTTAATGGGTCTTTCCCTCCCAACAAGCTTCATGATCTTCAGCTTGGTAGTTTCAGCCAAAACCTTCCCTGTTCTCCCCCGTAATTATAAGGAAGTGTAGATAAATGAAATGCAAAATCACCTGTCTTCAAGTGATTTTTGAATGTAGATGAAATGCCACTTACCAAGCAACTCATTAAAAAAAAAAAAATGTATCAATGATGGATAATAAAAACAAACAAATAACCAATTCTAATCTTTCTAATCTCAGCTTCTGTCCAGAGACTCTGTCTCATGTGCAGAGTGCGTCTCGATTCTGACCAGACGAGGGGAAATGAACTCGCTCGTGTTGCGTAATGCCACCATAAAAAGCTGCTGTAAAAGAAAAGCTTTGTGTTTAGAGAAGGTCTAGGGCTAGATTAGCTGGTTATCTTTTCAGGATGCAGTGAAAGGGAAAAGGCAGACAGCGAGACGTGTGGGACTGATATTCAGGAGACATAATAATAGAAAATGAATGTAAAAAAGGAAATAGAGTAATAGTCTTGGTGGAGGTCCAACCACAATGAAGAAAACTCCCCTTTCTTTCTTCATGTTCTCCTCTCAGATTGCAAATGTCTGTAAGCTTTAACAGGGTGCATGACTGGGGGAGGACGAAAGGGGAACAGTGGGATAGTTGTTAAGAAGGAATCCATCATTACACGACTTTTCTGGACTTCCACAGACAGCCAAACAAAGAGTCCACTAATCCCAGCTCTGAGCTATTCAGTCTCTCTGCTGGTTTGCTCTTTTATGTCCGTGGACACACAAAAATGCGGTCCTTTCCACCTTCAGCAACAACCTGTAATACTACACTTCCCGGGAACACGGACAAAAGGACCAGTTGGATGAGCTTATAGACAGTGACCCACGCATGGCCACTGACACGCAGAAAAACACACATACGAGGTTAAGTGCACACTGCCTTTATAATGGCAGAAACATGACAATGAGCTTTACGCACAGAGTCCACACAGCTGGGTGCACGACAATGGACACAAAAGATCACGGGGTACCTGCAGGCAGAAAGGCTGAAAGGATACGAGGATGCTTTTCATCTCAGACTTTGGCATCAGGAGGCTGTAACTGAGGGTTGACTAGCAGTTTAGGAATGTTGCTGTTAAACATGCAGAGTTTCTGGATTTGTCCCTTAGAAATCGATCCCGCTTAAAGAGGAAAGAGTTTATATTTCCGAACAGAGGTAGGAGCAGGTATCGCGCCCTTTAATAGTAAAGCATCCCCTTGTCTCTACAAGTGTACTTCCTGCATTCCCCAAAAAGAAACATCCTCTAATGTGTGTGTGTTTGAACAAACGTCTTTGAATTAAATGACATTCCTCCTCTCTTGCACTGCTTTCCCACACGCTGCACAGGTGTCACTTTATCTTTTGTCCAACTGCATCGTAAACCTCGGCCTTTAAAACGACAGGTGCAATCCGAGCATGGCCGCCAGTGCTTCCTGTGTGCTTTCAGGTAGTTTAGTAACAATGTTCACACTGTTATTGAGTTTCAGTGTCTTTCTTGCATAAAGGAAACGGGAATATAAACACATTTGTATAGAAAACCTTTATTTCAATAGGCGTAACCCAATATACCTCTTACTGCATCACATGCTCTCTTGACACAACTGATTGTCTGAACAGCAAACACTAACACAGGGAACTATGTGATCAAAGATTAGGTAAACAAAACTACGGCTCGAAGCTTCAACACCAACTTATCGGTAATAGAAACGGGATTTTATGACCACTTTTATATTCTGCTCCACCCAGCTTTGGCAAGCACAGGGAGTTTTACACAAAACCACAGAGATGAATCAAAGTTAATCAAAATAGGACTGATGCACAGTTAAACTGGTAACTTATTTATCGTTTCAGGGTTTCTTCATGTGACTAACCTGGTGCTTGCAAACCTCCAGAGAGGCTGCTTTTCTTTGTCACATAAGAGAATAAATTAAACACCCACTTTTGGATTTTGGACTGTGCTGAGAAGCTATGATGATTGTTATTCAATTAATCATTTAATCTTAGACCATTACTGGACGATTAGGTGATAATTATAGTGCTGAGCCCTAGTTTATGCATCTGTAGCTCCTGCGGCAGTGAAAAGGTGTCACTGTCCCACTGACTCAGCAGGCTGCGCCAATTAATGGGTTAAATTAGGTTAAGTCCATTTTAAAGAGGACAGAGGAGCTGATTGTTGCGTGAAATGCCATCATGTGAGAACCTGAACAGGTGATGATAAACAAGCAGTCCAGGATCAGAGTTCACAGTGACAGAGGACACTAGAATCCCTATAATCAGTCATTTTTCTGCTCTGTGTGGCAGGTAAAAAAGGTGTTTGCGGGCATATTGCAATCATGTCGCAACACAAATGTGCCAATAAGTCATGTCTGGCCCATTCCCAGCTGGTGATGTCAGACTCTCCTGACTAAGATGACTGATGATGAGAAGAGACGCTGGGAATGTGTTCAACAACATGCAATTGTGACATCACTTCTAAACATTGCCCGAGCTGAAAATAATACCTTGATAAATCCTGCTGTGCAGGAAAGAGAAAGCGCTACAGTTTCAAACAATAGATTAAAAAACCCTGGGATTTCTGGTCACTAGTACTTAGTCACTTAGAGCACTCTTTGTTTCAGAGTCAGTGCTTCTTGTTCCTTCTATTTTATTTTTATCACATGATCCCAGTTCCCGAAAACATACTTAACAAATGAGCTGCTGAAGGCCTCTCTGTGCTACATCAGGCACATTCCTCCTCCTCTTGTATCCTTACAGACGTGTCACTGATAACTGTGTCATTAACTAATCTGTCAGCACCCTGCAGTCGTTACAGTACGCCGAGGTGAAAGTTCCTCGGCTGCTTTTTTAACTAGGAACAGCCATATCAGATGCAAATACTGCAGGTGGGTGACTATTTGACTGCTGAATTTGACTTTGTTAAAGATAAATTTATGTTCTCTGTGAAGCTGATGCAAATGTGCTATCAGCCTCATGTTCAAATGTCATGTATGATTAGATAAAACAAAGACTGGACAAACATAAAGTTTCGTATATTGCCCCATAACACATTCCTGAGAGCTGTTAAGCAGTTGTGTGTAAGTGGCCTTTGTACACGTTGACGTTTATGTCTGCTTTGTAGTTACACAACAGAAGATCTAGATCAGTGGGTCCCCAAATGGTGCGGGACTTTGTGCCAACCATAGATTTTCATCACAAATGGACAAAAAATAATGAATTTAATAGAACTTTAATACATTCATACACATCAAAGGGTCTGATTCATTGTAAGTAAAATAATTTGCCTTCCCGTCGAGCTCAGTCAGACAATATCTAATTAAATTAAGAATTTAGACGACCTTCGGGTTATTTTTAAACAAATATGAACGTGTGTGTCTTGAAAGTTTTACACGTTTCTGTAATATGATTTGATATGAGCTCAGCAGGGGAGCGCTGAGGTGGAAGGTGGAGGGTATCATGTTGCCCCGCAACCTCATAAACCACAGCGCAGGTCAACAGTTTGTTTTTTCAGGTGAGGTAAATGATTAATGCTTTTGCTGTCACGCAAGCAAATAAAGCCCATTCAAGGGATGTAAAGTATAGCTTAGAACTACTTTCTTTACAGGTTTGCAGCAAAGCACACACATAGTGAGCTGATTATTCCTGGTGATCAAACCTTCACATGGGCAGGTGGCACACATACTGCACAAGCACAGCCTTTAGTTCCTGAGCTGCCTTCACTCTCTGTAACTGTAAGCCTTTAAATGATGTGTCCAGAAGGTACTTGTGACAGACACAGATGTTATTTGGATTAATACTGAGCTGCCACCTTGTCTCTGTGGGTAAGAGGGGTTAATGCCTCAAAGCCAGGGACAGTAAATGCACCATTTAAAGCAGGTGAAGCCACATAATCAGAGGGCAGAGTACAGACAAAAAATGAAAAATTGAAGAAATAGTAAATAACGTAAATAAATTAATTACAATAAATGAACAGGAAATTATCCACCGTGATTTATTTCTGGTTGGGTCATCCATTGATTAGACCTTCTTCAGTTAAGTACAGCAAACGCACAAAGACACAGAAATCCACGTAAGCTAATGTATAAGTAACTTACCCCATATTCTTGACTTCTGATGTCCTCAAAGGTGCACAGACTTCTCGTCACTCCGTTCATCTCTCACAGAAATAAATACTCCACACACACAATAAATAAAGAATTCAAAGCTTCGTCACGGTGTCTCTCTGCTGACCGCACACAGCAGCTCAGTCACTTTATCAGTCCTCGGCCCGGTAAGTGTGTGAGGAGCTACTTCTCTCTGCACGTCACAGTGGGAGTGAGCCACAAAAGCATGCGACCCGCCCACAAGGAGACCGAAACGGCCAAATAGGGAACTAGGGGAATCGGGAATAGCTGAGAGGGGAGGGTCAGCACCGGTATGACAACTTCTGGCACAGTGACTTCTAGAAATGTTACATCCCGATTATCACACGATGTTCAGAGAGCCATGAAAAAGTAGTAAACAGAGGAATGTGATGGCCCCTTGCTGAGCAGCGGAAGGCAACACCTACTGACTGCTGTCCAGTCAGCACACTGCTCAATGAATTATTGAGCGAGCTTGAACTCCTGACCGAGCCTGTTTAAGAAGACTCTCTCCTAAGATTACAAAGCAATGGAAACCAAAAGACTGAGTTCAGTGATTTGAGGCATTTATTCTTATTATTATTGATGTTGTTGTTGAACTTTTCTCACCAAATTCGACATGTAACTGCAAACACAATTGTTAATATAATACGTCTGCCCTATGTTAACAAATCCCAGATACTGTAGAAACCCATCCAGCCACAACAGGTTGCTCTGCAAACATATCAAGGTGGAAGCAGGCTAATTAATCTTCTGCAATGCATACACACTGTTACTATGGTGATGGCCATATTCAGAATATACAAGTAATACCTGTGGCCTACAGCACACTGGACCCACCCACCTGCCATTCAAAGCTTCTGTTTACAAAGGGCAGCCAATCAGAAGGGACGAAACTTAAAGCAAGGTATTGGCCTTAAAGGGGAGTACGTATAAAAAAATAACGAAGCAGATTATCTCAATTAAACGGACAAAAAAATGCGGTAATATGGGGAAAAATAGGTACTCAGTAAGTAAAAATCTGCAATACTACAAGTTGCTATGTAAAAAGCAAAAATATAAGGCAGTAAGATTGCTCTAAAAGTAAAACAATCAAATAAAGCTAAAGAAAACAGAGTGTAATTAAAAGGAGAAAAGAAGCTGTTACAGTGAACATGTGTTACTTATTTATGTCAAAGCTACTTATTTAATGTGTTGCCATCGCCTGAATGTTTTAGTAATTGTGTTAATGTGTTTTTGACTCCATGCATGAATCTGAAGAATTGGTTTTACTGTTTTGATGTTTAATATCCTTTATAGTTATGGTTTTCGGTTGCCAGTCATATCCTTCACAGGCCGCATCCATGGCTTTCCCTTATTGTCTGTAAATGACATCAGCGTGCCAGGGACTGGGGGTGAAAATGAACGTATATGGCCAAATATAAACCCATTCCTGTGAGGTCAGCAAAGCACAGCTCATTCACGATATCACTCAACTGCAATACCAAGCTAAGCTTGTTTTCACTACCAGGTAAATGGCTGATTTACTTTAACTGAATTGTGAAATTGTTTATTCTTTGACAGCAAAGCATAACCACATGTCCTCACATAACAGTTAACAGTTCAGTTCAAAGCCTAAAAATGATTTACAGCATTTCAAAACAGAACACATGAAATATTAAAATGTTCCCTTTAATCCCTTTAATGTTGACTTTACATAAAACAGCACAATAAGCTGTCCTCCAGTCACAAAACAAATCAGTCGCGTCCAAAAGCTTGACAAAAAGGTTACTTCTTTATTTTCTTTATGTGTTTATTAATTTGTTGGTGCCAGGCAGATTTTTTCAGCAGTAATGTAAAACTCCAAAGCTTACAAAACATTTATTGTTCCTGCAGAATTCCTACTGTTGCACGACCTGGGCTGCATATTTCTACAGGCCACCCCGAAGGCACAAAGGTGACAGAACAAATGAGTAACAGAGTGAGCGTTCCTCTGCTGGCATGTAGCTGATGCAGCAGCAGCTGATCCAGCTCTGCACAGACCTCAAATTGGATAACGACTTTAGCGGCGTTTAGGAGCAAACAACAGCTCAGAGTGACACACAAAAGGATGATGTTAAGTGAATTCGAACCAGGAGCAAAAACCAGGAGCACAAAAGCAGGAAAAGCCTAACCAGGCATTAGCGAAATTGTCTACATGACCTGCATTTTTAATAAGTAATCACTTCAGGGTAACCAGTCACTAACCAAGAATGTAACCTTTATATCAGAGTGGTTGCTTTCACTAATGGTTGATTTATCACTGGGAATGAAGTTCCTCCACAAACTAGAAGACCAGCACGTGTACACCTAATGCACACACCAAGCAACAATCCTAGTCCTGATTATGAGTTTACATCATGCCATTGGTCGCATGCAGACGCACTGATCCAGAGATCAGACAGCAGACTGTTATGAGAGTCTATGTTTTCATGCATGCACGCATTAGACTGAGATCACAGAGTGAGTCAGACTCCTGCTAGTCGCATTCAGTCGTCCTTCTTATCTGTTTGGAAGAGTATGTCTTAAGTTGTGCCAACTTCAAATATGCACATAGCCCGGACGAGCTTTGTGTTTTCAGATCCTCAAGAATCTGACAAGCCTGTCTGGACTAAAGTCTTTGTAGACGACTAAATGGAAATGTCTCATTGGCTACCTTAAAAGGGCTAACACAAGTGAGTCAGGAAAAGTGCTGCTCTGTGAACGTGTCCCTGCTGAAGCCCAAACATAACCAGATAACAGTTTCAACAAACGCTGTGACAGAAAAAAGGTAAATGCAAATATAACAAAAGACCATAAAACAACCTTCATTTTATACTTACTGGATGTACTTGGTGAGGGAGAAGGAAAATCACACTCAAATAAAATACAGTATTTATCTTTCACATACTTGATGTCAAATCTGGAACCACTCTGTGTTCATGTGTGTGTTTCTTAACTTAGATACTTCTAGCTTATTGGGATTTGTTCATCTCACTCCCGGTGAGCCAGTGTGCACGTCTGATATGGTTCAACAGAAATTCCACCAATACTGTAGGATTTTTTTTAACTTTATGCACTCATCCTTTAACTCTTTCCCACTTATAGACAACATTTGATAAACCTCTTTTGCACCTTGGTATATATCCATAAAGATGTGGTTTGCAGCTTTTTCCAAGGGTAGCTGCACAGGCACAGATCACACTCACTACTGATGCACATCCAGTTGTTTTGAAGGTTATTCCCAGTCGGCTTTCAAGGTGTAAAGAGTTAAAAATAAGTCGACATTTTACGCATTTCTTGAGTTGTACACATTGTTCTGGGGCATTAAAAAAATGAGTTTAAGCCAAAATTCAAATATAAAAGACTGCATTAAGTTTTTCCTAAATTGAGACTTTAAAATATTGATATCTAACCATGTGACCTGAACAAGAACACAACATTGTCTGACCTGCTATAACTGGGTTAAAAGTGCACTTCTGTGTAATGCAGAGAGGAGCTGACAAACTGATGAAAATAATAATGACGCTATAAGTGTGGTCACATACTTTAGATTATCAAAGTGAAGCTTACAGAAAACAATGGCTCATTTCCTGTCTTGAGGGCTGCGGTTACCACTGAGGATGCACAGGTCATGTCCTTACACACAGATAAAAAGGATGAGTCCCTCTGGAGTGACTCTTTTTTATTATGTTTACTTCTAGGGAGCAAAATCACGAGCTAATCATCTACTAAATTATAACAAGCAGAAATACGGGAGGTGGGTTTGAGCAGTTAGTTAGAAAAGTTGAATTTGGGCGCTGTTGTCAGTTTCCTTGTAAAAAAAGAAAACTTACATAACACGCTTTAGTGGAATCATGATATCAGAATCTGGACACAGCCCTCATTTAGCGTTGAACACAAGAAAAGTTATTTTTAAAGCACTGCATGATGACAGTCTTTGCTCCACTCCTTATCTTTTTTATTAATTGTGCACTGCAATTACAACAGAACAACTGAAAACATTAGTCACAGTGTGTGGGTAATTTCACTGCTTCTGTTTTTATTGTGTTTCTACATGTGAAACCCCTGAAGGCAGACAGAAATATTTTCACACCTTCGGCAGGGCAGTTTCTCAACAACAGGAGCCATACGTAACGACAAACACACCACGATTTCTAAAGCCAACACACCCAGCTCTTTGGCAAATCAGCTCTCAGGTTTAATGCTGTGTGCTGGAAAACAGGAATCATATGGAAACCCAATCCCACCCACGGAAAGTATGTTCTAGTCTAGCAAAACAGGTATTGTACAAACATTAAAGGTGTGACTTCATGCCAATAAGTTTGTTCCAAGAAAATATTTACAAGTTCAACTCCCAGTGAGAAGGAAAGGAAAGGCACATTTTACCTCTTTTGTAGATCAATCGCACAATAGCTCCATGGGAGGTAAAATAACTTTGTTAAAAAATCAGCAAGACTTAAAGTCTGTGTGTGCCGATGTGCCAAAAAGGATGTAAACACATAAATAACCCAGGGAGTTGGTGAAGTGTTCCCTCCAGGGTGCTGACTTTGATATCTTTTTTAAAAATGCAGCAAAAAAAACCCCTAAAGTCATAAAATGTTGTGTCTTAAAGAGCAAAAGCCACAGATTTGTTCCCAGTATAGTGAGGAGAGTTTGCTGATTGTCTCCTTTCATTATTTCACTCATTTGCACTTCTGTAGAAGCTTCCTTGAACTTGTTTTCACGTTGACTCGGTACATTCCTGGAACGCTTCACCCAGTTGTGCTTCTGACACCAACAAACCATCCACCACTGGGCATCACTGGGAGATTCACGGTGCCGGCTCAAACACACTGGGCTATTTGTAGTAACATGCATTGCACGCCCTAATCCTATTTACACAGTTAGAGCTTCGACAAACAGATGTTTTTAATTCGTCTTAAGTCTGTCAGGGTGTTGCACAGGTTGGTTTCGGGATTTTCATGCTCTTTGCTGTGTGAATGTCCACTTTTAACAGTGTAATGTTTAATTATGATGATGATAATAATCGTGCAACTGTTTCTTTAAAAAAAATGATTCCAGTCACACAATAAACAAAGTTAGAGGCAGATTTGGCTTAGAGCGTTACGGTCATGTTTGTTCCAGAAATGTAAAAACATGATGATAACAGTGTACTGAGAGCGCGGGAGCCCAACGCACGGTTGATTTCTGCTCTTCTTCTGATGTCGCTTTGTGAAATGTCAGATTTAACTGAGAAAAGTGTCTTCCAGTTTAATGTTACTAAGTCTTGTTTGCTTGTTGCCTCATCCTTTGTTCTCTAACTGGCCTCATCAATGTGCCAGCATGTCAGTTTGTTCTGGGGTGTTGGAGAATGTATGAGCTGAGTCAGAAAGCTGAAATCTAACAGACAAGAAAGCAAAATATTCATCCAGATTTGACTGACCCCTGTAATCACATGGATGTGTGCCTGTGTTGATAAAATCTTTTATCAGCACAGCAGCTGTGGTTGATTCTGCTCTGCTTGATGGATATCACAGGCGTGATGAGCAGAAACAGTTATGCAACAGGAGACACCCGGAGTCAAAACAACACTCATTTGTGGCCTCTACAACAAGCAAAATGTGCAGTTTTAAAACAATTTATAGCTTGTTGTTCTATTCTGCCACAGAGCAGAACATCAGGGGTGTACTTTGGATCTCGCCCCATGACAGCTCAGACAGACTCCAGCCTCCTGACAACTCTGAACTGGATAAGTGGCAGAAGATGGATGCTGTTCTTTTTGTTATTGAATCTACAAAGTGCCAAGCTAAAATCTGTGTAATTCTGCTGTCATTCTCTCAAGTGTTCATGCAGGATGTATAGGCTACTTCACTCACTTAAGGAAAGACGGGCATTTAAGGACTCAGTACACTTGAAACTGTGTGATGAAAAAAAAAAAAGACAGCCACAGAAGACTTTTTACCATAAAGTCTTCTGTACTGTAAAAGTACAGCTATGTTACATTTCATTCATAAATGTTTTTAAGTCATGCCTCTGTGTTAGAGCCTTGGGGCAGGTAAACTGAAATAAACAGAAACTGTGTTATCAGAGTTATTAATTACACCTGTGGTTTTCTGTGCACACTGGCAACATGTCATTAAAAAAAAAAACATTCCTCCAAAAGAGCTGGAAGCAGACTGGAATAAAACTGCTTAGAAATCATAGCCAGATCCAAATACGCACTTATCAAACAGTAATAGGAAACAGACTTCAGTGGAACTCACCTTTAATTCCTGAGAAGTTTGGTGCTGCTGCCAAAACAAACATGAGCAATCTTTGCGATATTGTATCTTTGGAAGTGATACTATACAGACAGCATTTATCAACTGCAGGTTTAGATTAGAAGTGACAAATGTTAGTTTGTAGATTTCTGTGTTATATGTGGCAGCTGAGGGTTAATGTCTAGGTGTCTGTGAAGGCTCTGTCATCCAGGTCATGGTAATGTAAGGAGCTTGGAAAGACAAGCGACTCGACGTCTTTAAGTTATTTTCAAGAAACGTAAAAATTCGTCCAGTTGCTTTTCTTTCCAAGCTCCTTAGGCTAATGTCTGCGGTTACAAATTCCTTCCTTGTATCAACAGTTTAGGCTGCTGCTGGTGTAATGGTGTGGGGGATATTTTTTGGAACACTTTGAGCGCTTGGTACCAACTGAGCATCATTTAGAGCGTATCTGAATATTGTTCTTCATCATGTATGTACTTTTATTTTTTATTTTTATTTTTTTTAAATTTTATTTTATTTTCACTTACTGAATATGGGACAGACTTGACTGGGGGAAAGAAGGGGAGAAAGAAAGAGGGAAAGAGAAACAGCTGAGAAGAGGGACGGGGGAGAAGGGCAAAAACCAAAAACCAACAGAATGAGCAGAAAAAGAAAAAAAAGAAGAAAAAAAAATGCATATATCAATCACCTGGGTCACCTGCTGAGAAAGAAAAAAGAAAACAAGCAGAAGAGAACAAGAGTAATAGAATAAACAACATCATAATGATATATGGGAATATGACAGTAAATACTAAATATTAAACATTATTGTGCAGCACATAAGACCAACAGAACACAGTGTGCTTTGAGGTAGGAGCCAAAAAGGGTGTAGTTTGTGGGTGTGATCACCCGTGTGTACACCTGTGAGCATGGACGCGTTTGTTTTTTGTTTTTTTAAAAGGTTCCTTCATGTAATGATCTGCTAGAGGGTGTGGGGGGGCCACAGCCCTGTCTTCCAGGGCATGAAGCAGGTATGGTGGAGATCAAAACTCCAGACATCCAGAGGCCCCCAGAATACAAGAGACCAAGGAAGACCAACAGAGGGGCAGCCGCGCCACTGTCCCAGAAAGAGCTGAGGAGAGTCCCAGATGAGGGCTCACTCAGCAGCCGCGGAGCAGAAGCCAGGGGGAGTTGCAGTGACGCGCCCGTGAGCTCCGCCGGCAGCCAGCCGTGCCTGAGTGACCGAGCCCCCGGCCTCTCGGCCTGGGGCTCGTACGTACTTTTATGACCACACTGTGCTCTTCTGATGGCTGCTTCCAGCAGGATAACGTATCATGTCACAAAACTCAAATCATTTCAAACTGTTTTCTTGAACATGAGTTCACTGTATTCAAATAGCATCCACTGTCACCAGATCTCAATCCAAACCAACAGAGCGCCTTTGGGATGTGGTGGAACGGGAGAATCTCTTCATGGCTGTGCAGCAACACTATGATGCCATCATGACAATATGGACCCTGCTGTCTCAGTCAATGAGAGATACACAGAAAGAGAGGCAGGCTAGGGTACAAAATCCTATCAAGTAAAAACTTTCACTGTGAAGTAGGGCTGTTGTCCTCTTTAAATTAATAGATTTAATGTGGCTTAATTATTGCAATACAAAAAAACAAACAAACTTAATTACAGACAGCTTTAAATGTTTCCAGCCAACAATGACAGCGTACCAGCATCTTTTGATTCAACATGTTTATCTGCATTTAATAAATCATATTCATTACTATTTTCCAGTTTCTCTGAAAACAGTTTTACACTACGGAAAAAAGTGATTTTAACTTCAACTGATTTTTCAAAAATGTTTACAAAATTAAAAAAAAAAAAAAAAAAAACATTTACAAAACTCATTGTCAAGTGAATTACAGATGATTCTTTAACAACTTCAAGGCATTATAATTACATACAAAGTAGATACAGCATAAGTTTAACTGGTTTGATATAAGGGAATGCACAGGAGCTGCGCAGCTTTAATCTTCTGACTAATTGAAAATTTTGGCCACTACTTTTGCTCTAAAAGTGAAAAGGCTTTTTCATTTCATATTCAGAACAGTTGTTAAGTGAAAAGACTGTTTCCTGTCAGGATGGACCACAAAACCAAAACACTGGAAATCCTGGAAAACCAGGAATCCTGTTCAGATGCAGAAAAGACTCACCAGGTAAGTCTAACCTGAACTTTCACACATTCTTCCCATTTCTCCCATCACACCACAAACAGAATTTATGTCTCTCCCCAAAACAATAAATATAAGATGGCAATTTTGTTATAATTGTACAATTCAGCTTCCCTGTGTATTATTTGACATTGAATTCTGTCATTGAATGTCTCAAATGTATCGGACATATTCCATAGCTAAAAATTTAAACAAAAACTAAATATTTTTGTTTTCAGTGAAAAAAAATCACTTTTTATTCAGAAACAACAAAATGCAATCCACATAAGGTTGTGTTAGTAATTTACCTTTCAGAAAATGTAAGATTTTTTTATGTGAGGTTGTTTGTATCTACAATTAATGCTCGCAGTGTCAACATTTGGTCCACGTTTGTTAGAAAATCTACGTCATTTCTTTGCATTGTGTAGAACAACAGCAGAGGAAAAAAGTCCAACATGTAAATAAGGAAATGATGAGGATTTCGCTCAAGGCAAGACGATCAGCTTTAAGTGCTTGACCAGAGGCTTCATCCCTGAAAAAGACATGATGAACTTGTACCAAAAACAAACAAAAAAAAGAAAATCATAACCTGCTTGTTTTTTGTTTTGTTTCAGATTGTATTTCTTCTCATGCAGTTAACATACAGACTTGGTTAGTGATACGTTTTTGTATGCTGGAGGCTTTTGACTAGTCCCCAGTGTCTGCTGGTGTACAATGTGCATCAAATGGAGGGATTTCAACTGTACCCTGGAGGACACCTGCATATATTGAATGCTGAAGGAAATTCCCTCAAATGTTGAGGATGTTTTGTTTCCTTCAATTCATACTGGTATGCAAAAAAAAAAAAAAAAAAAAAAAAAAAAAAAATCATTACCTCCCCAGGTTCCCCTGCCTCATTGTCTGTAGTGCCTTTTGGCCTTACTCCAAGCCTATAAACTGCACACTCTCCTCCATAGTCTTGGCAGAGTTTTATTTTCCCACCTTCGACCTGCTCTCAGAGCGTTGCTTTAACAGGAGCTGGTCTGAAGGTTGCTCTCTGTGAGGATGGAGGTGATGGTGGAGGAATCGTAAAGACTGTCGTCATCGTCTGAGCTGAGAGCTGATGAATCCAAAGCTGGGCGTATTGCTGCCTGAGTTTTCCTCCTGTGAGACATAATAATCACTATCAGTAACCACATTCACAAAATCAGCTGCCGTCAGGTTTGATAAGGGAAAAAAGACTGTCTACACAGCTACAGTCATGGCAGGAAGTTTACATACACTCATCAGGAATCCACACAGCCTTTAGGCATAGTGTAAAAATCTTTCAATACGGTTCAGGTCAGGGTTTTGGGAATGCCATTCCAGAAGCTTAATGTTTGTCTTTTTTATCCATTTCAAAAAACTATTTTGATTTATGTTTGGGATCATTGTCCTGTTAAAACAAACAACTGTGTCCAAGTTTAAACCATCTAGGTGTTTACATGCTTGACAGCTTGTACAGTGTTTTTACGTTGGAAAGCTTCACCTTTAATCATCCAAACATACCTCATGTCATTGTGGTTAAATAACAAAATCTTTGTGTCATCTGAGGTAAACCGTTTGGGTCTTCTTGGAAAACTGGTGACAGAGCTGAATAACTTGTGCTTACATTATGATTGGTTGAAATCATGACCTTGGAATCTGCAATTGTTTAGAAATGGCTCCAAGAGACCTAAATCCATAATTCTCATTCTTAGATTTTCACTGAGATCTGTCAAAAAATTATTTTTATGCCAGCAAAGAGAAACTATCAACTGTAGTTAACCACGATCACTAATGAGTGTTAATAGGCCTTGGCCTTACCAAATACCAAAGTCAATTTAAACCTAATTCTTGTTTTTTATTAGTCATTGAAGATGCTTGCTGTACAATCAATCCACCATTGAAGACAGAACAATTCAAAGAAATCTTTAAAAGCCCAAAATGTCCATGTCCATGATGAGTGTACATCAACATCTGAGCACGAGTCTGATCATCCTTAAAGTGGTTGGATACCCCGCCCTCTGCTGGTAAAACCAAAGAACTACATGCAATTCATTGGAACTCGTTAGAGGATGTTTGTAATTTAATTTCCCCTGTGGTATATGAGTAATGTACCGTTTTAGTTTAATGAAATCGCCGATCCACATGTGGCTGATTGCTGGAATGTTTTACACACATCAGACTGTGTAATGCTGCACCTCAGGGAGGCTGTGTGAATCTTTACCATGTGTCTGTATCAATGTGTCACAGCTAAACAATGTGAGTTCACTGATTATTACATCATGTGAATGCAGTTTTTTTCATTCTGTGACGCAAGTAGGAGGAGATGGTGTCTCTCTCAATTAAACACACACACACACACACACACACACACACGGCTGTGATAATCTGGCTGCCAAGAAGAGCCTTGCATAATCGTTACCAGAAGCTCACATTGAGTAACAAATTGGAAGAGAAAAGAGGAATGGGACAGGAAAAGGAAGCACTTACTTAAGCTCAGTCTCCAGTGCCGTGACTCTGGTCTGCAGAGCCTCTTTCAGCTCCATTTGTTCCTCCAGGTCTCTCTGAGCTTTTCTTCTCATTCCGTCTAACCTTTCCAGCTCTGTCTCTCCTTCATCCACCTGCCTCTTCAGAGCCTTCACTCTCAGAGCAAGCTGCAACACCAGTTGACATTTAAGCATGGTTTGCCAGTATGTGTTTCAACTTTTCCACTTTCTGTGAGTGGATTTCTGTATTTACATTCAGCACATGGTAAATATTTATACCTGGTCTCTCTGTTCAGTGTGTGTTTGTCTTTCCTCATCCAGTGTCATATTGAGGTCTTTTAGCTTCCTCTCCAAACGACGTTGTGTTGCCAACACAGTGTTCTTCTCTCTTGAAGTCAGAAAAAGAAAGCAAGACTTCTCAGCTACTGAGCAAAACCGCTTACCAACTCACTGCTGTTACATGTTACAACTAGAAACAGTGACTCAATCACTTGACAGAAAAACGAGCACGACCTAGAAAACCTACAAAACCAATTTAATGAAACGTTTAATTTACTAGATTTTAGGATTGTCCTGAACAACAACTCATGATCGTCATCAATTAATACCTGTGATGCCATCTGGAACAAAACAGTAGCATACTCTATTTGGACAAAAGCCACATGTCCTAATCGTTTAAATCAGATGTTCTCGGTCACAGGTGTAATTTCAAGCACCTAACCATACAGTCTGCCTTTACAAACATTTGTGAACAAATGAGTTGTTCAAATGAGCTCACTGAAACTGAGTGTGGTACTGTAATGGTCTGTGACATTTCATCATTTCTGCAAAGTGGAAGCATCTAGGAACCACAGGAATGAAGTGGCAGACTACATAAAATTATAGAGCAGGGTCGCTGAATGCTGAAGCACATTAAGCATAAACGTCAGTGCTCTGGTGGCTCACTAATAACAATGCATAATAATCACTTTTGTGAGTAAGAGGAATGTCAGACTCATTCTTTACATTTCTATACAAAAATCTACAAAAACATTCTCAAACACAGCAATAAATAAATAGTTTCACTATATAGATCAACATGAGTGCAGTAGTTGCTGTTTTCACTGCACCTCTCTTCGCTCCGCAGACGGTCTTCCAGCTCCTGGATTTTGCTTTCCAGCTGGGAGACTCCTACAGAGGTACGCGACTGACCCTCCATGTCAACCACACGACTCCTCAGCTCCTTCAGCTGCAAAGACAGACATGAGCAAATATGACGTTAAAAAGTATAGACATGTTGGATGCAAACCCAAAGGCTTTATTTGTAATTAAATCGATAATACATGAGAGTTAAACAATACTTTGGTTAACTTAGCAAACACAAATTTGGTGCATGTGCACATACATGTCTCTCCATTGCATTCTTGTCCAGCTCCAGGTCCTGCTTCGAGGATCTCTCCTGCATGAGCTCAGAGCGGAGCTGATCGATCTGGTCTCTGCTGCGAGCCACACGATCAGTCAGCATATCCACACTGCTTCTCTCCTCCTCCACCTCCACCTCCAAACGCTTTAGTTTGTCCTGATAGAAACAAGAAGAGATCAGTTTAATAAGCTGCTCAGAGGAGACACCGCTGGAAAAACCACACTAATAAATAAATCACACTACTTGTGTTTATTAAAATAATCAGCATTTATCATATTTTGATAGCTATGCTACCCTTGATTTATAAATGTAATAGATGTGCAGACTGTCACAGAGTCAGTGCATGCAGAGCACAACTATTAAAAGCTGTGAGCACAGTATCCATGGGTTACACTCCCAAATGACTCATTCTCCCAAACCAGGAGAGGAGCAGATGAGCCGCTTACCTCCAGGATGCGAATCTCTCGGGTTTTCTCATTGTGGCTGTTTTTGCTGGCCTCCAGCTCTCCCTCCAGGTGGCGCAGCCTGTTGGCGAGCAGCTCTTTATCCAGCTGGTGGTTGTCTCTCTCCTCACATGCAAGAAGCAGCTCCTTCTTCTGCCGTGATATCTAGTTAGAGCGATCAGATTTTTTTTAGAAATGTCATGCATGTGCTAGAGGAAGTAGAATTAAACCCTTGATTATTATTCAGACAGGATATAGTGCCATAACAGTTTGGGTTGATTCCCTTTGAAATGAAGGATCATTTTACACCATGCAGGGCCTTAATCAGACAGTTTTTTTTCCTCGTTACCTGTCTATACATGAATACAATGAAAAAAAAAAAAAAGAAACTCAGTCAAAAGGTTAAAAACACAAGTCCTTAAACCACAGGCACACACCTCTTCCTCCAGTTTCCGTTTATTCATCTGGCTTTTTTCCAGCTCAGAGTGAGCATCGTTTTCGTGACGCTGCACCTCCTGCACTTCCTTGCGTGCTCGCTCTTTCTGTTCTTCCAGTTGAACCCTGAGAGCCTGCGTTTCTTCTCTTAAGGATACGTTTAGAGAGTCATACTGACAGAAGGACGGAGGCAGGCAGGACAAAACAAAAACAGAATGAATTGTGCTGTGCATCCTCCAGTGAGCAGAGAGGACAAGATATAGACTTTTTTTCATTTGCACAGGTATAAAAATGATCCATCCTTCTTACGTCTTTGTTGAGTTTCTCTAGAGCTCTCTCCTGCTGTTGTTTAGTGTCCTCGAGCTGGCTGATGGTCTGTTTGAGGGCCTCCTTGTCCTTTTCTGTATCCTCCAAACGCTGGCTGAGTTCACGGTGCTCCTGGCTCAGCCTGGAGGCTTTCCTCTTAGCCTCATCGAGCTCAGATCTCAGGCCTCTAACCTCAGTGTGGAGTGCGAGCTCTGCCTCTGAGCTCTCTGTAGCATTGCTTTGCAGCTGAGCCTGAGGAAACCACAGAGGACATCCAAATAAGCCTTAATGTGAACAGTTTCCCAGGCATCACTAAGCTGGGTGGTGCTGTAAGGGATGCAACCTTACCTCTAATCTTGAGATTTTCTCTTTTAGACGAGCAGTCGCCTCCTCCTGCTCCTGCTGGGCATCATGGAGCGAGTTAATGTCCAGGTGAGCTCTGCTTAGCTGTGCCTTACTGGTGTCTAGTTCCTCTTCAGTCAATGAGAGCTTCTTTTTGAGCTGGGCAACTTCACCTTGGGCCTCATTAAGCTTCTGCTCTAGCTCTGAGATGGTTGCTGGGTCTGGCAGCTACAGGCAGGAAGACAAAAGATAAACCAGAGGATAAACCACAGTCATTTAAACAGATGCTTTTAATACCAAAACTACCACATTCAGAGAAATGTGTCGACCAAACTGGCTAGTTTTTATGATTAAAACAGGAGTTTAAATTATTATTATTTTTGCTGGGAGATTAAACCTACCCGTTTATTTTTCTCTTGTGCTTTAGCAAAGTCCTCCTTGGCCTTCTGTAACTGGCCCTTCAACCTGTCAATCTCATACTTCAGTTCAGCCTCTTGGTTCTGGTGAGATTTTTTCAAAGAGATGACCTCCATGACCTTCTTGTCAAACTCCACCCTCATTTTCTCTACCTCAGACTTGCCCTTCTGCAAATCAGCTTTGCACTGCTGGAGCTCCTAAACAAAAATGTAACATCTTGTTAAACAGATCATTCAGCAAAGCCTCCGTGATCAGATGAAGTATAGCGTTTGTCTACTGCACCTGGCTGAGAGTCTGTGTGTGGCTGGGGTCTGGTGTCTGTTGTTTCATGGAAGTCATTTTGTCTTGGAGTTCCTTTAATTCTTCCTCAAATTCCTCCTTCTCCAGACGGGTTTGCAGGAGTCTAAGAAATGTGCACGTGCATCTGATCTTAACCAATCAATCCATATATAATTGTTTTAAATAATGTTTTATTATCTGATCAAGAGCAGTTTGATTGTATTCGTTAATCATTCTGATGTATCAGAATTTGCTTTGGTGTTTTCATGGAGGTAAAAGATTATTTTTAAGTGACACAATAAATTGATTTCCAGCTACCACATAGCAGTCAAATAAATTCACAAGAAAAAAAAGTCTATATTATAGTTTTTGCTAAACACACACAAATAAGGCCATCCACACCACACTTCAGCATCTTAAAATGGACAGTTTATGCCAAAATCTAATTTACACATTTTTCCTCTGTAGTGCTTTTTTTTTTTAATAAATAAAGATTGTGCACGTGAAAAGTGAAAATATTTATTATGGATTGCATTTATATAGTGCTTTTCGAGACCCTCAAGCACTTTACAATTCCACTATTCATTCACTTTCACATTCACACACTGGTGGAGGCAGCTACAGTTGTAGCCACAGCTGCCCTGGGGCAGACTGACAGAAGCGAGGCTGCCATATCGCACCATCGGCCCCTCTGGCCAACACCAGTAGGCGGTAGGTGAAGTGTCTTGCCCAAGGACACAACGACCGAGACTGTCCGAGCCGGGGCTCGAACTGGCAGCCTTCCGATTACAAGACGAACTGCCAACTCTTGAGCCACGATTGCCCCAGTTCTTAGATTAAACTGCTGACTGAGTTTAAAAAAAGTTTTATGGTTATGATTTCTCCATAGACATTAGCAAATAAAATAGATGGATATATACTCTATTTTACTAGGTACACCCGTTTAACTACTCATTAACACAAATATCCAGTCACATGGCTGCAACTCAATGCATTTAGGCTCACAGCTTTAGACATGGTCAAAACTGAAGGTGAAACAGCATCAGAATGGGGAAGAAAGATGATTTAAGTTACTTTGAATGTAGCATGGTTATTCGTGCCTAATGGACTGGTCTGAGTATTTCACAAACTGCTGATCTATTAGGATTTTCCGTACTCTGTGTCTCTATGGTTTACAGAGAATGGTCTAAAAAAGACAAAATATCCAGTGAGCGGCTGTTCTCTGGGGAAAATGCCCTGCTGATGCCAGCGGTTAGAGGAGAATAGCCAGAATTCCTTAGGTTGGTGGGAAGGGGGCAGTAACTCAGATAATCTCGTATTACAACTGAGATGAGCCTCTAACACACAAAATATTGATCCTTAAAGTAGACGGGCTATTGTATAAAGAAGACCACACCTGGCGCCTCTGCTGCCAGCGAAGAACAGAAAACTGAAGCTAAAATTCACACTGGCTCACTAAAAATGGACAACAGAAGAGGATGCCTGGTCTGAGAAGTGTCGATTTCTGCTGTGACATTCAAATGTTGGGGTCCAACACGAAAAGCATGGATCCAGCTTGCCTTGTATCAAAGGCTTAGGTTGCTGGTGTAATAGTGTGGCCTCCACTGCTACAAGAACTCAATTCAACAGAGCACCTTTGGAATGTGGAGAACAGGAGATTCACTTCACGGATGGACAGCTGACAAATCTGCAGCAACTGTGCGATGCTATCATGTCGACATGGACCAAAATGTCTGAGGAATGTTTCAGCGCTTTGATCGATCTGTGCTACAAAGGATTCAAAAGTGCTAATTTGTTATTAGCAAGGTGTATCTAATGGACATGGACAAAAGATGTAAATTTGATTTTGGAGTTAACTGTCCGTTTAAAGCTTTATGCTTAGACACTGTTTTACAGTAACTCAGCCCACTATATCAACACAACGAAGAACAGGAAAATAGAATTTTTTAAGGTTCAAATTGTGACTAGACAACTAGACACATTAAAAGTAGAACTAGAACAAATATGATCCATATTTGATTGTTGGTTTTAGACACAAACACTTTGATTTGGCTAAAAATAAAATCATGAAATACGTTTATTGAGAGCGAATGGCCTTGACACTATAGACAGTTGTTAGCACAGTTCAGCACATCTACAGCTCAGTAAAGCTAAACAAACACTGTTTAGTTTGCGACTCTCACTGTGTTTCAGGGTGGCTGGGTGTCTCTCTGACAGAGAGGGTGAGAAACATTTACCAGGTAGAATGAGAGAGAAAGAATGGAAACACATTAGTAAAGAGAGTGCAAAGGAAAACATGACAAGATGATGACAAAAATCCATGTCCACGTGAACACTGGAAATGTCAAAGTCAGGTCAGCAATGATGACTAAACACTGCGAATGATACGACTGTTACATCAGAATGTATTAAGACTCACTCTTGTTTAGTTGTTCGAAGTTCGTCTCTGGTCGAATGAAACTGCTCCATCCAGTGGCTGCTCTCATCTCGACAGTCCTCCAGCTGCTGCTGCAGGGAGCGAACTGACGCATTTACACGCAGGCGCTCTGCTTCAATCCCTGCATGAGACTTAAGTAGGAGACAGAAAAACTGATCACCTGTTGTGTCATTTCTCTTTCGTAGTGTGTGTTAAATCACTCTTTTTGCATTTGAATGGCTTTTCCTTTCAAATATTCAAGTAAAACTCAACAAATGCTGCACTTTCACAAACACACAGAAAAGCTTTCATCTCAGTCCTTGGAAAGGCTATCGAAATTAAATCATTTTCTGTTGTATGAACCATTTTCAGTATTAAAATCCTTCAACTTGTTTTAGAAATATAAAGAAGCAGCAGTATGGCTTCATACTGAGAAAGAGCTCTACAGATGTGATGTTTGCTTTCAAAGTGTTGGTGAAGAAGTATAGAGAAGGTCAGAAGGAGCTGTGTCTTATGGATCGAGAGCGAGCATATGATAGTAGCAAAGAGTCAGGAGTAGCAGAGAAGCATGTGAGGCTTGTGCAGGACATGTATGAGGACAGCGAGACAGTGGTGAACGGCTGGAGTGACAGATGGGTTTACATCAGGGATCAGCATTGAGCCCATTCTTGTTTGCGATGTGGACAGGTTAACAGATGAGGTCAGCCAGAAATCACTGTGGACTGTGATGTTTGCAGTCGACACTGATCTGTAGTAAGAGTAGCGAGCAGGTGGAGGTATGCTCTGGAGAGAAGAGGAATGAAGGCTCGCGGAATCAAGACAAAGTACATGTGTGTGAATGAGAAAGAGGCAGGTATAACAGCGAATATGCGAGGAGTAAATATAGTGAAGGCAGACGAGTTTAAATACCTGGGGTCAAAGCAGCAGACAGTGCACAAGAGAGGAAAAAGAGTGCTGGAAAGGTGGAGCGGATAGCAGTAAGAGTGAAAGGAAAAGGTTACAAGATAGTGAGATCTGTTTTAATGTATGGTTTGGAGACGATGGCACTGACATTGAGATTTTCATTAGGAGTGACCAGAATGGACAAAATTAGAAACGAGTACATTAATGGAAGCGCTCGGGTCAAGCAGACAAAGAGAGGCTACGCTGAGATGGTTTGCATATGTGCAGAGGAGGAATATAGTGGTACAAAGGATGCTGAAGATGGAGCTACCAGGCAGGAGGAGGAAGGAGAAGACCACAGAAAAGGTTCGTGGATGTAGTGAAGGAGGACACGCGGAAGGTTGGTGTGATAGAAAAGGAGGCAGATGATCTAATGTGGTGACCCCTAAACCAAGCAGCTGAAAGAATGAGACAACCTCCTTGCTGCTGTTTCTTAAGAATTACAGGCTGTTTGACCAATTTCAGTTTTTTAACTTATTTTTCTTCTTTATTTTTAACATGGCTGTACATATAAAATGTTTTGTACCTACATAACTTTTATTCTTTATCCCGCTGCATTAGCGTGGCAGGATAATGATGACAGAATAGAATTTCCTGGATCAATAAAGTATTTATCCATCTTTCTACATGCCAACTGTAAGTGATGCTCAGTTTGCTACTGTGAGTGCACACCTGAGACACCTGCTCCATGCTGCTACGGAGCTTGTCCATATCCGCACTGTACTGCTCTCGCAGCGCCTCAATTTCTTTGTCATGTGATGCCACCTCTTCCTTCAGAGCGCCCTTCAAAGCTGTAAGCTCCCTCTCTCTCTGTCGCAGTGTCTCCTCCAGCTTCTTTTTTAGTTGCAAAACTTCCATCAGCTGCGCCTGACAAGAAACCAGATCCTGCACATGCAAGGGAAATACAGCATTAACCTGATAACTCTGACCACTCGCTCATAAAAATGTCTTAAATGAACATCAACTTCCTGTTTCAGAGTAAAGGATTTTTCAAACGAGTGTAAAAAATAGAAGCTACACAGCAGTTTATTTAAAAAGTGGGGTGAGATAAACGATCCCGGTGCATCAGTGTTTGTGTGTGTGTGTGAGAGGCCAAATGTCTGAGATACCGTCTTGTTGCTGCTCTCTCTTCTCAGCTCATCTTGAAACTCAGCCATCTGGTCCTCCATATCTCTGACCCGCTTCTCAGCGTTTTCTCGATCCATACGCAAATGAGTCAGCCTTCAAGGAAATGAGAATAAAAACACGCCTGTGAGGGATTCTTTGAATATAACCGGCACATTTGTTTTGTGAATAAGCTACAGTAGCTGCTTGTGTCATCCAACTGTCTAGCATGTAGCAGTACCATGCCCTTTGCTGCTTTCCCTTGTAAATGTGTTTGCGTGTGTGCATGCCATTATGGTCTTACTCCGATTGTGTTTCGTTTAATTCATTTTTCTTCCGGTCCAGCATCTCCTGGAGTTGCAGATTTTCATCCAGACAACTCTCCAGCTCTGCTTTCAGAGCAGGATCAGAATTGCTAACAGAGTCCTACACACAGACAGACATGATGAATAAATGAGGGCAGTGAAACATAACACCGTCTGCTCTGCTGGCATAAACAATGGGCTTTTAGGAAATGTTGAAGCAGGGTTGCATTTGTGCACCAATCAATATGTGTAAGAGATTTAAGTTATAAAGAGCTATTAGAGATTAAGACCTGCCCAGCTTCCTTAAGACAACATATAATGGGTAATTATTTAGATTAGTGTGTGTGTGTGTGTGTGTGTGCGCGCGCGTGTGGCGCGTGTGTGTGTGCTGCTGACCCGACCAGAGAGCTTAAGGGATTAATCTGAGGATTAATCTGAAGCACACTCCAAGCTAAGGAACCCCCCAGTCCTCCTGGTAAGATTTGTTAAAAAGGCACAAAAACACAGAGGACAGTTTCTGAGTCGATTTGGTTGGTGGAGTAGCTGCTCTCATTCCAAGAAGAGTGGCTTGAGTGTTTATGTGAAGCACTAGATGTGATCCGTGTAATCAGAAACGAGTTACTCTGGTAGGGTACTCTGAATGTTAACACCTTCTTGAGGCTGATTTGAGAAAAACTAGTCAGGTCCCACAAGACACCGAAACTACAGGAACCGTCTTAAAATCTAGTGCACAGTTTCCACTGAAACTGAAGATAATGTAACTACAGATATGGTTCAAAGTTCACATTATGGCTCAATTTGTCCTACTCATTATTATTATTATCATAATGCGTCACTTTAACACTGCTGAAGTTTTAGTTTAGTGTAAATTTACTTACTCAGTGCCAGTTTACTGAAACAGTCAGCTCAAGGTATTTATATTGAACTGCAAAGGATCGTTGGGACCACCCCAACAATCAGATGATAAAGCACGTAGCAACGTTTGGGAGAAAGAACTCCCTTTTAACACAAAGAAAACTCGACCGATTGGAGGGTGAGGGGACCAAAAAGAGAGCAAAGAGGAGCACAGTGACACCAAAAAACAGTAAATAGGACAAAATACAAACTACAAGAAAGACACGAAAGTATAGATATCAATATCTCTGTCTTACTTCTTTTTCTATGCTCCACTTACCTTCCTTTCTTCCAGCAGTGCAGTTTGTAGTGCAACCACCTTTTCCTCAAGCTTTCTTTTCTCACTCATCCACTCCTCCCTCATGCTTTGTTTGGGCTGTCAACATAGTGGACATAGATGAAAACGGTCTCTTCAGTGGACAGCAAAAGAAAAACTTATAGAATTTGACACTTTCAAAACAAGCAAACCTTAAGGTGCTGAATGTTCTGGAAGATGAGCTTTACTTTGTGCCTCACGATGACATCGGTTTCACTACTCCTGTGAAAATGAGAAACTGGTCAAATGACGAATTTACAAACACGTAACTATTTGCTTTTCTACCATTTTATTTAATTAGCTGAATGCGAGCAGAGCTAATAACATGAAAGCACGTACCCTTGTCTCAGGATGTTGTATATGGTCTTCATGGCCTGCTCCTCCTCACTGCTCAGCTCTGCACTCTGACCCTGGTCCAGCAAAAGGTCAGGGGTCACCTTAAGATATAGATCAGAAAACTACTCTTGCAATAGTGCACGGTTTACGGTGGTCAAAGCTCACTGAAAATCTACTTTATTGTGCAACCACAAATAAAACCAATTCTTACTTGTGCCTCAGTCAGATTTGGTCGTTGTGGCTCCAGTGAGGCCCACTGATTCGCTGGCTGTCCAGGAATTTTGGTGACATTGCCCTGGCTGCGCCTCAAGCTGCTGTGAGTTGGCGATGGGGGTGAGGTGTAGGGATTGGCGGTGGTGAGAGGAGATGTAGCTCCTGGACGTTGCTGGGCAGGGGGCAGTCCTCTCTGCTGGCCTCCAGCATTAGCACTATCAAACCTGTTTATTAGCTTGTTGACAGACGTCTGTCTCTTGTTAGAGTGTAGCTCGTTTGGCTGAGGAGGGGGCTCGGGACTGTCCCTCACTGACCCCAGTGACCTGTTAAGCCCTGCCTGATAAGAACCGTGCCAGATATTTCTTTCAGTGCCCCTCTCTCTATCACTGACATGCCACCCCTGCTCTCTATCTCCCCTTACTCCAATTCCTCCATCCAGATTCCCATAACTACCAGACTTTCCATCTCCTGGTGGTCTAGATAACTGATACTCCTCGTTACTCGGCCCTCCATCCCTGTCGAGAAGCGACCCATGAGACTGAGCCCGGCGTAGTAGCCCTCCCTGCTCTCCTCCTCCTATGTAACCTCCCTCTGTTCCTGGCTCTGCCTTCCCTCTGTTCCGAGGAAGGCTATTATAGCCAGAGGAGTACTCGGTCTTGAGCTGAACCCCATACGAATCTCCTTTTTGTCCATCCTTCAGAACCACATATGGTTGGCCAGCAATTCCCTGCACTCTGACTGCTACACCATATTTAGATGTGGTCTGAGTCTTGGTCTTGGGCTGGGGTGCAGGCTGCCCTCCACCATTCTGATAGTCATTGATGAAGCGGATCTGGACACCATAGTCCACCGGGGTCGTCTGACCTGAAGATGGTGTGGTCATACTGGCAATAGTAGAATAAGAAGAAGTTAGATATATTTTTGTAATTTAAAAAAAAAAAAAATTCTGGCTTGAGACTAACAGTACTGTGCCAAGTATTAAGCGCGCCCTCATTTCTTTATATTTTTCTTCCAGTGAGCCAGACATTCTTGTGTTTTCTTAACATGGCCTTGAACAATAGCGCTCCAGGCTTGCTGAAGGTCTTTCAAATTTTGTCTTTGAGCACCAACTACTTTTTCACTCAAGTCCTTGACATTTTCTTTTCTTTTGCCAAGCAGCAGCCCCCCCCCCAAAAAAACAATCATGGGCAGCTGAACAGTATCTGAAATTCATGTCCTTAAGAAAGGAAGAAATGTGTCAGCAAAGACTTGATACAGAACATAAAAGATGCATCTGACCCCTTCAGTTGATCCATCTACTGCTTTCCAAAGCCTCGTCAGACTGATGAGGCTTCATGCAATACCATCTAGAATTACTCTGACTGGCAGCAGCTTTATTTTTCAGCTTGAAACACACTGCCAATGTAGTAAAAGCATACCTGGATGGAAAAAACCCCCCACATTGGAACACTATTGGTTATGGATTGACCTCCCAGAGCCTAGACCTCAACATTATTGAAGCAATGTGGAATCATCTTAACAGAGAAAAGAACAAAAGAGCTTTGAATGTCTGTTAAGAAGCCTGGAGAACTATTCTTAAAGACTACTTCAAGACATTGCAAAAAAGCTCACCTAAGAGAGTTAAAGCTATGAATGAAGATGTTCATGATTTTCAACATGTAAACTCTGTTTCTGATATTTTGATTTCTATATGCTGTATTTCCATTAATGTTTTACCTGTAATATTAAATGTCTGCACCAAATTTTCTTCAATCAAATCACATTTTAGGTAAAACCCCCTCATGACACACAGATCTTTTGTTTCATTTGATTTTTTTGGCTCAGTTTTTTTTTTGCCAGTTTCTCTCTTGTATGTTTTTATATTTCATCTATATGATTTAAAAGTGCAGGTACAACAATATATACCTTATATGAATGTTTTAGATTTTTTTTTAAAAAGGGAAATGATCAAAGATACTTCTACTTTGCTTTCCATG
Organism: Aulonocara sp. 'chitande type north' Nkhata Bay; assembly: GCF_057382095.1. Taxonomy (NCBI): domain Eukaryota; kingdom Metazoa; phylum Chordata; class Actinopteri; order Cichliformes; family Cichlidae; genus Aulonocara; species Aulonocara sp. 'chitande type north' Nkhata Bay. The sequence continues at coordinate 28,242,098 of NC_141354.1, read as the reverse complement.
AGGACATTGACTTCTGGACCACCAATAATGGACAACCTGTTTTGTTACAACCACCCTCTAGATAAAATTCTGTGACTCTACCAAAGTATGACTACATAACAATGTTGCACATCAAGCTTTTGTTCTGATAAGATGGTTACTTCTATCAGCTGTATTACTGTATTGAAGCAGGGAGGGAAAAACCTAGAGGAATTTGTGCATGTGTCAGATTTTTCCCAGAATAGAAAGATTTAGCTGAGGTATGTGTGTGCAAGTGTTTCCACACCTCAAATAGAAAATGAGTAATACTGAAAAATATATGGTGAGAGCCACACCTCAAACATCAGCTGATAATAACTTTGAGTAAATAGCAGTCTTTGATGTCATTAAGATACTGTGACTCATCGTTCATCCACCTGACCTGCACACATGAGATTATTTTTCACTGTAAACTGTAAGGCCATTTTTTAGTGTCAAAAAAAAAATCTCATGGTTCTATAACAAGACTGATTGTTTATTAAAAACAGATCTTCATATAGTTATTTGCTGTTTGTCAAGTATAATATTAGTGTCAGCTTTAAAATTCCTCAAATTGTGAAAACAAATGTATAGACAGTAGACTTTAATTAACAGGTAATTCTGAAAAGTAAAAAATAAGAGACACAGACTTCCTTTTAAAATACGTGTTCTGAGATTTATAGGCGCTTTCTAGCTCTTTACTGCTTATGTGGACTTTAACCTCAGTGCGCTCCATTAGTCATTAACCTGAGAGCACACACCCACATATCACTTTCCCCTGTGAGGACCAACTAAGCCTTCTGAAGCTCTTCGAAGTTTCCAAATCGAATTCCCTCAACTGAACTTTGACACCTTGAACACAGACAGCTACTACAGCAACTAGTCAAGTGTCACTACTGCTTTCATTAACTATATCTGAAATTTCTCAATTCATCTTTTTCTTGACTGCCTAATCCTAACTTTTTACACTTCCTGAATACACAAAATGAGGATTTCTAAAATAATGTTTCCATTCATTGCACTTGTTTAAGCTTAGTCACTGCCAGCCTTTTTCATCACTACTGATAATAACTTGTTTTAGGTCACCCAGTAAACCCCATCCCCCAGGACAGCACAATAGTATGGTTCATTCAACTCTCTCCCAAACTATTACAAAACTACCCCCCACCTCTGCGCTCTGCACCTTCCATTTCCTGTCTGCAGCCTTTGGAGGTGACAGACAGAAAGTGGGCTGGGAAACAGAGAGGGAGGGTGAAGTGAGAGAGAAAGAGAGAGAGAAACACTCCACTTTTCTCTTCTTATCAGTGCTGAGTGTGATAAAATCCAAAGTCAAGCTGTTCCTCCAAAACAACCCTCCCTCTCCTCCAGTCCTTACAAAGGACTGGCTACAAAAGTAGCCATCGAATAGATAACTATTTCCACAGACACATACTTCCATAAATTATTGCAACACTTTTTAAAAATTTCTATACTAACTTTTTAATCTGTATGACAAGACAAACCAGCCAAGCTCCTCTGAGATAGAAGTGAGACAAGCAGGAGTGGTAACTATGAAAAGGGGTTTTATATATGAAACAGTTTCGGAGCAAGATAAGAAGGTAATGACTGGCCCAGCAATGAATGGAGTGACGTCACTGAGAATGACCTTCGAAGGTATCTGTGTGCAGCTGGTCGATTTTTTTCACCCTTTGGGAACCACAGAAGAAGCGCTGTGTGTCACAACAAGTTTGTGAAGCTGAGCATAAAGTTTTCAGCCCACTCTTGTAAACCAAGGTCAACCAAAAGTGTGGTCCACTGACGACTGCAGCACAGACACGCAAGATAGTGCACTAACTAGTAATCTTTGATTTAATGGGACATACTCATCTAAACTGGTGTGACCCGTAAAGCAACAAGTAAGCCAAACTGATGTAAAGAAACCAAACTGTAAAGCAGAAACATGTCTGTCTGAGAATATCTGTTTATTTGTCACAGAGGAGGAAGGCACTTCCAGCTCCGACAGCGGGACGAGGTTGAAGGAGAACTCATCCCATTGTCCAGCTGATGTGGGGCGGAAAATGAGGGCAGCAATTCTGGAATGCTATAACTACCCCTGCTGCTCCTGCCCCTCTCTCTTCTGTCACACTGTCCATCTGATTAAAAGAAGTCATTTTCAATACTTAAATTTTGCTTTTAGGCTTCACTCCAAAGTTTTTTTTCTCCACAGCACTCTAAATAAACATGCTTTCTATACTGAGAGTAGGATGGCAAACAAGCTCTCCTTTGATCTTAAACTCGTGATGTGAAACTAACATGTCACACCTAAGGTGATTGTTTCAGGTCTGTAAAACACAGAAATTATTATTTTTTTAAATACAGAAAGCAATCCATTACCCAATAAGCGACTAAACAGTGTTCACTCTGGAGATCCAGAATCTTAACTATGAGTATTGCAACTTTAATAACAGACCAGCTTTGCTTGCACAGCTATATCTGGAGCTTTTGTAATTTCATGAGAGTCGTGCTACCCTGCAGTTATGCAGACGAGCCTGCGGCCTCAAACTCAATTCTCAAAAAGTAAATTGAATTGAAGCTGCTTTCATTTTAAGACCTAAGGTGGAAAGGAAAAGAAAAAAAGAATTAGGACATCAGAATGGGTGAGGAGAAAAATTTAACAACGGCAACGTGTGAAATCACATGCCTCTGCTGACTCAGAATCCACATGGCTAATGTGATAGCATCATCTCTAGACTGGCCCAAAAATGACACAGCTGGAGATGGCAGACAAGGGTGATGGCAACATGTGCCAAAAACATATCCTTAGGGTGTAAAAACAACCCTTCATGTCAAAACGTAAGCACTACAAATACGTAAGCACGTGCTATGCTTTTAAGTAAAGCCAGTCTTCTCTCGTTCTCGTACGAGAACAGCTTTGCATGAGTCACAGTTCAAAACAAACCTTGTTTATCCTATACTGGTCTTTGGTTTCACTCCTCAATTAATAAACACCTGAAACAATTCATTTAGCTGCTCTCCCTTTAAACTTTCTTTTTATTGGCTACCAAAAGCAAACAGAAGGTTTGAAGAGCAAGTGGGCGGAGCTTCTGTCCTCATAAAGCCACAAAACTGGACTTGGCAGAAAAAGTTTTTCTAATTACACATCTTAAGCAGAAAAATAATAATGCGCTTTACTACTTCCGTAAAAAAAAAAATAAAAAAAAAAAAAAAATAAAGCAATAATTAAGATTTTTGCTTCCAAAACAGAATTTTGATTAAAGAACTTTTAAAGAACAGAAACATAAAAATGATTTTGGTTACCGATACTGTCAATTTAGGGCAGATGTGCCATAAACCCTACAATGCACGGGGGTCTAATAAATTTGGTAAGCATTGTATAAACGTCTTAAGAATGAAAATGTAAACGTCTGTGTGCTGAATGAGGTTGAAAGCGATGGAAAACAGCCAGACACTAAACAAGGAAGAATCAAAACACCACATCTGAAAATATTTGCCTTTAAAAAAACCCAAACAAAACAAATCAATTCAAACTGTCATCAACTCATTGCTAGTTGGACTATTTGAGAGCTAGTTTACAGCATGCTATAAAGCTGGCATATGGATGCTGTAAAAACACATTTAATCCTCCTTTTCTTCCAAGTGAATCATAAAGTTTTACAGGACTGTCCTGCAAATCACAAATGTGATCATGTACGCAACAGAGATACAAGTGCTGTACTCTCTCTTCTGCTTTTAAAGGACAGTCAGGTACTCAGTCCTCAGAGTATACTCCCTCTCCATTACATTCTTGACATAACACCAAGCCCTCATCCTCTTTCACCCTCAAACAAACACCCATTTATTCCTCTTCTCAGGCCAAAGGAGTTCATTGGCATAACAATGTACAAAAAATGACACAAAAGTAGGAGCACATAAATACACCCCTCCTTTTTCCAAATTCCTGACACTGGTCTCTCTGTCCTTTACACATACAGGGCGGAAAGTGTGTCAGTGTGGGAGACTCACTTTATGGCGTTTTATCTGCACACTTGAGTGTATCAGCTGCTTGTACGTGTAACACGGCACAGGTCTTTATCTGTTAGTCCAATGTGAGGCATTCCCACCACATTACGAGTTCTGAAACTGTACCCGAAGCTTTGCAGGCTCAATGCTATAATTAGTGAAATTCATGACCCAATCCATGAGCCTTTCCCCACCTCAAAACTATAATCTGCTATTCCTTCTTGCCCGTGTCATCAGTTTCACATGAGCTGTGAAGAGAACAAAAGCAGGTGTACTCTAAATGCATGTTTATCCATTGTTTACCCGGGTTCAATCCTTTAATGGTTTCCCTACAGTTGCATTTATCCCTTTGAGCTCTGTGCTAAAAACCTTCCTCCTGTACCGTTGTTCCAGTGACAGATCGCCTGGTCCCACAGGTGTACACAGAAACACCTGGCTCATTTCTAAACAACTTAATGGTTTTAAAAGTTAAACCTCTGACATTAAGCCTACCTTCGCTATTCTTACATTTGTCTTAAAGAGACGTATTATTCTGTTTTATTTGTCATTTGGTTCCCCTCATTAACGGGCAAATCCAAAAGTTATCTTGGAGTAACGTTAGCTGGTAGCGCTGTTTCTCTCGTTAGCTGCTCAGCTACACTGGCTCACAGTGACACACTACCAAATAAACTATTAGATAACTGCCATAAATCAAAAATAAGTGCCGTTTGGCAGCACCAGAAACCCACAAAGCGTCAAAGTAACTGTCTGAGGAGCGGCGCCTGTCTGGTTTAGCTGTCTGGCTATGAGAAGTCCCAAACCCAGCGTGAACTTACCTCTTTTTTCTGAACTTAATCTTCTGCTCCTCTCGTATCCTGTCGCCTCCTGTATGCCGATAATAATTCAGATATATTGACTGACATCCATTAAAGCCCACACGGAAACCTGAACAGAAATACCTAACTCCTACGGAAATTATCACAGCAATAAGTTCATTATGCTGCTGCTGGGAATGCAACCTGTTACCTTTTTGTCAGGGATGTAAACGTTCCGCCCAGCCCCGCCAAGCACGGCGCTGCGATTGGACCGTTTCGCTGGCTTGGGCGGGGCTATTGATATTGTCTAGGTTTGTAATTGGTGAAACCTCCATGCCAATCATTCCTTGTTTCTGTACCATTTTTTTCACCTTTTTTGCTGAAAAGTGGAACTTGTATTTTTTTTCTCCAAATAATGACCCGCGTAACCTAGATAAACAAGACTCTTCAAGGACTACTGATTGATGCAGGTGCCTCAAAACGTTTATTTCTCCTCTTGACCAGTAGATGGCGCAGCCGTACACCAGCTGGTTCTCAAGGGTGGCAGTTTGCTAGATAGCGTGTGTGAAAAACACACCTATATATTTAGACTATGTCTGTTCAGAAGATGGTCGCTTAGGTTTAAGTTGCTATTTTTAAAAAAATTATAATTCATAGTTTCTTTCTTTCTTTTTATACTAAGTTAGTATTAATAGTATCGATACTAACGCTGGTATTTGTATCAGATTGATATTAGTGCAAAGGACTGACACATTTTGATTTGTTTCTATCCTGTAAGTTCAGTGTGTAGCCCACGAAATTTTGTTAAACACTTTTTCTTAAATGTTTGTTAAAATATTTTTTCAACTTACACTGGGCTGTAGCACTTTGCTATCATAGCAACAAGATTGTAGATGGCATCGGTTGGTGTCTTCCAACCAAAATTGTGATTTTTTTTCCTTCCCACTGTCACCAAGTGCTTGCTCATAAGGGGTCATGTGATTCTTGGGATTTTTCTTACTAATACTGTTGAGTCTTTATATAAATATAAATCACATTGAGTTAATTATTGTTGAGAATTGACACTATATAACAAAATTAAATTGAAAATTGAGAGCTTGAAAAGAAGGCAACAAGACTTCTTTAGATTTATGAGCATGTTTCGCCTCTCATCGAAAGGGCAGAACTGAAGAAGCCTCGTGCACGAGAGGGGAAACATCTTCATGAACCTAATGAAGTCCAGTCTACTATGACCTGGATAACTGAGAACCTACAGACATATTTAAACTTCACTTTTCCATTTTAAGCACAATTTTTGACATTGTAATAGGTTACCCGTGTAACTTTCCATTTAAGAAATCATGGGAACATCCCTGAGTGTAAAAAACATATAAATAAATATAACTTTTATGTCCTTTGTTATCTTTTTCTGTTGCAATGTTATGTGTGTAGAGCTGAGTTGAACACAGTTACTAAAGAATAATAATAATAAAAAAAAGGTTTTAGAGGTTGGGTTCTGGAAATAAAAAGTTTTCATGAGATTTACAATCTTCCTTGTTGAGTAAAACTGCCACTCCGCCCTGTGCGCGCAGCTCCTCCCCAGAAACCAGCGACATCCCCCAGTCTGCTCACTCCAACTTTCCTCTCCTTTCACTCCTCTCATCACTTCGCCTGGTCGACAGACTGGACGCACCATCTCACGCTCCGGGAATGGGATCTTTACTGGGTTCAAAGAAAAACTTCCAATTCTTTCGAGTTTATGCTCTGCAAAAGTTACTTTTCAAATTGCAGGGATAGTTGTTACTGCAGGTGCAGGGTGACAGCAACACAGAGCAGCTGGCTAATGATCTCCAAGACGCACCAGAAGTTGTGAGAGAGTCGCAGGAGCTAGGAATCAGCATAGAATCATAAAGTGGGCTCTGCTTAAAGTGATTAGTCAGATACCCTTGCATACCAAAGTTACTTCAGTCGAAGTGTGAACAAAGTGAGTGTGCGTAAAGTTGGAGCTGTTGAGAACGGCTAAAAGTAACTTTTAGGGGGAGGCTAATGCAAGGAGGTGGGGAAAAATCCAGTAACTTTTAGTAAGGTTTAAAATCAGTAAGAAGTGTCATCAACTTAACAACCATGGCAAAATGGTTCAGAGATTTCCCCATCAACCTGAAGAACGGAAATGAAAGAGTGCGCTCAGCCTCCGAATCTGGTCCACAAACTCGACCCAAACCTTCATTTTCACGAGACAGTTTGAAAGGAAATCAGCGCAGAGATGGGGGAGTGGGGGGTTTGTTGGCAGGGAGAAATAGAAAGAATTCGGCTACAGAACTGGGTCGTAACAATGCTGGTTCTGGTGGAACAGTCTGGGACAGTCTCACGGCTGGAAAAGGTCGCAAGAACGCCAAGAGCGACACCGGGTCATCGGATGAGAACCGCCAGGTCAGGACCTCTAGTGTGGCTCAAGCGTACATCAGCAGGATGATCAAAGTGGACAAACAAGAAAAGACCCCCAAACTCAATGGGATGTGTCAACAGAAGCTACCCGAGAACGAGAAAGGACGATCTGACATTAAAACAACGGTGAGTAACTTATAGAAATTATATAACATGCACATATAACATGTCTTCATATTTCAGCAGCTATTTATTTATGAATTAGTTAATGAAAACATCATTATAGTACAGGGCTTAAGGTCAGTGCTTTCCTTTGTGTTTTCCGTCCATGTCTCAGATCATAACACTGTATTCAGTTTCCATCGTTGTCAAAAGAATACAATACAGTTTCACTTCATTGTTTCAGATCACACAGGCAAACACAATGCGCTGACCTCCTTGCACAAGTATTTCCGCTTGTCCCTCCATTACTTGTCACTCAGTCATGGACACCACACACATACACACACGCACACACACACACACACACACTGCTTGTTGTCTCTGTGACTTTTGAATAGGTAGCAGGCCGGCATTGTGCTTTTCCCTTTTCAACAGCTGATTATCCTGGAGGACTATGCAGATCCTTTTGATGCGGAGAAAACCAAGGAGCAGAGAGAAGCCGAGAGAGCAGGAGTGAATGATGGGTACATGGAGCCTTATGACGCCCAGGTCATCATCACAGGTGAGGTCAGGGTCACATGATCTCGTATCTCAGCAGCCAAATTTTTATTATGAAGGTGCTTCTTGGCTTTCCAGAGATTTGGACTGTTTTCTCAGCAGTTGAGCAAATGTGAACGACATATTTTTGTGAATTTCGCAGAAGAATTCAGTCGTGAACTTAGGCCTACAGCACATCTTTAAACAGAATGGCAGAGTCGCTTACAGAAACACAACAATAACACTAGCAATGTCTGTTCCTACACCTTCACCTTGTATTTTTTTCTTTTATTTGACCATCTTTTGTTTTTCTGAGAACTTAATTCCACTTTTTTAACATTTTGCCTCACTTTGTATATCATGCTTGATAAGCCAAATGTATTCTGAGCACATAAAGGAACACTAATTATACATCTTATTTAAGTTTCTCAGCACTTAGACCACATCACATTCTTGTTAACTTATCATTTTAAAGGGACTGAGAGCCGAGCTAGATCCTCAGTCTCTCTACTGACTTCCCTCCCCGCTGGCGGTGGCTATAGTAACAGTGTTGTGCAGGGACAATGGGTGCAGCTTCCTCTTCCAGCTTCCTGTCTCCTGCCTCTGTTTCCTTTGCCCCATTCTCTCGATAGGACATTGGCCCTAATGCCCTCCTGCCTCCCCTTCCACACATACACAAACACACAGAGACAGACACCAGCTACTCTATGGTCCCCTGCATGTGACAAGAATCGAAAGCCCCCCTCTCACCCCTCCCTAAAAACCTACAGGTTTCCCCCCCGGTCTCACCCAATCACTTCCCAACAGTCAGGAAGCGGTCCGGTTAGTCAGCCAATCAACGGCTGTGTTGACCTTTTCTTCCTGTAAATCCATTGTTTGGTCACACAATAGTGTAGACACACAGGCTACCTGCCGGGCACCAAATGAAAAAAAGAAAAAGGAACATAACAATTAAAATTCCCCGAAAATGTTAAAAAAAAGACAATATTCAAACAATACTTGATTTATTTAAAAGAAACGAGCAAATGAAGGACACAACAGTGGAGTCTATATATGTAATCGGCACAATGTTGCTTTATAGACTGTGTGATGTAAACTCCTAATTTGTGCACTTGAGTGAAAGCTGGTAATAAACTAAGGATATTTCTAAACTTCAGTTTTGTTGTTTATTTTGTCCAAAATATCTGATTTGGACTATAGTGGTTATGTTTGAAATGGCACGTAAATTATTTCAGTAAAAGTACATTTGTAATTTTTTTTCTACTGTAATTTAGTTGTTTTTCTGTGCCTTTAGCTGATCAAATCTTATATACAGTTAGCTAATCACATATCCATTCTGCTGCAGAGGTTCGTAGACGGGGCTCCAAAGACCTCCTGAAAGTGTGTGTCCTGTTGGATCGAGGCCAGAGCGAGGGGAAGGCAGAAGAGGGAATGCCTGCACCCCCAAACATCTATGACATACCCTACGAAGGAGGACTGGAAGGCGACAGTGAGGGCGTGTGGATCCCTGTCACACGACCGGAGTCTGATGTCCGTCCAGCTGGAGAGTACGAGCTGCCGTGGGAGTGGAGAAAGGAGGACATTGTTAGAGCACTGTCAGGTAGAGAAAAGGAGGGAGGGATCACGGGAAGGGTGGGGGTTTAGTGTTTAGGGTGTGGAGGAATAACGTGGATTTTGTTTGTACAGCACACACATAACAGCAATTTTGTGTTTACTTTATTGAGGAAACAAAACAATCCTTCTGAATTAATTTCCAGAGATATGTTTACTTTGGTATCACTGGCATGCTTTGATAGAACTTTTTATGAAAGGTTGATATTGTCTCTCCTGCTTCTTTTAGCTCAGTTTGAAGCGGTGGATTGTTCTCTCAGTAAAGAGAACAATTCGACCCCTGGTCGCCAGCAGCAGCAGCAGCAGCAACAGCAACAGCAGCAGCAGCAGCAGCAGCAGCAGCAGCAGACCCTGAGGCAGAGGAACTGGAGCCATAAAACACTTGTCTCCTCTTCTCTTTCATCTTCCTCCTCCTCTTCCTTTCCATCTTCTCCTATTCTTAAACTCGCCCCTCTTACACAGCCATCTTCCTCCTTTCCCACCCTCAAGCTCTCACCCTCGTCCAGCCCTACCAAACTTTCCCCTCCATCTCCTACCTCTCCCATTCCCCCACTGGATGGGGAGGCGAACAAAATGGACCCCAGCGTGCCCCTGGAGAAGCAGAGGTAAGGAAGGGGGGAAAAGGCATATTTGTGTCCATAAGTAAGGACTGAAACAAGTAAAGTTTTGAGTAACAAATGACAAATACGATGACCGCAAGCCACCAGATTTATTACATGGCGGTGTTGTCATGTTCAAAAATAGTACGTGCATTAACAGAGACATTTAAGACAGGTTTTCGAAACACAAAATATACTAAAAAGAATTACATTGAATAAAAAGTCAAATAAACAAATCTGCAGTACTTTAAAAAGATTACATAACTGTATAAAATTTATTAGACCTTCATCTCCAGAAGGAAATTCCCTGTAAAATATACATATACAGTGATATAGATAACTTATTTGTCAGCTAGCATGGTGTTATGTGAATATGTTCAGGGTTTAAATCCAACCTGTTAAGCCTAAAATATTCCCCAGGGAAGAGTCTTTTCTTTTTATGTATCATTTCTTTAAAAGACCTGTGACCTACCTCTCACCTCTGCATGCTGAAATCAAATTTAGCACCCACTACAACATCCCTGAACAGATTTAGTGGTTGAAAGGGATTAAACAAATGAGACGACAGGTTAAGAAATCTGCTCACCTTTATCTCAGATCTGTGCATTGTAGGTCTTAATTTAAATTAATCACATTTCCCAAAGCATCATCAGGGTAAAGTGCACCTCATATTTGCTTGCTCTGTAGCTCCACGCTGCATTTTTAAATTTATTTATGATAAGCCTACAATTTTTAGAAGAGCCCTCCCTTCCCACCTCCATCTACCCAACTGTTTGCCTGAAAATCAGTTTGACTTTGTAAAGGTTAAAAGAAAACAAGGAAATTTCCATCATGAAGAGCCGCAAAGCCAGATACAGTACAGTATAAATACAGGGATACATAATATATTACACATGGAAGTGCAGATAATTCTTAGTGAAACTAAGCTTTTGATACCAGACGGGTAAGTCAGCAACAAACCTCCCGATGAGACGCTGAGCATAAATGTTGGATGAGAGGTGCAACCTTAAGGTGAGACAGAGAAGTCTCACTGTAACTCTAAACTTTCCTTCCCCGTAATATTAAAGCATGGCGTTTCTTTTTTGATGGGACTTAGCATTTGTTCTTCTCATGTTGTGGTTGAATGTCAGTGTGTTTTGGCTCCTGGCATCCTGTTTATGTATGGTTCCTGCCCGTGGCCACTGTCAACACCACCTTGTGTCCTAATAGGCCTTTCTGGACACCCTACAGAGTCCCATACACGTTCATTTTATTTACCTTGGCGTCTCCAGTTTACCTTTGACTTTATGGGGCGGTCGTGGCTCAAGAGTTGGGAGTTCGCCTTGTAATCGGAAGGTTGCCGGTTCGAGCCCCGGCTTGGACAGTCTCGGTCGTTGTGTCCTTGGGCAAGACACTTCACCCGTTGCCTACTGGTGGTGGTCAGAGGGGCCGGTGGCGCCAGTGTCCGGCAGCCTCGCCTCTGTCAGTGCACCCCAGGGTGGCTGTGGCTACAATGTAGCTTGCCATCACCAGTGTATGAATGTGTGCGTGAATGGGTGGATGACTGGATATGTAAAGCGCTTTGGGGTCCTTAGGGACTAGTAAAGCGCTATATAAATACAGGCCATTTACCATTTACCATTTGTTGACTCATTCCTTCTGCAGTACATACCTGTCAGTCTAATTTGCACTGACTGTAATTTATTGTCAGCGAGTTTTTTTTCCTCCTGTCAATCTGTCTCTTTTTTCCTCTTTCAGTGATATCATGAACTTGGCATCTCTCTTAACTCCATATGTCACAATGCTATATGTCACTGATCTGTTGTGTTTCTCTCCGCACCCTGATCCCCGCTATCTCCCTCCTCCATCGCCTCAATGCCAAGCTGGTACCATGGCAGTGTGAGTCGGCAGCAGGCTGAGGCTCAGCTGCAGCGCTGCAGGGAAGCCAGCTTCTTGGTGAGAGACAGCGAATCAGGAACCAGCAAATACTCTATTGCTCTGAAGTGAGTGCACGCTGTCATACAGCATTGTCATGAATGCGCATAGATTTCATAATCAAATCCGTCTTTCTGATTTCCTTCCTTTGATTGTACGCAAAAAATTGTAAAAATTGACACAGCACATTTATCCTCTGCTGTCACATGTATTTTACAGCTTAAAATTGTATGCTCTCATTTGCCATTAAATACATTTAGGCGTTGTTTCTCACTGACATTTTACCCAGGTCCGATTAAGCCAGATTTTAGCTTTTTTTTTGAGGCGCTGCTGAGGAGCTACAATAGCTGCCATTGTAGTGGAAACCTCTAAGGTGTTAATGCATGAGAATGTGTGTCATTTGTAGAGTAGACGCTTCCAACAAGCGTGCCAGGAACAGGTTCTCCAGGATAAAGACTGAAATCCTGTGGTGCCATTGTGTGTGGGAGTGTGTGCGTGCGTGTGCTCATGTGCCTCAGTGCACATTTGTTGTACGCTGCTCATTCATTTGAGAGTCCACATCATTAACCCCATTTAAACATCCACTGAACTCAGAGAATGCACAGCCTCGTTTGGAGAGAGATAATATTTCCATTTTTTTTCATCTCCTCCGGTTGTGTCATCTGTGTGCAGGACTGTCTCTTCGGAGAAAACTGATGATAAATACACATTTTAAAATGCATCTTTCTCTCTGTCTCGTTCCACTAGGACCAGCCAAAGCTGCGTGCACATCATTGTGGCCCAGACTAAGAGCAGTAAGGGCTTGTGCTACACGCTGGATCAAAGCAGCTGCGTTTTCTCCAATATCCCTGAGCTGGTCTACCACTACTGCACACACAGACTGCCTTTCACTGGAGCAGAGCACATGACCCTGCAGCATCCTGTGCCCAGGCCACACTGAAGATACACAAAGAAAGACACACTCAGACACAAACACACATACTCGCACACATGCGCAGACATTTAGACACAACTCTGCACAGGCACGTACATAAATATGTTGATATATGTGCACACACACACTCAAAGACATGGCTTTGGATTCTCTTTTCCGCCCTTATAGTTTATAGTTTTTATCACCAACATGCGCTACCTAGTGGTCGAAATCAGACACTACAAGTAAAGACCTGAATATTTTACCATTTAAACCAACAAGGCTTTGATTCCTGAAATCACCACCTGAAATGATATGTGTATCTATAAATGAAATTTCAGGTGGACTCCCCTTTGCCTTCAAATCAGCCTTAATTCTTCATGGCATAGATTCAACAAGGTGCCTGTAACATTCCTCAGAGATTTTGGTCCATACTGACTTGATTGCAGTACAGAGTTGCAACAGAGTTGTCATTTCTAGTGATTTGAACAATGCTCAGTTAGTACTACGTGGGCCAAAGCGTGCCCTTAAATACCATTACACCAACACCACCAGCCTCAACTGTTGATATAAGGCAGGATAGATGCATTCTTTATCCCACTGTTTTGCTATTTTCTGACACTACCATCAGAAATTGAGACTAATCAGACCAGGCAACATTATTCAACCTGTTGTCCAGTTGTGGTGAGCCTCTGCAAACTGTAGCTTCAGGTTCCTGTTGTTAGCTGACAGGAACACTAGGACCAGCCCATCAAGCACCAATATTTGAGCCACAACCAAAGTCACCTTCTTAAGTCACCTATTTCTCCGATTCTGATGCTCAGTTTGAACTTCAGCAGCTTGTGTTGACTATGTGTACAAGCCTAAATGCATTTGGCCGGTGCTACGCAATTGGATGATTAGATACATTAACAAGCAGTTGGACGGGTGTGCCTAATAAAATGGCCGACTCTTGTTAGTCTCTCAGTGTGGTCGATACACCCAATTGGAATACATTCACTCATCCATCTGACATGTCAATCAGCCTATTGATCTATTCTTAAAACTGGGCACATTTGCCGACCACTCCTAATGTCAAGAGAAAGAGCTTTATTGATTGGATGATTAGACCTGGTGTAGCGAGAGGAGTCTTATCACATTAAAGTGCCCTGTCAGCAAAAATGGTTTTAGTATGTATAAGTGTTCTCTACTGCAAATATGTGAATATCAGCCTTTATTTACCTTCCTTCACAATCAATTAAATACTGTATGAAGCCTTTATGACTTAAAATCTGTCTTCCTTTGCTGTGAATGATCTGCACCTGTGCATAAACACTACATGTATGGAGCGATTGTTGGCTATCCACTGTTTTTTTTTCATCCCTGTTGCAATGTTGTGATCTGTATATTAATGCTGTAAAACATTTATTCGGTAAATAAAGTACAATTCATTTTGAGTGAAGAAAAACAGTGTTATTCATAGACACAGAGATTGCCAGGAGCAAAAAGTCAAAGGAGGGGGGGTTCAAGGAAAAAGGCAATATGACAGAGATGAGAAGCTAACCAGAGTAAATCTGCTGGCTGTTCTTCTGTAGCTAGAAAACCCATTGACCTGAGTTTGAAATCAAAACAACACACACACGCATGCATGCATGCACATATTTGTCATAAACAAATTACTGACAAACATGAGCACACATACACCCAGAATGCATATGTAACTAGTGCACACATAAATAGCATTTACTCACACAACCCCAAAGGTGCCATATTTAAATCCTTGCCAACACACGCGAAGCTACTCACAAAACAGGAAAAAGCTTTACCCTCGCAGTGACGCATGTGTTTGTGCTAAGATATGTCTTACCAGCAAACACCAGTGTGCTGAGTTGTATGAGCATCTCTTACAGAATGTGTGTGCATGACTGCATGTGCAAGCATGAGCGTGTGCACCCATGTGTACACACAGTTCCGCTCTGTCACTGTGTGTGCGTATTTGCGTCTGTGTGTGAGAGAGACATTTTTCTGTTCAGGGATTACCATGTTGCCATGGTGATTAGTTAGAGTGAGGTAGTGCTGTCCCTACAGGGAATGATGAGAGGGAGGAGAGAGGAAGAGGGAGGAGAGACAGGCTGCAATATATATAAGAAAGCTATGAATAATTGTAGCCATAGTAGCATCAAAGGTCCCCCACAGAACAGACTGCCTGGTTTGTGAATGGAAAGCTGCAACATGTAACGTCGCAGAAGTTAAAAACTAATGAACTCCATTTACTGCTAGCTCATAAATAAAATTTATTGATTGTGTGACGCCTCCTTAACTGGCCAAAGTCTGTGGTCTGGTCTAAAACAAAACATCTAGCACTCGCTGATACTTCAGCAACTCAGATGCTCAGTTTTGCACAGGCTTTATTTAACCTAGACATTCCGGTTCAAGGGCTGTCCCTAATCTTGGCTATCCTGCTACCCAGTGTGTCACAAATGGCAATGTTACACAACAGACAGCCCTAACTATTTTGCCCTTCCTGCCATCCATGTGATCTGTCGTGGTTAGTCCTGTATGTCCTCTTAATTAAATCACAGAGCGGGTCAAAATATACAAGAGGCCTGGGGTGCTGGATGCAGGATTCTGGGGAGTCTGTTTTGGGGAAAGTTGTTTCTGGTATTCATCCAGCTTAACATCTTAGATGCTTGTTTGCCTTTTGTTGGCCTTTAATATCATTGGTACCCAGTGAAAAGCATATGTGCATCTGTGATAATAGGCATGTTTTATCGTGCACTGCTCAGTTTAAGATCTTTGCTGTTTGCATATAAGATGTCTTCTTTAGCAGTGGTGGAAATTAAATGTGCAAAATAAACAGGTATGTGATTATTTTACAGTGCAGTCTTTATTCTGGACACCCAAAATTTTCTCTGAGTGAAGGTCTTGAGCCACACCTCTGTATATTTGGCTAAAAATGGGAAATATGTGGAGTGATTTATTGAAACATGTGCAAACACAGTATATTAGGAGTATATAAAGTTTGGGATCATTCTCATGCTAGAAAATGACACTGTTGCCCATCAAATGCTTTCTAGATAGTAGTGCAAAGTGGATCAAAACCTTATGGTACTTTTTTACCTTCATGATTTCATACATTTTTACAAGATCTCCAACACCACTGGCTGAAATGCAGGTCCAAACCATGACAGAGCCTCCGCCGTGTATTACAGATTGCTGTAGTTGTACCTGTTGTACCTCTCTGCTGACCTCCTCCGTAGATACTGATGACTTGAACCAAATATTTCCAATTTATGATTCATCACTTCCATAAGCATTGTGGTGCCGTGGTTAGCACTGTTGCCTCAGAGCATTTCTGTGTGGAGTTTGCATATATGTAACTTAACCCCACAGCCCACAGGGGTACCCCTCCTCTAGTATCCTCTTAAGTATTGTGCTATTCATAATTTCTAAATTATACAGAATTTAATTCCTCTCGTGGCTAATGACAGAATTATCTTGTGTTTGTAGTGATAATAATACATTTCCCAAATCCTCCCGGAAAAAATAAATATCAACTCAAATAGTATCTATCCATCATCTACCCATTGCTCTTACCTACTTTTCTAGTTTGGGGTAGCAAGGGGCTCAAACACATCTCAGCTGTCACAGGGAAAGAAGCAGGGCACACTTTGGACTGGTTGCCAGTCCATCACACGGCCAACACAAAGAGAGGCAGATAACCATTCATGCTCACATTCACACCAATTAGCCTAACAAGCATGCCTTCGGACTGTGGGAGGAAGCCAGGGTACCAGGGGAGAACCCACAGGCACAGGGAGAACATTCAAACTCAAACAGAAGGGCCACAGCTGGCCAGTGGTTTCTATAACCATGAACCCTCTAATTTACTACAGAATATTGTAAGCAAAAAAAGATTTTGAGTGAATTAACCATATTTATTTCTACTTGTTAAATTTCTCAGTGTGAAAGAAAATGACAAGAACCGGCTTATGTCAATGACAAGACCTGATACATAAATTTAGAAAGTAAATTAAATGCAGGAGGAGATTTTTGGTTAATAAAACTCAGACACTTAGTGAGATACAACAGTTTAGTAAGAGTACAATAAACTTATAGCAAAGAAAAATAATATTAATTAGAAATACTATAGGTTTTTATAAACGCAGTCACATTTCCCCACTGTAATTTCTTAGACTTTGTTGAGTCTTGTTCCGGTAATCACTGTGTGATTCATAGTTCTGATTTGTGTTTCCCAGACATGACAGAAGCACAGGAAGTAACTGCAGCCACTAGAAGACGGAATGACAGCAGGAGAGGAAGGGACAGAGAAAAGAAGCGAGAGAGAGGGAGCGTGAGGTGGTGTTAGGGGAAGACAAGCACTCGTGGGGGTCCCAGCTTTTAAATAATTCAGAGAGAGACTCAGCACTCAGTAAGGGGAGGAGCACTGTCAGGTCAGCTCATTTCGCTGCAGAGCATAGGTGGGGGGGGACGGAGACAACTGTACAGCAGAGGGAGGGAGGAAGAGTGTATAAAGATAGCATGAGAGAGAAAGACATGCAGAGGACTGTGGAAGAGTTTGCTATTGTGTGCATTTATGCATGAGTGTGTGTTTTGTGCACGCGTGTTCACCTGTGTGTATGTGTGCTTCAGTGACGAAAATAGACAAAACGAAGGAGAAACAGGTCGCTTCCTCCTGGAGCTTTCTGGTTTCTCTGAGTCACTATGGCAACCGCCTCCTCCCTCCAACCCATACTTCTGTTTACTTGGCTTTTTTGTTCTCCCACGCACTTTTGACTTCCTTCCTATACCCCTCCTATTTTTTTTTTATTATTTGCTGGAGTCCCATTGCCCTTCATCGCCCCATTCAGTTATCATCAGATTGTGAGTCTCAGCTCTTTCTCAATACCTGGACACATTTGTTTCTTAACTTCCATTTCCAACTTCATTCTGTGCAGCTCAAACATGTATCAGAGGTCACTTTAGTGGCCTAAAGGGTAGAGGAGAAGGACACACAGAAGTTTCAACTTTCAGACTACAGACCATCCTGGGGAGCCTGTGTGAGGATAGGGATAGATGTGGGGTGTGGCAGATACCAGAGCATCAAATTAACACACACACACACACACACACACACACACACATACACCAGCCAGATTTCTTATGATTTACATTTACAGTTAATATTTTTTAATATAAGCAAAGCCAATGTAATCACATTTATAGCTTATGTTTAATTATCACAGCTACCACCTCCACAAATATTTGACCTGGAACTTTAACTAAACATAAAAATCCCATTAAGTTTGACAAGGTTACTATAAAGTCAGACTGAGCAGCACTCACACCCTAGGAGTGCTTATTATTACATTATGGTGATGTATGACTTTGTGCGGGGAACACACTGGCATCTCTAACTGAGATACGGAGTCTCAGAGGTATGCCACATCCTCTCCTCCCGTCTCCCCCACCCTGCTCCTCTGTGCGCCCCCCTCACCCGCCCCCGCCTTTCCAGCGCGTCGCATCGCTGAGCAACGTTCAGCACGGACAGCCAACACAACTCAACCGAGCGCAGAGCTTACCTGGCTCCGCTGAGATATTTATATTTTCCCCTGAAAAGGAAGGAGTGTGGACCGCCGGAAAGCCCTGACGTCACCATGACAGGTAGACAGTAAAGAAAGGTTTGAGTCGTGAGGAGGAGAGGGAGTTAACACTGCGGGCGTGCTTGAGGTGGCCTCTCCATCCCGGTGAACACCTTTCCGGGCTCGGAGCGCGCTCGGACGCACGTTTGACGATGGACGGCTGGCCGCCGCTGCTGCTGCTGGCTCTCCTCGCCATTGCGGGAGGTGAGTAGCCTACCTTGTCCACATAATGGCTCCATCGAAGCTCTTGTGCGTCACCCTCATAGGGCAATAAAACACCGCGCGTCTGTGCATTAAGGGAATCCGAAAAGGTTTCTTCCAAGTAATGAAGAAGTGAATGCAATAAAAAAAGGACTGGTTAGACGCTAGGGAGAGGCAGAGGTGGAGAAAGCGACTCTTTCACTGCTGTGTCACCATCTTTCTTTAAAACAGCAGCGAGCGCGACGGAATGATGTAGTGGAGAAATACCCACTCCATAGAGCACAATGAAAATACATTAGCAAGTGTAAAGGGGGAAAACACTTGCATCGTAAGCATATAAAATACAAGATATATTTAACCTGAGATTCTGTTGGGCTTAATATAATGCGTTTAGGGACGTGTGTGATGTTCTTCTATGGAATTACTGCTATTTCAGTGTTGAGTGTGCGGGAGTTAGTCACATTTTGGTAGATCAGATGAAAATGATACGTATTAAAAGACTTAAATCAAACTTATAATCTTTTCTACTGAAAATAAAACATGTGATAAACATACATGAGAAATTTACCAGCCTACTGCAACAGCTAAACCACTGTGGCATCAGTTAGCATATTCCTTCTAATTAATTGAGAGAGAAATAAATTATCTTATCACTCACTCGCCTCTCTCTCCTTCTCTCTCATTAACACTGAGGTCTTGCATTGAGTGGGCAGGTTAATAAGAGGCATGTTGGGCTAAAACAACTTCTTCTTCCTGTCATCAAAGGGCAAATGATGTGTCATCAGGGTGCACAGGGAAAGCCTTCTGTTTTTGCACAACAGCTTAGATGGATAAACCTATTGTTATGGGGCGCATGCATTGGGTGGTTATCTTATTTATGGCTCTCGCAGCACATTTAAAGTAAATACTGTAAGCTCTTAGGTTGTTTGGACATATTTTACCTCTGTAAGTTGGCTTTATTTTGGTGTCGCTCCAACACATCCGCTCAGTGGCTGAATTATGACTGCCTTAAGATTTTGTAACCTATCTACAGCAGAGGATAGAGCAGAGGCCAGCTCAGCAGCTCAGAGCAAAAGACTGCCTGTGCAGCAACACACACAGCACACACCTCTGTCCACTCGCGCGCATGCACACGCTTGGCCATCTGCCTTGCACTGACTAACCGTTCATCATCACCAAGGGCGAAAACATGCTGCTTTGACTCCTCTTTTACACCCTCCCCCCAAAAAAGACAGCTTTACACCCATAGTTCATCACACTGCATCCAGAGGAAATGACGAAGACAGATAGTACGAGATAAAGTGCTTCAACTAACATTAACCTGCCACTTATCACATCAAGCACCGGTTGCAGACGTTCTCACCGCACAGCTTTGGTAAAAATAGCAGCTGTATACTAGTTAAAGCATCCGTTTAAGATTTATATGGAAACAACATTTAATGCTCGATTTTGTTAGCAAAAATACAAAATCTAAAGTCTTTAGAGACATACAATAAAATGAAGATAACTAAAGAACATGAAAATAATCAAAAAATATCAGGAGTAACATTCATTTAATAACAGACTTTGTTTTACAGTGAAAATAATGAGTTCCAGTGAAAATCTAATAAGCTAAATGCCAATAAAAGCCTGAATAGAGCTAATTGTTAAAATGTCAAATGTCAAAGGACACGCTTTTTTGTATGAAGCTGGTGTAAATTTGCACAATATTCAATTCTTGCCCTATATTCGGTTCAAACAGAGGTGTTTGCACTAAAAATGCCAACATGAGATATCACTTTAAGGAGCCTCATAAGCTGTGGAGTACTAATGAGTCATCTTCCCTTAAGGGAGAAAATCTGATTAGCATCATCCTCAGAGACTATAAACTCTGTCCACACACAAGCACATGCAAACACATGTTTGAAGAAAAATGCACACTGGGCACATATAAACACACACACACACACACACACACACACACACACACACACACACACACACACACACACACACACACACACACACACACACACCTGGAGCTTATAAGGCGTTTAAGAAGTTTCCTACAAGCGAGCAAGCAAAAACACACAAATGTTAAATACTTAGGAAACACAACCTTTGCCTAGTTTGAGGCTTACGTGTTGATTTCGGTGTTCTTATTTAGTCATGTTTGTCCTTTATTGTAATGTTCACGTCATATAAGAGGCGAAGAAGGCAAGAGACATGTGAGAGAATCCATGCATTTCCCACAACAAAAATAGCCGGCATAAAAAAAAGGTGGTGATCGAATGAAGAGGAGAAAAGTCATAGGTTTACACCTCCAGAGCCACGGCATCATTTACTTACATAAGCATCCACACACACACACACACAAACACACACACACGGAGGAGTCTTGTATTGAGTGGCTGTGCAAGGACGCTCAAGGACATTTCACCACCTGTCTAAGAGGCTGCCGTGAGGATTTGGCCATCTCGCTGTGTGAGGAGGATGTCTCTTGTCATTTCCCCAACAGGCCATGCATAATAAAAAGAGTCTGTGGGGCTGAGCTGACCTAATGCAGGGGTTACTTGATATGGAGCAGAGTCTGCGACACTCATCAGCCAGAGATGTCTCTGCATCTTAAAAGATATTTTAATAAGTGCATGCATACACTGGAACGGTAGTCCTCTGCTATGTGTGAATGCACATCAACAAATCATCTCTGTGCTAGCGCTACAGTCTAGAAAGTTCTGCTCCTTTACTTTAGTCTGTCATCACTTTTTGGGGTTTTTTTGGTGCACCGATTTTCCTCATCTGATCTTTGCAGAATCTCATTGTTGACATGACAGCACCCCTGCTATCGTCTCGCTCAACCTCGCTTTCTCTTTCCGCGCTTTATCTCGCTTGCTTATTTTCTCTGTCTCTATCTCGTTGGACCGACTCCCAATACACAGCAGTAACAGGATCAGATCAGCGGGTAGGGGCAGCATCTGTGATTAAAAAATGTGCAGCGGATTCACCGCACGGGCCTGCACTCGCATGTGAGAGTGTGCGTGATTCCATGTGTAAAACCCTGTGCTCTCATGTGTGATTTGTGCAAGATTGTGTGTGTGTGTTTATGTGAATGAATGTGCAGCAGTAGTAGCAAGAGCAGCAGCAGCACACAGCAGTGTGGCCCGGGAGATTAAAGGGAAGCAAAGGGAGAGCACAGAGGTTTAATAGAAACTTAAGCAGCAGAGAAGAAGAGGCAGATAAGAGACGTTTGGAAAGTTAAGAGTTTTAAATCTGACCTTGTCTAAGAATATTTAAAAAAATAAAGGTGGACTTAAGTCGAGGCAGGTGTGTGCTTACCTTGCACTGATACAGCTTTTTGTAGAAGTGCATTCAAGATGACGCACACCTTTCAATAAAATCAAGAGACGAAAAAGACTTTCTAACTTCAACAAAATGCGACATTAAGAGTTATGTGGAATCATTTTTGCAGTCAGTCCTCTTGTTGTTATCTATTCATGGGCACATTTTTGCTGCAGGCGCTGACCTGGTGCAAGCGTGGCCTCGCGATTTATGAGTATCTAAACGACAGTGCAAATAATAGCTGCGACGAGAGGCATAATGCATTTCAAGTGATGCATTTTATTGCAGCCCCTGAAATAGGCACCGCTGTTAGAAGGCCATATCCTGTCATCCAGCAGCTGAGCTCCATGCGTTTTAATAAACAAATGAAAGCTATTACTGCTTATTTACAGTATGATTTCTGGATGAGTTAAACTGCAGCCTCTGACGGCGATGCTTTGCAGCCTTCATTATTCTAAACTATTTTAGCATATTCTCCTCAAATTTCCCTTGATGTGACTTCAAAATGAATGAAACACTTTCCACAGCAGCAATATATTCTGTTTTGTCCCAGTGATCCACTGAGCTAATATCACTCATGCACCTATATATTAGAAAAATTCAAACCTAAGATGTCATTTTAATAGCTCTAGCATATAGCTAGAATATTTATGGCATTTGTAGCAACAACAGTCTATCTATAAATCTAAATATGGGCGTATATCTACGTATCCATGATACATGGACACATTTTTTTTTAAATTTGTCAACAAATTAAATAGTTGTGTTGATCTGTGCATGGTTTTCTCTTAATATTTATCCAGGTTCCAACTAATTTGTTTAAAAATTAATGTTTAAAAATGAACTCAGATTTTAAAAAAATGGTTCTTGGGTAAATAATTGAATTTATGTCAGATTATCATTTTGGCTTCCAGTGATTATAAAAACAAAATAAATGAAAGAAAACAGCTGTTATTGTGTTCCTGTTTTTGTTTTGTGACATGCACTCTCCTCTTTATTGGGCACACCTGTTCAGCTGCTTGTTATAGCTCGCATGGAGACGACCTGCTGAAGTTCAAACTGAGCATCAGAGTGAGGAAGAAAGGTGATTTGGCATGGTTGTTGGTGTCAGACAGGCTTGTCTCAGTGCTTCTGCTGGGATTTTCCCACATAACTATCTCTAGACTTTACAGAGGAAGTTCTGTGAAGAAAATATACCATGAGCTGCAGTTTTCTGCGTGAAAATGTCTTCTTGATGTCAGAGAATGACCAGACTGGTTTGAACTGATGGGAAGGCAACAGTAACTCAAATAAATACTTTTTGATTAAATTCAATTCAGTTTTATTATATATAGTGCCTCAAGCCACTTTATATTCTAATGTAAAGACCCTTAGAGTCAGCTAAAGACAAAAATCAGGTGTGATGCGTCTCAGTTTCTGCTGCAACGCTCAGATGTTCAGATGTTAAGGTCACAAACAATATGAAGACGTGTTGTTTACACCAAATCCCGCCGTGTAGTAATGGCTCGTTATAGTGGTGCATTGTTGCCCCTCCCTAAAATCCAAACACGATCGCAGCCAAGTCCTGGCAGGTTTCATTTAGCTCAAGCCAGGATCCTGCAAAGAAAGGTTTTGGTCAAATTAAATCGTCTCTAGAAACAATCTGATTTCAAGACGTCACGCCGTGAAGCAACAGCAAATACTGTGCATGGTTTGTCACTTGTTTTAAAACAGGTCTTTATTCATTACGGCATGTTTACAAAGTCAGTCACTGATCTAACCATATAACTAAGATCTAAACGCTGGTCAAAAATAAATCATGATTATGATCTTTGCCATATCCGTGGATCTATTAAATAAAAGGTTGAAAAAAAATTCCTTTAAAAAAAGCTGTTTTTTTTTTTTTAAATTAATAACATGTGATGATCAAAGATTAAATGCATCAACTAATGTTTCAGCTCTAATAATAGAACAACATGCTGGAGTGATTTGTCAGTGCTTTCTGTAAAAAAATGAAAACCTCTGTGGTTATTAAAACACAACAAACTCGACTGACTTTACATCTTTGTGCGCAGCGTGGAAAGACAATAAAGCTTCAGGCTGCAGTTAGCCCACAGTGGAATGCCTCTGTTTTTGTGCTCTGATATTGCAACTAGATGGAGGATCAATATTAATATCTCAGTTCTATGGCCACTACAGAGCCAATTGGGTGTTGCCAGTACATCAGTGGATCTCTCCATTATTGACTTAAGAATATTTCAGCTGCAGCCAAAAAGCCTCTTTAGCCGTCGACAGAAAGGAGGGCAGAAAATGACCCCAGTTTCCCTCCAACCTTTTCTCATTTGAGCGAGCTGTATAAATAGAGATCATCACTGTAATAGTCTTAGTGGGATAATTCAATTTAGATCTCGCCTCGCCTTCATTTTCTCCACGTTTGTCTTTACAGCGTGTGCTCTAGTCTCTAAGCAGCATTAGAAATTATAACCAGATGCTGTCAAAAGTAAAGATTTTATAAACAAGTTGTTGGGGACACAAAAGGTCCATCAGCACGCTAAGATTAATGGCTATTTTTAAGGACGAACGGATTGA
Organism: Aulonocara sp. 'chitande type north' Nkhata Bay; assembly: GCF_057382095.1. NCBI lineage: Eukaryota > Metazoa > Chordata > Actinopteri > Cichliformes > Cichlidae > Aulonocara > Aulonocara sp. 'chitande type north' Nkhata Bay. The sequence continues at coordinate 28,217,500 of NC_141354.1, read as the reverse complement.
AGGGGCAGACATAGGTATAAAGCAATCTGACCTAATGGCTACCATCTTGTCTCTTCCGGTCCTCCTGTCACGGAAGCGTGTGCGTGTTTGTGTGTTTGCATGTGCACGGTGATGTGTAACTTCCCTAGCTTACGGGTCTAATGGGGAGCCCTGCTGAAATATTCATAATGTCACATTAAGTTTGCAATATCTGCTCTGGAAAACAAATATAAAGCCACCTGAACTACCAACAACATTAGAGCCGTTCAGTTCAGCCTTTAGCATGTGGAGACAGAGGCACATCAGTCTGTGGTTAGTAGCATTATTTGAGTGTTGAAGATGAGCGGCCGAGTTAATGTGTTTGCACACTGAGCAGGCTCGAGTGTGTGCGTAGTTTTACATTAAAAAAAAACGAGATAAGAAAAAATGAATCTTTCTGCCTGATTAGTTGCAGTGCTGTAAAATATTGGTGTATCCTGACCCCATGCTCATTTTTGCTTAGTTATTTTAAGCTATTTCTGTAGTAAATGCTCTAGTTCACGAAGAAGTGGTAAAACATGGCGTGCTGAAAGTGTTGTGGTATCTATCTATCTAAATGAAGTACATGAGGCAAAAACAGAGTTTGTACAAATCAATATTTGATATGAATACCTTTATTCTTAAACACAGCCTGAACTCTCTTAGCCAATCTTCAGGAAAAGTTCTCCGGGCTTCTTGAAAGACCTTCAAAGCTCCTCTGCACATAGTGATGATCATTTTAGGTCAGTGTTAAGTGGCTTAATAAATGTAAAAAAACATCTTCTAAAAATGGTCAGGTATAAGGACTGGACTTAAATGAATGACAAAGCAGCCGATGTTCAAAGAGAAACTTTAAAAGATCTTCAGTAAGCCTGGAGAACTTTTGCTCATGAGTGCTTTAAAAATTACAAGAAAGTCTGTCTCTACTGAAGCAAAATACAAAGAAATGAGGGACTTAAGACTTTAAGATAATTAATTACATTTTGTCTATTTTACTACATAGTACTTTTATAGTAAGCAGAAATCTTTCATATACACGTATGAGCATGGTTGAATGAACCGTGCTCTTCCTTTTTTTCCTCTGCCAGTCTGGCTTCCTGTCTCATCCGACAGTGTTATTGCCTTGTGCTTCCGGGAATAATATACATTACTCATATGGTTCTGACACAGACAGCAATGCTTATTTCCCTGATGAATGTGTGTCCACAAAATGGCACACATGCACGCATAGAAAAAAAAAGCCAGCTCTTGTGCACAAAAGTACAACACTCATGCTGACAGGACTTGTATTGATGATGCTGATTTAGCGAAGGAAAGGGCAATAAATGTACACTGGCTGTCAGCGACAGCGAGATGGAGATAACAAACAGGATGGGAGAAGAAACGGGCTGACTGGGATGATGAAAAAGATGGTAAAAGTGTTAAGGAAAATGTGATGACAGAGAAAGAGCAGAAGATTAAAAAATAGGGGATGTGGGAGCGAGGGATTGCATCGAGAGGTCACGGGGTATGAATAGAGTCCTTATTGATCCAGAGATAGAGGCTATCATTCCTGTTCAGTGAACACAGCAGCGCTACAGGGCAAAGAGGAAGGGGAGGGTGGAGAGCAGGGGATAAATAGAGGAGGACAGAGTGTCACAGAGGAGCCGGAAACATTCAGAAGAAGTTTGGTACGTCTTCTTTCCATTTCTGTGTTTTAATTTACCTTTTGAGCTCTCATGTTGCATTGCAAGCATCAAAATCAGACCAAATAAATATTGTTTTAAAGTTTTCTAAATACAGTTTTTGTGGTTTTTTATGTTATTTCTATTGGCAGTGACTTCCATTCATCCATAGCCCTGTATAAAACAGTTCTTTTATTTTCGCTGATTCTTGCTATGGGTAATAAACAGTGTCCTGTCTGGGAAAATGTTTATCTCTATCTGCGCTAAAGTACAATTTTTTAAAACAAAAAGACTGAAATCCTTTACGCTGTACCAACTGAACTCTAACAGTTGTTAATTAATTCAAATTTGATTTATTTTTGCGCAGATTCATGGAGAAATTGAGAGTCTAAGCTCTTTGTATACTTTTTAATATCATTGTGTTCATTAAAAAGAAATAATTTTACCTACATCAGCTTTCACGCGTTTGTTTTCCTGCAATGTTAACGGCCTTTAAAAGAGAGTATGACAACATCGGTACAGTTAGCAGCCTGTGTTTATCTTCAGGGGTGGAGCGTGAGGGTGAAAAGACGCAGCGCAGGGATGAGCAGATGCCAGAGAGACAGGGAGTGAAAAGCAGGAGGGAATGAGGAAGGAAGCAGGAGGTGCAGAACAGTTGTTTTTCTCAGTGCATCACTCTCTCAGTGAAAACACCCCCCCCGGAAAACCCTCCCCTCCTGTGTGTGGTGTTGTGACAGCTCTGCCTAAATTCAACCACTCACACAGATAGGACTACAGTCTGCTACAGATGGAGGGATGGGAGGGGGAAGAGACAGGGGAAGGGACGCGAGAGACTGAGTGAAAATAACCCAGAGCTACAAAAGAGTGGCAGTTGGGGAGAAGTGCAGCAGGGCAGAGGAGAATACATAGAGACAGAGCAGCGGGACGAAGTGTGTGATAGAGACAGGAAGGAGAGCGATAGAGACATACAGAGTGGTTGACTCATTCTCGTGATGTCAGATCTCGTAAGATCTATGCATTGAGGTGTGCTGACGTCCTCCAGCCGCCGGTGATGAGCAATGTCGCGGCTCTCAAAAGAAGCACTTACGGCACCACAGACTTCAAGCTCCAGTATGTTTGTATTGCAAATCCAATTTGATAAAACACCTTTTAAATAAGGCCAAGTGAGACACAGATGCCTGCAACTTTGGTGCTTCCTGATAGAGCCACACGATGATGATGATGATGATGATGATGATGCGCTTTCATTACAGGCGGCCTTGGGGCAGACACAGAGGAGCGGTTGGTGGAGCATCTCCTAAACCCAGCGCATTATAACAAACTGATCCGTCCTGCGACTAACGGCTCTGAGCTGGTTACTGTGCAGCTGATGGTGTCTTTGGCCCAACTCATTAGTGTTGTGAGTATGGACACGTCTGGGATTGAATCTGTGTGCATGATTTAATGTGATTTTTAGAATTTAATTTGGATAATAGAACAAACAACATAAACACAAATGGTGATTCATTTAAATTTCTGTTTTTCCTCCTGGTAACCTAAACGCCAGAATCTTGATTTAAAACTCAAATTAAACATAATCACAGACAAACCAGCAACACTGAGCAGTATTTGAATATTGTGACGCAATGAATATTGTACTTGTACTTGTTACTCTCCACGACTGCAAACAAGCCTCAGACAAAGGGTAACGTTGCTTTTGTCTCGAGGCTGAAATTCTCTGCTCAGGTTTGTTTGTTTTTTTTATTTTTTTGTTGTAAATTTAACGGCTGCACCGCCGATGTTGCACATAAAGATGATTTATAGTGATGAGTTCTAGCCAGCATATATAAAAGCAGTTACAGGATTCCTTCTGTGGCGCGGGAGGAGCTCTCTAAAGAGAAATTAATCTTGAAGACATCATTAGGGTTATCTTTGGCCTCAGCTTGAAAACAACATTTATTTCCCCCTATTACAAAACTGGGACATGGAGTTTGAAGGATGTTTTCTGAAGCTTGACCCTGTTTAAACATACTATAAATCAGGACATCTCATCCTCACTGAGTCTTTTACATACAAATAACAATGAGCCGCTTCTGAATAAATTCATGCAATAAAACTACAGCTTTTAATGTGAATGTGTTCCATTGCAGCATGAACGAGAGCAGGTGATGACCACCAATGTCTGGCTAACACAGGTGAGAATTTTGACTCCCCATCTGATCTAATCACTGCGTACCCAACATTATGCTACATGGAAAAAGAGAAGGCAGAAAGCTTAGTGAAATGCAGAGAAAACAATGAGTAAATATTTATTTTTAGGTGTGTTTTTTTCTTAGATTTCACAGTGTCGCAGCTAGGTCAGTGGACGTGAATCACAAACCGCGAGGGACTTGGACGGTAGTCATAAATGTGACTTAGATAAACACAAACACACACATTGAAGGTTCCTCTCTCTAAAATTTACTACTGTACGTGATGAATTTCATTGGATAATCAAGTTCCTGAAGTGTTATCACACCAATAGTACACGATTCACGGATGCAGTTACTGGGGTGGAAAGATGCATTTTTCTTTTCCGTGTTGTTGCTGTTTCTGGATAGCTGAGTATGACCCTGCCAGCAATCATGTAGAGCTTCAGTTCAGACAAAAGTCGACAGGACTGGTGAAGAGAGACATCAAAAAAGAGAGTCATGCTCGTCCTCAAACAAAATCCAGAAGAAGAAAAATAAGAGATGGGAATTTACCAGAGAGTGAGAAATGTACAGAAAGACATTTCTGAAGCTGAACTCATGTTTCTGCGCTAATGTTGTGATTTTTGATGTTCTGTAAAGTCATATGTGACCTCTTATAGCTGAGGTATATAGCTATTTGGGCTTAATACTTATAATAATTTATTCAACAACATGAACATATTCTAGATATTCAGACAAATGACCAAAGACTGGCTTAAGCTGAGATTCACAAACCTAACAACTTTGGAAAAAACCCCCAAAAAAAACAGCAAAGATGGGTTGTAAATAAATAATAAAGAAAATCCAAGGATTTAAACTCTTTGTTTCACTACAAAATTGTAACTGTGATGAGCTGATAAGCAGCAGGACTGTAATCTATTTCTATAGCTCTAAGGATGCACATTCATTTCCCAAAAGAGTTTTAAATTTAGTTGTTTTGTTTTGTTTTTTAAGATCACAGGATATTTTTCTTTAGTCTTACTCTTCTTATCTTAAGTGAGCTCTTGTCCAGAGAAGCCATCTTTGTTTCTGGATCTTTTTTAAATATGTCTGCAGTGGAGTCAGTGCAGTGAATATTACATAATACTGTTTTTTGTCCTTGTCCCCTGAGTATAGAGATTTCCCTCAGATTCTCTGAATCTGTCATTGATTTGATCTGCTGTAGACGATGATTCCACAAATTATTTCCAATTCTGCACAAAAATATTTTATATTGTAAAACTCTTTGGCCACATAGTCTTACTAGGAGTTGTGAACCCCTTCCCATCTTTCCTTCAGAAAGACTCAGCCACGCTAGGATGATTTTGTATACGCAATGAAATTCTTCTGTTTAGAAAACTGTATAATGTGGCCATTGTTGATGGTGTATATATTCAGAAGAAAAGGTCAAGTTTTGAATACCTGGTCAGGGCATGCAAGGCAGATAGCTAAAGCCATACGTCAGGTGTTGAAGGACAAGGACATATTGATGAGAAGTGGGCATGTGGACATGGAATATATGGGACAGCATACACTGAAAGACACAAACAAGTGGCTGGGATAGTGTGTAGGAACATCTGTTTCCCAAGTCCCGATGGGAGACACCACCAAAGGTGGGTAAAAAAACCAAAAAACCAACAGGCTAAGGTCCTGTGGGATTTCAAGTTCCAGACAGACAAGCAGCTGCTGGCTAACCAACTAGACGTAGTGCTGGTTGACAAGGAGCAGAAGACCACAGTTGTGATAGGTGCGGTGTTCCCACCGGACAGCAACATCAGAAAGAAGGAGCCAGAGAACAGAGAAGTGCCAAGGGCTGGAGGAACAACTGGAGCAGATGTGGAAGGTAAAGGCCAAAGTGGTCCCAGTTTTAATAGAAGGATTAGGAACTTCAAGCCCGAAACTGCAAGACTGGCTCCAACAAATTCCAGGCACAACAACAGAGGTCTCTGTCCAGAAGAGCGCAGACCTAGGAACAGCTAAGGAACACATGCATACCACACCGTCAGGGAGTGAGAGGGAGATTTATATATATATATATATATATATATATATATATATATATAACCGTACTTAGAACTGCTTTATATGAAAAAGTTTATATATATATATATATATATATATATATATATATATATATATATATATATATATATATATATATATATATATAAAAACTTTTTCATATAAAGCAGTTCTAAGTACGGTTGTCACACACTGGCACATAGACAGACACACACATGAGCCAGATTAGGATTTATGACGTGTAACGGAGCATAGAATCACCATCAGTGCTCTATGGATTCTTTGCCATCAGAAAGTAGGAGTGCCAAGGACAGCTGTCGTGAGCCGAGACAAACTGTAATGACCACAATGCATCACAGTTACAGAGGACAGTCTAGCATGAGCAATACAGCTCCAACCTGGTTATACCACACACAGAACTGTGGTAACAGGTCACAGAGGCTTCAGTGTGGCAATGTCAAAGTCTGATCCACAACATGGAAAACAAGATAATGTTTGTCTTTTACACAAAGTTGCACAGAGGACTCAGATGTCTGCTGATGCATTCACATGCACCCACACACACATACCTGGGAACAGCTGCTGCATTATAATCATGCTGAGTGGTTTGCGGCCGGGTGTGTTTTAAAGACCATTCAGGGTCAGGACAGACATGAGTGTTACTCTGGCTAATGGTAGAAGTGTGATGAAGGTGCAGGTTGGGCAGATAGCATATAACGTACCTTAGGCTTATCTTTATTGCAACATGTCATGTTGACCAGTGACTGAGTGACGAACACAAAAAGACAAACAGACACACCTTCTCCTGTCTGCTTCTCTCAAGATGTCATTTCCTGCTGTGTGGTTGGCAGATGAGTGACTAAGCGTTGTGTTTTTATTGGCCTTTAGGAGTGGCAGGACTATCGTCTGACTTGGGTCCCCGAGGAGTTTGATGGAATGCTGAAGGTCAGGCTGCCCTCCAAACACATCTGGCTGCCTGACGTGGTGCTTTACAACAAGTGAGTCACTCTCTCGTCCACCTGTCCTCACTTTGTAAAGATACAAACTGATAGTGCATACACTGCACCATGAAAGTACAGAACAAGTCACCTGCACTGCATACATCAGCAAATGAAGTGATGAGTCGGTGCACACAGTTGTTCCACAAGAATGCAAACTTCTGTCGTCTTGTCTTTTCCACTTGTAAAATATATGAAGCTTATTTGATGTGCTCGCTGAGAGTCTAGATAATTACCATTGCCTCTCTTTTAATGTGGCTCTTCTATCTTGGACCAATGGAAGGATTTGAAATTACTTCTACACTGTCATACAAATATGCAGCCATCACTTTTAATTCTGCTATTGAGAACAGATTACCTTATGAAAAGTCTTCAGGGGTGCGCATGGTTGACTTAGCCTATTATGCACCTCCAGACCAAAACTTTTCTGCTGGGAATTTAATGACTTTCAGCCTTATTCCTGTCCCTACCGTCTGTGCATAGTTCCTATCCCATCAGCTGCATTCCAGAAACCATCCAGTACTCCTGTGCTGACATACTACATCATACATTTTTATGTGTCGATTCATTTGTGGTTTGTGGTAACTAAATACAAATTTACTTAGGTCCCGAGGACCTTTAACAAGTTGGCAAGATGAGCGGTAGGAATCACTCATGTGCAAATGAGTGTACTATCACATACATAGTACATAAATGATAACGTCCCAAATAAGCTTCACTGTAATGTATTACACAAAATGATTAACGTGTAAACTTCATCCGCATGTTTTGTTAATTAGAATTCTCCTGCATGTCTGAGAGAGAATGGGGATGTTGCGGACCACTGGTCTTAATGTAATGGAAACTGAGTGTCAGCATACAGTATGTAAATCAGCTCATCAGAGCACAGCGATCTGTCTGGCCTTCTCCTCTTTCCCTGCTTCAGGCCTTACTTGACTAAAGATTATAAGATCCCTGACCCAACTAACTCTGGAAAAGTGATCCCGTTAATCCCGTGTACCCCAGGTTGGGGTGTTATCCTCCATGACTCCGATGAGTCCAACTGTCAGTCCTTTAAACTGGAGGATTAACTCAGCTTATGCCACTACCACACCACTTTTTATATTATTATTTCATTTGGAGAAAAGATGAAGCGGGTCATAGTGCACTGAAAATGTGCAGCTATGTGTTCGTGCAGGTTCCTCTTTTGTATGTTAAAAATATTCTTGCTGCATGTATTTTTCTGCCATTATCGTAAGATGACATGAAATTCATACAGCTCACAGTAGCTTACATGTGCTGTTTAATCAAGCCCAGATTACCTTAAAAATGATGTCTTCTGCCTGGACTTCACATTCATTTGGTTCCTTATCCTTCCTCTGTGTGTTAATATAAGGAGTCTGTCACGCTGCTAACCAGAGAAACCTCAAAAAGTCACACCCATAACTTCAAGATTCGTTAATGTGTCGCTGAGGTCTAATGAAGCTGCTGCATAATAAGATAAAGCACTACCACATTACCCTATTCAAGAGGCCTGGAAGAAACATGGCTCCTCATGATACTCTTTTATTATTTAAATCATCACACCAGCATCTGGATTTATGTCTGACTCCTGTTTTTGTCTTTATCCTCTCTGACCTTGTCTCTTAGTGCTGATGGGGTGTACGAGGTGTCGTTCTACTCTAATGCAGTGGTGTCTTACGATGGCAGCATCTTCTGGTTGCCCCCGGCAATCTATAAATCAGCCTGTAAGATTGAGGTCAAGCACTTCCCCTTTGACCAGCAGAACTGCACGCTGCGCTTCCGCTCCTGGACCTACGACCGCACTGAAATCGATCTGGTGCTTCGCGCTGATGTAGCCAGCATGGATGACTTCACCCCCAGTGGAGAGTGGGACATCATCGCCCTGCCGGGCAGACGAAATGAAAACCCAGCTGACCCTACTTACGTGGACATCACATATGACTTCATCATTCGCAGGAAGCCTCTTTTTTATACTATCAACCTCATCATCCCGTGTGTGCTCATCACCTCGCTGGCGATCCTGGTCTTCTACCTGCCCTCTGACTGTGGCGAGAAGATGACACTCTGCATCTCAGTGCTGCTGGCTCTCACCGTGTTCCTGCTGCTAATCTCCAAGATCGTCCCACCAACTTCACTGGATGTTCCTCTGGTCGGAAAGTATCTGATGTTCACCATGGTTCTGGTCACTTTCTCTATCGTCACCAGTGTATGTGTCCTGAATGTGCACCATCGTTCTCCCACCACACACACCATGCCCCCTTGGGTTAAACTAGTGTTCCTCAACAAGCTTCCTGCCCTGCTCTTCATGCGCCAGCCGAGAAACAGCTGCGAGCGTCAGCGGCTGCGTCAAAGGAGGAGGGCGCAGGAGCAGAGCGAGGGTGGTCGAAGTGGAGAGGCAGGGGCCTTGATGGTGGGGCTCGGGCTGGGAACTGCTGGTGGGAATGGAGGGGGGACCTCCACAGTGTTTGGTAAGGAGGACAGTGACCCTTGTACGTGCTATGTGAACCGCGCGTCTGTTAAACAGTTTGGAGGGGATCTGGGAGGTGCAGGAGGGGGATCCATCGATGGTCTAAACAGAGTCAGAGAAGGTCGAGAAGGGAGCTCTGGAAACCTTCCAAGAGGGAAGCAAGCAGCTGCAGGTCCTGCTTTGACCCAGGCCCTGCTGGCTCAAGCCTGTCCAGGCTTTGAGGAAGCTGTGGAAGGAGTACGCTTCATCGCAAATCACATGAAGAGCGAGGATGATGATCAGAGTGTGAGTATTATCTGTTGCTTCATATCAGAGCCTGGAGCTGATAGTGTTGCACTAGATTTGTTTATGTTTTATAGCTGGTTAATAAACTTCACTATCATAGTAACTGCAAAAATAGCATTTGACAGCTGCTCAAAATAGATTTTTATGTTGACAACAGATTAAATAAATTAGGACCAGATTAGCTAACTGTCTGCATCAGTGCAAACGCCTCTTTTGGGACCAAAAATCTTCTCTTTGCTGCTGAAATGTGTGGACAATAGTTTTTGAGGAGCTCTTATTGTATATAAATTTATGGGAAAATTACTCAGAGTGGAAAATTGAGCTAAACATATTTCTGGTATTTCGGTATTTCAGTAATGCAAAATTCATAAAGGCTATGTTTGTGTTACAGGAAATATGTCTTTACTTTAAGATGTAATTTGCAATATTTTAGGGAATTTGGGCCACAGTGAAAACTGCAGAGGACACAAAAGCCTCTCAGCACTGTGCACACAGAGTTGTGCAACATAAAAAATAATGTGAATTAATGAATTTATTTTAAACTCTCTTTAGCATCGGCTCTATTATAGAATAAACAGACATGTCTGCCAAGCTATTCGTGGGACTCAGATTTCCCTCATATTAGAAAAATATCAGAATTTTACAAAATGCTGTTCAGGATTTTGAAGAAACATGTTTGTTGCCCACTAAACTATTTGATTCCACAGAGGGGAAAAAAGAATAAAAATTAGAGGGATTTTAAAAATAAAGATCTTAAAGAATAAACATAATAATAATGCCAATGACAACAATGTTTTGCCCAACATATGTACTTTACAGTAACATAACTGAGCAAAACACACCTGGCACCATATTTTAATTGTATATATATATATATATATCAAAAATAAAATTTAAATATAACATAATGCAAATATAATAAGGTGGGTGCCACTGCTGGTAGATTTGTCTTTGCTTCAATGTCTGCCTTTAAGAAAAAAAACAATTCTGTTATACTTTTAAATTATTCATATTCTTATTAGCCCTAGCTGCTAGCTACCAACTGAGTTATTATTATTTCTTTAAATGATAACTTAACTCATGGCTAATGTAGCTATCCAATATTTGCTAGTAGTTAAAGGGCTAACATTCATGTGTTCACTGGCCAAGTTGACTTTTATAATAATTGTTTAACACTTAAGTGTTGTTGAAGCAGGAGCTTTACCAACTTCATGTTTTTCATAAAGTGTTGTTCAGATTTGTGAAAATCAATTCAGCTGCTAGTGAGGTGAGGGGCTGTATGCTAGCTGTGTAAAGTTGTGTGCCATCTGGAGGAGGCAAAGGCCGCCCTGATGGGATCAATACTTTTGCAAATGAGTATCTAATCCATCCAATCTCGTTTTTAATATCTGAGCCTATTTTTTTAACAACCTGATTGCCCACAGCTGCCGCTGAGTCAGTCTTTCCTTTGACTTTAATAAACACCTGTAGGCTTATATGTCACATAGAAAAAGCAAGAGCAATGTGCATTTACACACATGACACAGTAACAATAACTTAAAATGTGCATCGGTCAGGACAAAAGAAAATGTTGTGTTTTCTTTGAGGAAGCTGTGGAAGGAGTCCGCTTCATCGCTAACAAACCTGTGCAAACCTGAAACCTGTCATACACAGGTTTCAGGTTTGCACACTGACCCATTTTGTAATAAAGCAGCTCTTCTCTGCATAAATCCTGCAGTCAACTTGAGCCTTGCTGTATAATGTTTGTAGATTATTCACTGACTAATCATTTCTACTCTGTTTTGAGCTGTGAATTTGCCCTCCTCCTCATAGACTGTCCTGGGCATTATTGATGTCAAAAAGCTTTTTCTTTGCTTATAAAACTGGAAAAATGTTGTTTTTAGATAGTTTAGACAGTTAGTTTTGATTACCTGATAACAGTCCACTCACATCTGTGCTGTTTTCTGTGATTGCAACACCACTAATTTATTCCTCTCAGTAAATCTGTCTTTTTTGTGTAATCACAGACTCAGAGATAGTTATTATCCCACTGTAGCTGCCCTGCTTTAAAAGACTGCGATTTTACTGTTTGTGCTGACCTTAGCACTTTAATCAGACACTTTCTTTGACTGATAGAGCCTTTTAGCAGTGAAAGAAATTTTTTTAACCTTATATTGTAAAATTATATTGTATTGTAAAATTGGTCATTGGGTTATTTTGGGGGGATGGGGCTTAAATTATCTAGTATTTGCTAACTGTCTCCTTATGAAAAGAAACACAGCTCCAAATAAATGCTTTTGTGCTGCTTGTCTACTTTATTTGTTGAGCAGCAGCTTTTAACTTAGTGCTATTCCACTAGCTTAAAAAATGTAATCCTGTAAATTTAAACAGCAATTTTGGCAAAAACAAATGACATTAAAAAAGTGTATTTGATGTGGTGCTGCAGTTTACAGCTCTGACACCATGCATGCTAATATAGCCTGTGATAATGTGAGATGAGCACCAATAGTATCGGCTGATAATACATACCTCCATATCTATTACTCAGATTCAACTGTGTATTAACATAAAAAAATTATCATGTCTCCGTGCGTGTGAAATCCTGCCATAAACAATCTTCTTTTATGCGCATATGTTACCAGCCATAAAAAGTATCCAGAGCAGCACAGATCAGTGCCATATCATGTTATAGTCAAGACCGAGCTGTGCGACTCTGCTGTTTAGTACTGCCATTTAAAATGCAAGGGTTAGTACAAAAGGCCAGAAGCAAAGGAGACAGATCTGGTGATGCAATCGTAACCCTCTGAATATTCGACACAGACATGTAATTATAGCAGCAGCGGCAGCATGACGTGTGCATAGAGAAAGAGTACAACTGGTAAAGAGCTGGAATAGAAGAAGCGAGTCAGCAGAGTGAGGGTGTTATTTTTTATGTCTTATCCTGACCGCATCTTATTGGAGCGTGCGTCTGACATGGGAATTAATAAACCGCAGTAATTCTGTCTATCACTGATATAGTTACCATCCCATCGCCTTTAAAATCCTCCCATTCCCAGCGCAGTGCATGGCTCATCATTCATTCCCCTCTCTCTTTAAGTTATCATCACAGGGGTCACAGTTTCAGAACACCCTCTGTTTCTCTCCGTCCTCCATCTCTCTCCAGTCTCTTACATCCTTCTCCTCCTCCTTGACTCGTGTCAGACCTCATCAGAGCTGTGTAGCTGAACGAGTCTCCATTCACATTAACACTTCACCTCCATTAACGTTGCGTCTAGTTAAAGGCAGACGGGTAGGTCGAATGATAATGAGCATGACTGGACTTGAGAGTGGGATTCTGCTCACCTTAATCTTTCTCTTCACCCTGTTCCACAACCACAGGTGAGCGAGGACTGGAAGTATGTTGCCATGGTGATCGACCGCCTCTTCCTGTGGATCTTTGTGTTTGTATGCGTGTTCGGCACGATGGGCATGTTCATGCAGCCGCTCTTCCAGAACTACACAGCCAAGACCATCAACATGCCAGGTTGACCATTTTTCCCCAGCCACAATCACGCTGACAGACAGCTCCCCGACCAATCAGCACAGCAGGACATGGGCCGGAGGCGGGGGGTGGGTCTGGGTTTTAATGTGTCTATGGTACAGGAACCGGAACTGGAATAAACAACAATCACATCCATTACCTTTATAGTAACAGTTTTTGCAACAAACGATTTTTCTCCTATGAAGATAAAGAAAAACACCATCTTACTCTTACCTGCAGGTTTTTGGTTGTTGTTTTTTTTGTCCAGATGCTTAATGGTGTGACCTCTTTCTGGTGGAAAGGTCTCTCCCTGCTTCCCTCTTCAGCCAGCCAGGGAGTGAGGATTCTCCGAGTTATTCCTTGTTGAACCTTACGCCAGCTAGTTAACACCGCATTACACTGACTGCTTAAGTGACACGTGACATACCTGTCTTCAGCTACGACAGACGTTACTTATTCACTATGTTAATTGATGTCAGTATCAGAGAGGAAAGGGAAGTTTATATCAATATCAAGGTTCTTATACTCCCCCCCCCCCCCCCCCCCCAAAAAAAAAAAAAATCCACTCTGTCAGTAAACTGATTCAATATATTTTATCATAGCATAGCTGCTTACCACAGTATAGCATTGAGTATATATTATTAAGATTTCTCTATGTTTATTAGATCATGCAAGGATATGACGCTAATAGAGAGACTATGGTGTGTTGTATGATTGTATAGATATAACCAGAATGTGATATAAACTGTAATACACAGCCTGTGATGCGCACACTAACACAATATGTGTAAAAGCAACAGATTGTGAAGGAAAAATATATAGAAGGTAGTTGTACTTCGAAAAGAGCCAGGTTGCATTATTACATAAAAGTCAAAGGGATGAAGTAATAGATTATGCATGGACGGTTTTCTGCTCAGACTGTTGTGCACAGTAAGTAGAGAACAGCCGCAGCCTGCTGTGCCAGAGTGCACAGCTGCACTGAGACGAGTCTAGCTCCTGAGAAATTGAGGAAGCTGAGCCAAGAGTGTGGATATGGGCTCCTATTTGATGGGCGGTGGAACATGGTGGATTGATGGGAGGTGTATCATGGATATTAAGTCATGTCACAACTGTTCATTTTCTGTTATCAGAGCAGGACAAAGCCTCATTCGCTCGTCATTTTCTCCTCTCTCCTCTCCTCTCCTGAATATATAATTCTGCAGTGGATTTTGTTCGTGTATGTAATGTCCAGAACATATGTACACATGTACATCTGTGAGATACAGTGTCCAGAGGAGCATAACACATGTATGTATCCCTCCCATCCTTCCACCCTTTCAATTAATCTCTGCTGTCCTCTCTCCAGTCCCGCTCTGTTTATCTGGTCTTCCACGGGCGCTCACTTCTGACATTTAGTCCACTTAGAACAACAGCTAACTTCCAGTCATTAGTGCCGTATTCTTTTTGTGGCAGATTTCCACAATCTTCACAGGATCCCTGACAACAAAGACGATGCAAAAGGTCTTTTCAGGCACACATGCAGTCGGGTGGGGGGAATTAAATTTTTAGTAAACAAGAGCAAAATGCCAACAGGAGCAACAATGAAGCAGTCCTGGCAAGGCAATAAGTTGTGCAAAATCACAAGCAGAAAGGGTGAATGCCGAGGAGAAAAAAAAAGCAGGATAGGCAGAGACAAAAGACTCTTGTTATTAGTGCAATGGAAAGGTACGATAAACCTCTGGAAAAAGGCCATCTCCCCAGTCACTGTCATTTGCTACAGGTTTCCTGGCTTTATGCAGTCGTGTGACCAACTCTGCAGCTCAACTCAGTTTTGGACTGGAAGGCGTCTCTTGCTGTGTCTAGGGCGGATGGGATTACCCGCGGGGGTTCCCGGGCAGATCCCGAACAAGTGTGAAAAGCCTATCAGAGACCTGTGAAAACTGTAGGCTGCATGTCTCCACACGGAGAAAGTGCTGCTGTCCACTCTCTTCTCTTTCTCTTTTTGACCTTTCCACTCTCCTTCCTTTCTCTCTCACTTCCTCTCTCATTATGCTTTCCCATCTTTCACCTTCCCCTTCCTGACTCTAAAATCTGCTCCTGTGCACACCTTAACCAGTCCAATAAAGGTTGTAGGTTCAGATTAATCAAAGTATGTCTGCGTGACATGTTTTCACATGAAAGAAGGAAACATTTCCTGGCTTTCTAACACTGATGCTGGCAACTTCCTTTTTTATATGAACAAAAATGCACACACACTCAGTCACACAGTACTTTTTTTTCTCTTAGGAAGCAGGGCTTTTAAACAATAATGTGTTTAAAGCCCTGTCAAGGTCACTCTGGGTTCTGATTATTCTACTGTGAAAACAGGACTGTAGGTAGTTCTTATCTACACATATAAACCTGACATTTTTAGTGCAGAGAACCAGTTTGAATAATTCACACCACAGCAGGAATAACTGTCTCTCATATCTTACGCTTAGCAATACTTAAAGACAGCATCTTAGAATGTGTATTTCGTAAATACCACATAGTATCTCCGGTCTGCATCCATCCACCTCTGGCACAAACTGCTGTACCCATGTGGCAATGCAAATTAGAAGTAATGCACCAAAACCGCTGGATTCAGAGGACCACTTGCTGCCACCTGGTGCTCGTTGTTTGTTCATTCTCGTTCTCTTCTGTAATAATGCATAGCCAACTTGTTTGAGTAAAGGTCACATTTATTTTTTTCGGGGAAGGGGGGCATCCCTTACTTAAATGTGTGACAAGATGCACGAAAAGAGCAGAAAGAGAGATATTCACATATTCAAGAATGACAGCTCTTGAAACACTAAAGATGTTCACTTTGCAGTAATATTACAGTTTGAATGAATTCAAGAGACATTGAAGACAAAACACAACATTTATTTCTCTATTAGAGGTTTGTTTGTGTGTGTATCTGTGTGTTTGTGAACTTGAGGTCCATGACAGGATGTCCCAAACGGGCCTTCTCTCTCTCCTTAAGTGCTTCCTCCCTGGAACATGTGGGATTTTTAAGTGGAGACTCTGGGCGAAGGGTGTGTTCACTTCTTCTCTTGCTTGTCATTGTACTCCAGGAAGAAGTCGTTACAGGCCACAGTGAGAGCTCCAACCAAAATGATGAACTCTGTAAAATCTACCTCTCCATCATTGTTGGAATCCAGGTCTCCCATAATCTTATCCACAGCTTCCTTATCCTGGGCATTCTGCACGTATCAAGATACAAAAAAAAGCAATGTCTTTTCTGTACACATAATCTACATTTGCATCTTCTCTTCCTAAGTATGAACATGTGCTTTCTTACCCCCAGATAGCTGCCAAGCTCTTTGGTAAGCATTTCTTTGAGCTCACCCTTGCTCAGTGTATATTTGTCCCCGTCATTTCCAGAGTACTTATGGAAGGTCTGGATCATGAGCTGCATGGCATTCTCCAGGGTGGAAGCATTCTCAGAGTTAGGCAAAGACATTCTGTAGAGGAACAGAAGGGTGGGTTGAAGATACAGTAAGAACAGTTCATGTCAGTACATGTGCTCTGTCAAGCATTGGGGGAAGCATGGAAGTCTAATGCAGAAAAAAATCAGGTGAGAAAAACCTGTCTGTCGTTCTGTTTTGCACTTAAATGTGTTTGCAAATATGCATTCAAGTAAGATGAGTTTTGCACACAGTATTTGGGCAGAAACCTTATCTAGCTTAACAGTTTCTTCATCGTGTCCTGGCCCTGATAAGATTTTGCCACAGATAAAAGGATCCTGCTCTGCCAAGGTTTTTGAACCTCCGGGAGTCCGGACATAGTCAGCAGCAACCGGACATGTGAGCCAGCTGATAAGAGTGAAACTCTAAGCTGGTTAAAAAGCCCATCCACTGGAGAAGATGTATCGGGGACACACAGTGGCAACCTGATCTGGCTTTTACTTTAGCTTTACCGGATAGCAAAAAAAACACCACAAACAGGTGTAGGTCCTACCTTTGTTGAACCTGTATCACCTGTGAACTGTGAAGACTTTTCCTAATTGTCAATCACAGCTTATAGTAGTTTTCACATAGATTTTATTTCCCAAAACAAATCAGCAGGATGTAAAAATGACTAAAAATGCATTTTTGGCATGCTATGTCTTTCCGATGTCTAGTTAACCAGTGAAATTGTTTTTTATAACTTATCAGTGAATCAACTGAAAGTTCTCCCTGTCCTTAGTGCTCTACACGAAGGTACTCGACAAGTGATGAACTAACAGACATGCTCTAGCTGCATCAGCACCAGTATGCAATCATAATTGGGAAAAAAGACAACAGAGAAATGTGGAGACAGTTGAAATCTGTCCCTCTGTTTCTTACCTGAGTGGAGGATTAGTGCTGGCCTGCTGCTCAGGTGCAAAGAGAGGAGGTAAAAGCAACTGTTAAGGAGGATGAGGACTACACCGTCTTAAATACATCCCTTACTCCACCCATCCCACTTACCCCTTCCTCCTCCTTCTCTACCCCCTCCACCTGTTGCCCCTCTCCTCTCTACCTTCTCTGTTTACGCCAGAGACACCTGCTATCCGCTAATTGGACATACACAAGAGCCGGTTGCAGCTACAGAAAGACTTAAGGTAAATTGAGGTATTCACAATAAGTCTACAAGCCAAACCTGCCCTAATGTGCTCAAATGTGTTGAAATAAGAAAACTCACTAAAAAGAGAAGAAGTGCTGGAGAAAAGATCTATTTGTTTCCAAATATTCATACGTTGTCTAAACTCACTCGACCAACTGCGCGCTCCAAGCACAATGGGCTGTTGTGCAGTGACAGTGACATATTGCTTACCGTGTCACAGGTTGCTATTGAAATAGTGGATTACCCTGCTCCTCTGTTGTGCAACCGCTTTGTACTTCATGTCAAAACAAAGGAAAGGCTTGCAGGAAGTGCTTAAAATACTGCTATACCAAGGCAAAGATTAATAACTCAATAGCTTATCCAAAAGCACCTGGTTTCAAGCAGCAAAAACATTGTTAGGTTAATTGTAGGGGTAGGATGTTCACTGGAGGAGGGGAGTGCGGCGGAGGCTCATGCTTGTTATATTATCCGAAGGATCAGAGTAGCACCGATGAATGAAGCCATCGCACCTGGCAGTCATGCAGAGAAATCCCCACACAAAGGAGAACATGACAATGCGAGGACACACACACACACGAGCACTTTCACAAGCTTGTTCACACCTTTGGCTTCAAAATACACCATACATGCAACAAAAAAAAAGCACAAATAAAGACATATTTGAACAGGAACAGAAAAAATTCTTGAAATAGTTCAAGACACACCTTTAAAGCTGCACACCACCCTTACACAAACCACGTGAAGAAAACCGAGAAGCAAGAACAGAGAACTGGAACAGAAACATACTTTAAATAGTTCGTGTGAGGCATCCACCGGACTTGGAGACATCTGGATAATGGTGAGAGCGAGAGCCAAAGACCATGAAAGTAATTGCGTTTCTGAATGAATGATAGACAGGCTTGTGCTTAAAATTAAACATTAAAGCTTTTCATATGAAGAGATCATGTTTTAAAGTGCAGTGATGGTAAAGCATCTTCTCATTAATGAGTCTTTGGAGCATCATACTGTGCCAGTAAGGGGGGTAGCACGGAGTGTGTGTGCACATTCGTATACACCGAATGTATAGAGTTGCTGAGTGAAGGGTGGTGCACAATAGAAAGTGTAGACTGTATATCAGGATCAGGTTGCAATAAGTGATACATCTAAAGGGTGCTGAGTTTGACTAGTCGGGCGATCGTGGCTTAAGAGTTGGGAGTTCGCCTTGTAATCGGAAGGTTGCCGGTTCGAGCCCCGGCTCGGACAGTCTCGGTCGTTGTGTCCTTGGGCAAGACACTTCACCCGTTGCCTACTGGTGGTGGTCAGAGGGCCCGGTGGCGCCAGTGTCCGGCAGCCTCGCCTCTGTCAGTGCGCCCCAGGGTGGCTGTGGCTACAATGTAGCTTGCCATCACCAGTGTGTGAATGGGTGGGTGACTGGATATGTAAAGCGCTTTGGGGTCCTTAGGGACTAGTAAAGCGCTATTTAAATACAGGCCATTTACCATTTTAGTCAGGGATGTCGCAGCTATATTTAGCAAGTGCTGCTGGAAAGGAGCGGGCATGATTTAATTAGTGTCAAATCATGACAGAGAAACTACTGCACTTATAAAGTACTTCCGCACATGTAGAAAGAAAGGAAATGTATATGAGAAAGGGAGGTTCAAAGGTGAAATCTTAAAAGACTGACAAATGTGCAACAGCAGCAACCACAGACCAAAAAAAAAACAATTTAATTTTAATATAAAGCTTTTATTTTGAAAACATTGGTATAAAATGTAGGATTGGTATAAAAAAGACCAGCTCAGAATCCTTCAGTGACAGTGTTACTACATAAAGGTTCATTTGGACAGACATTAAGATCTAGTATAGCCGGTTAACTATCTCAGAGAAAATCATTATGATCTGATGTATACATGGTGGCTGGAATGTTTGGAAATGAAAAAAAAAGACATTTAATAAGCTCAAAAAGAAAAAAACATGGCTGAATGCAGATCCTCTCCAAATACTGCAACTTCAAGAGCATCTACGATGAATCTGGATTGCTTTCAGTCTTGCGCTGACTCATGGAGTTAGCCAAGTAACCTATCAGGGTAAGGTATTCCTCGAAGCTGACCTTTCCATCGCTGTTTTCATCCAGTCCCCTCTGCATCTCCTTAACAGCAGAGGAGTTGCTTGCATCCTGAGTTTAAAAACAATAAAACAAATATTAAAGAGATTAGAGATTACAACTGCTTTTAAATTCATGTTCTAATATACTGGCAGCATGACGGACAACCACAAAACACTTACTTCCATGACACCACTGAGGTTTTTCTCCACCAGTTTCTGGAAAGATTTGCTGTCTAGGTTCTCCTTCCCCCTGGAAGATTTAACAAACGTGGTCACCAACGTCTTAATAGCGGACTCCATATCTGTATAAGAGAGTGAGACAAGGACAAAGCAGAAAAGAGAATTTAGGACAGATAAGGACATATCTTAGAAGACTCTCAGACTCTCAAACACTGTGCCATGAGATACTTTTCCTGTGAACTTTAATAATATCATAATGCAAAAAACTAAACAGAGCATTGAGTGGATGAGACGCTTATTTCATATTGAGCATTTCATGCTTTGTTTGGTTCTGATTGTGAAAAAGAGTAATGTCAGCTGTGAGTTTGTGGAAGGCTTGTGCACAACTATGTGACCTTTAACTCCATACAACCAAATTATAAAGCATATTATGATGTATTTAAATTGACAAACATGTCATTTATAATACCTGATGATTTTAAAAAGGCAAAACCCAGACAGAAAAAAAATCCCCCTAAGACCCTCTTGTCCTCTGTGGGAAGAACAGAAGTGAAGAGGAAATCCTGGGATTTCTTCTGACGCCACATTTGCAATAGTTTGACAAACAGATAACATGTGCTTTCTTTTCAAAATGGTGCAGCTTCCACGTTTTCTAGGGACAAGGGAACTTAAGTGATCATTCATTTATTCATATATTTTTTGCAGATAATATGATAATATTGCTAAAAATCTAATTGTTTCTTCAATGTCAGATTCTTAACTTCACATCAGTGGGATTGCAGAAATGTACAGTATTTTCTAACCCCCTAAAAACAAACCTTTTACTCAGTGTCCTTTGCAGTGGGCAGCAAGACTTACTAACTCCCATTTTTAACCATTTGTCCCATTCAGAAACCAGAGGACCAAGTGAGGCAGGAAGGACTTTACTCATACTTGTAGAAGCGAAGTCAGACTTACAGATGTCAGCGGACGAGGTGGACAAGGTTGAGAAGTTAGGGCGGGAAGGCGAGAGCTCAGAGGACATACCAGCTTCTGAGGAGCCTGAGCTGGGATTAAGTGACCCATGGTCATGACAAGCAATGTGTAATGTGGAAATTTAACAATTTATTCATTTAACAAGCAGGGGCCTCAGTAGCATACGGAAGAACCATACACAGCCACGACAGCCTGGCACCTCCTCCTCATGCTGCTCACAAACTTGGTCCAGCTTGGTCTGGGATGGCATCTCATTCTTCAACCAGCAATTGTCACAAGTCAGCCAGTGTGGTTGTGTTGGACGCTATGGCCCAAACAGCGCGCACAAGCTGATCCCACAAGTGTTTAACGGTGTTGAGGTCAGGGCTGCAGGCAGGTTCTTCCATCCTCTCCACACCCAAATTCTTCAGATAGTCGCTGATAAACCCTGCTCTGTGGGAGCGAGTGTTGTCACGTTCGAGCACAGAGGTCAGTTGCTAAACCTCATCTTGATATCTTTGTATTGCGAGTGCCTCCAACGACGACAATCCATGTTTATCCAGTGAGGGAGATGCTGCCTCACAAAATCACACCTCCTCTACCCTATTGGTGCAGCAATCAGAATGGTTGCTGCACCAGTGATGAAGGATGGTCATATCAGCCTTCCTGGCAGTTCTATGAGACCAGCGACTGGCTGTGTGCTGTCTTTTCTGGATTGTCTGGGTAGAGACCCCTCGGCCATACCGTCCTGCAAACCTTGACTGCAAATCTGTTAAAGGCTGCCTCTGGTTCCTAAGTGCTAATAGGGTGAGGAAATGATCTTCTTATGTAGTAGCCTTCTTGGGACGTCTATTTCGTGGCCTGACTCTGATATAACCTGTTAGATGGAGCTTGGCCTTCAGTTTGGAGATGGCACTGAAGAACAATCCAAATGATACTGCAAATTGGTTTTGTGCAACACCCACTTGAAGTTGTCCTATAGAACAAGCCTAATTCAGATCAGTCAAACATGGCGTGCTTGGAGTAGACACCAGTTGACCGCTGTAGCAAGGCCTGCTAATCACAGACAGTTAGACACTTGATAGCCAGAACTGGAGTACCAAAAGTTCAAAACAAGAGTCAGTAGCAGAACAAGCTATTTGGCATTAGCAGAGAAGATTTGGCAACTTTTTCATGGGCGCAACCCATGTGGTACTATTTAGGGGGAAATGAACAGACTTTAATGGTATAAGATTTCCCAAGAAGCATTGTTACAACAAATAAATAACAGACCAATCCATGACTTGGATCCGGATACACCGAGTCCTTATTATAGCTAATTTAATAAGTTGAGACATATTCTTCAAGACTGGGCAGTCCATTGAAGTAACAAATGAGATTATTCTTTTTCAACATCAGAGGAGAAAATTATGTGAGATTTCTGTTAAACAGCGTGCAGGAAGGCTGCCTTAATCTGCTGAGACCAGTGAAGGTCTGTGCACTGTAGATGAGCTGATGTTTCCTTTCCCACAACTTCAGAGCCCCGCCTTGTTGTCATCTTGCTTGAGCTCAGGCTCCTTAAAAGCCTGAATGTCGTCCTCTGAGCGTTTGCCTTGCTTTTTTAATCAAAAAGTTCAACGATGTGAGGTTTTTTTTTAGTTTTTTTTTAAAAACAATGTTTATGTGTTCAGTCGTAACTGTTTTAATGTTAAATAAAAAGAACTTTTTTAGCAGAAATGAAACCAATATCATTTCATCACATCATTCTGTCATCACGCAAGACTCCATGTTCATGACAAGGGGCAAACAATTAAACAAAGAAAAACAAAAAATTTAATGAATAACAATTTTTTTTTCTTCTTTCAACTACAACACTTAAAATACCTTTTAAAAAATCCTTGTTTGATATTTAGAGTTTTAGAAAATTATTGTTCAAGTGGATTTTGAAAGTGCATTCAAATTGGTTTATGTAAGTGTCAAAAATGTGAGACACACAATTGACGTCAGCACGGAAGGGGAAGAGGGGGAATGGGGAGCGATGAGGGGACCCAGGTTGGATGCTGGTGGAGGTAAACAGAGCAAAAGAGAGGGAGTGAGGGGAGGCTGAAGAGATGGGGAGTCTCTAAAGGTAAACACAATGGGAGCTGTGATCTCTGACGGTGGACATCTGATCCCCAAAAGCGAACAGGAGGCTGCGAGATCAGATTACTGCCTAATGCCCGACTGCAGCAGCACACACTACCGCGCACTGTAGGAACACAAGTACGCACTGAAATATGTCACCCAACTAGTGAGCCAAACACTAACAGATAACCTGAATGCCAACGTCACATCCTGCACTCACTGAGCAAACCAAAAGCAAACCATTTACAATCTCACTGGATGCCAAATCCGGTAGCTCTAATAAATAAAAAACAGCAACATCAACACAGCACACACTGGAAATATGACAGAAAGCTAAAAAACAAAACTCTACTGATCTATTTTAAGCTTGCAACTAATTAATTCCATTAGTCTGTTTTTAAAAGCAGGCACAATAATAAAAACAACTATTTAAAATACTGTAATTAATGATGATAAAATAACATTTAGACACTGCAGTTACAGAGTCCCGGCTCACTGTCACACTGTCAGGGTTTTCTGAGACATTTCAACATAGCCGTGCCATTATTAGGAACACTGGTGCTTTCCCCACTGTGACAAATATCTGCTGTGAAAATGTCTGTGGTTTCATATGTGACACAGAGATGATATATATACATATATTTATATATATGCATATATATTCTCAAATGAGCTGGTGGTGCATGCTTTTTATTTAAAATGCAACGCACCAAGAAAAGGCAGGAACTGCTCCCAGCTGCAAAGGATTACAAGTAATTGTGGTAAAAAAAAAAAAAAAAAAAAGATCTGGGGCCACGTCAGAGCCCTGTACCTCTAACAAATAAACAACTAACAAAAAATA
Source organism: Aulonocara sp. 'chitande type north' Nkhata Bay (assembly GCF_057382095.1). Classification (NCBI taxonomy): domain Eukaryota; kingdom Metazoa; phylum Chordata; class Actinopteri; order Cichliformes; family Cichlidae; genus Aulonocara; species Aulonocara sp. 'chitande type north' Nkhata Bay. Next base: position 28,193,626 of record NC_141354.1, on the reverse strand, counting down.
ACATGTAAAAAACAACACAAAGAAATAACCATAGTAATTTGACTGAAGTACACAATTACTATGCAGATTAATCAGGGAGATTTTCAGTTATTTTCTGTTGCATGTGCACATTATGTTTCCAAGCACAATTTGACTAACACAGGGGTCTTTTAAGGTCACTCCCATGAAGTTTTCTCTTGTCTCAACAAAGTAGAATTCCAAGGCAATGGCTCGCAGAAAACAAAAGCCCTGAATGAAAGCTGAAGATACTTGAGCAGCATTGATAAGTATCTCAGCAGCGTGGGGGCGAGGTCTTGCTGCAGGATTTCCAGTGTGTATTGGAAACTACCACAAAGCAGCAGTGGACACTGGATGGGTAATAATCATTGGTGCCTGGAGTGATGTTGCTGAGGTAACTTTAGAAGCTGGTAAATCTCCCATCTGACACTGATGTCATGCCTCACCGCTCACACTACTCACCTACTCTGGCCCACACGAGAACACATAGACATACAGAAAGACGGAAAAGCACACACACATATGCAGAAACACACTCATCTAAAGAAGGACAATGCCAATTAGGACTTCTGTTGCATTAACCTAATTACTGGGTGAATGAGAGCAGGCACCCAAACCCTGGATTTTGTTTCATGTCTCCCTGCCATGCCAGCACACACTGACACACACACACACACACAACTCTTTTCAACATTCAAGTTAGCATCTGTCATCAGCCTGCTGCTCATTATTATTTAATACGTTACTATAATTGTCTTAACACCTTCCTAACATCCTCCACAAGTCAAACAGCTCGGGAGCAGGCTGTTTACAGGCCATATATCAAAATGCTCGACAGGCCACAATCCATTAGCATCTCTCCTGAATGTAACAAGATGAGCAGAAAACCAAGAAGGCTCCAGTATGAACCGGAGACATCAGGGCCACAAAAATCCAAAATGAGTAGAAAGGAACATGTGGCAGGGCCGTATTTGTCTGATAAGGGCAGGGAGCGTGTAATGACGACAATCGTGGCTCTTGTACAAGCTCTTAGTGCATACACATTCCAACTCTGAGTGTGGAGATGGTGATTAGAGAGAAGGCAGTTAGTTGTCAAACAGAAGCAATGTGTTTTCTAGTGATTTGTCAGTTGCAAGTGTAATGATTAAATGGAAATTGAAACATCTGATACAGACATTTGAACAGGAATATACTTTTCATATTGTTGGTATGAGGGTTTTTTTTTAATGACATTTTTTTTGCATTTTACACAGAGTGGTTCAGCAGCTGCTAATGTGCTTGTGAGCATCATGGATTATTACCAGTAAGAGAAGAGAAGAGCTAGATTTTCCTGTTTTAAACATCTTTAGAAGCCTAAAGTTACAAAATCATCCAGCACTCACAAAAGAAAAAAAAAGAAGAATTCAAGTTTTAAACAATAAATATTAAATAAATGAATAATGACAGTTATTTTTTATATCACCGGTGTATTATAACATGCAGCCCATTAAGCTCCCTTAATGGGCTGCATACACACTGTAGCTACATGAACTCCTGAATTAACGGAATAACATGAATATTGAGCAGACCTAGCAAAAGAGAGGGAGGTAATGTGAGGTAATGTGAGGTAATGAGCGCTGAAACTAGATGAGACTTGTCATGTGCAAACCAGTTTTAACCCAGTAAGTCCATCTAACCCACCCCTCACTACTCCACTAAAGAAGGCAAACTGAGAACGCGAAAACCGAGAAAGTTTGAGCATGCTTCCCATCTCAGACCAAACGGATCTCTCTCTTTTTTTTCCGTCTTCTTCTGCGATGGCAACGGACGTGAGCAACCATTGATCCTTGACCAGCTCCACCCTGGTCGTGTTGTTTGCACTAGGTGTGACTGACTCACTTCCCCCGTGAGCATACCTGTCATCGCCCAGGTCGCTATTTCTCCTCTGCTTCATTAACTACACCGGGTCGAAGCCATTCGAGTCTCACTACCGGAGTCTTATCATAACGTTAATAATTCACAGTGATGAGAGCCAAATCTGGCTGTCGTTACAACGGTCACATTATGACTGACTAACGGGGCGATAACAGCCTCGGCGCACACGCCAAAACTAGTAAGCGCCGCGCGTAACGGAGATGTTAGGGGCTTGCCCACGTCGCACATTTACATTTAGCCCTAACTAATCCTCACAATTTGTAGAGTGACCACAGGCAGGAGTGACACACAGCAGATAAATAAGTAAACGCGACTCGAGACTCCGGTTTCTGTGTAAGTGTAAAGGGATTGGGGTTACATTACCAAGAAGATGAACCCGATCCCTGTGGCCACCAAGCTGGGTAATGACAATAGAGAGGCTGGCAAGTAATAGAAAATTGATGCCACGGTGCAGAAAATAAGTTCAAGTTTTAAATTTTTTGTGTTGAGTAGAAAGGTTTGAACTCGCAATTTAAAAAAGAAACAGCTGAATTTATTAATGAAGAGAACTCGTAATGGAGAGAGAAAAAAGCACTCACCTTTGAGAGCGAGAACAAAAGCCTATATAAACTGTCTCAGCAAATGCTCTGCTTCTTTCTTTCAGATCCTCCTCGCAAGGCTTCCTCTAGATTAAGCAGCTACACATATCTTTTCCGTGATTTAACTTCTGACTCAAGCCAGTTTTTTTCACAGTTTTAGGGCGTGTGCCTGGGAGAGGAGGAATGTGGAAAGAGGCGCAGCTTGAGCAACGCAGCAATATTTTCTTAACAAAGATTTCCGTTGTTCCACAAAAGAGTCTAAAAAAGCGTTTTTGATTACAAAAAACTTGCGGCCTTTCTGCTTCTGTTTTATACTCACACCCGCATCTTTGCTATTTTTTTAAATATATACATGTATTATATTATATTGTACTTTTTTTCTGGCACAACACAGTTTCTCTCAACAAGTAGGGACAAGAGCGCGCGCATGTTTTAAGCGCGTGTGTGTTCAAAGTCTTACGAACAGACAGATGCAGTCAAGCCACACCCTGAAAGTGGTTCAAAGAGTGGAAAGATGGAGTTATGTAGCAAAAAAGAAGACACCCCCCCCCCCCCCCCCCCCCCCACACACACACACACACACACACACACACATACAAAGTAACGAATGAAAGACTGGACAGCAGAGAACACAGAACTATCCTGTTACATTTTATTCAGATTTTTCCCTAAACACCACCTCTGTTGGCGTCCGGAGGGGAGATGATGATTTCCAGGAATTAGGAAGCCAGGAATGCGCACGCACGCACACACACGGCTGTAACACACTACATTCCTATTCTGCAGTTTCATCATAGGACTGTGAGCACGCCGGGCTTAAAGCATGTGTGTTTTCGCTGCGGGCTGGGATTTGTTCTAAAACTACCGAAACCGTGTAGTGTTATGTAAAAGTGAAGTGACTGAATCTACCTGAGAGCCTCTTGAAACATGGGAGGTGGAAATGAAACACAAAGTATTGACTAAAAACACATGACTGTGAAACTGAAACGGGCTTTAGGGTGTTTTTCATCTGGCTGAAATCCCGTTTTTTTTAACTACATGGCACACAGGCGACACAGTAACACACAGAACTGCGAAAGAAAGAGTATCCGAGGACACTCTTATTGGCTAAACCTCCCATGCTTGCTCGCAAGTTGCCCAATCAGCTGCCAGAATTCCAAGAAGTTGAGCTCTCCATCATTGTTCTTGTCCAATGAGCTCATAAGTTGGTCAATGGCAGCAGGGTCATCAGCTTTCTGCAGGAAAACAGGAAATCACATGTATCCAATATTAAAAAAGAACCGTCTCAGTCCGTGGATAATGCAAAAAATTCGGTTAACACTGGTCATGTGTATGGAGCGAGAGATCAGAGGCAAGCAGAACACACTGGCATGCAAACGAGTTAAAAAAAAAAATCATGCTTCATCAGCAGAAGTGGTTTGGCACAGAACTCTATTGACTCTGTCCCCATCTAGTGGTCATTGCGATTATTACAACTATTCAAACAAGAAGAAGCATGTGGAATTTTCCACACTGTGGGTAAAGCAGGCCTTTATCCTTCGAACATGTAGAGCACAGACAAGACAGTCTCAACAACGCAATACTTTTTTTTTTGAGGGGGGGACATTTAGTGTGAAACATTAAATGGAGAGTAATATCCTGTCCCAATATGAGATGATGCAACTGCTCATTCATGGTCAAGATCACAGGCAGGAGAGCTGTTAAATGACTCAAAACTCCAGTAAGACTGCAACTGTTGATGAGAGCTCACATAGATGATGACTAACGCTTAATAACATCAGCTTCCCCCTTATGATTAATTTCGTGAGAAACAAAACTCAGTTTGAGTAAATTGAGTCTCCCTGATTATACTTTAATAATGAAACTGCGGGTCTTCAAACTGATATCTAAGTATGGTACTTTGTGTTGCATCTGGTCTTTTTTTCAGCGTAGTCAGCGTACAATAAGTGCTAACAGTTAGTAGCCTGCAGCCTAAATCCGCATATAAACTGTCTGTAAGTACAGAACCAATAGTCAATGCAAAAAAGAAAACAGGCATCTATAGAAATAGAAAATGTAATAGATACTTAAGTAAAGCCACCAACCTGCTGTGACTATTAGATCAATGAATAAGAGGTACAAATGAAACTACTGTGCACTGATTTTACCTTGACGAAGTTAAGGAGCTCTGATGACACCAGTCTGTAAAACTCATCTCTGCTCAGCGTGTCAGAGGAACCATCCCTGCCAGCACAGGCCTTTAATGGTCGACTCTTTTAAAAGCATATACTGAAGTTCAACAGAATTCTAACATTGATTTGGAATAAAAGACAGTGGAAACTCACCAGCTGTGTGTGTGTAGGTATTTGGTGAGTACAAACGTCTTTCTTCTCCTTTTGTACCCTGCTGTTGACGGATTAAGTAGATAAATCATTGGAATTGTTAAAAGTGTAAACCATATTTCCAAAGAAACCACAAATGTTTTTCCATGACACAGCTGTGTTTTCAGATGCACACACAGCTTGTAGCCAATCTTTGAAGAAGGATGGATTACTAGATGCATCATCTCATTCAGGAAAACCACCACAAGACTGAGTGGTGGTTTTCCTGAATGAGGATGAGGTTAACATTAACATTCTGCGCTGCCTGTGAACTATTTTTAATCATTTTTGCAGGTCATCCCAGTGCACAGACAGTTTATTTCCTTTGCTTCTTGTGAGTATGAAAATGTGGGCAGAATGCTGTGGAGAGCAAAAAGTAGAGCAGTACATCAGGTATATAATTATACTGTCTGTATATGGAAACTTTTGAATGAGGATGAGAATGAGGCACTTGGGTTTTACCTCATAAAATTTTTTTTTTTAAACTCTAAAGCTCTGACAGGATGTGCACAATTGGCATATTAGGGAGGCAGTTAGCACTAACAAGCACATCGGCTTTATCATCCAAATATCCCCTCTTCTAGTTTTTGTTTCTCTGCTGTATGACGCACACACCCAGACACACACATCTTTATCCCCTTATACTTGAAAAAGCAGTATTTAGTTCTCCTCCTTCCATTCCCTTGGCTGTCATTGGGGAAGGAGAGTGTGGCAACTAACTCAAAATAAATGGCTTAGTGAGGGGGCTGGAAATTGCTTCCCTACACACAGTCTTATAAAAGCATCGGTGCTTACAGTGGGCCAATGCTTCTAGTTGTTTTAAGATTGATATCCTGGGACTGTAGCTGCAGGTGTATCTCTGTCTGAGGACATGTCTTAAAGTTCTAAATTGCTACTTAAGTCTACAACACCAGCATTTGGCCTTGAGGCAAACATCATAGGCCTAAAGGTTTTAAGCTAAATATAAACTTAAATTACTGCCTTGGGGTTGTAGGCCATTCCCAACCAATCAATTTAGGCCCACATGTGTCCACATTTATTATTAAATGAAGTGAATTCAGTAGATTAGTGTCACCAGTTCAGTTTCTGACCAAATTTAAGTAAATACGTTCACAGCCTGTTATTTTGTAAAAGACTGTCCTGAAACATGTTCTCTAGAAAATTGACATGTAGTGGTGAAGCCGACCTTTGACCCTTAGGACATGAAATTTCACAGCTTAATTCATTTATGCAGTAGTTATGCAGTGGTTGGCCTCACAGTAAGAAGGTCCTGTGTTTAAATCCACAGCTATTTTGGGCCCCATGCTGAGCCTGCACAGATTCTCTCCAGCTCCTCTGACTTATTCCAAACCTAGACATGGGGTGAGGGTGCTCGTGGTGGTGCATTCCAGTGTGCTCCTAGTGCCAGTCCCAAGCCAGGATAAATTGGGAGGGTTGTGTCAGGAAGGGCATTCTTTGCCAAATCAAATATCATCAAGAATGAGATTTCCATAGCAGATTGGGTGCAGCTCGGGCTACTAACGATCGCCTCTGGTGCTGTTGGCCAAGAGCATGCCACCGGAAATTATGCTACTGTTGGCTGAAGACAAAGGAAGAAATGTGTATATCAGACAAGGAAATGACTCAGCTGGATAAAGTTAAGAAAAATGGATGGATGGATGGATGGATGGATGTACACAATAGGAAGGGACAATAGATTAAAAAAATATATATATCCTAATTTCTTCTCTATTTAAGATTAACTTAAAATAAGCAGGTATAAAGGCTGCTATTTGCTGAAGCAAAGTTAATGAAACAGTTGATGTACAGACAGACTACATTAGGATAAATGTTCACTAAGAAACAACTTCTTGTTCTCAACCTTGTAGAATTGTCTGTATCAGTGTGGCACAGCAACAAAGGCACCCCGAGCTCAATGCATCTAATAAGATGAGTTTGGCAATGTGGTGTGGTTTAATGGGTTGAACAAAGAGGTGGAGCAGGCTGGCACACAGCTACTAATCATGATCCCTCCTTTATAGTCTGTGTGGGCCCAGAGGAGTGACGCACGAATGAAAGGCAGTGGCGCTGCAGCTGGGGCAAAGTGTCGGAGCTGTTTGAGTCTGTAAATAGTGTAGAAAAAAAAATACAGTGTGTGGCAAGAGCCCGTGGCTTATCTGTCATCACTATGGAGAACTTGTTACAGCGAGCATACACTTCAGGAAGTATTCTTAAAGACTAAACAGGTGAGTTAAAGGAAGACAGAGTCAAGTATTATTCATCACAGAGAGGAATTACATTTATTATTTTTTAATGCCAAGAACATGGGAAAACACAACTGTAATGACATTTAAAGTTCTCTGTGCTACCACACGCTGTGTGGCAACCTTTGAAGAAAAAAAACAAAACAATCTCTATGGTGCTGAAGGCCTTTAAATCTGCTACATTTCATAAGTTTATCCACACGTAAAGAGATAAAGAAAGTATTTTTGAAAACATGTCTTAAGTACCGTCACCAACCACAAACAAATGTTACAGTCATCACAAAGCAATAACTTAAGGACATCTGCACAAGCTCCACACCTGAACAGCAATAAACATGCTCAACATGTCAAAATCTCATGTGCCCATCAATTCTCTAGATTTCACCTATAAAATAAGTTAGACATTTGTAGATTTAAGCAAGTTCCTAAACACAAGCATAATGTATGTACAAACACAAGTGTCATGACTACAGACCCTCGCTCAAGTCGTTCAGCAGTCCATGCTTAATTAACAAAATCAGCCATGATCAGCGAATAAGCAGATTTTAAAAGTGCACAGTGCCGCTTGCAGAAAATAGTGAAAGTGTGGTGTTTGAATAAGACTGTGCAGCATCTTTTAGAAATCTTATTGAGAGCAACAGTGTAAGAGAATTGTGAATAGCAATGACTTTCACACTAACGGACATTCACAGTAGCTGCAGGTGGTCGGTCCCAAATAAACAGCTGTAAGTAAATGTTCATACATTTAGTGGGACTGTTTTAGGCTAGCAATATTTGTCTGTCACCATCTAAGATGTATGATGCAGATTCTTAAAATATCAGACTCAGCACTTCACACACACGATGTACGTTCAAGCCCTTCCTATGTAACAGTGCATTAAGTGTTTGCATATGAGCACTCAAAAACAAACAAACAAACAAAACAAAAAAAAAAAAAAACCCCACAAGTGGACAGCAGATGGAGGTAAAACACAAAAGGTCGTCCTGCAAAAAGCATGACAGGTTGATAAATGTATACTTTAAGCCTTTGTGGTCCAATAAGAAATGTTCCCTTTGAGTAAACCCTCGCTCGCTCTGACTCCTTTTAGCCACTTTTGACAGATCCATCAATTCTATCATTTCATCAGCCACGTCCTTGTCCGCTCTCCTTTCCCCAGTCCCCTTTGATTCTCTCCTCTTTCTCTCCACCTCCTCGCAATGAAAACTTTCTCATGACTTCTCTCTCAAACTCCTCCATTTCATCCTCTATGGCGCCATCTTGTTCCCCATCCTCGTCCTCTTCCACCATGTCTTCTAAAATATCGCTCAAATCTTCAACAAAATCTTGAAAGCTCATCTGATCATGAACAAAAACGCCATCCTTAAAAAACTGCGTGGCCAGCTTTTTGAGCTCCTCTCTTTTGGAATCATCGACACCTGCCTGCTCTGCCTTAGCTAGATAGGTTTGGAGGATGGCCTCAAACTCGGGTAAGTGGACAGGGAGCAGCCGCTCAGCCTTTGCACAGGACTCCAATGAGTCGCACTCCTGTGAAGGTTTAGGACTGTGCTGGAGACGCTCTCTCTGCTGGACCCAGTACTCAGGCTGCCCCATGGAGGGTTTGCGGTGTGTATGAGGCTGCTTTTGGTCTCCGTATTGATGTTCTTCCTTTTTGCCATGATTATTTTTAACCTTGTATACATCTTTGCTTTTCTGGAATTGCAATTTGTCTTTTTTCCAGTCTTCATTATGCTTCTTCTCCTTCCTCCCGTCTCTCTCTTTCGATTGCTCCCGTTTCGACTGTTCCCACTTCTTGTCCTTGCTCTTCCATTCCTTATCGTGTTTCCCATTTTGACTCTTCCGCTCATGTTCATTCCATCGCTTCCTGTCATCTTCCCTCGATCCGTCTTTGCCGTGATTTTTACTGCCTTCCCACCGTTTCCTTTCATCCTTTTCTTTCCCTACTTTACCCTGAAGTTTGTCATTTTTATCATCCCTCTCAGTGCCTCTTCTCCACTCTCTCTCTCCTTTCTCCTTCCACTCTTTATCTTCCCACTGCACTTTGCCACTTTCTTTGAAGCCATCTTTCAGCTTCTTCCATTCCTTTTGTTCTTTCTGTCTCCCCCCACGATCCTTTCCTTCCTTCCAGTGCTTGTTCTCCTCCTTACCTCCCAATTGTTTTCCCTCATTCACTTTCTCATGCTTTGGTCTTTTCCTATCGACATCTTCATTCCATTCTTTTTTCTCCCTCTTTTCTGCCCGCTCTCTTTTTCCTTCCCCATCTTTCCATGGCTTTCCTTCATCACCTCTGCTAGTCTTCTCTTTCTTCCAGTCTTTCTCCTTCCACTGTTTTTCCCCTTCACTATGCCTCTTCAGTCTACCTTCCTTATCATTCTCCCTGTCAAACATTCCTTGCTCATGTTTTTCCTTCTTCCATTCTTTTTTACTGCCATCTTTACGGCCCTTTTTCTCTCCTTCCATCCCTACAGATTTTTTTCTCTCTTTTCCCGCTTTCTGCTCGCCCAAGTCATAACGATCTCTCTTCACATCTTTCTTTTTCTGCTTTGGGTCATCCCGTGGATGCTTTGTCTGTCTCCCTGTGGATCCAGCCGTTTCCTGCTTGCTGTCCTCTGGCTGACCAGGTGGGGGCAATGTAGCGAGCTTCATGGAGGCTTGAGTTGTCTGACTGCCTGCTGGAGCAACCACAAAAAGTCAAAGTTAGAAAAAGAAAAAAAAGATACAAGTGTGCATTGCGTTTCAAAAACAGAGAGAAGAAAGCAAATCACTAAATGACTAATCTACTCCCAAGCTTTCTTATAACTCTCATCCTTCTATATCTCCTACTCTCCTCCACATCCCCTCCCTTCTTCCTCCCTTGCTCCCTTTGTACCTGAGGAGACTTTTAATTCTGTCACAGTGGATCTCAGAGTTTCTAGTTCTTTCTGTAGGGCCGGGAATGACTCCAGCTCTTTCTTCATCCTCTCATTCTCTTTCTGAAGGACAGGAAGAGAAGCCATCTCTGTCTTCAACCTACTGTTTTCCTTCTCCACCGCCTCCCACCTCAGCCGCTCCTTTGCTCCCTCTGCTGCATGTCCCTGGGCTACTTTTAGCTCCTCGTTCTGTGTCTGTTTAAAGAAGAACAGAAAAAGAGGGTCCTGTGAGAATACCACACACTCACTGACACCTTTATCCACAGACACACATGTATTTATACAAATGTGCATTACTGTACACACGCAGAGGAGACGAGGTGAGAGACAGAATGGAGTCACACCTGAAGTTGGGCTTGGAGCACAGAAATCTGCTCATTCCCTTTGGCTAGCTTGTTTAAAAGCTCTGAATTGTCAGCATCTAGTGGGGACTGAGGAGCCTCTGGGTTAAGCCACTCCTGTCAACAAACAGAATTACACATCTGCAAGATATTAGAAGTCTTCTCAAAATAACTATTGCCAGGTGGAGGAGTAGAGAAGAAAAAGGTGTTAATGGAACGGGAAAGAACAAGAACAAGTCACTGTACAGTAAAATTAATTTTTTTTTTTTTTTTTTTTTTTAAATTGCCACTCATTATACAGTAAATAAAGGTTAGACTAGAAGAAACAGACAGAGTAGACATTACACTGACCCGTTTTCCTGGTAGCTCTGTATCTTTCAGATCCATTGTACTATAGTTGCTCTCTGCAACGCAAATATTAGTTTCAATGCGAGTAATAAATTAAAAATAGCATGCAAAAAACAAACAAACTATGTGCAATTACCCAGAAACAACATGCTTAAGGTTTCTGACAGTAAAATGAAATTTAGCTGAGCAGAAAAGAAGCATTCATAATACACTTCATTACAAATGCATTTGTAAATGCAATAGAGAAAAAAAAAAAAAAAAAAAAAAAAGGATGGATTCCTTGGTGAAGTCCTCATGAATCCTGTTTTCACCTTTACCTCATTCTCACGCCTTTGCTTTTCAAACTGTACGTCAAAATCAGGTGACAAACTGAGCTTACAGGCTTCTAAAGCTAATATTTACTGTCGTTCTTGGTCCCTTCAAAGCAACAAGGTTGCCTTTTGATAACACCTACACCAAGTATCAGGACAAAACCCCACATTTAACAGCATAAAGAACTTTGAAAGCTTTTTTTCTGCAAAGTATTACATGCAAAGGCTTTTTCCTGCATGCATCCTCACACATGCAAACATGCTGTGGCCAACAAAGACTTAATTAAATCAGTGACCCACACATACACACAGAAAGAACCTACCCTCATCCAGATCCATGAAGATACCTGCATGTATAATACACCTCAGTCTCGGAGCATCCTTCATCTAATCCAGTGTTAGTTACTTTCTATTCTTTTAAGCTTTTACCTTTAAAATATAATTTTAAAACAGGCAAAGAGCTTCCCAAAAAAATCTAATTAGAAAGAAAGAAAGAAACGTTAACCTTTGTAACATGCCTACCTGAGAAAAAAATGGTGCCAAGGCCTAACAGAATGAGAGCACCTAGGATGCACTTGTTCACAGAAAACCCGCTGTCGTCTTCTCGCTGGGGGAGCTGAAATTCGTCCACTTCCTCTTCCTCTTCTCTTCTCCCAATCTGCTCCAGAGATGCTAAAAGGGACCTTCTCTTCCTCACCTCTGACTCTCCCTCCTCACCAGCCTTCTCGGTTCTCTCCTGACTCACTTCTGAATCTGCATGGGGGTCTGGAGGGGTGAAAGAAAACAGTATTAAGGTGTAGTTCTACCAATAATTAAGTTACAGGAACACCTCAAATATAAACTGAAAACACCACAACAATATGCAATCAGAAATTTCAACCCCCAGCAGCGTAATTATTTTAAGCACAAAGTTGCAGTACAGATATTTCTTGCTTTTATATAGCTGATATAAGATAGCACTCCAGCTAAGCAGGGTATGCTGGTTAATTTGCTCCACTTTCTTATATTTAAACTCAACAAATCAGTCTGGCTTTGAAAGAAAAGAGCAATGATATAACTGGCTCTGTAAAGACATCACTAATGCTGAACTTTACTTTTTAAACACAAATTGTAAGAAAAAAAAAAAAGAAGTGCAGAACAGAGTAAAAGAAGACCAATCATTTGATGGTGCAGCAGTAAAAAGTGACACAAACCAAAACCACTACACTGCAAAATATTTTAAGTGGTTCCTGTCCCTCTGAAGCCAATTTACTTCTGCAGGGTGTCATGTAACTAAAGGTTTCTGTCACATCATGCTCCCCTCCACACACAGCCTCTCCAGACAACCTCCTGGCCCAGATACTGAAAAGTCCATAACCAGGTGTTCCAGCAAATACACTTCAAACACAAATAGAACATGTGGCTTAGTCTCCAATAGCAGAAGAGAAAGGCTGCATGCCATGTATACAGTGACATACACATAATAAAGTTTTTCTAATATTAAAGTAATAATGACCCGACTTTCGCCCTGTTCATACCTGTTTCTTTTCCCAAGTCAGTTGTCTTTAGATACGCATCTGACTCCTCCCCTTCTTGTTTTAGCTCCTCCTCATTTCGCAGATGCTGCGTTCCTTCCATCTGCACACACTCTGCACCTCCAAGAGTCTCTGTGCTCAACAGTAAGAGTGGGGGCTCATCAGGGGAAGGAGCTACATGAGTGTAGGAGTCAGAGTATGAATCGGGGTCAGAGCTGCTCTGCGCCGGGCCCTCAGGTAGGCCTCCTGCCTGGCTGACTTCATCACTGCCATGGTTCAAGTTGCTGGAGACTTCCAAAGAGGAAGGAATGGGGTTATCCGTGACAGAAGTGGGCACAGAGGTGGGCTGATCTGCACTCAAGCCTCCACTTAGCTCTGCTGTTTTTTCTTTTGGTACCTGGATATAAGAATAAGGTCATTATAAAAAAAGTTTTTGCACTTCTTATAATTTGGCACTTTTGGTTAAAAGCCAAGCAATACAACTTTGGTCTTAAAGGTTTAAATGTTATTTAAACAGAAATATTGTTGTGTTATCTTTAGCATGAAGAACGCCGTCTCTAAGCTACAGCTGAAATGAGTCACTTTCCAAATCTGAGGAACAAATGAGAAGGATAACGCTGCTACTTGGAAAAAAAAAAAGGCAAATTCTGTCCAATTAGAATCAACCAGTCTCACTACACTATAAATAGGTTTAGTATTTATTCTTTGAGCATTCAAAAATAAGCAATCATTCAAGCCCCGGGATTATTAGAAAATTAAAACGTGGGAGAGGAGAATGCTTTCTTTGGCCAATCAAGGCTACACATTCAGCAAAGCCGCGTGACAAATGGTACTGTTACAGAACAGAACATTGCATGTATTGCTGCCTTACTAGGTAGTTCTCCACAGGGAGCCCTTCTGCAGACTTTGCACCATTTGCAGGCTGGTTGTTGTCCCCAGAACCTGGATCAAACACAGACACAGGAGGGGAGCCATTTAGGCCAGCAGTTCAACATTTTTCAATCCTGACTCTTTGAAGTGGAGCAATTCCTACTCGTGACACCAACACCTGCCCCCAGTATGCACAGGCAGGGTGAAAAGCAGTGGTGATGAGGTGTATTTTTTTCTACTTTACCAGTTGTTTTCTTTGATTACAGTCGTTTCTGATTGCTTAGGTAATAACTTTGCAATAATAGCTGGAAGGCTCAAAGCTCTAATGCACTAACTGCAGAATATTACATCAAGCCAGTAAAACTATTTTTGAGACACTCTTGTAAAAATTGAATTTATACGTTAAACCCAAACCATCATTTAAAGAACCTCTACACACTGATGTAGTGAAACACACACTTTATGTTTTCTGTGTGCAAGGCAGAGCAGCTCGCATTAATCAACTGACATGTGTGTGTAAATACCCATGTTTGCATGTATGCATCTTTGGAACCTTACTTACCTTTATTTCTGCACACAATCAACAGAAATAAAGGTTATAAAAAAAAAAAAAAAAAAAAAATTATATAATATATATATATATATATATATATATATATATATATATATATATATATATATATATATATATATATATATATATATATATATATATAAATAAATAAATATAATTTTGCATTTTAAATATGCAAACACTCCTCAAAAGACATTAGCGGTAGAACAAAACATTTCCAAGGAAAAATACAAGAAAGCCAGCCAAGTGTCATTCTCTTTGTCAATCCAGACTCACAACTTTATCCACATCTCATGGAAAGCATCAAATGAGTGCAAAGCAATCACTTTACAAACTGCCTGTAAAGCAGAGAAAGCACATTCAGTTTGCCAAACTTGGTAAATGCACTTGCTACAAAAGTTAGTATTTTCAGGTATACTCCGATCCTAATGTGGATATGCGATTGAGAAAAGGAATGGATGTGAAGGCACCTGGTGCAGTTGTATGGCTTTCTCCATGGTACTCCGTCCCCATTATCACAGGCTTCAGGGTTTCAGCAGCAGTTTCCTAAGAAAGACAAACACCCAGTCAGAGAACAATCCAATGCTGTGCAAAATATTAAGCCACCCATCAGGGTGCAGTCATTTACTGCAATGTACAAACACACATTATATAAAACCAAAAAGCAGTCTTCTTGAAGGACATTCAAAGCTCTTCTTTGGGTGTTGGCTGCCTTTTGTTTTGTTCTCTGTCCACATGATACCACGCTGCTTTAAAAATGTTGAAGTCTGGACTCTGTGGAGGCCAATTCATAGCTGAGTGTTCCACTGTTTTTCTATGCAAATATGCCTTTACTGCACCATCAGTGTGTTTGGGATTACTGCTGTTTTGATGAGACCCATAAAATTTTACATTTGGATTTATCACTCCATAAGACTTGCTGCCATAAGTTTCAGTCCAGTTCTTGTGTAATCCAGCATATCTCGACCTTTTCTCTGCGTTTCCATCTCTTAAGAATGGCCTCTTGACAGCTACCCTTTCACTGAGGCCATTTCTGATGAGGCTTCAGTGATCAAGTGAAGAAAGAGATGCTTTCAGGTCCTGTGTCAGGATACACTGCACACCATGTCGAGATCTGCCAAATTTTTCCCCTAATAGCTCTCTGGAAATCATGTTGTTGATGCAATAATGATTAAGTGTTAAGTGGCTTAACAAATAATCAAAAAAAGAAAATCATTAAATTACAAAAACTGGACTGAAAATGAGTGAAAAAGCAGCCAGCGTCTGAAAGAGCTTCAGAAAGCTTGAAAATTTTTTAAGACCACTTGAAAATCAAAGAAACCTCACAGGTGTTTCATTTTCAACACCAATTTTGATATTTAGTGAATTAAAAATCTAATATTACAATGTATTTTTTTCTTTCAGACTTATGAAGCATAACTAAATTTCCCACAACATGTGTTATTTGTAGTTATGGACGAGTCCTTACTGAGAAAATATGGCAACATAACCCACAACTTTTAAAGATAAAACAAGATTCTTTCTTCTATCTATCTATCTATCTATCTATCTCGTTACTGGAATAATAACAATAATGAGTGACTGAGCATCACCCTCTTTAACAGGCTCACAAATGAGAAGATCTTATAATAGTTTGCCTTCCTGAATACTAGTCAAATCAGAAAGATCAAGACAGACTTAGTACAGAAACCAAACTTCATATTTAGGTAACCAAAAGAAAATAAACTGAGACCAGTAATTTTGTTTTTTTTAATAAAGCATTTTGCTTAAAGCCTGTGTATTCCAGTGCTCTATACAGAGCGATGATACCTCAGGAGTTAGGATGGTCCAGCTGTTATTAGGACTCCCAGTGCCAGACATGGCCCCCAAGAGACTTTGCGTGTCTCTCCTGCAACAAAGAACAACATAGAGAACAATGTGAAGAGTGTATATACGTACACCCTGAATCAAAGCCATGCATATTTTACAGTTTGACTTACAGAAGAGACAACTAACAATGTGCCACTAGCTTACAATTACAGTAACAACATGAGGACTGCAGCTTTAAGAAATTTACGCTCATTGTTTACCCGATTTGAATACAAGCCTCTACTACTCAGCCTCACCCATTTTGCCAATAAAGGTCTGACTGTAATGTGTTACTGAGGTCTTTGTGCGAGTGTGTGCATTTTGTATGTGAGCAGGAAGTCTAATTCCCTGGGAGCATTCAGTTCTTCATTAGTAGTTTATGTGTGCTATGAGCCTTTTGGCCAGCCTGGCTTTTGACTAGCTGGGAAATGTTTTGGCAGAGACATGGGTAACTAAGCCCGGCACTACAATGGGCTGTCCATTTCAAAGGTACTGGTCTCTTAAACAGAGGTCTACAAATGAGCACATTTGTGGTGTACACTATCTGCCCACTGCTTTGGAATCACTTATTTTACAGTAAAATCATTCATCTTAGCTGCCACCACAGTAGTTGAGAAAATCATCTCCCATGTAACCACTTCAGTGTCACCCCCTTGTTAGGTGGAAGTGTCAGGTATTAGATTTTTATAAAGCTTTTCCTTTCAAATTACACAAGGTAGCATAACAGCGAGACATATTTATATGCATCCAGTCTAGTTTTGTATGAATTCTGAAAGAACGAGGCACTTAAGTTAATACCACACTGTCTGGGTAATGACACACTTCACTCCCCAAATTCAATTCTCTCCCAGCTCTGCTATTTAGGTCTCCTAATCGAGTGCCTCCCAAGAGAAGCCTACTGAATCTAGCCTGGGGCCCAAGGAGCATTGTGGAGGATATAGTGGAATGGTTTAAATAGATGCCAGCTAAATATAGCTACCATGAGATTGACTAGAGACAGACAGAGGGAGCATGCAGGAGATGGCCATGGGGAATAAAATAGAGGCAGAAATGTATTCTAAGGACAGTTTTAAAAAGGATTATTTTACATGCAACACAAGGGAGGGAGAAAAAAAATAACATCCTGTTCTGATCTTATTCACTGATCGGTACGAATAGCATTTAATTTAAGATCTAGCTGTAGGAGTCGGTGCAAGATCATACTTTCACAGTGCATGCGTCTAATCTCAGTTTATCTCTTCAGACATTAATCTGCATGTGTGTGATATCTTCCAGAGACTAGACTGTTAATCTTTTTTCTTTTTCTTTTTTGCAGCGTCTTTGCCTCTGCATGGAAAAATTACCAAAAAAGGTCAAGAGATAAACTACAAGACTTTCCATGAGGACAGCCAACGCTGGGCTGCGAGCTAAAGCCAGCTCCACACAGCATCACCGCTAAAAGCAGACCGCTCTTATCACTATGCAAAAAGGGTCGGGGTTAGTTGGAAGAAGTTCATAACCTGCGACAGGAAATGTCACACGGCCTTAAAGAAGACAACAACATCTGGTTAAACTCAGGAATATCACTTCTCACATGAGGTGAGGGCCGCTGTTAGTAGGCTACTAAAGGCTTCACAAGCCGAAAGTTGTTGAGATTAGTCCTTAAAAAAACGTTTCCACTTCAACGACGTCTGCCGAGCAACCAGGAAAACGTGAACGTTTGCGACACAGAGGGAGAAGAAACGACACTAGAAAAGACGTCGTTATCTTGTAATACAACCAAAAATACAGGTGGGTCTTACCGTGGTCTGTCACTTTACTTTAGACTTCAGAGGACGCCACAGACGCAAGCTAGGACTTCTTTGATTCTTCCCATCAAACTTGACAACTTATAACGTGCCTCCAGAACTTACTGAGCCATGCTCTTCTCGCCCAATCACAAAACGCGTTTGCTCTAGTCCCGCCTCTCGCTCATCCAATAAGATATCGTTGTCGCTTCACTTCGGCTGGAAAGCTTCTAAGTTGATTGACATGTATATATGTATAAATATGTAAGTGATGGAGGCTGAATTAATGTAAAATTAATACTACAGGTTACTGCTACTGCTACCCTGACATTAGACAGGCTTGAGTTGATGGTTTCCATCATAAATAGAGCCTCCAGTTTAGCGATAATAATAATGCTCTTTTGCACACTCACTTAAGAAATACCAAGAGTCACATTAGATGCAAGCTAAAACAGTTTCATAGAAGCTATATTACTGACACTTAAGATCAAAGCATTTTTCTCCCTTTAAAGGTGTCTGTGCAGAATTACCTAATCATCAAATGACCAAAAGAAAAGAAGCAAAAATTCAGACATGTAGGTAATAATTTTTTCTGTTTATGAGTTCCTTTATTTATTGCCACACCACTTTGTGTTGTACAGTGAACATCAGGTGAGCCACAGTCCTGGGAATCTCAGATCATCAGGGTACAATTCAGAAAACTCTAACCCAGTCCGGATATAAAGTCTGTATCATCTTGAAACCTGCTGGCAAGCTTCCTCGAACCCCAAAAGACCTCCCTTCCTATAGAGACACCGAAAAACAAAAAGCAAAAAAATGTTAAAGGGTTGAGTGGTTTTATGATTTTGAAATTATTATTGATAGATTTATTAAACACTATAAATTAAAGCATGTAGTTTATACATAACAGTCATTCAAAACAAGTCATACCTGCCAAGGCTTTACCATATAACACTCCCATTTCTGATGAAATAAAAGCTGGTTGAAATTACAATACAGGACCCAGTGGAGAAACAAGGAAAAATCTGTGCTCTACCACTTGATGTACCCTTTTCTCTCAGTCTGTCAGTCCAGGATCTCTTTGATGCACCAGCAGCAGAGGAGGAAATAGAGGCATTCTTTAACCGACTGGATAAAACTGTAGGCAAAGTTTCCTCCCAGGAAGTTCTTGCCTCGTCCCAGGCCCATGGCCATGTCCCGCAGGTGCTGTCCCAGAGAGGCGGAAGGCATGGCCTGGGGAAGAGGACGCTGGGGGTGCATGGCTGTGCAGAGGGACCAGACAAATGCAACGAGGAGGGCAGTCGATGAGAAGAACTGGAAGATGAGCTGTGACAAATGGAGTCAGATGAGACCCATGCAACAGCTGAGCTCTGCTCCGTATTCCCGGCACTGTTCACTCCTCTACTTATAACCTCCTATACAAACTGCAAGCGCTCTCCACCCACATCTGGCATTTTCTGGACTGTCCTCTAGTTTCAAACGCCCGCTGACTGATTAAAGACCTTGTTTACCTTTGCTGTACTCAGTTCCCATGTGTCGTATGATGCCCCCCTGAATAAGCCCCTGCTGTTCCAGCCACAAAAAAGAGAGTTCCAGTAGCTCCAACACATTCGCCACGACACCACACTCTTTGTTCGGGTCAGCGTACAACAAACGCTCATATTTTCTCGTAGTGTGTGCTTTGTTTCAGTCTCTGCTGAACTTTTTTGATGTACACAGAGGGAGGCACAGCAAAAGCCAAACTCACAAAGCCAGATAAGTGATATATGTATTTATATATGCAATCTATATTTTTCCAATACAGGTGTAAACAGACACATTTCCCTAAAAACAAAACAAGACAAAGAGTATTAAAACAGAAACATAAAGTAATAAAAATCATTATCTGTGCACACTATTTCAAAAGGAACCTTTGGCTTTTTAAAAACACAAACCAAAAAGTACAACAGCATCATCAACACTACCACCATCACCAACAATAAACAACTAATTTTCTGAAAGGATTTTCATGCAACAAAGGCTACTGTGATGCACAATAATAACACAGAACCAGTTCACTAACGATAAAGAGCATCAAGTGAGCCTGTTCCAGCCCACACACACATACAACAGGTACGCACAGTAATGGCAGAACTTCTCTGCCGTTTTCCTATTTCTGACCTGCATAAAGCTGAACATGCAGACTGACCCGGCGGTCACTCGGGTATGTGTGTGCATACATGATCTACAACATGTTAGCCCACTTCAAAGTCTAATGACTAACAGATAGTTAAGGTTTAGGCTGAAAAAAAAAATCCCTTCTCAAATTTTTAAATTTTGGCTTCGGTCTCTTCGACGTGTTCAAATTCCACATGAGCGACCTCTGTGCTGTGGTTTCTGGCTCTGTGTTATTTATCAAAGAAGTCATTAAATATACAAAAATGGAAACAATAATCCATCACTTAAGCTTATCAGTCAAAAATTTATGTTATTTACAGATGATCAGGAAAAACCCCCGATCCCATACCACCCCGACCCCCACTCCCCCCCAGATGGTGACATCAAGTATCTGTGACTGTAAGCTGAACGCGAGAACGTGCATCAGAGGAGATTGCCATCACTAGATCTGTTTGCGTGTGTTTACCGGAGTGTCATTTTTGCAAAGTTGTTGATAAACTGAGACTTTTTTTGTAAGATTCTCCTGTAGCTGACTACATTTGAATTAAGTACATAAGGTGACTGCATTGGAGTGACATGACTGCATTGAAGAATCAAGGCACGATCAAAAAGGTATATATATATCTATATATAGATATATAGATATATAAACCAAAAACAACTACATCATGAAGGGAGGAGGAAAACAGTAAACAATAACGTGAACTTCTCCCTCCTGATCCTCGAAAATCTGTGAACACAGCACGCCGAGGAGCAACCTTTGGCTGAACAGTTCATTGTTAGCAATATCCGTCTAACCTCGGAACATAAAAGGTTTGGAAATCGTTCATTATTCTCTCAAACGATTCAATAAAACACAAACATAACATCAAAATTACATAACCAGTTACCATGACATAACTTGCATTGTTTTTGCAGAAGGAAATTCATTGCTTAGACTGTTAAACACTTGTCAAAGGGGTCTCCCGCTAACTGCTCTTTTCAATTAGGATATTCTTTAAAGATATAACACATAGATTGTCGATGCAAACGCATATTAAGGTGTTTAATGTAAACCAAATGCTCAATAATATCTCGTCTAAGCTTCTCCAAACTTACTGAATTTTGTGTTGTGGTTGATTTTGATGTATTTTTTAAAAATCTCCTTTATTGCCCCCCCCCCATGCACACAATCGTTCCTCTCCACTCTAAAACGGGCATGTTTCGAAATGCATTTCTTTCTACACACAGTTGCTCCGATGCCGCAAACGCACAAGATCGATAGGAGTTGTTAATATTCATGGCTTCCTTTTCTGCTTCCTTTTCAACCAAGTTCATGTTCTTTGGCATGACAGGTGGTGCTGACTCAGTTGTGTAAAAGGTGTGTACGTCTGCGTTTAGAAAGGGATTGGGAGGATACAGCTGATTTGATCCTTGCGTACTCAGGGTGTCCTTTGATTGATGAGTGCCAAGATAATAAACAGAAACACAGAAAAAAAAAAAAAAAAAAGGAATATACAGTATATGAAGATCATTGGCATAGCAGTCCTAGATTTGCATACAGGCTTTCCTCCAGGGGTTTAAAAGTCCTTAAAAGAGGAGAAGTTGGGGTTGGGGGTGGCCCTCTGATGAGATCGGAACCAAACTCGTATACCTGTACACATATTCTCCAGCCGAATTATTTTATACCAAGGATTGCTGTGAGAGTTTGTGTTTGAGCCTAGTTCAGTCTCGGAAACAAAGAACTCTTGCCATCCAGTTTGTGTTTTATCTAAAATGCTCCAGCAACAGTCTGAGGAGGATTTTTTTCCCTCCTTTCAGAAAGAATAAAGAAAGCACATGCTTAGAAGTACTGAAGATCTCCCTCCATGTCCCTTAATGTTCCTTTCCACACTCTTCAGTTCTGCCATTTCAGTACATGATTCCATGTAGTATTACGTTTCCACTTTTTTTTTTTTCATAATTACAGATAAAGATTTTTTTTTCTTAAAAAACAAAAAGAAAAAAAAGATTGCATTTGTTTTCTGCCCCATTCTGTAATTTGCAAAGGGCTCCTTCCTGGTTCACAGTAGGCTGAGAAATTGCAGCAGTGCTTCTCCGCTTTGGAGGAATGCGCCTGATAGTCGGTGATGTCAGCGAAGGAACCGTAGATCACAGTTTGGACAGGAAATATAGCAACAGCAGCAAGTGAGTGATTTTGCAGAGAAACTGGTGATACTTTTTCTATTTTTTTTGGCTTTCTTTGCAATGTGTGTGCATATGTATCGTTGTGTGTTAGGTGTAGTGTTTCTGTGTGCATTAAAGGAAATGAGCGTGTGTGTGTGTGTGTGTGTGTGTGTGTGTGTGTGGTCGTGTATGTTGTGCAGAACTGATATAATAGTAGGAGTGTATGTTTTTGGTGGTGTATTTCATTGGTGTGGGTAAGGTCAGGCCCTGCGCTCTACTGGCTGTTGCAGACACACTTCACTCCCAGCTGACACAATGGGAAGTCTGTTGTCCATGTGGTAACTGATCAGGTGGCTGACACTCGAAAACCGGTGGTCTTTTGTACGGACCTGAAAAAAGAAAAGGGGAATAAATTAGAGTAAGCTTCAACACCAATATAACCCTCCACTCTGAAATCTCTGTTATGAATTTGATCGTTTCGTGACATACCACTCCTTCTGGGTCAACGAGCAGCAGGTGTTTGGGCTGACCACCCTGCTGTCCCGTGAGGACGTACTGCCCAGGTGTGGTTCCAGACTCCCGCACCAGGAAGTCTCCATCTCGGGTCAACAGTTTCTCTGCTTCCTTACGACTTAGGCTCCCGTGGAACCAGATTTCAGACTGTAATTGCTGCACCATAGAGGGCACTGCTGTCACTGAGTTTGGGCCTCCATGCCCAGAAACCCCCAGGGCATCATCCAGTGGCTCTTGAAAAATGAACACACAGAAATGTATTATTTTGTATTTCACTGTGGATAACATGTTGTCCTGTAGGATCCCATAGCACTGTCTGCATTTCTGCACGACCGATAAATAGGGAAGTGAACCACATTGACTCTGACAGATGCTGCACACAGTTGTGGACTCTGCCGTGAAAAGCTTTATGTAGTCAATCAATAATCTTATACAAATTGCCCCTGTAATGGACAAAGACATTCTAATATCCTTATCTTCCTCTGAGGCTGACTTCTGTGGAGAGCTCCACTGCCAATTAGCATCAGTCATATGGAAATGTAAAATACAAACTGCTTTACTCATCTCACGAGCCCAATGATTAACCCTCTTTTCTTCTCACATGAAAGAAAAATAGCTGATTGCAATTGCCAGAAATTTTGGTCATCTTGATTACAACCCACACACATCACAAATTACCTTTCTTATTTAGTTTTCTCACAGGCTAATGATTTGCACTAGTGTTCAGGATTCAGTCCATTTGAACTTCACTTAGCAGATTTCCAGCAAAAACGCACAAAAAGACACTTACTCATGTCGAAAGCGTCTTTGTGAGCATTTCCGTTTGCTGCAGCTGGGAGGCGAGGTTTATCTACGTTGACGTACGAAGGGTCATCAAACATCTCCCGCCCACCTTCTTTGGCACCCACTAAGAAAAAACAAAATAAAAAAGGAAATAAGTAAAAGTTGCACAAACACAGGAAGAACTTTGCCACGTATTCTCACTTCCTTGCAATTCTAAGAATTTTATCAGGACTAAACAGGGCAAAAACGGAGAGAAAGTTTGACCAATTTCTCATGATTTAGCAACAAATAATATAAAGAAATATGTTAGTAACCAAAAAAGAAAAAAAAAAAGGACAGGAACGACAGATAAAGTCCAAAGAGATGCACACATGCAGGCAGCGACAGAGCTCACCTGGCAGGGGTGGCAGAGGCTGTTTATGAATGTCATTCTGACCCGGCTGTCCATAAGGCTGCAAACACAGAGGGGTACAAACAAATGCTGAATGCGTGCACCATGTGGGCATCCTCAAAAAAATGTTCTTTTCTGGCTAGTGAAATGATTACAATCTATTTATCTATCACTTAGGAATGACACAAGTAATTGATTAATTAATTAATTAATTTTTTTTTGGGGGGGGGGGGGGGGGTATGCTTGTCTTCCTTCTTTCATGTTAATATGCACGGTTCTCACCAGCGTGGCACCAGGCCGGGTCCTCATGTCAATCACTCCAGCAGGGGGAGGCTGTTTTCCAGGGAAATTATTATAGTACGGGACATCAGGAGGCGGAGCAGCCTCATCTTCTTCTTCCTCCCATGCAGAGCCATCAAATGGAGCCATTCTGTCACAGAGAACAGATACAGAAACAAATTATACGAGACAATATGCAAATACAAGCTCTTGGTTTAGGTTTGTGCAAGCGACAGTTACCTGTCATGAGGTGTGACCAGTTTCGGAGGGTTTTTTAGATACTGTTTAAAACGCAGTTCGAAGGCCTGACCAATGGTGCTGATGACTTCCTGGGCTAAACCCTCCGAACACTCCAGGATATGACATGCTGCAATAAGGAGGCACAAAAAGCTGATAAGCGGGCTTCTTTTGAAGGAAGCATGTGCTCCAACATACAAATACGTTCAGATACAGGTAGAATACAAAAGCACGTATGCATGTACATTTTTATTATGTGCGATGATGTAGGACACATGTAGCAGCTCTAATACATTTTGCATACTCTAGTTTTAACTCAGGAAATTACATAAGCAATAGGATGGCTTCTTTTTTTTATAAGCACTGCATGTTAGAACTTTAATGTCAATAATCTAGCCCGAAGATTTTCACTTTCAGTATTAAACAGAGGAGTGTTTTTGCTTTTTCAGCTGAGAAATGAGCCATAAGTTAACTAATTTAGCTTGCAAACAAACTATGGGACTTCAAAAATAGACATTTGGTGGAAAATGTACTTCTGCCTTTTCTCTACACACTGGGTGTCTTAGCTCTAGCGGGGTATTTGGCAAATTCAAAGGGGAATAAACAGCTAATAAAGCTATTTAAGTTTGATTTACTTATATTAAGATTAAATTCAGTTCATACATTAATGAAAATGTTTGGTTATATTTGCTGAAAGTAAAAAAAAAGAGGACTAGTTGCACAGTGCAATGAAAGCAACTACTCTAACTCATGTATTAAAGGATCATTTTATCTACACTGGCAGCTGCTACCTTGGTGAGGCTGTCATTTTGCCACTTACCTCTCTGGTTGACTGGATCTTTGGCCACATATGCTACGTACTCAGCTGTATCCTGAGGGAGACCGACAAGGAAGACAGTCAGAATGGGAAAAATCAATAGGAGGGAAAAGTGAAGGGCAGGTTTAGGACAGAAAAGCTAAGAAGAGAATAAGAAGAAAGAGGTAAAGCGAAGACTTTGGTGTTTAAGCCACAGCAGAAGTTAAAAACTTACAGAGCTTAAAGAAAAGAGAGAGAAGATACGAAGTAAAGAGATAATGTCTGGAAAGAGGGACTGCAGTCCAGGCAATCCAGTAAGGCTGCAATAAAATGAGTGGTATTCAGAGCAATAGACAATGACAGAAGGCAAGGAGGAAGAGCATGCTGGCTGAAGAAAGATGGAAAAAGGCGAGAGTGAGATTTCAGCTGAGAAACAGGGTTTGGCTGACTCACTGGGTCTCCTCCAGAGGCGAAAGAGATGGACTGCATGTGATGATTGGCGATTATCTGTGGAGAAAGAGAGAGAGAAAGAGAGAGGGAGAAAGAAGGAGAGGGAGAAGGAGAGCACGTGGGTGACATGAAGTATGTGGGAAGTGAAATGAAAGCATGTGGATGAAAAGACAAATGTGGAATCATTACTGAGAAAAGTGCTCTTTCCTCCATTGAGCGCTATCAATTGCAGCGGAGATAAAAACTAAGTAGGGACAATGGATGGAACACCTTTTTAACAGTCTGCAACAACCACCCATGTTAGATCAATAACAGCATCAACACTTGCTAATGCTTCAAGCACAGAGTGTGGTCTGTGAGTCCTTAATTGTGATTTGGTATATGTTCTGCATGACATGTTTCTTCGCGCTAATGCGAATGCACTACACCACTGTATACCATCTCCCCAAAGATAAACATCGTGCAGCAGCTATTAACTCATTAGAGGTCTAAGAGGAGGATCACATCCTGCCTTGTGGTAAAGCAGGAATCAAGACAATGGTTAAGAGGGATTTGTGCAGCATCCAGAGTAAATGAGGCAAACAATGAGAAGCAGTTCCAAATATATATCGGGGCATCTCCTGAATATTCCAGGAGGTCACGATACATAATAGATATGGAAAAATACTGAGAATTTCTTTAAAAAAAATGATGTTTATATCACTGAGATTCAACCACCTTTAACATTTTAGTGA
This sequence comes from Aulonocara sp. 'chitande type north' Nkhata Bay, assembly GCF_057382095.1. Lineage (NCBI taxonomy): Eukaryota > Metazoa > Chordata > Actinopteri > Cichliformes > Cichlidae > Aulonocara > Aulonocara sp. 'chitande type north' Nkhata Bay. The sequence goes on along the minus strand of NC_141354.1, from coordinate 28,167,570 downwards.
ACTAAACATGTTTACACCATTAACAAGAAGCTGAAAGCAGTGGGAATGATTACAATGCAACTCTGAAGGCAAAGAATAAAAACATTTAGAATTTTTGAAATAAATCATCTGTAGATTGGTCTTCGAAAGTAAGAAAACATAACAAAATCCACACAAAAATTCCTCAAGCAAAGAGATCCCCAGGTTTTCTCTGCTTCGGTAAACTCCACAGGCTAAGTGCACTCAGGGTACCTGAAAACATGCCCCATAGCTACAACAGAGAGCTCAGACAATCAAGTGTATTTCTGACTCAAAAGCGAGATTACTGGCTTTCAAGGACAGCTCAACGGAATGCCTGGGTAGAGTTTGCGAAAACAGCAGCTTGAGGTTAGAGCTTCGTTCTAACCTGTTTGCAGTCAGAGGCCAGCAGATTGAGGCTGCTGGTCGAGATGGTGAGGCTGATTGTCATGCCTGCAAACTGTAAATTACTCTTTCCCAGGATGGACGTTAGACAGCGAGAAGAAGGCTGCAAAAGGAGAGAGAGCAGTTTTAGTAATAATCAAATCAAGGTGCCCAAACCAAAAAGCAACAGGACGTTTTGTTTTTTAAAAAAATTCAACAAAGCATGATAGTCCACTGAGTGCTCCCTGCCTCAGCATGACTGTGGGCATATGTGTGGAAATGCCTGTGTGTGGGAGTGGGAGAACAGCTGCAATTGTGAAAGTGATCCTGTCTCCAAGGCCAACTGCGACCAATTGGGAATAGACAGGACAGTTCGCATACTGTAGCCTGGGCCAAGAGCATCACACAGACCATGCCAGCACTATTGTGCCAGCATTATTGCGCCAGCACGTTTATCCAAATCCTCCTACTGTTCTCATGGCTTTCATCCATATTTGTTCCAAAATGTTTAGAGTGTGCAGTGAGAAAAGCAGGAGCAACAGGACAGGAAGCACATGCTTGGCCACATTAACCTCAGTCCTGCCAAATCAGAGGCACTAGACTAGTTTAATCTATTCTAGTTTATATCCTATAACTGTATTTTGTCTGCTGTGCTATACTGTCAGACATTCCTTGGTCAAACCCTGCTACAGCAGCTGAATATAGCCACCTGTTTTATAGACTGTTTGGGTGGATGTTTTTAGGTTTACAGGAATACTGTGCACAGACACTCGCAGTCTTTAAACAGCAGACTGGCGGCTGTGTCTGCTAATCTGTTGTGCTCCTTTGGCCTGACGCTGGCTCCACACAAGCTTCTACTCCACCTCTCCAGCCTCCCTTGTGACAACAGGGAGGGAAAAGAGAGATCAGAGAGTGACTGGTAATTACCTGTGAGTAGTCGGCTAACCACAGAAGTGTACAATCAGCCCAAATCAAGATTTGTGTGTGTATGTGTGTACTTGTAAAGCTATATTTGACGGAATCACTGACTTTTAGATCACTGGAGGAAAAGTGGGGACATTTCGGTTGGTCCTGATTTTTGTGTGTAGGTTAAGGTTATAATTAGGTTTAGATTAGGGATAGGCTCTTCTATGAAGATAAAGAGGCAAGGGAATGGATTAAGTCAGTGAATGTGCTCATAAAGATAGCCAAACAATAAATGTGCATGTGGTCCAGCTATACTCACGTTTTGGGGACCTAAATCAGTTAACAAAGACACATTATGGAAAAAAAGGAAGTGCCAAATGTGTAATGTTTATAGTTCAGGATCAATGTCATAACAAATAGGAAAAACTCCAGGTTATGAATGCAACTTAATGTAATGTCCTCTAAAATCATGTATACACGGCTCTTTGTGCATTTGTGTGTATACATGAGACTAAATAGCCCACTGACCACAGGGTGGACAACGGAGCTAAATCTAGCTCTTATCCAGAAAACTCTTCATAACGCTGTCCACTTAAGTCTTATAAATAAATAATGCTCTGTATGGGTGTGTGCTCCTGTATGTAGCGCCTACCTTTCTCCTGCGGGCTCCTTTGGCACCGGGTACTGCCTCACACACCACAGAGATAGCTTCCCTGAAAAATGAAAAACATGCATGTTTGCAAATGGCATGTAATTGACCTAAACACCTTCCCAGATTCACATTTATGGATATTAAATGAGATCTGGCAGCGGGTGATAGAATTTATCGTCCCTGGCGACTGGGCTCGTCTTTGCCACGGAGACAAACATCATTGCGGAAACCAGATGGAAACCACCAGGATTCCAGAACATTCTAATTTGGGGGCTCTGAGAGCGGCAGGCGTGTACATGCAAACACACACGGGCAGATGTAGTCAGATGCTAAAACAGAAAGAAAACAAGCCCCGCAAGAAAAATGGAGCGGAAGCGAGCGAGCGGGCAAAGGAGTAAATGCGAGGTGAGTGATGTATGTGTGAGCCATAACATTTTTCAAAGTGTAACCACACTTTTAACATCTCGCCCCCTCAGAAACAAAGCAGAAATGAAACGAGTGAAAGGTCAAACCTGCAGCCGATGAGCTGTGTGTAATCTCACCTGGTGACCTGAGTTCTGGTGTTGAAGTCCAGCGCCCGCATTGATTGTAGCACCTCCACGCATCCCATGTACTGCCCAGGAAACAGGAAGGCAAAACATTAACATTAGACATTTCCTACATCCTGGTCCCATTGGACCAAGGGAACACAACAGAGGAAGAAAGCAACAGTATCCTTTCCACAGACTCAGTTTCTAAAAATGAAGGGTTTATATGTACACAAAAACAGCTTGGCAAGGGTGACGTGCAACTTTGCATTTAAGCTAGAGGCTACTGAGAATGTGCCAGTCACTTACCCGTACACTGTAGGAAACACCAGTGGTGCTGACCACATTGTCTGAGTGCAGCCAGCCACGGGTGGGCTTGTTGACAAAGGAGCCATGGCGCGTCCACTCGTCTCCTCCCAGCTGCCCTCCTTCCACCCGTGCCCTCCTAGACACCCCTCCTAGCCGGTTCATGTCCTGCAGAGGAGGTCGGGGAGGGGGAGAAGGAGCAGTTAGAAGCGAAACAGGGTGATGAAGTGGTGGGGAGGAGCTAGAGTTGCTCCTGTCATCCCCAGAGGACTCAACAGGTGCCTGAGGTGCCTGAGCTCCCTGTGATTTGCTTGAGGCCTTGAGTCCTGGGAGAAGAGTAGCTGAGACACCCAGACGAAGAGAGCCCATTCTGGGGAAGAAGGAGCAGAAGGTGGTGGGGCTGTTCTCAGCTTGTTGGGGAGAGGAGGGGGGCAAAATGGGAGTGAGAGATGAGGAAGAGAGAGAGGAAGGTAAGCCAGGGGAGGGTGTGAGGGGGGTGACAGGACTGGAAGGAGGAAACGATGATGGATTGGAGTTTGTTTCGTCAGTTGAGCTCAGTGATTCACTCCGAAAATGGGTGTATTTTGTTTTCTCCATAATGAATTGAATCATAATGAATCTGCAGTGTCAGTTTTTATATCCGTGCAAGTCCACACAAGCTCTTGTGATTCAAAGTCTCTTTGTCTCAGTATTCAAAGTTTTTCTCTGAAAGGACAAACAGCCATCTGTCTGTCTTGCTCAGTGTAAGAGCTGCATCCATCTGTCTGGTTGTGTGTCCTCCACTTGTTTCCAGGCAGCCAAAACCCAACTGCTTTAAAAACGGCTTTATCCACAATGAAAGCAGTATGAGCAAAAGCACAGAGGAAACGTTGGGTGCCCCAGTTAATGGTAAAACACAGACAAAAAAAGCTTTTTAGTGCACCAGTGCAGCTCATGTTGTCATGAGTTCATTTTGAAATTTACTTGAGTGTTTTCTGAGTTCCCAGGAACTGATGAATAGCTTCTTAGCTGTCCACAGACTGTTGCTCTTGGTGTTTTGCCATGATGTAAAACAATATCTGTGACTATCTTGTCCCAACTTAATAGCCTCTGAGTGAGGCCCAGTAATTCAGCTGTCACCAGCACCATGAAGAATCAGCACAAGTGATTGTCTCTCTGAACACCCCCTCATGTGTATGTCTTACTGCTCTGGGGGGTGCGCATTTCTATGTGATGTGTCTACATGCATGAGGCAGTATAAACCTTGCCGGCCTACAATGCTTCTTTGATTATCTGTGTATGTTCGTGTTGGCATGCGCTTGTGCGTGCACGTGTGAAGCAGCTCCCCTTGGCAGCTCTATCCTGCTTGACACGGGCCCATAAAAATCCTATTAGCAGCCAGAGAGGGGATTGCAAGGAGGGCCGTGCACGCTAACGCGGCAGCGACGCACACATTATACACAGCCTCAACTGGTCGATACGACAGCAAGCACCTGCAGAGCTCAATGAAGCCCAGAACTGCTAAAGAAGAGAGAGGAGGCTTACTGATGTATGGCTAGTCTCCAACTCTTGGTAGCAGCACACTTTCTTTAACGCCTACTTTTCACTCCCTCTCTCTCTTCCTCCAAATGCTTTCATGTCCTCTCTGAATGGCCCTCGCTCTCTCTCTCCCTGCTTCTTCTTCTTCTTCTCTTCTCTTCCAGATTACCTCTGGCGCAGGCGCCTTCCCTTTCTCTGAACTCTTTCCTCCCTTCTCTCTGTCTCCTCTCTTATCCTGGAAGTCTTCTCTCTTCCTCCACACTATGTGCTCCGCCAGCCTCTGTCTCTCCAACGCCTCCGCCCTCTCCCGCGCCACCACTTCCTCTCTCCTCTTCCAGATGATCTCTCGCTCCCCCTCTCCCCCTCCCTCGTCTGCTCGCCCGTTCTCCAGGCTGTCCCGTTTAACAGTCCCTCAGTCGAAAAAAATTAATAAAAATAATATTGAGCCCTGTCTTTCTGCTTCCCTTAGCTTTAGGATTATAGATGGTTAAAGGCTAGGCATGGTAACCTTTGACACCAACAGAAACCCTAAAGACAAAAAGTGAAGTACTTAAGACTGCACTGGCAGAGTTGAATCTGTTCCTGACTGATGTTCCTGATATGGCTAAAACAAGTGAGCCTGTCTTGTTTCAAGTGTGTTCCCTAAAACTGGCCACATAGGGTGTTGATTTTTTTCTTCCTGGAGCACCATTAGATAGCGGTAGTTTGAGTCTGAGATGCTGCCTGTGTCTGGTACACTGACACACACTGCAGTAGCACGGTGGTGATGTAACACTGAAGAATGTAGGTCATTGGCTGATAACAACTACCGGTGGTCTTGTTGTGATGGTAATGAGACCTGATTGGTCAGGTTTGAACTCCCAACCCAGGGTTCCCTGAATGGTGCTGAGGCTCACCAGTGTTCAACATGTAGTCACTCGCCCAGCTGGAAATGCTCAATCAAAACTGCTGTTAGGCTGATTTCTCTATGCACGGCTGTTCTCACCCTGTAACTTTATTACGGCCTAGTTCAAATAGCAATCGCAGAACAGAGTTATTTACCTGAGAGAAAAATATTGACACTGTCACAGATGATATGAACGAGCCAAGAGTTATATTCCTTCCTTATCTAAGGCAGGGCTTATCAAGCAGCAAGTAAGCTCTCTCTACTGTACAGACACCATCTCACATCTCATAGTCTGCATAGTCCAATCTAGAAGGCAAACAACAGTCTGTTTACATTAACAGTCTCTCACAAACCGGAGCCCTACAATTAAAACAGTCTGCAACAGTTTGACCTCAGTAGGAGGCAAAGCTACACCTACAGTCCAGCAGTAAACTGGCTGGCTGACCTACAACTTAGTGCTGCTGAGGCACTAGTCATACTTACAATCTGTTGACCTTTGCTCGCTCAAAGGAGAAGGTTTACACCCACCTTTTCCACAACACATACAAAAGTCTGTAAAAGTGGCACCAGCGTTTCAGTAATGCCAAGCAAAAAAGGTTGATTATTTATTTCCTCCTCACACTAAGATTTCAGAACTTCATTCTGCCTGAAGGACAGCCCACAAGCTGGTGGTGGGCGCTCAATGCATGGCAAAGGAACAGTCGCCTACACCAGTCTAGCACCACAGAGGGATTGTCTAGCAATTCTAGCTAGTCATCCATCTGGTCTTGGCCAGAAAGCACCATGGAGGATCCAGTCATACTTATGAACTGCAAGACAGGCTGGGACGATCTCCAGAAAGCTGTAAAGCATCTAATAAAACCAGAACTTAGTCCGTAGAGATGAATAGCACTTAAAAAGGCAAACTATTCAACCTCAGTAGACTTGCTAACACTGGAGAGAAATTCAGGTGCTGTTAAAAAAAAGGGAGCTGCTGAAATGCTCTATGGGCAGAGTTAACCCTGGCTCTTCCCAGGGATGTTTTAGTGCACCGAACACAGTGTAGGTCAGGTGACTGCAGAGGAGATGACCCTCTACAGGAAGAGAAATACTGAGTCACCTAGAGACAAACAGCAAAAGGAAAAGGCTGTGACAAACACAGCTAATGACTGGTAATTGGTGGCCTTGGGGCCACGCAGCTGTGATATGTACAAGTGAAATCAGTACTGTAATCTAATTCATCCAGTCATTTCTGATAAGAGCGCATCAGTTTGACTGATGGAAATGGTAGTTGTCATTAATAAATGTGAGATCGGGACAGGCTGGACGGAGATGAGTCGTACAAGGCGAACACGGAGAATTGGGAGGGGGAGACAGGTGACCTGAAACAACCCTGATTCCCGGAGCTTGCCGAGCTCCGCAAAGACAAGGACTGTCTAGTAGAGAAGAAGGGAAACAAAAACTCTAAAAACTGACACAAACAATGAACTAATCTTGTTTTATCAAGTAAATATATACAATTACCAAACGGCACAGCACCAGTTTAAAAAGATAGGACAAGGAAAACCAACTTTACATCTTGTTCTGTCTGCAGCTGCTGCCCGTTGCTATGGCAACAGACATTAAAAGAGATGCCTGCAGAGGATATATACTGAGAAGTCCTGACAACAGCAGAAATCTTCAGACAAAGAGATAACCGCTTTGTCAAATCACATTGCAAGCAATTAGTAGCTCCATCAAAGGCTCCACATTAGAGCTCTTTTTTTTCATCCAACAGGAGAAAAACTACAGACTCCTAGAAAGATCAATATGGTTCAGGAAATGATCAAAGTTTGGCCGGCATCCCGCCAGCCATAAAACCGAATCAATGTTGACATCCGATGTCGGTCGCTTGCACCGACTCCGACTAGGGCATGTAAAACTGACACTGTTTTCAAAGAATAATAATCTATTTTCTAATAACTGTATAAACAAGAATTTCACCAAGAATTAACATCAAAAAGACAACTCATGTTTAGAAAACTTGCATAAAAACAACCTGAATATTCTGTGCAGCAGCTAACAAAGATTAGAATGATTGTATAACATCCTGCAGAGTAGATCCTACGCTCATGAAGGATAGGAAAAGAAAATAGAAAATCACAAAGGGAGTCTGTATTTCCAAAAAAAGAAAAGAAAAAGTAATTAAACTGTTCTGTATAAAGTGAGTCTTATCGATTTCCCTAAGTGTTTTAATGAATGGCAAAAAAACAAAACAAAAACCGAAGTAGTTCCTTTTTTGGTTTATAAAGCATGCAATTGATAATCCACGGTGATTCTCCTAAAGCTAGGTTCCGTATTCACATAAGAACCACATTAATGTTTAAACGGCCACAGCTTGTTCGATCATTCGTCCTCTCCTTCCTCTTCCTAGCTTTCCCTTCGTCCACTCCCCGAAAAACGTGCTTCTCCTCTGATCCGCTCTTCCGCTCGATTAATTCACAAAGTCACTGCCGGCAGCTCCTCTCCATCTATCCTCTCCTCCGTTTGGCTGCCTCCTCTTTTTGTCCCTCCTCTCACTCTCTCTCTCTCTCTCTCACTCTTTCAGCAGATGGTGAAATGGCAGTGTTGCCAGGATGGATGATGGTAGTCCTTCATTGTGCTCCTCTTCTCCCCTCACGTCTGTCTCTCATCCCCACTTTCCTTCCACCTCTGTCTGTCTGTTAGAGGCACAAGCACACTGTCTGTCCTCCCCTCCTCCCTGTCTGGGTGGGTGATGCTGCCTCCCATTCTCAGTCTCTCTCTTTCATACACACACACACAACCGCGCCACAGCCTGTGCCCTCCCCACCTTCTTTTCTCCCATGCTACCTCCTTCCTGTTTCCTTCCCTTCCCCCCACCTCCTCTCTGCAGCCAGAGTCATTTAGCAGTATACATGTGTATGCACAGAAAGATGCTGCACTTCTACTCAGAAATGCACACACTCCAAGGAGAGATGGAGATGGGGATGGGGAAGGAGGAATGAAGGGAAGGGAAGAGAAGGGAAGGGATGGTGGATACATGTGTTTGTGTGTGCATGTGGAGGGTGGGCTGTTCATGTTGGGTATTCAACGCTCCTCCCTTATTCATGTTTGGTAACCTGAGAAACACAGTTAAAGAGTGAGGGGAAGAGAGTGAGAGAGAGAGAGGAAGGATGGATATAGATAGCCTCTGTGTGCTGTGACATGAGGTCACTCTATATAACCTTGATAAAAGTGGACAAAGTGAGGGGAAAAAGGAAAGCAGACTGCACTCGCATGATGATAAATATTTCCAATGTTACTACATGACTACAGCACTCTAGGGGAAAAGACTGGAAGACATAAAGCAGAAATCCCACAGATTGGTCTTGACATTTGAGCGCATCTGATGAGAAGGCAGTGTTGCGGAAAGTAGAGGAAACCACACATAGAGTGACACAGGAACCCGGCAGAGTGGATAGCAGAGTCCTCAAATGACACCCCAAAGAGTCCCCGCAGTACCAATTTTCACCACTACACCATCATTGTGAGCTCAAGCAGTGCACTCAAGGATGTGAAGGTTCATAATGAGACAACTGCAGACAGCTAGCATTAGTCATCATACACAGTGATCTGATTGGTAGTGATGGGCATGATTGGCGAAGAAGACACCCTCCACCGCCCAGAACCAGCGAAACACACGATACACTGTGGCTTAGGGTTGACCTAATCGAACATTTTGTGCTCCCTTATTAGATTGAGTGAATTAACAGTTCAGGTGCCATCTTGAATTTACATTAAAAAGATAGCAACCACACTGAGCTGACAGCTTATTCAGTACACCCAACTAAAACTCATTGTACGATCTACTGTACAATATAAAGCACCTTGAGGCAACTGTTGTTGTGTTTTGGCGCTAGATACATAAAATTGAATTGAATTGAAAACTACTGCAGTTCAGCCAGTTTCTTCTCCATGGAGCCGCAACCTCCAAAAATAACCAAACATATCCATCTGAAAATATAGATATGGGTTTTTTAGCTCATAAAGGTACGATTTATCTCACAGCTTCCAACTGCATTTGTTTTATTTGGGTGCAACTAATAAACTGCAGAGGAAGTAAAGTTAACATCCCATTCAAACCACAATAAATTTACATGCACAGGGCTGTACAATTACTGAAGCACGATTTCAAAATGACTTTAGTTTCCAGTTCTTTCTTGCAGGTGAAAACTTGTGCAATATTAAAGATAGCAAATGAGGAGTAAAAAAGGAGGGGCGTGTGATTTTTCTGCATCACACTGTACTGCTTCTTAGAAGGCTGCGCTTTGTTGAAACATCTCTTAAATAAGGTTTTTGTTTTATGTTGCATATGCTACTTGGAAACCCTTTTAAATGGGTCAGAGAACATTCCAGTTTGTTTCATATCAAAGCCTGAAACGTGACACTTTCATAACGCTCGATTATAATTTCATGAAAATGGAAAGGAGGCATCTTAATTGGTGAAATATTGCACACCAACTACAATCACTCTTGTGTCCACAGTATCTTTGAGAGCAATTTTATTTTATTCTTGGTGTAATTGTGCAGCCCTGAAATTACAGTGCTTTAACAAATAATGCTTATTTTACACATATGCCCACCAGGGCTGGATGCGAGAGTCTGTTCATTTCTATATCATATCAGAAATTTAGAAGCAGCAACTCCTTTGCCACTGTGGCACGATGTGTTTTTTTGATCAGCTGCTTGTATCATTTTAATGCCTTACCATATATTCCATCGGCCAGCACAGGCAGCGTGTGAGTCTGTAGCCCTAAAAACACCAAGGTGCACATCAACACACAGTACACAAAAGCATACACAGTCGCAGACAAGCACACACGCACACAAATCAAAGAGCAAATTACAGCGTGCTCCAACCAGCGCCCTTGCAGCCACTTGACTTCCAGCATGCTTTGCTCCCAGCATCAGCTGTGGAGAGAGTCATGGGACCTTCTTCATATCGAGCACACAGACACACAACACTGACACAGGGAAGAGGCCGGGCGATACTGAGAGGGATAAAGTAACGGAAAGCGAAGGAAGGAGAGAGGAAGAGTGAAAGGAGAAAGGCAGAAATCCGCTGTGCGTGTTGAAACATACCCTGTGGAATGAAAAGAATCAACTCATAGGACTGCATGTGTAGGTTGTTTGTGTTTCAGCTTGCCCAGCGCGAGTTAGCAAGTGTGAGTTTAGGTGTTCTGCGCCTGCAGAAGTCTGTGGAAACTGCAGCTAGTCAGTGTTTATTAGATGAAACAGTCGGAGACAGACTAAGAAAGAGCTCTGGATCTAATGCACACGCTGCAGGGCCACATCTGCAGTCTGCTCATACACTGTATGTGTGTGTGTGTGTGTGTGTGTGTGTGTGTGTGTGTGTGTGTGTGTGTGTGTGTGTGTGTGTGTGTGTGTGTGTGTGTGTGTGTGTGATTTGACCCACCTCACTTATCCTTATTTGAACTAGTCAAAAAAAAATAAATTAGCAAAGATGAGTAAACAGGGCCTCGATGCTGACATTTTCTCTTGGATTCTTGCCAGAGATGCTGACTAACATCAATTCCCATTATCAAGGCAAGACAGACAAGAGTCGAGTAAAGAATGAACAATAGAAGGGAGAGAGGGAGGAAGCGTAACTCACACGGGAAAGTCTCAAACGTAAACACAAATAAGCAGGCACACTGGAAAAAGGCAATCAAATTTTCAAAAATTAGGCTGAGGGTGAACATTAGATTAGCCACGGCTTCAGCAGGAGTACTTTCTCTCGGCTTAGTAGCTCACTACGCACACAGCAAACATGTGAGCTGGCTATTTTGGGTTGTGCTTCCACCACCACCACCACCACCACCCCTCCTCTAACCACACTCCCACATCTCTATCTCCTTCCATCATTCTTTTCCTGCCACCACTTACTGCTTTGCTCCACTTACGACTTCCACTTACAACTTCCTTCTCGGTTTAACGGCTTACTTGTCAGAAACTGCGGTGTTTCTACACCGAGGTTCCAGCTGAACCTTTGAACATTGTCTGGCGTAACCTTTAGTCCTCCGTAGCAGCAAGTATCGAAATTCTTCAAGGGTTCAAGTTTGCATGAAATACTTGGGTCAGGGTTTGTTTTTTTTTACACAAACATACGTTTCCGGATTTAAGTCATAGCTGTGCAAACTTTGTGCAGTTTGCTTTTGCTCAATTAACAAAAGTTCTGTTCACATAGCAAACTGGGGTGAACATCTGAAAGCGAAGTGCAAACGCAATTTGATTCAAACTTTTTTTTACTGGACAACCACACCACTTCACCCATTAAGACTGTGTCATCTAATTTAAGTACATGTTGCTGAGTCGCTGCTTTTACTGTTATTTTAACAAGTTTCCAAGTCGATTTATTTTAGTGCTGTGTCTTTAAACATTGCTTCATGTCCAAGTGTATCTGAATAATGTTAACCAGTGGCTTCTGAAAAGTGCATGCTGAGGAGCGGATACACAGAATAATCAACGCTACAAAACAATAACAGCTAGGAGATTTTAACTTGACCCTAAAGTGACCCTAAAGAGTTACTTCAATACTATTAACACTAAGCTGAAGTAAGATGTGGGATCATTCCATCTAAAAACATCACATTTTCTGCTCAGCCACCTGTGATTTGCCTGAAAATGTTACAGTTTAATTCGGACATAAATGTGTGATTACTGGGAAATGTTAACCTTGCAAAAGACAACTGGTGCACATTTCTAAACGTTATATAGCTGTATTCCACAATAAGATCAATTAAAGATGCAGAATCCCTTTTAAAATGCAATTACTACTCACCGAAATGAAGAAAATGCTATTTTTATTCAGATTTTGTGATGATTGATCAAATATGATAATTATGTTAAGCTGTACCCAGCAGAGAGTCTTCCCCAGATAGTACAAAATTCTGGAGTTTCTTGGAGTACAAGAACTTTACTTAAAACTGAGAAAATAACTGTTAAATATATACATATTTAGCCTGCTTTGTGGGCATGAACATTCAGGCTTATCATTATGCACTTTAAAATATACTGAAGACCTCCGGTGAAGCGAGCCTGAAGGAATCCTGATCTGCAAGAAGAGACACCGTTTGAAAATGCAATCTCAGCTTTCTGAGTAAAGAGAGACAAACCACAATAAAGACACAAACAGACTTTCAAGTTAGATACGTGGCACCACAGAGTCACTCTGCTGTAAAGCGCTGCATATAAAAATGCAACAACCAGAGTCTCATACAGAATTCAGAAAAACCATCAGCAGCCATCACGCTGCTAATGAAATTCCGCCGAAGCTGCACTAACTTCTGTTTTTTAGCATCGCACGGGACGAGATGTTAATCAAACTGTGGCTCACGCAGTGCGCTGAGCACGTCGCGCTAGACTGAGCACCGCAGGAGGAAACGCAGCTGAGACTCGGCTCTATTGTATGAAGGCAGTGACGGACAACCACATGCTATGGCCTCAAAAACAAACTCCTACAGTTGGTTTCCAGAATGCGCTCATACACACCAGGAAGTAGAAAAAAAACGCGAACAAACAACCCCCCTCCCCACATGGTCGGAGAGACAGACAGATAGAGTACATGAGCCAGACAGAAGAAACCTGAGAAAAACACATCCTCACAGGTCAAGACACCCACACAAAAAGCGTATGTAGTGTCGACAGTCTCGAAGTGTTTATAAGAGCTTAGCACCTCAGCACTGTGTTTTGTCAATAGTGATGCACCACAGGCCGAAATCCAAGTCTAATATCTGCGGTAATATTTGCACTGCTGACAAAAATCGAATTCTTTATTTTTGAATTGGCTGTGCGTCTGAGACGCACGGACTCCGTGCACAGCTGTCAAGCTGAAACCGCTGTAACAATCAAGTGTCACACCTCCCGTCAATCAAGGCGAAGGCTTTTACCGGTGACCGAGGGGTTTGAAGGGAATTGGACAGATCCAATTTTAATCAAGTGGATTTTGGTTTACGTTGGAGTGTGATGGAGTGGCCGAGGTGCTCGACTTTGGCTGACAGTTTGTGTCCCAGACTGTCCTCCTGCCTGTGCTGTGTTTGTTTACGTGGGTCTAAGACGCACACGGCCTATTTGTCAGGCTCCTGACATGTGTCTGAATCTACCGCTTCTTGGGATCAGATGTTGACTGGACCTTCCCTCGGCCTCCATTTCATCGGTGGAGATAACTTGAGTCATATAATATCGTGTCAGCGGCTGCTGGTCTGAGCGGTATGGTTGACCCTGATAACAGCACTGAGCCCACTGCTTTCAGCTACCTCAATCACAGCACATAGCCTTGAGTCTGCTTCTATAATAGTCTGTCTGCCCTTCACTTGTTTACCGCAAACTTTAACTCTGTCACACTGACCCTGTTTTACACATCTGAGGTGCGTTTTGGTGACCGTTCTCCATGGATGCGCACAAAAGGGGTAACATTAAGTAAGCTTTTTTTAATGTCTGACTTTGTACAGATTTGCGAGTGGGTTCGTGTGTGTACTGATAGCTCCTAAGGCTTATCTCACTGACACTTTATAGCCTGAAGCAAATCAGGCAGATTTCAGCAAAGCCAGGACAGGCTTTAGTCCCTAAAGCAAAAATAAACACAAATTTATTAAATAGTGAAGGAGTAGTGAAAAGTATCTTTCATAATAATCTCCAATGTGATGGGGAAAAAACTTGTTCTGGGTGCAAGAGTCCTACACCTTTTTTTCCGCTTTTATACAAAAGAGGGAAAGTAAGAAGGTTGGAGAAGACGACAGCAGCAAAAAGTTGCCCCTTTATACCAAAAAATGTCCTCAAATAACTGTCTTATTTTGCTCAGGTCTAGTTTGAGTTTATTGGCGCCTCTTAAAAAGAAATGGCATGTGAGTGACCTGCTTTCTGTTGTTTTTGCTCGTCCAGAGGACACAATGATGACTTCTGATCACTTTCTCTTATAAACATTTTATCAGAGGCTCCAACAACAGCTCACTTAGGTTTCAGGTTTTAATAATAAAACCTGGCAACACACACACAAAGTTTGAAAGCACAAAGTTAAACATTTAGTTAACTCGTGCACGCCCCAGTCTAACCATTTACATATTTCTTACAGTAACCCAACAGGCTCGACTGCACCGTGGCGTAACATAACAACGAAACATTGAATTGTCCGGCAGAACTATGTGTCCCCACAAATTTAGCACATAATCAGTTTCCTCACACTTTTCATACGTGCTATAGCTGACGCACAGCACGCAGAGACCGCACCATGCCCACAAAAAGTGTGGGCAACTTTAACGAGCAACTTACCAGCTCTGTTCCTCCCTTTCCCTTGAATGCCCCTCCTGCCCACCAAGCTCTGTTGCTGCTGTTGCACAAATTTCAGCTTAATTTCATATAACAGGGCAAAGGGTCGAAAGTTTTGTCCGCCGGGATCCTTGTATATTTGATGCTTAACTTCATAAAAGAAGACTCTAAACTTCTTCTTTCCTCTCCCTTTCCGTCCCTGCCTCCTCCCCCTACCTCCCCCTCCACGATCACGACAGAAGTCACTTCCGCGAACAACGCAGCGTCATCCGGCTCCTCTCTCTCTCTCTCTCTCGCTCTCTCTTTCTTTCTCTTCATTTCCCCCACTCCCGTGCGAGTGTGTGCGTGCGTACGCGCGCGCGTGCCATTTTGCACCTGGACCACTCAGTGTAGGTTGCGCAAAAGTGGAAACCCTGACCGCCAGCCATAAGTCTGCAGCTGAACATGTACTTTACCGTAGATAAATACAGCGCAAGAACAGCTGTTTTACGCCTGAAGTTTTGCTTTTTCCAGCATTTAGAAAGAGACCGCGATGACCCGCATCCGCTACCAAAACAAACCATCAGCATCAGCTCAGGGCATAAGCTGCTGGCCCCCGCTTTGAGGTGTTATTACCGCAAAGAAATTGACATAACTACATACGCACTGTCGTCCACATATGTTTTAAACACGTTTTTGTGTTGTCCATACATGTCCATACATTTGAATATGATTCTCGTTTCTTTGCTTTTCTTTTTTTTAAAGCAGTTTGGTGATGAGATAACTTTCTTCAGGCCGCAGCCTTATACCACCAATAAGTAAACATGGCATTGTGCAAGACGCTAAAGCCCAAGAACTAGATCTTTACCACAGATTGTATGCATAATACACATATTATCACGTACGAAGGCAAAGGAGTGGCTGAATTCTACAGTTTCAGAACATGCTGATTCAGTGGATCGGTTCATGCGTTGGTGCACTGACACGTACGCTTTTTTTCTTTTTTCCCACTGAAGCATGTAAAAATGTACCCGTGAAGCAAGTTTGCCCTTATTTGACTCAAAAGCATTCCCTCCAGGAAGCAAAACGAATATAGTTGTGCTTGGATCTAAGAATGTTGTGCTTGCATCTCAGAATTGCCCATTCACGTAATCATTTCTAGTTTTATATAATTATATGATAGACCATCACATAATTGTATCACACAAAGCATTTTTATTTTTCACGTTGATAAGGACTTGTTCTGCAATCCCAGTCTGCTGAGTAAGATAAGATAAAATAGCTGTTATTACTCCTACATATGGGAAATGGGCATTATTACAGCAGCAAAGTAGACAGATAATAATAACTGGAACAATAATAAAACAATAGAATACTTTATTATTTTGTAGGTCATATGATCTGATAGAAAAACAACACATAAATCAAGCGTTGTACGCGCTCTCGTTAAGCGGACATAAAGGTACAAGGAGTTACGTTGAATGATCAGTGGTTAAATTGATTAATTTTTAATGAATTCAGACAGACAGAGTATATCTTAAACCGTCGATGTGTTTGAAGGCAGTAAAATGCTGTGCGCGAGAATCAATTCGTCTCTCACTTCGGTTTAATATTTCATCCACAAGCAGACAAAACTGTTAAATATATGCCAACATGCTCCACCCACAGGCGAAAAAGGTAATTATGAGTTTAATAACAGCATTTAGGTTTCGTGGAGTTCACTCCTCCAGTCAGCAGGGGCGCACGAGTGACAGTAATCTATTTTGAATCGGGCAAAGGAAGGAGTGATTCTCCGTCCTCTTCCGGGTGGTGGTGCAGCAGTAAAGTTATGTTACTAATCGTTTGGCTGACACTTGTTTTTAAAGTAGACAAGCGACATTTATTACTCCTCATTGACTGTACTGATTCCGCCACATCTTTAAATGACTTTAGTGTACATTACGTGCTGGTCGTTAAGATCCGCCTCCTGAAATATGATTGGCTATCGTAGTGTGGTTTTAAGGTCACGTCATACCTTGAGCGACAGCTCGAGCTGCAGCTGTACCAACCGGTGATAGGGAGCTTAGCACGGACATATACAGCTGAGGGGTAAGTTCCCTCGGTTTTAATGAGATTGGTTATCAAATAATAAATGTAACACCCGGACTTTTTCCTCACACTAAACATATTCGTCGAGAGATATCGACAGTAGAGACAAAATTGAATGTGCACATCTACTTAAATTGTACTTCTTTATTTTGGCATAAGTAACCTAGCGAGGAGACTTAGAGTTAGCTAAGAATTTACTTTCAGGTGTTACACACGCTCACACACTTGTGATATTTGCCTTGTGTTTCAGTTATTTTTTGGTATGGCCATAAATGAATATGTCTGAGTTCACTTTATTTTCGCCCCGTTAGATAACTTACAAATGTTACGCAATGCAAACTATGTAAGCAGGTGCAAGGCAGTTGTGTCAAAAAGCGAATACTAATGTTTCTACGTTTTTAATGTCTAATATGGTTTCTTGTGTTGGTTAATAGACTGTAGTCAACGGGATTTACGGAGGGGCTAAAATGAATTATTCCAATCTCTGCACTCTTTTCCAGATCTCTCTTGAAAAACTATTAAGAAAAAAACAAACAAACAAACAAAAAACACCCAAAACACTTTTTACCTTATACTTTGTCACTTTGACTTGATATCGTCCATAAGACATGTGTTGGACAGATCATAGGCCAGCTAGTCATCTACAACAGTTTACCCCTAATCAATTCTTGGCAAATACCAGAAGTCACTGTTTGCTTTATCCTTCTGCAACTGTGACTCCCAGGCTGCTCTCCAAACCACATGCACAATGTGAAGCTTAACATACAAGACACCTAGAAGTATCATTAAATGCCTGCTTTGGATCTGTTAATCCCTTAACAGTGGATTTAAGTACCATTATTTCTCTTTTTAACACATTTGTGTAATATAGATGTTTTTGCTTTGTTATCACAGAGTTCTATTTTGTCAGCAGTTTGCTAGCGTTTCAAACACTGGATGGAAAACGTGTTTTTCATCTGCATCAAATGATTATCTACCTTAAAAGACACAAATTATTAAAACTATTAAAACAAACTGTCACCATCTTATTGTTAATGATGCACACAGGACTACTGCAATTTAGTTATATACAACTGAAAAACAGTTAATACACACATTTAAATAGAAATAAAAAGTTTCATTAGCAACCAGTGACTTTTAATCATTCAAGTGTTTTAAATACAACTCTTTTCTTATTTCAAGTTCAACCACTTAACTCCAATTTAAAGCCTTATCAAAAGACCTATATAAATAAATAGCCGATTTAAAAAAAAAAAAAAAAAAAAAAAAAGAGAGAGAGAGAGTCAGTGTTAAGGAAATGCAGAAGAAATGCACAAATTATTCACATGTTAACAGTACACCCTTCCTCTTCCAGAGATACCTTCAGCTAAGGGACACACTATGACAGAGAAGAGGGTCTGAACAACAGCGAAGCCTTTTCTGATGTTCTGTGTGGATTCATGCTGATGTAAGAAACATTTCTTGTCACTGTAAATGCAGCAAAGTAATACAGATGCTATATTAAAATGCACAAATATCTGACAAATTACAGGGAGATCTTTAATATTTGACCTTAATATGGGGTGCATTTGTTTCCTCTGTTATGGTATTACAGAAATCACCGTTTGTAAGACATGCTGGCTTTTCCTTTAATTTGTGGCCCATCTGCATATTAACAGTTGAGCATACTGCACACTGCATTCCATATTGCATATGCTTACATACTATGCTAAAGAGGTCTTATTGACTCGATAGGTTTTTGACTTTGCTGAGTGTTGATAAACCTAGTATAAATTTGTAGTAAGAAGTACTCAATTAATTTGTTTCCATTGTTCCCAGCTTTTCTTTTCCGAAGCTGAGTAGAGCAGTGGTGCGTGTGAGGAGACTGGCAGCTCATCTCAGCAAGGCAACCATGTCAACAAACCTCCAGAGCAACAGTTCGTCTTCTGCAGCCAACGGGGATGCTCCTACTGCAGCCATTCTCATCATTGGAGATGAGATTCTTAAGGTGCTTTTGGTGTTGATAAAGTTTGTGCCTTGTGTGGCTTTTAAGCTATATGTGTGTGACAGCACCCAAATGAAAATCACTGGGAGTTTGTGCAATTGAGGAAATCAATATAAACTGGGTTTTTTGTAATAGAAGTAGGAGCTTGCATTGTGCAGTGTTTAACATATACCGTCATCTGCATCCCTATGTGTTTGGACCTCTATCCAGTCTCTGATGTGCATTTCATGACCTCAGGGGGAGAAAACTGCGATGGTTATGTTATGTGGCAGCTGTGGCTGTTTCTGAAATCACAAGCTTACTATTATTTTTTTTGACTTGACATGATCATGATTTAAACATGAAGTATTTGATTTTTGTCCAGTGTCACATCTCTCTGCCTGAAAATCAGCCTTCAGTCCTTGAATTTCATCAAGCAAGACCTTGGAGTTTCCTTTTCCTTTTTCTTTATTTTTTTGTGTTTCTTTCTTTTTTTTAAGGTTCTTGAATCTGATGTGCATGTGGGTGTCTCTTTCAGGGTCACACAGTGGATACCAACAGTGCCTTTCTAACTAAAGCGCTTAGGAAGCTTGGAGTGTCTGTGCAGCGCATAACAGTCATACCGGATGTGCAGGCAGTCATTGCCAAAGAGGTGGCCCTCCTTTCATCTCAGTATACGCACCTCATCACATCGGGGGGTATAGGTCCCACTCACGATGACGTCACCTTTGAGAGTGTTGCCATAGCATTCCACGAGGAGTTATATGCCAATCCAGACCTTAGCAAGCTGGTTGAAGAATTCTTCGGGGTTGGGGAGAAAAACAGTGCTGCTATGAAGCTGGCGATGGTGCCTCGCTCAGCAAAACTTAACTATGGAACTGACCCTCAGACTGGGCTAAAGCACCGCTACCCTCTGGTGAGTGAACTCGGTACAGAGGAATTTTTATAGAACACAAAGTTACTTCAAATATATCCAAGCTACATGGTGCTGTTCAACCCATAACCTTTCTTTAAGGTAAACAAAAGTGACGGTGTTTTCTTTAGAAGACAGATTGCAAACTAACTAGTTGCTGAAGGAGTGAAAATAGCTTCCTGCAGTGGTCAAAACAATAAATACTCTGAGCACACACAGACACCAGGCGTGAGAAGCATTCACACCTCTTACTCACAGGTCATTAAATTTGGACATTTTTCTCTTTAAGGTTAATATCTTTGGTGATTTATTAATGTGTTTCAAGTTGAGAAACATTAATGTACAGTATATTATTATTGAGAATTTACTATTGAGAATTTAAAATGAAACAATGAAGACCAGCCCTTAAAAAAAGTGCCCTGTCTCGGCAAAAGGTGGAGAAGGAGTTGGATACCATTCTCATGCTTGTTAGCTATAAATGGAACCCCAGACACCAGCCATTTATCTTAGCAAAAATAAATATCTGACATTTACAAAACTGTAAATCTGACCTCAATTATTAGCTGTCTCTGGGTTGCAGAGATGTGATTTAATTCCTGCATCATATTTCAATAGTTTCAACAATGATGGCTCGAGTACCGCCCCACATCTTTTCTTATAATTTGATGTGTCTACCTTTTTCTCCCAGGTCAGTGTACGTAATGTGTACATCTTTCCCGGGATCCCATCTTTAATGGAGAAGGCCTTCAATGGGCTGGAGCATCTCTTTGCTGGTTCAGGGACCACCTTTCACACTCGCGAGGTAACTCCATAACCAAACCTGTTACTTCAAAATCCAGTCCAAGTCAGAATTAGTATACTTTTGTTTTTTTCTAATTAATTTTTATGTATTTATCTATTTTTTACTTTTTGTTTTTAATAGAGTTTAGTACTTCCTCTATATTTCTGATATTTCCTTGATACTTTTAATGTATTTTACCTTTTAGTTTACTTTTAGTTGAGTAAAATAAAGTTGATTTGAATGCAGTGTTTAAATAGTACAATTAAGTTTACCAGACATTAGCTTTTTTGTTTTTAGGTGTTTGTCGATGCAGATGAAACGGACATTGCACCTGTGCTGACCAAACTGCAGGCTGACTGGGGCCGAAAGGTGGCTCTTGGCTCCTACCCTGACTGGTTGAGCAACTATCACAGAGTTAGGCTGGTCCTGGACGCAGACAGCCAGCAGGAGGTGGACAAAGCCCGAATACAGCTGCTAGACAAGCTGCCCAAGGGGAGCGTGGTGCCCTTAGTCACAGACCCGGTGTCCATAGCCCCCGCTGAGGTGTACGGATTGGCCAACAGTGGTGAGTGTGCGGAGAGTAATGGAAGATGATTCTTAAATATGTGTCATCTTGATATAAAGTGAATACTGACTTGTGCATTTTACACAGGCATTGGGACCAATAAAGAAAGTTAAAATATTAAAGTAATTTAAGTCGTAAAGTCAGAGTGGATAATAAAAAAGAAGAATATAACTCTGTGAGACAGAATGGTGAATAGATTACAATAAAGCTTCAATAACTAAGCTATGACAAACTACTAGCAGCTTTTTTTCTTTTCTTTGGATTAGACGTAGAAATGTGGGCTCATTTCTAAGATGCCTCACTGCTTGACTGCATTAATTATGAACCATCCTCTTACTGTCGATTCCTTCCTACAGGTACAGAGCTGGGTGAGAAAGTCATGTCTGCACTGAAAACAATAGAGGCAGCACTCCATCAGTATTCAACAGAGCAAATCTGTGTTGGCTTTAACGGGGGCAAAGACTGCACAGCGCTGCTTCATCTCTACTATGCTGCACTGAAACGGTAACAGGAGGGGAGAAGACGAGATGAGACAATTAAAACATTTTTGTGGATTTTTTTAATCTGTGAGGGGGGAAAAAAAACAAATGACCTGAGAGATGAAAGATGAAAATGAAGATTCAAATTAAAAACATAATGATAGCATTAGCGCACAGTGGGGTGTGAGATCTCAGCAGGAAGTAAATGGAAAAAGAAAACTAGTTTGAGGGCAGCACTTAGAGAAAATCTTGGAGAAGACTGACTACTTTTTTGGACTTTTCATGACCTGTGCTGGACAGATTGTGAGATATGACAAATACTTATCTGATCTTTTTCTGTGCCAGCATTGCTTATCTTTTTAAAAAATGTCCCTTTTTTCTCTTCCTGTCACTCTCAGCCGATATCCAGATACTAAAGAAAAGGTGAAAGTCCTGTATATTCGTATTGTCTCTCCATTCCCAGAAATGGAGAGATTTCTACAGGACACAACAAAAAGGTGAGCTATCCACCATCTAGCTATCTATCCAGTTGATGTCATGTATTTTAATATATCCAGTCCAGGTCTTGTTTTGAAAAATGTGGCCTAACCCTGTCTGTGTGGCACCACTGTATCTCATTACTTGCCGTTGTATGTCCCAAAGATATAGCCTGGAGCTGTTCACTGTGGAGGGCAGTATTCGCCAGGCACTGAGCGAGGTGAAGGAACGAAGGCCAGAGCTAAAAGCCGTCCTGATGGGGACCAGGAGGAGCGACCCCTATTCACATACACTCACAGACATGTGTCCTACTGATCCTGGCTGGCCTGACTACATGAGAGTCAACCCCTTACTAGTGAGTGTCACACAGTATGCATGCCGTTATATTAGGACTGTATGCTGGCTCTACGTGGCGTGAGGCGGTATGACTCGCCTCGATCTGTTTTCCTTTACAATCGACTACCCCTAAATGTGCGTGGGGTTGTTAGAGCAACTTGGCCAAACATCCCGTAATGTCATTTGTACGTGACACAAACGCTACAACAAAGGTGGACATCAAAGCGATGGTATACTTGCTGCTCAGTCTGTGGCTTTTTGTCAGACTGGGACCAAGTAGGTACTAAAAAAGTACCTGATACCAGATACTATCACCGAGGCGACCCGAGTAAGTACTAATGGAAACTGCTATAAGATCATACCTCATGGTTTTCATTTTTAGCGCTTTTTCTGTTGCAGTGCTGTTTCTCTCTCTTTACTGAATTCATCTCTCTAGACTCAAATGAAGTCAAAGTACGTTCAAAATAAAGCTAAAAATACCCCAAAATACTTGAACAGAAAACAACATCATGCACAGATGGATTAAGACTTTTCTTCCATATTTACATGAAATACAACCATCTAGTAAAAAATGTGTATTTCCCAATTGGTTGGGAGTAGTTCCTGGAAGTTGCTTGTTACCAATTCCATCAAAAAACTCTCAACAATTGAATTTAATTACTTGCAGGTTGCCATGGTTCCATGTAGCTTTTTACCCCTTTAGCTGTAAAAGACTGATGGGTTATTGTCACAATGAATATGCAAGTTTGTGTTACTTGAGAAGGAGGTGACATGGGATTTTGAAATTGATACCATAGATGCAGCTACTAAAAATTTCAGAAGAGTTTGACTCCTTGATCTCAAGTTCAAGGTCAGAGGTCAAGTTTCCTGAAAATCTTTTGAATGTGATAATTTGATTTTGAAATTGAAGTCATAGGTGTATCTAATAGGAGGGATACCATTGGTAAGCCGCTAGTATTTTTCTTGTTTGTCTGCAGTACTTGCCAACCACGAGCTAAAGTAAAGGTGGAAGTAAAACTTGTTTTGTTGAAATGTACAACACAAATCGGAAATGGAGAAAATTCACCTTCAAAGGGAAAGTTGTGCCAACATTTTTCAAAAGGCCAGAGCTCAGTTTCTGGATCGTGTCAAACTTTTCATAGTTTCATTACAGCTCAGAGAGCAGCTGGACTGTATTTGTAGACAAGTACGTCACTGTATGACCACAGCAACATGGTAGTGATTAAAGCAGTCACGTGGAGGTTTTTGTCAAGTCATTGGAGAATACACATTTTTCCTAGCGACAGATGTCACTGACCGATGTGTAAACCCGCGTGATTCAGGCCTTAGCAGTCATTTTCCCAGTGACCACTCATAACCGGTCATTTTCCTTTCATGACCAGTGATTGTCAGATTGTAGGGTCGGGTAGTTATTATTCACTTATTCATTTGACACCACATTGTCACCATGATTGTCACATGTCTAAAACAGCAGGTGTAAAATAATGTGTCTGCAAAACCTCATGACCTGGGAAAGCTTCACTTGTTATCCTTGATGTTATTTGTCATCTTGATAAAAATTTCTGAATAATGCTTTATTCGTAAAGCTTTAAACGACTATTTTTCCTAAATAAACTCACACATAATGTGAGTGCACCAGTACATTAAAAGGCTTTCTAATGCAACACCAACGCAGAGTGAGGGATGCATGTTAACATTTCAACATGAAAGGGTCACAAAAGTGAAATCATTGCAGTGCTTTTTGCTGAATAGCTGTAGCAAGCTCACGTCTTGTTCTTCTGTTTAGTCTGGCTGAAGAATGGATGTGCATAAGCGACATGGCAGTCGCCTGCTTTATTTGATTTTATTGTTAATGCTAGTACTGTGTCAGCTGCTGTGATGGAGCACATAGAAGCACAGGTACATTTAGCAGTTGACCTCAATTCAAGATAATTTATGTAGTGCTTCATCTCATGAGTATATCTAAAAGGACTCCACAGAGGATGAGTTATTATAGCTTGAACAAAGGGAGTCAGTTGCAAACCAATTACATTTGTTTTCTAACACTCTCCAGGACTGGACATATCACGACATCTGGGCATTCTTGAGGATATTATACGTGCCCTACTGTATTCTCTATGATAAAGGGTAAGGATGTGTTAGTTGTCTTTATTCAGGTGTACACAGCTTAAAAAGCAGATCTTTAGGTCTAAAATATCTCTGTTGAAATGTAGGTACACTTCACTCGGCAGTATGGACAACACCTGTCGAAACGAGGCACTGAAGATGGTGGATGCCAGGGGGGTGACACGATACAAACCAGCCTACCTCTTGGAGAATGAAGAAGAGGAGCGAAACTCCCGCGCTTGAAACAATCTGTGCTCGTCTTACTTAAGCTGTTCTTCGTGGAGCCATTATTTTTTCTTTTTAAGGATGTCTGCTAACCATCCACCCTCATTTAATTCATAAGAAGGACCTTTTCAAAAATACCATGTCTGACTGCGGAATGAGATCACAGAGAAAATGTGTGTTGCTTGTGTACATGAGTCTAAAGTAATGGCTCTCTGTGCTGTTGAATAAAACATCACTCCTTTTTTTTTTTTCTTCTATTGTCATGTTACTTTAAGAGGGCTCTCACATACAAATGGGAATCTGCAGGGCATTCAATATAGCTCTTCACTTAACTTATTCATGCCTCCCTTTGTCTTATCTCTAAATCCAATAACAACACTCCACCAGGAAGACGGGCTCCATCAAAATGTATTTGTAAATAATGTAAAAAGGGTTTTCTCATCGTGGAGAGAACACCAGATTTGAGAAACTCCCTGATGAAGGCCACCCAGCAGGCTCTCGTTTGCTAATCCGTGTCTCCGACTGAATACCCAGAATTGCAGGCTGCAGCATGTTTAGCTGAGCATCTCCCCACCACACACCCGCTCGCTGTAGTTCTCTTTGAAGCCCTCACGGGCGCGTTGTTCTCACGTTTTCTATTTAGTGCCCGTGATTATAATAAATTACCTTCTCCGTTTCCAGACATGATTGAATCCAGGCTCATCGATCTGCGCTCTCCCTCTCCCCGCCTGGAGATTAGTCAACACCGCGCAGCGTGGATCAATACCGGCCGATCTAATAAAGCGGGTCGCTTACGAGGCCACCGCGGGGCTGCACACACTGTTACACCAGCAATTACCACTTCTAGGCCGTCCCTCATACACCCCCTCCTAACATATCTGTCCTGGCTTCACGGCTTGCTTGATTTATTAATAATAACAGTAATAAAAGAGGCAATGAACAGCGGCTTTATAATCACAGCACCGATGTAATGGTGTGTGTTTTGGTGGTGCGGTAAACACACCGGGACATTGTCTGGAATGATGTTTTTGGGGTAGAAAATTAAGTTACAGTCTGTGTTAGGCCACTTCTAACTAGCTGTATATGCAGCTTATATAATGTGAGGGGTTTACTTTTAAATAGGTCTAATTTGTGCTTTTATTTATTTAAACTTCTCCTGTGTGCTTGTAGCACATATCCACCTTACTTTTAGGTTGAATCCTTAATTATGCATGTAAAAATGTATATAAATCCTTGTACTTCTCATACTTTTATACATTAATGGCAACAATTGTATATAATAATTCGTTTTGAATGTATCTTGTGTAACTTATTTACTTGCATATCTGTATTTCATATTTCTATCGGCTTCTTTTTTTTTCTTCTTTTTTTAAAAAAATCATTTTATTTTGATTAATTCTTGCTGTGTGTTAGGAGGAAACAATATCTGGATCTGGTGTATATCCTGTAAATATTGTAGAAGTTACAATAGCGTTGTCTTTATCTTTGGTTAAAGATAAAATACAGTGCAATTAAACACATCTAACCAGTGGTTTCCAGGCATTTGGTTTTCTGACCTCATTTACAAAAGAAGCTGTTGCCTCTTGCCACATTTCTGTAATTTTCCCATAAACATCTTAGTAAAATCATTTGTTAACTTTGTAAAGGCTCAAAGCGCAAAGTCTTCCTAATAAAAGAATTAATTAAAAAAAATGAGCGATCACAAGGATGCATGGAACAAAAATAGCTCTTTATATTGTAAGGTAAAACCCTACAAAATTGCAAAGATACCCCAACAACCACACAACCCTCTATGAACAAGCACTTGGTGACTGCTGGAAGGGAAGTGTGGCAGAGCCATTGTTCTTTCCACTCTCATTAATCACCCCACAATCCCTCAGATTAGGTTTGTGACCCTAAGAGGGGTCCCTGAACGTTAGGAAGGCAGCCGCTTGAACTGCTAAGTAGTTTACTATATAAATTCTGAATACAGGACTTCGATTGAAGACTTCCAGTTAAGCAGAAAATCAAAGTTCTTCCACCACACGGGCAATAATATAAAATGAACTTGTGTTTTTCCAAAGTTTATCACTGCTGTACTTTTTCCTCCACTGGTTCATATTTCATTCTCATTCTTTTTCAGCTGTCATGTTTGTTTTGGCTGCATCAATCCACCACTGTAGCCAAACCAGTTTCTTACTCAATTCCTTTCTTGTGTATTATGACTCTGAATTCTTGCTCAGTCTTTCTTATGAATTTCAAAATGATGTTTTGATTTTGGCCCAGAAGCCTGAGTCAGAAAAACCTCTTGGGTTACACAGTGAGAGGATATGCATATTGACTACAAGGGACCTAAAAACATATTGGAGTGAAATACTTTTTTTCCTCTTCCTTTTTGTGGTCCTTAACTGCATATTTATAAATATCTTATTTTGTACTTCACAATACTCTTCCAGGAACGGGGTTTATCTGAAAGCCAGAAAACTTCAAATAAAATAATCCTGACGTTCTGATAAAGCAACTTTTCTGCCATTTGAGACAAAGGGGAACAAGTAGGAATATAAAGTGGTTTTCTTCCCACCCTCTCCCCTGTGCACATTTAAACTTAATTGGTCCTCCAAAGACAGGTTTTAGGGTGGGTGGGGTAGAAGTATGATCAGAGCAGCCGCTTAAGGTGATGCGAGGATAAGAAGCTAATCTTGCTGCTCGCTCAGTACACTCCAGTGTTTCTCTCCATATCCCCCAGGTGGGACTGACTTATAAGAGGATCCACACAGCTAACAGTGTGTGTGATATGGACTCAGCATGACTTAAAATGACACTTAATGTGACTTTGTACAAAACATGTGGCAAGCTTTGATATCGGAGTGAACTATCCATCTGATGCTCAGGTGACTGTGATGCTTTTCTCTAAAGGAATATGTTCTTAATCCAATTCCTCAGCAGCTCCTGCAGTGTAAAACGAGACTTGAAGCACCATGAGACAGCAATTCAGGCGATGTCCTAGGAGGGATGCTTAACACAGAGGATGAATAGACAGACCGTTGTCAGAAAGCATCAGGAGAGAAGGGAGACCTTTGAGTCTATGCAAATTACCAGCCCATCTGCATGTAAAGCCAACCGACCAGAACACGGGAAATAGGATGTTCAGTATCAAAGTGTCACACATTAAAAGTGGATGAAAGTAAGTGAGAAAGAAAGGAAGGGAGGGACTGGGAGCGAGAAAGAGGAGGGAGGCGGCTTTGCTTGCTGCCATGTGAAGTGTGACTGACTTAGCTCATTTGTGCTTGGTTTTGGTATGTTCAAATAAAAGGCAGTTTCATAATCCTAAGTTTGTCACAGCTTCCAGGCCAGTACACAGAACCAAGACCCCCTGCTCATATCCACACACACACACACACACACACACACACACACACACACACACACACACACACACGGGATGCATTCAGAAATGCTTTTCATAAGGCGGACTCGCTTTAATGTAAAGAATCAGGGTCTGTGAAGCTTCAGCCAGCACACTGAAAACTGATGAGAAAGATTCTGCTCAGCTCAAGCCGACTGGAGCTCATTTGCACTCAACAGCAATAACTTAAACACGATGTGGGCCGGTAGAAAGATGAGAGATGTTTAGCACTAGAAAGTCCGAGCCGATGTCAGACGATTCCTGCTTTTGAACTGGATTTGAAAGATTATGAAAACATTTTATGTGTTTTCTAAGCCCAATTTAATGTATCATTTCATATCCCTAATCAGGCAGCAAAACAAAATTCAGCCGTGTTTACCTCATTCAGCTGATATCTTCTTCAGCTTCTAGTATCAAAAACTGAAATGTGTGCAAATTATGTGCAAATTAATGGAGGAGAATGATAATAGGCAACCATACTCTGATTTACAGTCATGTGGCGAGATAAGTACCTCCAACTGAAACAGATTTTTTCAACATATTTGAGCAAGCAAGCACCTGTTCCTCTTTCCTCATAGATAAAAATGCTACACACAGAAACAAATTACATGTCATGTGCAATCATAGTAACAGGTAGATTCTGTCATATTTAACCTGTCTCTGACCCAAGGTATGGACGGTGTTATTTGCTTCAGATATAAAGAGCTCTCTAATATCTATGGATGTCAAAAAATCCTGCAAGGCACTGGGAAATATCTCCAAATGATCTGAATAAAATCATTCTACCTGTAACAAAAATTTGTGTCTCAAGTGGTGTAGATATTAAATCACTGCCAGTTTGTCCAGAACTGGCCACCTTATCAAATTCTGAACAGAATTTGAAACAGTCTCAGAGAACCCCAGAATGATCTGCAGCCAACTCATGCCACTGTTGGTATTATCAGCCACAGGTTTATGACCCCAACCCCCCAAAATATAAACAGAAACAGGTGCGGTGGTTAGTGCAGTTGCTGTTGCCTCACAACAAGAAGGCCTGGGGTCTTTCTATGTGGCTGGAATGTTCTCCTCATGTCTGCATGGGTTATCTCTGTGTATTCCAGTAACCCTAACCCCTTCTACAGCCCAAAGACATGCAGTCGATTGCGTTAGATCAGTTCCCCAAACTCAGTCCACGAGGGCCCGTGTCCCTGCAGGTTTTAGATGTGTCCTTGATCCATCACAGCTGATTTAAATGGATAAATAACCGCCTTTAAGTTCTCCAGAGGTCTGGTAATGAACTAATCATGTGATTCAGGTGTGTTGACCCAGGGTGAGATCTAAAACGTGCAGGGACACTGGCCCTCGTGGACTGGGATTGGGGACCCCTGCGTTAGATTAACAGGTGATTCTGAATTGTGCATAGGTGTGAATGGTTATCTGACTCATAGCCCTGCGACAGGCTGGTGAACTGTCCAGAGTGTAAAACAGCTCTTGCTCTATGGCAGCCCTACTCAGAGTCGTGGTGGGGGGACAATAAGTGGAGGAAGATGGATGGATGGATAAACTGGTGGATGCGTGTCTTTGCTCTATCTTCCTTCCCTTAACCCCAACTGGTCACCGAGCCTGGTTCTGTCTGAGGTTTATTCCTGTTAAAAGGGAGTTTTTCTTTTCCATTGTCGCCAAAGTGCTTGCTCACGGGGGAGGGGGTCCTCTGATTGTTGGCGCTTTCTCTGTATTATTGTAGGACTTTATCTTAGAGTATAAGGAGCCAGGAGGCAACTGTTGTTGTGATTTGGCGTCATACTAAATAAAAACGTTTAACTGAACTGAAAAATTGAATGAATAAACATTTTAATGGGCTAAACATTGGCTCAACTAGGATTTCTGCATCATATCAAGAAAGTTCCTGGGGGCTGTTTGAACCACAAGTAGATGTTTCAAACTTGTACACAATTAGAAAACACACCCAGAAATGTCTTACAAAGAAGAAATCTGATGTTATGTTCTCACTATTGTGAAAGTGGAGTTTTTAATGACACAGTGTTGTAAAGGTTTTGGAACAGGGCACTACACGCAAAAATAAAGATGGTCAAAGATTTCAGCAAGCCCACTTACTGTGGGGCCTTCAAGCCTGCAAGGATGTGCTTGCTTTTTCTATTAAAAGAAATTAAAAGATTAAAAAATAATACAAAAATGAACCCATAAGAACTCAGAAATAGAGAACAGAAGGTTCACCCTGAACACATTTCAGACCTCTAAACAAATTGTGGTGTTTTTTTCACATTTCTTTTGTCAACAAAATGCACAAAACAAAAAATAATTGAGACTGCTTTATGATGGCAGTGCTGCTGCTGTAGCAGTACAAACCTGAGTCTTATGTAGGGAACTTTATCCTCAGCTTTGTGTTGTCAGTGATGATAGTAGGATCTGACTGTGATTGTCTGTCTCAATGGGACACCTTGTTTCCTTTTCCCAGTATGCTCAATTTACTGGCATTTGGCACAGACCCATGTGAAGCGAGAGAGTGATCGCTGTTAATGTGACTTTCAGATTTTTGTATAAATTTGTCTGTTCCTTCTGTAAACTGAGCATGTCTGCTGTGACACTCCAGGGGAGTATCAAGATTGTTGCATAACAAATTTTTTATAATTATTGAATGGATTTGACATTTTTTATGATTTAAATTGAATGATAAAACTACAAGTTAAAAAAAAAAGATAAACAGCTAAATTAATTGAGCAGATCAATACAGTTTTTTCTTATTCCGACAGAGACGCCATATCCTCCCGAGAACAGAGGAAACAAGCATCTTTCAGTTTAACTTTTTTTGTGATGTCCTGCTTATTTGGAGCTCAAACAGGCCACACAAACGCATGAGATTTCATTGGAAAGGCCAGGACGTCCTCTTTTGGACTTATTAGGGTAGCTCAAGTAAATCAAAAGATATAGACCAAAAACAAGTGTCCATTTAGCTATTTTGTTGCTAAAACCCTGATGTGACAAATAAGTCAATGAATAAATGGGGTCAGAAAAGTCTAACTATAATATCAGACACGTTTTAATGCATTAGAAATGTTCAATGACCTGAAAGGTACCTTTAGTAATGACAGTTAAAAAACAAACAATCTTTTTAAAATGAACTAGTTCTGTTACAGGCATCACGCCACGATTTGAATGATTTGATATGAAATTATTTGACAAACAAAGCATAACTACAACGTGTTCTTCCGTACATGTTGTTTAGAGGTCCTGAGCTGCATGAGAACAACTTTTGAAAACATTTAAATGGTTTGTGAGACGTATTTCACAGCATTAAACATGTTTTTCCTTGTGGTGTTGTTCAGGTATGTCGAGTTTAGCAACGGACACTGTTTTACGTGTAACTGAAAGCTGATTTGTCCAAATACACACTTACATTGTACATTTTTTCACATGTCTGTGTGTTGACAAATGATCTGGCTTAATCTACCAAAACACCAAAACAGCTATTTTATTTTTCCTTCTTTGTCATCATCTGAACCTTTCCACATTTATCACTATTTGTTTGACACACTGTAAGTACCTCCTTTGTGAGCATTGAGCAGAAATAATTACTCTCTTATTGGCTACCTGACATGTGAAATGGATGTGAAAAAGAGTATGTCATAAGCACACCCAGTGCACATAAGCACGCTTCGTTTAGAATAAACTACTTGCTTTCACCCACGGCGAAAATAATTACTCATAAACTGGAAATTGAAATGCCAAACAGATTAATCAAAGCTGGAAAATACTTAATTCAAAAATAAAAAAAACCAAACAAACAAACAAAATAAGCCCCCACACAGATAAAGACATACAACCGTGCTTGTCTTTTAATGCTTCAGACACAGTTATTATCATAAATGACGCAGTAAATCAAATTAACTAAAAAATCAAAAAGCGTTTAGAGAGGCGCAGCTCTCCGCAGCTGGTTGTGCTGCGATGCAGCATCTTCAGTAGTCTAATGAGTGCATAAATGCAAATGTGTTATTTCAATAGACTCATTCATTTCAGATTGTTTGGTTGTCTGTGGTTTTTTTTGACATTTTGAGTTTGTAACATGATAAATTATTTGAAAATAATAAGAAAGAATGAACTTTTTGTTTGTCTAGTATCAGTAATTCAAATTAGCAGCTGCCATTATTATGGTTATTATAAGGCAATACACGCCACACTATACATCAAAGCTTGCAAGTGCATTTTGTAGCCAACCAAGAATCTTTCTCTTCTTGATTTAGGAGCTTACTCTTCCTTTGCTGTTTGCTGAGCCTTTCTTGCACAACAAATGTTTGATCTACTCATGGATTTTGAATGATTTTCAAGTCAAGGGATCGTGCCAGACAGTAAAAGACATTCAAAAGTCTCTGGTGGTGCTTTTTGAAGTAGTTGATTTTTATGTTTGTGCTTCATTGTCCGGTTGTAGCTGACCTGATTTCAGTTTCATTTTTTTGGCCGACTGAAGAAGATTAATATACAAATTTCCTTCTAGAATCTACTTTTTTCTGTATCTGCGCAGCGTTTTCAGTGTCCCGAAACAAACCATTTTTACCTATTTGGTGCCAAAGTGTTGGTTTAATCAAATGCTGCTCCTTTTCTCGTCATTGAAAGATTAACTTCATCTGTCCGTTGCACTTGTTTTCAAAGCCGCTCAACAAGGTGCTTAGCAAACCTTAGATGTGAATTTTTATAATGAGATCAGAGGTTACATTTCCTTTAAAATAAACCCCTGTTTGTACATCAGTGCTGCACAGTCACCGTCACGTATGCGTCAACTAAACCCTATGTTTTTTTTCCTTTGCTTCTTTGCATGGCAGTCTTGCAGTTTTATCAGAAAGTTTTC
Source organism: Aulonocara sp. 'chitande type north' Nkhata Bay (assembly GCF_057382095.1). Lineage (NCBI taxonomy): Eukaryota > Metazoa > Chordata > Actinopteri > Cichliformes > Cichlidae > Aulonocara > Aulonocara sp. 'chitande type north' Nkhata Bay. Next base: position 28,134,975 of record NC_141354.1, on the reverse strand, counting down.
TGGGTTTCCAGATCTTGTCCTGACCTCCAGAGTTCCCCTTATGTGCCATTTCTTAATGACATTTCAGACAGTGGAAATTGCAAGCTGGAAGCACTTTGATATCTTTTTATAGCCTTCCCCTGCTTTGTAGGCATCAATTAGTTGAATTTTTCTGAACCTCAGTCAGTTTCTCAGCCTATGGTTGCTGAGTATTACCACAAGGTTTGAAAAGTTGTTGGCTGACACTTCCTAATCACAGTTCTTGACCTGCCTTATAAGTGAGTCGATTAAGGTCTAACAATTAAAAGAAGTTCTGAAGCTTTGCAAGTAGACGGCTGCTAAAACTTGCAACATTATTTCATGTTATTTTATCCCTGATTTCAAGTTGTGCATTAACATAATCAAAAGCATTACAGAGCCCAAATCAACCTAGTGTTTCAAATGAACAGTGCTCCAGAGAGTCCGCTTTAAACTGGTACAGTGTTGTCATAATGGGCAGTTAACGAGGATCAAAGTTGTATCAAATATTACCTGGTGTGTTTATTGTTAGTCCTTTTACAAAAGGAGTCATGTACATTTCCCACAATGCTGGTAATTCAAAGACTCAAGTGTATAATGCCAGGATTTAACAAAATGTACAGTAAGCTTGCTTGTTGACTTTCCCAGAGTCAGATGAGGATTCAGTTTCTGGCTCATTTTCATTTCTCTTCGCTGTAGCGCCTTTATGTCTTTTCACTTCAATAAAATCTGTGGAAAACAGGGGAGCCCAAACTTTTACATCCAACTATATATAAGGAAGAGTGTGGTTTAACTATAGACTTTGAGAGCTATTGAAAATACTCTTAATGCATCTCTGGCAAATCAAGCGAAATGAAACGTCAGAGAAAAAAGGGAGGATATCCTCGAATTGAATTTTGAGAACTCTAAGTAAAAACTCTGCTTGTTATAACCCTCTTCACAGATTTAGCATCTTAAGTCTTTTACTCTCCACTGCATAAAGGGGCAAATTTTTCACCCTCGGAAATATATACTGTATTGGATTATAAAGTATTGAAAAAGGAAACGCAATATGTGCAAGAGATGTCAAGTGACATTTTTCTGATTGCACTCGACTTTAACGTAGTCCTTTATCCAAATATTAGTAAGAGCTATTTTACAGGGCTAAAATACTGCACACACAGCTGAGGCAGTGCCTTCAGGAGTAAATAACACCGAATGCTGCTTAGAGACATCTGAACCCGACAGAAAAAGACTTTCCCCCTTCACGCAGCTTCTGTTTCCTCATGTTAGAAAAGCTGGAAGTCCTGAGCTGCGAGATTGAAAGGTAAGGAGATTTCAAACTGCGATTTAGTCCCGTTTCCTGATGCAAAATGCTGTTCTGTTTGGAAGCGGGCAGATGTGCACAAAGATGACAACTAAAGATTACCACAGATTGGTGAGCTGGAAAGATCAGTGGAGCTTTATTTTGGCACCCATGACATGTTTAACTGGCTCAAGCCATCAATAAAACGTATAAAGTCATCTCAGTGGAACCTTTAAGAACTCTACTTTAATAAAGTTGGGAAATATCACTTTAATGACTTCATCAAAATGAGTTAATGAGATTAAAAATCCCTTCCATGTGTCTGAAAACACATTTTAAAATAACAATTTGTCTGATAGGTTTCTTTTTCTCATAAAACAGTTAAATTACTGATATAAATCGCTAAACTAACATGTACAAAAAAGTAACAAATACACTCCTTTTCTTTAAAAAGTTGAATTATTGGATGCTTCCACGATTATCACTAAAGAATCGTTCTTAGTGTTTGTGCAATCCGAGCTTCAGTTTTCATATCACGCTCGTGTAGACTGGCTTAGAAAGCCACCATTTCTCGAATCTTACTCGTAGGTACAACTTCTGCTTACAGGTGAGTCCAGTGAAAGCTTCCACTTTCAGAAGAATTTGATACTTACAGACTGTTGTGAAACTTGCATAAATATATACATTATATACATAAATCATGCTGAATAGTGAAGGCTGAAAAAAATATCCCTACAAGAAATGTTGACAAAAACATACATAATACATGAACATCGTTTGAAATAACACATTGAAGGTTTGGTGCCAGATGAAGGCTTCCAGCGACAGAATGACCAAAGAAAGGGAACGCAGATTCCCCAGAGGTGATGATATTAGTTTTTGACTGAAATAAAAGCTAAGCAGCACATTTCAGATCTTGAAACACATTTTATTAGGAACCTAATGTATTCAGGAGGGCATGCTTTCTCTCATCTGACTTCACTTTGGTTCTGAAAAATGTGAAATATACACGATCGAGGTGCTGATTACATGCTGAGAGGCTCTGAAAAGCATTCTCCAAGTAGGAAAACATTACAGCGTCTTCTATCCCAGGCATAATTTTACTACAGCAAATTCAGGGGACTCTTGAAAAAAAAAAAGTATATAATCTATACACCAAAAAACCAAGACTGCACCCTTAAAACAAACAAACAATGAAAAAGCCCTGAATTGAGTGACTAAACTATAACCACACAAATGTAAAACACATAAAATTAATTGAAATTTTAACGCAGATAAATATTCTTTGTCTCTATTAATATCTAACATCTTATATTTCAAAATATGTAATCAACACCAACAATGCAAGCCTTATTATTCAGCCGAGCTGCAATCAAATGTGGGTCAACATGTGACAACAGAGTCTGCAGTCCCGAAATTCCATACACTGTAATTACAGGCTTATTTGCGGAGCTCTGCTTCATCTTGTAAGAATTATTTTTTTTGTCAGACATAGTTAAAAAGTAAATTTGGCCTTGCATAAACTGTTTATGAATGCAGTCATCCCGGAAAACCTCGGCGGAAACTTGGTGGGATTTTTACGATCTTCTAAATTTATATTATACGGCAACATCTGTCTACAATTATAAACTTCGTTTTGGACGTTTACTTCAATTCCAGCATTTGCATATCAACACATAACAAGAGTCAACATCCATAAAGTGAGGAATAAAATATCAGAATTGTAATATTTGATATGATTGTTCCAGTGTTTCAGGTTTTAAATCAAAGCTAGAACTATTACACGAAAGCTTTTGGTGTGTGCATGCTTTTGCAGGAGTAAACATCCATGCAGTTTAACACGCAACACACAGAGAGGTGCTACTGCTTATAAAGTCCTTTTACACCACTCTAAAAGCATAATTCTCTTTCTGCTGATTTGAGTATGCTTACTTTATCATTCTCAATGGTAAAAAAATAAATAAATAAAAATCCAAGCATGAGCTCTGGAATGTGAAGGTCAAAAATCAAAGCCACTTCACAACAACATGCCTCAACAGTACCAAACATGTCATCAGAAGAGATCATAAACCATGAAATAGAAGCATTAGTCCCATTATCCAGGAAATTGCCTCCCTAGCTTCACAATCTTCACATTCTATATTACAGCCTATATAAATGGAAATGCATTTACAGCTTATTTGGATGAACACCTCTATGTTTTAAAAAAAAACATAAAACAGAAACATCTCCTTTAGGGCTAAAACCAGCCTTCGACCTGACCGAAAATAACTACCTTAAGGTCAATGTATGGGCTATGATGCTACAAAGTCTATTAATACTTGAAGTCTATTGGGTATCTGAATCTTATCAGGCTTTGGCCCCACAGATAAAAACTCTGCTCGATATTCCACTAGGTTACTCACATTACAACGGCCTCTTACACCACAAGGTCATTTCAAGTCCCAGAAGTCTCCTTATCTCTATACTCTGGTGTATTGCACTGAATGAATGTGTGTGTGTCCCACCAATAAAAACGTGTGTGTGTGTGTCGTCACTGAGACGGTGGTTACATAAACAACTCAATATGTTTAAAAGATAAATAATCATGTACTCAAACCATTTAAATGCAATCATATTTATTTTGTTGTTTAGCCACATAAAAAAGGCTCAGATTGCAGTTGGCTCTTCACAGAAGAAGCTACATTCTTCACTAAAATGTGAAAGCAGAACACACATAAACCGCCTAGTAGTAGACTACATGATGTTGGGGGAAGAACTACATCACTGACCAGGATATTTAAAAAAAAATCTTCAAACATTTGTCACCCATTTAAGAATAAAATGATATATATATAAAAAAAAAAACATTGACATGATTGGTGCGATTTACAGCATTTTGACACTCAAGTTGACACTCAAATATTATATATGTGTAAAGCTAGGATAACGTGTACAATTAACCTACAGATTTTTCTAACACAAGTCACTCAAATATTTTGGGTAGATAATTTTGTGATGTAATAAATATATTACCTTAATTTAATTTCAATGAAAAATACACATGTACGTCTTCTCTAATTTAAAAATATCTAATTTGAAAAATAAATGAATTTTAATTTGTTAGGATTTTTTAAACGAGTGTCTATAATTTGGAAGGACTTTCTTTAAAAGCACAAAAAAGCAAAAACAAGAAATAAACAACATTTAAATCACTTAGCTTGAGAAACTACATCACAGCAGAGCGTACTGAAAAATATACCAGTAAATGCACACATATGAAAAAAAAAAAAATCATTGTTTTTAGTCAAATTTTTGTTGTTAAATAAAAAAGGTAAGTTCTCACTAAAATGTGTTGCATAGTCAATACATCTTTTTTTTCTGGCAGATTATATTAACTATACAGCAAAAGCTAAAGGAAAACATGTGAAAAACAAAACAAAACAAAGAACAACTAAAGGAGCAAATAGTTTGTATCCTTATCTGCACAACTGCTGGACCAACAGGAGAATCAACCAATCAGTTCCACAGTGTGTTCAGTGGAGTGAGATGAGCTGATGCTGTCCAGCTACCCATAAACCTCTCCGTTCTGCTTATTAAGGGTGCAGATGCAGAACAGTGGAGTGGCAAATCAGAGAGGACAAACGCTGTCCCAGGTCCCATTATTAACATACAGCACCAGATTCTAGTGTCCAGCAGGGGGCGCAGGAGCCCAGCCTCCCTCTTCGAGAATATTCCCCAGTTCCTCCGAAAATGCCTTTTGTTTCAAAATCTAATTAGTTAAAAAAGTAGAACACATGTGTCTCGATCACGTCAGAAATGAGGCAATGAAGGATCATTCAGGTATTTGCGCATAGCAAAGTACAGCATGTCAGAACAAAGTAAAGAAGTCACCAGCTAACTAGTGACCTCTAACCTGAGCCGCTAAGTACAGTAGTATGTGTTTATTTGGCCACTTTTCACCAGGTTGAAAATGAGAAACAAAACAAGAAACAAAGAAAAACTTGGTACGGGTCCAGACTGACTCATTATTCCTCTGAAATCAGACTGGGATATGAGTCTTACAGTCAGGCTTAGCTGTAGAATTGATATTAAGTGGTATTACTTACACAACAGGTAGGAAAACAAAATAATCAGAAATGAATCATTGTGATTCATAATGTCAGTTCCTGTCTCACCGTGGCCCCGTTTTGGAGAAGATGTCCGATTCTTTCCAGATTTTCACACGTAAACAGCCACGAGGCAATAAGTGTCATTTTGCAATAGCTTAGCAAATATGGCATTGTGTAATTCACAAGTAGTGCAGAGGCGTACTTGTACGCCACATTCCCACGGAGAACTGGTGGGAGGTCAGCGATGAGGACGGACAGTTCAGGTAGTCAACAGGAGCACGATGAGGAGGAGCGGCGGTGACGCTGTCCTGAGTGAGGATCCACTACTTAGAGGTACGGTTTCTGAAACAGAGATGTATGAAAAATCTTCAACTCATACACGACATATACACAAATTTGCTCAAATCTGTTTTCTAAGATTTGGGCTTGTCCTTGCTTTTCAAGAGAGATCTAAACAGTGACAGGATATGATGTTAATTCAGATACCAACTCGTCTTCAAATTAATAGCAACAGTTTTGCAAAGCCTCTGGGTTTTCTGAGTAGCACTAGATGAACTGACTGGCTTAAACAAAGCCCTGACCCCAACCCCATTAAACACTTTTAGGTCAAACTGGAGCACTGATTGTGTTTTACATCTTGTCAACTAACATCAGCGCCACAAATCACTAATGCCCTTGTGGTCGAATTGGTTAAAATCTCTTTGTGGAAACTTCCCAGGCCAGTGGAGGCTGGTAAAGCGACACATCAATGTCCATTAATTCAGCAATCGCTTTTGTTCCACTTCTTTTGACTTGTTTATCTTACGTTTAAAGCGTGTTTGAACATTGCAGTAAATGAGAGAAGACACAGAGGTGCGACCTGTCTGTTAATCGTGTAAGCATGCACATATGGCGGAAAGATTGTAAGTAACTCCAGTTTAAGACGTTGCATCTCACCTTGTTTTTGTTTTGAACCTTCTGATGCTGGAATAAGCAAGTGGGATGGGGGGTGGGGGTGGGAGAGAAAAGATTTAGATAAAGTTGAGGCAAAGAAACAAGTTGCTGATTAGTCATTTTTTCCATGCTTAACTTTCTCAATAAAGCTGCTGCTTTGTGGAACAAGAGGAGCAAGAAACAGACAAATGACCAGGGGAAGGTATTTACCATTACTCAAAGACTAACGCCATGAAAAATGAGTACTGACTGGCTGTGCAACCCTAAATATGTCCCCTATGCAAATTCTTCTAAAGGTCGGATAAAAAAAGAGCTTGAGAAGCATGGCAACAGGAAAAGATAGTGTTATGTAAATTAGAAAGAGTAAGAATGATCAAAATTATACAGAGGGGATACAGGAAATGAAAAAGAGGGAGGGAAAAATAAAATAAAATTCAAAATGACAGAGCGAAACCAAGAAGTGGACAGAAGATGAAAGGGAGAGCAGTGGAGACTCGAGTGAGAAAGTACGGCACAAAAAAAAAAAAAAAAGAAGGTTGGAAAGATTGAAACAAGGTCAGACAGAGAGAAAAGGGAGGGAGAGAAAGAGACGGGATAAGAGGCTGTTTGTGTCTGGGCGTCACTTTCTCAGCAGGAGGGGGACTAAAAGGAAATAATGGAGGGAAGAATGGAGGATGCTATGATGCAGGAACAGGGAGGGCTTAAAGAAAGGACAAAAAAAATACAGGTAGTGGGGCTGAAAACGGTTAAAAATCCCTCCTGATAGAGAAGCGCCATATAATACCAGTGAGAGCGTACAGAGGGTCAGGGAACGAGGATGAGCTTGCACAATTGCAGGTGTTATTAAATGAATCTATGGCCTTGAACCAACCTCGGAGAACTGCAACCCTGAACGCTCACAAGACACAAACTGCATTTATTTCCTGGAGATGTAACCGTAACTTAACTGCTTGTGTGCACCCATAAGGAAGACGCGTCCCCATAACGTGACTGCAGATTTCAGACCCCACAACATTAATAATACCTGCACCACACACACACACACACACACACACACACACACACACACACACACACACACACACACACACACACACACACACACACACACACGCAGAATGTGTATCGATGATGCCAGGATAACTAACGCTATATCCCACAGTTTCTTCCTGTGTGACTGTTGTGCTGACACAAGTCACTACATTATTTCTGTGCGAACAGTGACCATCTGGGCCTTGTGCAGAGCTTGTGTGAGTATGTGTGTGTAAGTGTGTGAGAAACAGCGGGAACCCCCCCCCCCAAAAGCAAACAGACAAAAGTAGCAGAGAGTTCCTATCTAAACGGCCTTTCTGCGCTCCATGAAAATGTTCTCAAAATTGTTTATTTAAAATATGTACAATAAAAATATTTAAACGCATTTCAAGGACCACAAAATTGCTTCTCAACTTGAAATTGTACAATGAAAATATATTAATATCTTTATATAGGTGGACATTTGGATGGGAAAGCTTATTCATGTTAGTTTTTAAAAAAATAAAACCTGTATTTTAAGAGTAAAACTTCTCAACGGTACACTAACAGTTAGCGTTACGTGTAACTCGCACATAATGTGCAGGTGGAAAATAAAATTTGCTCATAAATGCCTTGTGTTTGCTCGGGTGTGTTTGATATGTGTGTTTTGATCCGACTTTAATCACATCATTTGCGCAGAAGCCGAATGTTCGGACATTCGTTTGTGTCAACATCACAATTATGGTCATGGCGAGCCCCCCGCGACAAAATGGTGCCCATGGTGGCGTGACTGCAAGAAGAGTGCCCTCTCTGCACTGCAGTCAGAAACAAGCCGCATGTGTAACTGTACATGCACAACCATGGTTAAGTGAATGTGTGTGTATGGCGGTGGAAATGTGTGTGTGTGTGTGTTCTTCAGTCAGCATAACGCCCCACTGCAGAGACAGACAATGTTCCACCATCCCACCTCTCCTCTCATGCCGCCATTTTACACGAGCAGGAGGTAACGTTAACCAAATCTGATTTTTAATCGCTTAACTGAAAAACAAAAATAAAATCGCGAACGAATAACGAAACGCGCAAATCGATGAAGACGGGGAAAGTCCATTTTGAGTCCGAAGTTCGGGATCCGAGCGAGCTCGGCTGGGCGAGCGGTTTGTGCACGTCGCTGTTCGAGTCTTGTCCCTGAGTATAATGAGTTCAGAGGGTACAAAGGTATTTGGGCGGGAGGGGGTTAAGGAGGGCACTGGAGTAAGAAATTAGAAAAAAAAATGGATGGAAAAAAGGGAGAAAGAAAGTGGGGAAAATGGTGAAGCTCTGTAAACTGAAATGAATGTAACGGACTGCTCACAGCAGGAGAACGGCAGAAAAAAAGGGAAGAGAGACAGAGAGAGAAAGGGAATCAATTAGAGAGAGAGGAGAGTTGGTCTGTAATGGTTTCTCACAGTAGGACGGCTGAAAAACAGAAAGGCAGCGAGACAGAGTGACAAGAAGAACAAGAGAGATAAACACAACAGGATGAGTTTTAGGGAAAAAGTTGCAGCGTAACAACAACAAAAAAAAAAAAAAAAAGGTGAGCGTAGAGTAAGAGGCAAAGCGAGCCAATGAAAGATGCAATTGAGGGCTGCAGGGCGCCACAGATTTCACACGACAGCAGTCTGCTGATGCCGATTCAAAGCCCTGTTTTCTGATGCAACACAGGCTTTCAGCAAAGTCCTTTCTCTTGTGTGATTCCTGACAGTTTTGCTCAATTAAACATCACATCATCACACACATCGCTGTGCTAAAATTCAGAACCGAAGCCTAAAGAGCCGAAACACGCTTTACAACACGACAAAAAACAAGTTAGGGAAACAACGTCGTGGAGAGCCATGTGTGCACAACATCATTAGGAGCCTCCCGTGTCAACGAGTCTGCCCTGCCTACTTTGTTGTGTTCTTCGGTTAAATTAAGGCGATAAACACACATTCACACACTGGAGAGGAGATCGAGGGACCGGAGAGTGGTAGCTGACCTTGGAGCAATGACAGCGTACCTGATGGACTCGCTCACTGTCACCACTCTGTCCTTCAGTCGTGTTGTGAGGCAGTGGGTCATTTTGTGTGTGTGTGTGCACTCCTATAATAAATTCAAACACCCATAACAGGGGCATCCCCGTATTGAACTTTTAATTATATGGGCTTCTTTCTGTAAAAAGAGGAGGAGGAGGGAGGGAGGTGCGTGTTTTGAAGTTTAGATAAGAGATGTAGCTGAAGGACAGGAGCTGCCATCACCAGCGGCCACACACACACACACACACACACACACACACACACTCAGCGAGTATAAAGGCACTGTGTGCCCTGCTGCCATGCTACCTGTCAGATAAAAGGGAACCTGAGCAGGAAGGAACTAGGGAGTATGCGAGGTGTTACCACAGGGAACAACACAACAACAGCTGTGGTAAACCGCCACTAATGGACAGCCAAAGAGAGAAAGAGAAATCCTACAACTCTCCTTCATCTCCTCTCTCATCCATCTAATTTGCTCCCATCTCGCCAGCCTCATGCATTCTCATCCCAACGCACTCGCCGCACAGCGTGTGCGTGACAGAGATGGAGCGAAGAAGAGAAACGGGAAGACGGGGAGTCGGTGAATAACTGTAGATATGGAGATACAACAAAGAGATAGAGAGAACACGGGAAAGATAGGGGAGGTGGAGTGGGGCGGGGTCTGGGGGGGTGGGGTGGGAGAGTCGGGTGGAGGACGTGTAAGACACTGCCATGGATGGTGCCTAGATTAGTTTTGCTCCAGTAGCGAAAGATCATAAAAAATGAGGAAGGGAGGAGAGAGCTGAAGAGACAGAGAGAAGGGGGGGATTAGTGCCACTTCAGGAATGACAGAAGACTGAAGAAAGAAAGAGCAGGAGGTTGGAGTAGTGGGGGGAGTCAAAGACAAGGAGACGGAGATCCTGAAATTTAGTCGGGATTAGTTTTGGTTAAGAAATAGGATGAGAGGCTAAGAGGGGAAAAAATGAGACAAGGAACAGTACATTGACATATGTGTATCTTTGAAGGGGAAGTCTTTCTGCTATGAAGTAAATAGATTCTTACAGTAAAGTCAAACTCATGTCTCCCTGCATGCACGATCCAGGTGATTGCAAATATTTTGATTATTTTTGGCTCAGACGGGCTGATCAGGGAAAAGCTGTCAGAAGGTCAAGACTGCATTAGCATTTTCTCACTGAACAACTATCTGTGGTATTTCTAATTAATGACAGCAGGATAATTAGCATATAAAAAAAGTCATCAGCCTTCATTCTGGTAATAACGCAGCAAATTACTCCCCGTATCACCAGGACGGTGAGAACCATTCGGAGACGGCCGGAGCTCCTTTTATTCCACTTTAATTGTCTTCTCTTTTTTTCCCAAACTGATGAATTTAGTCAGTGCTGATTGATTAGACAACCACGACACCAGTTTCTTTAGTACAAGTGCGTGTTAGCGCAACAAACCCCCTGCAGATAACACTGGGATGGGAACTGGGACGGGCGTCTGAGACACGCATGTGGGCGTATACACACACACACACTTACAGTTGTACAAATTGAACTCCAGAAGAATGCACGCAAAGGCCCATAGATGCAGAAACCCACAAAAACAAAAAAAAAGCGCATTTGGTAGTACACATAGAAAGGCTCCCACGCACACACTGACAACTATACAGGGATTCCCACTGTGACTGGGCAACATTCCCAACCGGAATGGGCAGCTCACTGGACTGGAAGACTAACATTACTCCAGGCGGGCTCTGGATTAGATCAACTCTGGGAATTTCAGATGGGGACAGAGTGATTGAGAGAGAATGAGGAAGGTAGTTTTAAAAAAAGAGAGCGAGGGAGAGAGTAGGGGAGGGGTAAAATGTGTTTTAGAAGATGTTGTCTCATTTATATGGTAAAGATAAATATTTTGAAGCATACAGATGCGTTAGGTTTCAATGATTACGGCACAAATTTTTAAAAAAGAGAAAAGAGAAGAAAGCAGAAGGTACTTTAGAGGGGATAAGCAGAAGTCTAAACATGATGCTATACAGCCCATGTAGCAGAGATGTGAGAGGCAGAGAAAAGAGTGTCTTGGTGTACAAACTTGGGGCGGGGGTGAGCATGAAAGAAACAACAGATGAAAAGAGGAGTGTACTCACTGGGCGCACAGCACACTGTGACGCGCAACTTCATACATGGCAGAGGAGGGCCTTCATCTGTGGGTAGAGCTGGAAAGAACAAGGAAAAGAAAAAATGTAAATAAGCTTCACACTTAATAAATCCAACAATCGGTTAGCCAATATTAAAAAAAATGTAATTAACACTTGCTGAATGAAACTCTTCCAAAACAGAAATGTACTCTTTGAGAAGTCCTGTGCTCCTGCTGGTGAATTCATATTATAAGCTTAAGGAACAGCAAGGTTATTTATTTAGGTTTTCTGTTTTAACCATATCAATAACTCATGACATCTCCCCCCAAAAAACACTCCCTGTGTGTACTCATCACACTCATCTACACAACTAAATAAAAAACAATGCGACACAATCGAGAGTGCAACCATTACAGAACGCAACACTTTCGATCCACTCAGATTATGGCTCACATGGGAACACAGGCAAACATCAGCGGTATTACCTGCCACTCTAACGCTGCTTTTGCAAAACAAATGTGTCTGGAAACTGCAGTTAAAGGCTTTTTATCTTTGAATAAAAACGCAACAAATTCAAGGCCCAACACACAAGTCGAGTGTACGATTACCAACAGTTTGTCTCACTTTGTACCGACACTTTCGACTGATAAGACGCAGCAAGTCCTCCGAGAAGTCTGTGGTACAGCACAGAGTGACAGTGGAGCTGCAGAACTGGGTTATGCTTATGACGACTGAAGCAGCTCCATCACAAACAGGAACTAGAAGGGCAATTTGAAAGCGCAGTAATCCAAAATTTGTTCAAACCTTGCGGTTTTAACAGAAATGTAACACGCTCTTCGTTCGCCCATCTTTCACCTCTCTAAAACATGTCAAGTTATCCAGCTTTTCAAAGCTTTTTTTTTTTATTGTGTTCATAGAAAAACAAATAATACTGAAAATGAAACAAGGTTTACAAAATATGATGCTCCATTGTGCTAGCATAATGGGCCTTTTTCACAGAGTAGCCACTTCAACGTGTCATAGCAGCTGGTGTGCTACCACTGCTACGCCAAAGAACCAGAGCTCTGTTTACCCAAATATGCTTTAAAGCTAAGTCGGTTAAAAAAATCTGTCTTACATGCACTTGTAAGTCTAAGACAAAAGGCACTTTCCCAAAAACATTATTACTTAAGGGGCACTCAGAAATGACAATAGATTAAAACGTTTCTACTAACCAATGTTAGCACATCGGGAGATTAAATATAGCTACACTGCCACAACACAGGTTCAAATGAACTGAGCAACTTAATGTTAAGTTAATGGTTAAAAAAGATCATCTAGTTTGTTAATTACTCCATAGCCCAGTCTCAAAACAATTCACTATGATCATTATTCAACACAAAATGTTAATTCAGTTTTTTCATCAAATGTGTTTTCTAAAGTTCTACTTTTAGCTGGCAGGATCCAGAGTTTATTAACAGACCCTCTAGATCTACATTCAGACATGTAAACGGTCAAACTGAATGAATAAATTGCAGCATCTACTCGTCACACACTGGTACATTTTTTCCCAGATAAAACGAATTTCACAAAGTCAGAAAGCTGGTGGGAATTTCTACTTTAGCAACTTTCATAGGAATAAATGGAGTGACAACCATCTACACCCACTGGCCACTTTGTTAGGCACAGAAGGTCAACTCGTTGTTAATGCAAATATCTAATCAGCTATTTGTGTTGATCACATGACAGCAGTGCAACACATTTAAGCACGTAGACATGCTTGAGACAACCTGCTTCTACTGACCCCCAGAACGTGGAAGGCGATTAAAGTGACTTTGAACGTAGCATCCCATATGGAAACGATATATATAAATCTTATAAAGTTTGTATCTGTTTTGTGTGAAACTTGTATGAAAAGCATACAAGAGTGAAAACAGATATAAGATCCCTTGAAAAATTATATAAATGAAACTTGTAAGTTTTGGATACTTACTAAGACAATATATGAAAGTAATGAGAAAGTGGCCACTTTTATGAGTAAATCATGTAAGCCTGATATGATTCACTATATGAAGTAGGCCACATCTTATGCAAGTCTTTTATAAGTTTTTACTTTTTCTTTTCCATATGGGATGGTTGTTGTTGGTGCTAGACCGGTTGGTGTGAGTATTTCAGGAACTGATGCTTTACTTGGATTTTCCTACACAACCATCTCTAACTTTTACAGAGAAAAACTGAAAACATCCAGTGAGCAACAGTTCTCTAGGCGATGTCAGAGGTCAATAGTAACTTAACTCACTTGTTACAAGAAAGCTATGCAATGCACAACCATGTAAAATCTTAAAGCACCTGCGCTACAACAGCTGAAGACCACAGCGGGCGCCAGCCCTGTCAGCTAAGAATAGGAAAGTGAGTTCACTCGGGTTCACCAAAACTGGACAACAGAAGCTTGGAAAAATGTTGCCTGGACTTTCTGCAGCAACATTCAGATGTTAGAGTCAGAATGTGGTGTAAAAATAAAAGCATCCTGCTTGTATTAACAATTCAAGCTAGCGGTGGTGTAATGGTGAGGGATATTTTCTTTGCACACTTTGGACACCTTACTACAAACATTGTTTAAAACACCACAGCTTACCTGAGCATTGTTGCTGGCCATGTCTATCCCTTTATGACTACAGCAGGATAAGGCACAAATCATCTTAACCTGGTTTCTTGAACATGAAAATCTGTTTGGTGTACTTAAATGAACTCCACGGTCACTAGATCTGAATGCAACATCGGATGTGGTGGAACGATAGATTCACATCACAGAGACAAGAACTCTGCAGCATGTGTGACGCTATCACGTCAATATGAACCAAAACGTTCCTAGCACTTCGTTGAAAATGTGCCACGAAGAATTAAGGGAGCCACCAGTAAAGAGCAGTAAAAACTGTAAAAGGAATGAGTGTGCTTGTTATTAGCAACGCTGTTTTGATTCCATTGTGGTTTTTGAGGGCCCTGTATAGTGGAAAAAGTGACACGCTCCAGTCTTTTTGTTAAATGGTGAAAAAAAATGCATTGCAATTTTATGACACTGGGCTCTGAATTATGTCCATCAGTTCATAATGTTTCAACTCAAAGCTTTTGTTAACTGTTTCTGCGTTTTCCTATTTGTAATAATTTACTGGTGACTCTCCAAATGTCAAGTCCTTTGTTCGTTTCCTCGGCTTTCCTTTATCTGCCGCATTTTTCAAATTTCTTGTGATTGTTGTCAAAGCAGTGAGATCTGTTGTTCTAAGCTCTCTTTGTCACCATTACTCTGGCCACTGTTGGGAAGAGCTGACTATCAGAGGATGTAAAGGTGTTTCCTGTTTTTGGGGATCTAGATATGGAGACCCAATGGGTCTTGGTCAGCAGGGTGAGCAGTAGGGCAGAGACCAGGAGGCAGTGGGTTGTCACTGTCATAGTCTGTGGGAGAGATGAGCTGGGCCCGGCTCAGACTCAGCCAACTAATGCCATTAGTGTTTCTAATACCATTGTACTGTTCTCCCGGGCTAATGCCATTATGCAGTCTCCGGTGCTGCGGGCCCATTCAGTGCACACACCCCAGAGCCAGACATTTGGACCAACTTTACGCCTTATCTTTGATGTGGACAAAACACACACAATCGCCCAAAGCCCGATGTGACCCAAACCAGGGGGTAAGACCTATTGTTGCTTTTCTGTGAACTGGCATGAACTACCACAATAGCCCAGTGTGCATGTGCGTACATACATACGTTTGTGTGTGTGTGTTAGTGTGCGTGAGCGTGTCTCATACCCTCACAATGCTCCATTGTCCCTCAGACCGCAGCAGTAATTTATGTAAAGATTCTTTCTTTTCCTTCATTTCCATCCATCACTTTTGTTGTTCCCCACTTTTCTCTCTCCCATTTGGGTTCCACTCATCCATCCTCCCATCCCTTTCTCCCCCCACCCTTCCCGTACTGTGAGACTGTGTCCATCTTTTGCTCTTTTTCTCCCCGTGTCACTCTTCCACGCTTCTCTACCTCCGTCTGCTTCTCTGCCTGCCTTTTTTTCCTCCCTCGCTGTCACCGTGTATTGATCTCGATTTCTTCCACCTACACTTTTTTGTCTCTTTGTTGTCACCCTTCCGTACTATGCATTCGCTTGACTCTTTCATTTTCTGCTTTCGTTTCATGCCCTCCCTCCTCTTGGACTTACACCAGAAGTTGTAAAAAAGCAAGCAAAAAAAAAGGCAACTGATTTTACAGCCACTAAGCCATCTTCTGTATCTTTCCCTCCCTTTTTTTCCCTCCAGTGGTTTGAAATAAATGAGTGAGGGGAGAGGATTGCAGGAGGATGTCACGGAGAAACCATCACTTAAATTGTACAACAGCCTACAGGTTTATGAAAACATCATATTAATGTCATTCAGCATGAATTTATGGATAACATTAATGGCATTCAGAAAGCTGCAGTTTGCCGACACTCATAAAAAACACGTTGGCTTAAGCAACAGTGAAACCTTTTTATCCTTTAAATAGGGCTTTCTGGCCGCCACATCATCTCCTGCACAGGTGTCTTTGCACAGACTGATGAACTGAAACATTAAATATTTAGATTTCTTTTTCTTTTGGGGCTGTTTTATTAGGGTGTAAGGAGCTGGAGCGAATATTCATTGTTTCACTTAAACACGATCATAAAAATGATGATAGATTATGCGCAGCAAAAACGTATACTATTGATCTTATTTAAATAATCACGTGACAAAGGCTGGGAATTAATATCAATACCATATCGATGCTTCTGAAATGCCAACTGTAGTGCTGAAATGCCCCGAAATGTGCCATTAGGAGTTAGATAGAAACAAAATAATGATTAATACTAATGATTTTAGATGCTTAACTCATATTAATACTTAACATTTATTTAATATTAAATACTTCAGATTCAAAGCAACATTCTTCTTATGCTAAACTAAAAATCAGATGGTGTTTGTTGGCTGGACAAAAAATCTCAGGGCACTGATATAATGGAAAAATTTGTATCCATTTATTCATATTTCTGGAAACTGACAAGAATCAAAGCAACAAATAACAACAACAACTTGCAGACCGATTTGTCTGCATATACGCTTCAAAATTGTTGCATATTAAGACATGTTTGACTTTTGATATCTCTAAAAATCAGACAATTAAGTTAGGAATTTTTTGTATGGCTGCTAAATAACTAACGGTGTATCTATTTGTTATATCTGTCACATGACTGATCATCAAACATCAGGCATGTCAGAAAATTTCATATAACACTGAGCTCAAGCTGTGATATGTTTGACTCTCTAAATCGGTTTACCCTCTCCCAACACACAAAAACATACACATCATCTACTCACAGCTGTAGTAGTAGTGTCTCCCTGGCAGAAACTCAAACCCCAGTGAGAAGGGCGTGAACCTTTGGATCTTTTCTGAGAAGCGCACTGGTCCATATGGAGCAAAAGGGGTGTTACACTCCCACCTCTTGATGGCCCCCCTGGTCTCTACACAGCCTTGGAACGACTCTTCTCCCACCAGGTAGAGGGCAAGGGTCTCCGGCTGCCCGTGACCCACGGCCTCCTCGTTGGGGTAGTGGGGGCAGTGGATGTCCAGGTAATCGTTGAAATTCAGCTGGACAGACAGATCACCTGCTGTTAACCTGGAAGGAAGAACGACAACGGCATTAATACTGCATGTAGCAATTAGAGACTGATACATGACTGAAGGAGGGGGGAGGCAGTGATAGACTGCAGACACGTAGAGAAAGAGCGAGAGAAAGGACAGGAATTCCACAATTTTCCAAATGCACATCCAACACTTGTGACAGGCAATAAAACAACATTTTGATCTTTTTTAATACAAGAATTTGGTGGGATTCAAATGCTACAGCTACACTTCTGGACCAGTGACGATGCTGAGTGTCAGCTAGAGAGAGCAAAAATTCCTCACATGCTAATTAAGACCACTGAGGGGAGTTCAGCGTAAAATAAACTCGACTCCCTCTCCTTTCCACTCTCCCACTGCACAGCACAGATAGACAGATAGATGTGTGTACAAACGTAAGCGGATGTGCATGTGCATGTACAACCATGTCAGTCAAGGCTGACTGGAGTTTGGCATAACAACAACTCTGGACAAGACAGCATCATTAGGACAGAGCAGCTGCATAATGTGCGATCTTTCAGAGTGAGGATTCTGACTTCCTGTCAGCCCGCAGTATAAAGAGTTTCCCATGTACAAGCTAATATGTGAATGAAAGAATGAGAATAAAGTCAGAAGGGAAGAAGATGTAAGACAAAGCAAGAGAGGTTAACTTAACATAAAGATATCATAAGACTTCATGAAAGAACAAAGAGGGAGACAAGAAATAGGAAGGGAAACGTGTGACAAATGGAGGAAAGGCCTGTGAGTGATGAAGAGACATGAGACGAGTCCCACAGGCAGACAGAAGGAGGTTGGTGAAAAGAAAGTTTTGGAGACAGGATGAAGAAAAGCTGGAACAAAAATATGTTTAAAAAGAAGCCAAAGGAAGAAGTTGGACATACAGGTGCAAAAAGTGGAGTAAAGAGAAAAGTAAAGTGTTTTAATTAGTGACCCCAGAGAGCCTGAGTGCAGACACACAGAGAGAAGAACAACGGAGTGGAAGAAGAGAGGAGACGGACTTTAATTGGTCTCCTCTTCGCATGGAGTGCAGGAGCAAAGAATGAGGGGCAGAATGTGGCTTGGGCAGAAGGTTCAGGTCCGTCAGTGGGACTCTTTATAGAGGGGTGACAGAGCGGAGGAGAGAGGAAGGAGTGCTGGGAGTCAGTCAAGGGGAACATGGGAGGGAAAAGGAGCGTGGAATGGGGAGGGGATGGCGGTGGTGGTGCACGGCAGAGTACTCTGAAGTTAAGTAGGCGGACAGAGAGTAGACCAAAAGAATAAATAAGAGGAAGAAATCAGTGTGGAGAAGGAGGAGGATGAGACAGAAGTGATGCAAGCCAAAATGAAACGGATAGAAATGACAGGAAGCAAGAGACTGAGACGGTCCAACAAATCTGCAGAGAGTATCAAAGATGGATGGAGCAATGAGAGGAGAAATGACAAGAGTGTCGGCGAGAAGGAGGCCAAAGCTCAAAAAGTAGAATAGAAATGAGCGTTGTGTTAACTCTGAAGCTGAGCACGTGTGCAGCAGGTGTGTATTTCTGTGTGAGACCACAAAAGCAGAAAGGCATGTGTGACTGTGTGTGTGTGTGTGTGTGTGTGTGTGTGTGTGTGTGTGTGTGTGTGTGTGTGTGTGTGTGTGTGTCTTGGGGATGCAGGTGAGACCCTGGAGGCAAATCTCACCAAAGCTGCTTCCTGCTCAATAGCGACCGTGCAGAATTGGCAATCTATCCACAGGACAGGACACCATCGATCAGGATCCCTCGCTCAGGACACACACGCGCACACACACTCTCCCCTGATCAATATCCCCTCTGTGCACGTGTGTTTGTGTGCGCAGTTATGTGCGACAGCTCTATTACCTGTGCGCTCTAATTACAGCCATAGAAAAGCACTTGAATTTCTAATTAAGAGAACGCTAACGCAAAAAAAGCACATACACACAAGCACAACACTACATTTACTCTTCATACTACCCGTGGTGATTTTTAAAGCCCCTCTGGGGCAGAGAAATGTTTGCTTAGGTGCGCCAGCTGTGGAAGTGTGTGTGCAGGTGTGTGCGTGTATGTGCATGTAATAATAGACGTGTGCTGTGTCAACATGCTGCACCCCCTGCTATACATGTCATTCAGCTCCAGCTTCTTCTGCATTCCTTAGGTCCTGTTTTCCCCACCCAAAAGCCCACTACGCATTTTTCCTTACTCCCTGCTTCTACTCCATCTCCTCCCTTGTTGTTCTCCGCTCTGGATGACGTGAACCCATCCTCCATCTATTTCTTCAGCCTGCATTCTCCCTCCTATTTTTGACTTCTCTCTATCCCATATTACCCCACTCGCTACCCCACACAACCTTGCAACCTTGGGTTGCACCATATGTATGCCAGCAATTGCAGAGTTGGTGTGCTGTACTGATGTCAAACTGTCAGCCCTCTTTCTTGCCTCTTCCACCCCCCCTCTCTGGTCCTAGTAGGCTTGGGTACGCCCTAATTACACTCAGCATCCTCCCCTCCTGCCAGCTGCCATGCAGCAGAGTGGTGACAGCACAGGGGCATCATGGGAGCACTGTGGAGCTGTGGGTGTCATAGAACAGAGCGCTGAAGCAGCCTATCGGTGGGAGAAACCTATGGAAGCAACAAAGAGGATTGGCTGGGTCCAGAGGGAGAGGGAAAAGGCACAGAACACACACTCACTGCATTTTGGCACACGTTGGCGGGAATACACACAAACACATGTTCACAAGCACCAGGACATGAAAGTACTTCAGGAGAATAAAACATGCTCTGTCCCTCATGCCACAGGGCTATCAATGACACCCTTCTCAGGACTGGTGCAAGCTTGTGGTTGATAAAGAAAAATCTCACAGAGGAGCAGAATCAAAAATAACATGCTGGGTTCTTCAGTGAAGAACTTGAAAAGACCAACATTTATCCCTTTATAATCACAGGAAATCAAATGCGGAATTGAAAGACTGAACATAGCTATGGGCTCAAAATAGCTGACATGCTGCGGATGTGTCCATGTAAATGTGTGCAGACAAAGGCAAAAGTGTGCGTGTGCGATAATAATGAAATGCAGGGAGTTCACTGTGGCAGAGACCTTTGATCCTTTAATATGAGAGAATAATTAAAGGAGCAACAATCTTGCAACACAGCTTCAGGAATACAGAAAGGATACTTGATCACGCACAGCAGCTGCATGCTATGCATCTCGAATATACTAGAGCACTTAACGAAAGTACTTCACATAAACACCGGGGATACAAATATTCTGCTATAATGAAAATGCTAATAACATACTTACACTGTACTGTGCATGCCGAATGAATGCAGGAAATGTATATATACAGTCAGAGTACAGTAGGTTAAATAAACAAAGCCCTTAGTAAAAGCTTATTGGTTCCTTCAGGTGACAATAGGAGGCCAGAAGGCTTGGTCTAGCTTCACTCCTTCTTTGGCCAATCACAGCAGGATGACTGTTAACTCTGGGCACTACGCTGACTAGGCACAGCACGCCATGGTCACCCTACCTTGGCTAGGCATAGCGTGACACAGTTTCAGTCTTCATGTTGGATACTGTAGTAACACAGATCTTTGGTGCTTTCAAGAAAGATACGCTTTTAAAGTGTTGTTCCTTTTTCTTTTCTTTGTGCATTGCACGATGGGTGGGAAATCACCTTGATGATGAAAGATGAGTGGGTGCAAGGTGAGTCATTACTCAAAATGAATAACGCAACTTCAATATTCACATACAACCATAATGACTGTCATAGTTTTTAATTATTGTTACTGTTAATGAACATTAACACAAACACTGTACTCTTGACCAGCTACAAACTGTCTTGCGACTCATAACCTTGAAGGGAATGGAAACCCATGGAGTCATATTGGCTTTATTGCACCATAAAATTTAATGCAACTGTACTCTGCTGTAGCATAAACTGTTCCATTAAGTACAGAATTTGCAGTCAGTTTTGACACTGGAGTCGATGATACAAAGTTTCTCAGGCAAACTTACTCATTAGCGAATGAGCTATCTGACAAGCTTGCTTAGCAGGATGCAGAGGCTGAAATATACTGAAATTTGTTTGGGCTTTTGCCTTAATTGGATAGTGGCAGTGGAGGTGGACTGGAAAGCGGGGAAAGAGAGAGGGGAAGACACGCGGCAAAGGATTGGTCGGACTCAAACCCGAGCCGCTGCTTTATGGCCATGCCATACAGCATGTGGTCAGATGCTCACCCATAAACCTGAAATACGGAAAAATATTACCAATGCCCCACCAGCCACAGCAGCTCTGCAATTAGCTCTACCCAATATGTAATCAACCCACAGACTGTATGTAAAAGATGGACTGAACCTCTGAGTCTGAAAAATAATTCCAGTGTTTCTTAAACCACCAAAGTCACCAAAAACAGTCAAAAACAAAACAAACTAACAAACAAAAACAATGAATTGAGCTAATATTTAGGGTGTGGCTACTTATGGATTTTTTTTAAAATTTATGTATATTTTTATTTTGCAAAAAAATATATATATATATATATTTTTAGTTTTTTTTTTTTTCCATCAACACGTTCACTAAGCACTTCATTTTTATAACGTTTCCCGGCAATTGTTTTAGACTTTAAAGGGTTAAAACGGGAATTTGAAAATGCATCTTTTACATACAGTCTACTTCTAATTTCTATCGGCTTCACAAAGACATACAGTCATGTAAAAATGATTTTTGCATTGCTGCATGTAGTCCTGTATTTTGCCCCCACCGGAATTAAAGTAAGTAGCAGCCAGGTGCTGCTAATCCTGATTTACTGAGCATTAGTCAGGAGTGGTTGTCCCATCAGCCCAAGGTCAGCCCATGCAATGCCCACAGAAACTGTAGGAAAAACCCAAAAAGCAAAGAGCTACATGTCACATGGCAACACAGCTTAGGTCTTTATGTGAAGGCTTTGGAGAGACAACACCAAAGCAGAGATGTTCAGCCAAAACTCTCAGAAACCCAAACACATCATACCATCAACCTCATACCAACTATGAAGCATGGTGGTGGAGGGGTGATTTCGACTTGTTTTGAGGCACAGGGCCAGGGCACTTCGCTGTTCTTGAGTCAATCATGAACTCATGATCATGTATACCGAAGTGTTCCAGAGTCAAATGTGAGCACATCTGTCTGACAGCCAAATCTTGGCTGAAATTGGGTCATGTAACAGGATGATAATCCGAAGCACAGCAACAAATCTACAATAAAATGACTGAAGAAGAAAAGAAAAGTGCTGCAATGGCCTAATTAAAGCCAGTTAAAGACTTCAACCTGACTGAAAATCTTTGATGGGACATTAAGAGATCTGTGTATGAACAAATGCCCAAAAACCTCGAAGAACTAAACACCAAAATTCCTTCTCAATGATGTGAGAGACTGATAAAGTCATGCCCAAAATTATTGCTTCAAGTTATTGCTGCTAAATGTCATTCTACAAACTGATTTTTTTCAATATGTTTTGGTACCAAATGATAACAACCAGGCACTGAATCACAATTAACTGCTACTAGAGACAGATTTGATTACAGAAGACATGAAAGATGACTGAAAGTGAGCACAACTAATACCAATACATTTTTCAAGTTAATATGTCTGTTTTGGGAAGACTTTTATAGGACGAGCTGCAATGCAGCTCAACTGATGGAAAGTATGGGAGATTTCATGACAAAGAGAGCCCAAAGACAGTACAGTAGAGAAAAGGGAATGAGCCAGATAACTGAAGAGTCTTTCCTTGAGGTCTGCAAAGCTTCAGTTAACTCCTACTCTACAGGCTATCCTATTTTCAAAAGGAAATTGTGGAGATTCTCAGTCAGCTGGGTCATGGTAGGTTATATCTAAAATGAACTTCTTCAGTTCTATCTAACTGGTTTGGAGGATGCCTGGGAGTCCTTCCCAGTCAGTAACAACTGAAGAAGCCTGAGAGGTGAAACTTCTTGAAGAAACTCAAGCAGATTGAGCAGTACTTTGATACTCAATACTTTTTGTTAGAATTTGGTTCTAACCTTGCTGTTCACCATGTCCCTTTCTCCCAGTCGATTACTCTTTACATAAACGTAAAAGAAAACAGAATGAGGGCCCCTCCACCCCCCGTTCCCAAAGCCGTACCCCCCTCCATGCTCACACAAAGCCTTACTGTGTCCAGAGCCCAAACACCAATGTTGTGTCTAACCTGGTGCTTACTCCCCTCAACGCACACAAACAAGGATGTCACCCCCCACCTCTGACCATCTGGGCCCCCCCCCCCACGACCCCGCCTGCCCAGCTGGCTCAGAAATCCTTAAACAACCCTCCTACCACCCCACATCCTCAACACTCTGCAAACCCCACCTCTTTAGATTCTCAGTGTCATCAAACTGTGGCCAAACACTGATCAACCACTCCTCACAGAGAGGAAAGAGAGACTTAAGGGAAATAAGCTGCCGTGCTTATCTACCCTTTCCTGTCTGGTATGCCTCTACACAAGTGTGTATGCATTTGTGTGTCTCTGCTTTGTTCAAGGTCAGCAGGAAGTGTTGCTCTCCTCTCCACCAGACCGTTTGCTTTTCTACAAACTCCCAATCTCCAAATGTGAGTGCTGCGCGAACTTTCCTGCTACATTTTCCCCCTCCTGTCTCTGTCTGTTTTATCTTCATATGCAAGTTCTGAGCACTTTTGCATTAATATGCATTAGGATCTAGGTGGCTTTCCACCACTGCTCAACATTTCCCAGGAAATTCCTGTGTCATCACCCAGGCAAAAAACCTCCGTCCTCAAAAGGATATGTGTGTCCACATGTTCAAATACACTGCATTGTGCTTTAATATGAGTATGTAAGCGCTTATAATGATGGCTGTGGGTGTGCATATGTGAGTAAACTAGATGAAGTGATTGGTTGCACCTTTCCTGCCCTCCAGGCTCTATTAAATGACCAGAAGGCACAGGGTATTCATACCTCTTCACTTCTCATTCAAACTGTGTGAATCAGCAGGTTGCCTCATGGAACCACATTCGCTATCAATTCCCAGACACTGATAAAATACACAGATACACAAACACACAGCCTTGCTGCTTCAGGCCTAAAGGACTCTCAGCCTTAGGTAAAGACAGAGTCTATTTTCTGCCTGTTACGGCAAAGGTTCTCTTCAGTTTGTGTATATGTGTCTGTTCTATGAGACTCAGCAGCACAACAGGATGCATAGCTATGGCCAGCAGAGCTGAAGAAAATTGCCCAATTCAGGCCCAGAGGACCCATCAGTATGGAAACCAATTCATCGGAGCCATTTTGATATGGCAGGATGTCTGCAGAAACCATCATCCCCTTCTGTGACAGACCTCTCTCATACACGGGCACAACTCGCCATGTGTGGTCCAGTCTGATCCAAAAATAAGCTTTCCAGTGATTTTTTTCCTTTGAGGTATGAAATTACGGTCTACAGCATAAATGGCCAAGAGTGCAGTCTGGCAGTCTATGGGTCCTTTTTCTTTTTAATTTTCACCAATTGGCCAGAAACAGTGTATGGCGAAATGTTGCCTCACTATACCCACCAGCGCTGCAGCAGCTAAAAGTCTGGCTCCACTCTCTCACCTTCCCTGAGCGGTAGCGGCCACACTTTTAAGATTAGTGTAAGGGAGAAAAGAGGCAGAAGGCGAAGAGTTTGAGCTCTCGTGAAGAGAAGAGTGATGGTGAAAGTGTGCGCGCGCACGGCTAAAAAAAAAAAAAAAAAAAAAAAAAAATGTGCACGGGACGAGAGCAGAGTGCATGGACGAAAAGGGGGTGTACAAAGGGGGGTAAATAAGGTCAGTCGTGCCGTTGCTAGGACAACCACCAATCTGGAGCTGGGACTGGTTCCAAGCCAACGCCCCACCCATCCATCCGTCGTTCTAGCCGTCCTTTTCCTGCATCTCTCGGTCGGACAGCCTAAACCTCAGAGTAATGAGTGCTCTCCATGTTTCTGCAGTCTAAATGGAGCTGCAGAATAAATACAGGGCTGATTTGTACAGGTGCCAGGCTCAGACACATAAACTAGCTACAGTACCTCACCGCCAAGACGCTGACAGGAATGACATATGACGAGAGGTGGGGAACAATGACAACTATGATGGGTGGACACCAAGACCAATGATTCAAACTATTTATAATATCTATCAAAGCGTGTTGCTACAAAGTGGCAGCTGGGCTCATCTGCTGTGTCAACATCATGTGTCTAATATTTATGTATTGCTGGCTGGGCCCTTTGGATTTGCACAGTTCCAGAGCAGACAGATCCATCTATATTCAGAAACCGTCATACTAAAGTTGAGTAAATGGACTATAAAAAGGTTTGTTATACAGAGTTGCCAGTGTTGCCATGCCAATAGACTGTACGGTGCATTGTAAAAGGGCACATTGGCAAGCTTCTTAACAGTTAAAAAAAAAACAAGAAAAAGTATCTGTTAGTCTGCTTTATACACATGTGTTTAAAATGGAAACAATAGTCAGAATGACTCCATAGTTGGATCGTCACTGTCCGCATCCATAGGCTGTCATACATTCTGAGTTTCTGTCTGTCCTTTGAATGATAAAACGAGGATTTGACAACTCTGAAGGTGAAGGCTGCTTTGAAATTTTATAGAAAGGTTCTGTTTCTGTGCCACTTTTATGAAACTCAAATGCTCTAAATTGGCATTCAATCAAATGTGACCCATTTTTGTAGCAGTATTTGGAGTGAATGTGTTTTTTTTTTGTGATGATGTCTGCTGTTGGTGCCATTTCTCATGTTGCATAAACGAACATTGTTAAACCAATATTTTGTAATTTTTTTTACTGACTTCTTCTCTTCCATTCAGTCTTTGTAGTATACCCTCTACACTCTCATCTATTATTTAACTATACTTAACTACACTTACATGAGCCCCGGGTCTTTCAGCCCACCTGTGTAAGTGGGTTAAGGAGGACATGCAAGCGACACCCCATAGACACACATTTGCTCAGATGCACTCAATATAGTGAAAAGGGCGCTCATAAAGCACATACACTCAGCCAATAAATCAGACTTGGCTTTAAGAATCCATCATTTACTAAGTAGGTCACAGTTCTGATGCTGTAGACACTCTTTCCCATTTGTGTACTCTGTTTTTTCCCCTCCCTCGCCATGATGAGAAGGTCAATGCTGGATAGGCAGCCTAGTCCATTTATCCCAGGTGTGCATTCCTTCTCACTTTCCCAGTGTCTGATTATTTGGTGGTTGTTACCTTAGGAATGGCCAGTTGGAGGCCTAGAGCTGTCTTTCTGTCTGTCACTCACACACATGCACACACACACATACATACACAGTTAAGACATGTCAAGGAAACCTGCTCTAATACAACCAACAGGCTTGAATAATTTAAACAGAGGGAAGGAGAGGAAGGGAGACGATGGAGAGAGAAGGATTGGAGAGGCATACGAGTTAAGGAGTAAATAGAGTGAGCTGGTCCCTTTCAGTCTCTGTCTCCCGGTGAACTTATTTAGAAACTTCTATTCTTGGTTTCACTCTCATCTTCTGTCTTTCACCCCATCTTAAGCAGGTCTCATTTCCTTCACCAGTCAGTGTGTCTACACCTTCTTCACCATTCCTCTTCCTCCGAATGCTTCTTCCATCCTCGTTTTACCCACTTTGCCCTCCCTCCCTCTCTGTTTATCTAAGCACTTTCACGGTCACTGCTTTGGAATCCCAGGAGTCTAAACTGCCCCCTTCCCTCTCCCTTCCCACCATCACAGCAGATCCACGCTTCTCTCTCCCTCTCCATCTTTTTCCGTCACAACGGTTAAGATTCATATCGCTCTGTGTGTCGGGGGTATGGAGGGTCCCCTTTATTTCCCCTCAAGGCAGCCAGCTTTGTCCTGTTCTAGTCACGCACAGCCACCCACCCTGCCCCACCCTGCCCCTCACACTCATGAACACATATTCCCACCAGGGGTAGGACACTTACAGAGCCCGATACAATCAAAAGAGCCGAGAACAAAAATACTACATTATTGCCAAGTCTGCATGGGGTTTCGGCTAGGGTTTGGATAAGACTGTTGAATATGTTTTATTAAACTGAGCATATACAGCATTTTTAGCTCAAGTACATGAGCTTGAGAGTGTGAAATAAAAATTTATACTCTTGACACTTAGCTTGATTTAAAAGTCTGCCTTGAAGCCGGATGCCTCTGAATTTCTTAGAGGGGCCAGTTGTGTTCCACAACACTGATGAAAGGTTCAGACACAATAAGAGGAGGGGTGGTGGTGGTGGTGAGGATTTAGGAGCAGAAAGGAAGGAAATGGTGAGGGTCAAGAGAAGCGGTGCAGACGCCAGGCTAACGTGGTGCTAATAACAGCCTGGCATTGGACTGGGATTAACTGATTAACTTGGGATTAAAGATGACTGGTCGCTACTTTAAGTAATGAACCAGAATGACCCAAAATTACAAGATTAACACACAGGAGGCATGGTATGTGTGACTGTGGGTGAGTGTTCTTTGTTTCTTAACAGCAAAGCGACACGCGCTGCGACAAATACTACAAAAACTCACTTGTTTAGGTGTTAATTATGAACCTTTGATGAAGAACAACAAGGCCCTCACCAAATTTCCATTCTGCAGGCAAATCCATCACATCGATAAATGCAATAAACAAACGCAGCGAGTGAGTGATTTTGCGGCTTTTATGACTAGGCATTTGTCACCGGGTGTATTTTAGGGGAACGCACAGATTAATTCTGCGATCATAAACGCGCAGCATCTGCTACAGTGTTTTGAGAAGCGCACCGTGCACAAGAACTCCATTTCCAGCTGAATAGGGGAGCAATGAGATTCATGAGTTCTACTGCTACAAGGCCACAACTATGGAGATTTGGGACAAAGCTATTTCCATCCATTCAGCACAAAACGCAACCACCATTCCCGATACTCCTAGACTATCAACGATTCAAAAAAATAAAAGTTTACTTAAAGGATTAAAGAAAACACAAGTTAAGCCCTTAAAAAACTAAGTGGCGGATAAAGCATAACTAAAATTGAGCTGGTTTTCACAGTATTTCCCCCCCCACGCTATGCACAGTAACACAACATGGCGAGATACCAAACTAATAACACACAGATTATTAAGAGATACATATGTGCTTGTGCACATTTAAAAAGTGAACACAGTAGGGGGTTAACCGATGGCAATTATATAGCTACAATTACATAGAGTTGATCAAATAAGGAATTCTGAAAAATAAAGCCCACATTTCCTTGAACTCATAAATAAAAGATCTCATTGGAACAAAATGTTGAGGAAAGAGGTGGAAAAAAGGAACAAGGGAGAGAAAAATAGCAGTCAGAGTACCAGGAGACAAGCATCAAGCTGTGCATCACTGCACCCCCCCTCCCCCCCAAAAAAAATCATGTGGTACAGGTTATTGCAACAACAAAAGCAAATCTTGTCTGCATGCACGCACATGCCCCCCCCCCAAAAAAAACAAACAAACAAACAAACAACAAAACAAAACAGAACAAAAACCATATCTTCATCTTAGTGAAGTCCTCAAAGAATTGCTGGTGTTTATTTCTTTAATAAGCATGTGTTATTATATTATGTCTCGGTGGCAATCAGGTAAAGACTGTAGCGCAAACTGAAAGCAGCGTCAGGTCTAAACGCAGCGTGGTCCCTACGTGGCTTCTCCCCAGAGTCCGAGCATCCATGAGCGAGCGTATATGCAGGCAGGGTGACGGTAGCGTGTGTGAGCCTCTCTACGACACCTGTATACATGGCTGCGTCACGGTGAGTGTGTGAGTAAGCCCCTGTGTGTGTGTGTGTGGAGGGAGGGGTGGAGAGAGGGTTTGCTCCTCACGCCTTCTTGTGACAGTGATAGTAATACCTGCTGACATCCTTTCTTCCCTCTCTCCCTCTCTCCTCATCCCTCCATCCCTGGGGGCCTCCCTGAGCTGTTTTGGGAGTTGAAATCTGTTGACTCTTTCACTACCATCGTCTCCTTAACGCACTCTCCATCCCTCACTTTTCTCCACTGCAGGTCTAATGTTTTTACCATCTCTCGGGGCTGACGAAAAAAAAAAAATGAAGCAGGCAAGGCAGCGTGTATATTCATTTGTGGTGTGTGTGGCAGCGCAAAGAGAAACAGAAGCGAAATGTTTCTGCACGCGTTTTACATCACTGGGGGGAGCGCTGCACAGTATGCTGTGCTACCACACTTCTGGGAGGCAATACCAAAATAATATTAGTTTTTGTTCCACCATGGAAAAGTCTCCTAAAAATAAATAAATTAATAATACAGAAGAGTCATAATATCAACACAGCACAACATTTGTCATGTGATCTATCTGGAAATCTCAAAGGACGGGATAAAAAGCGGCTTTAGGAAATAGGAATACTTGTGTATGTGTAGCTGAAAGTGTTACTCGAAACTTTTCTGTAACAACTATAAAAAGAGAACAAAAATGAAACATACACCCCATAAGTACACACACATGTTCACACCCCTTTACATATCTTTTTAAATCTAAGGATTTCTTTGTTGTGTGTAGATAAAGTGTACACAGCCACACCTATAGCTTTAAAAAAAAAAAAAATCCTTTATACACACCACCAGAATACATAATTGCTAATACTTATCAAAAAGCTGCGAGTTAGCAGCTTGCACAAAACATTCCCCGTAATCAGAATATGGGAATTTATGCTATTCTGTGCTTTTAAGCATTTTCCTCACACATTCTGTAACAGAATTCATTTTTATATAAAAGAAAATTATTTTAAATCCTCCATTATACACCCCCCACGACAGAACGCCAGAGTGCCTTATTATTATTACATCAAGCACATTTATGATATTTCCCCAAATCGTAATAAATGTAGCTTAAAAGCACCACTTCGCAGACACTTTGTGACAGGTGAAAGAGAGGATTTAAACCTGAGACAGATTTGTGGGGCTCTTTACTTTAATCCAGTGACACACTGCAGCGTTAAAATCAAACACATGAATATTAAGACTTTTAAAAAGACATCAAGCCCATAGACCTCTACTCCTCTACTGGTTACGTGACACATGAGAGAAGCACTCCTGAAGTCGCAGATTTATGATGAAAACACAAAAGTTGTCCGCTAACAAGGCAAAAAGTTAGAGTTTTGCAAGAAAAATGGCTGTCCTGTCTGCACCTGATGACTGTGACTCTCAATTAGTGACCAAAACAAGTGAGTCATTGCACGGAAATATGCACAAAGCACAGCTTTCACACACAAAAGCAGGAGCAATTTCTAGGAAACTGGCTTGGAGATTCTGTGTGAACATCTAAGCAATTATCAAGAAACACTTCTGGAGTGAATGTACTTAAGCATCTTTAAAGAATATAGAGATATGATGGCAAACATGTCTCAGTGCCCTCCTGGTAGTGAGGACCTTGTCTGGTACAATAAT
This sequence comes from Aulonocara sp. 'chitande type north' Nkhata Bay, assembly GCF_057382095.1. NCBI lineage: Eukaryota > Metazoa > Chordata > Actinopteri > Cichliformes > Cichlidae > Aulonocara > Aulonocara sp. 'chitande type north' Nkhata Bay. The sequence goes on along the minus strand of NC_141354.1, from coordinate 28,104,421 downwards.
CCTGATTCCAGCTACAGCCTTTTGCTTTGCCTCGGTCAATACTAATTCAATTTCTGTCAGCGGGAATTCCCAAGTTGCCTCTTGGCAGGATCTCTGAGCCGAGAGAAAGAGTACAGCGAGAGGCTATAGGTACATGCGGACGCGTTTCTGCCTGCACGCGTAATAAAATGAGAATGAAATATTCGAAAATGCACATATGGGCCAAACAGCGAGCAGATTGCTTTGTTTTGGTCAAGCTCAGAGTGACGGCGTTTCCCACAGTTTACAAATTCTTGCGTGCCAATTTAATTGGCGTTTTGTACGTCAAAGGACTACACAGCTCGCCTGACACTTACAACAATGACATCTCATTGTGTGTCGTGAATGAATGAATGCGCTCCTGCTCAGTGCTCACCAACAGCCCTTAACCACCATAACCACCCTCTTCACACACATGCGCCACAGCAGCCATTTTGTGCCAAAGCTGGGCTGCACCGTGCCAACTGAGCTGCAGACATCACTGAACCTCATTTCATTCCACAGCTGTTCCACCCCACTTGGAGACATTCACACAATGCAACTTATTACAGCTTAATGCAACCTAATATTGATGTATGTGTGTACACAGAGAAACAGGGCAGCGTGGGGAGAGAAATTGGGAAAGAGATGGGTCCATATGCAGTCTAGCGATAATGCAAGAAGCCGGCGATAATATCTGGGTGTTAAATTGGTATCGATTGACTAAATATCCTGACCAGGAGGAGAGAGCGGCCGTCCTTTCATGCTTGTACACCATGTCTGCTCCGACTGCTCCAAGCTGCACTGTGACTATCTGATCCATTTTAATACAGACATCCTCACTGCTAGGCCCCAAACCTCATTTTCAGCACAGTGTGCTCGAGTCTTCCTATGCATGTGTATCTCAGCGTTCACTTCAAATGCAAAGATTAGTTTTGTCGTGCAACGATTATGCTGGTTTCATTCTAAGGTATATCACTAAACAGTGAAATAGAGGATTACTGATTTCACACAGATGTACACATGAAAGGTGAGGGAAGCAGTGTGGTAGATACCTCTAAATATTTCTGGAAAGACTTGCTGGAGATAGTTAGGCCATGTGGCATTTCAAAGTTGCACAATACTCTTATTTGCAAGCCCCACCTTAAAAAAAGCCAAGCATCCACAGACAATACTACGCCTTTTTCCTCGAACACTTTAGTCACACCTAAAATCAACTAACGAGTGGAAACAAAACAATGACCTATTTAGATGCGAGGCTGTTGGTAAATGTTCCCACAGCTACATACTGCTGACCGGAACAGACGATTTTTCCTGTTAAACCATTTTCACTACTTGCTGTGAGATGAAGGGAAGTTTGGAGAAAAGTTAAAAAAAAAAAAAAAGATAGACAAAAGCACCTCCAACCCCCCCCCCCCAAAAAAAGAAAAACAACCCAGATGAATTATGTGCAAGATCAGAAATGAATCAAAGCCTTGAGTGGTTTAATGGGGCTGGGTATCCTCGTGCATTTCTGGGTTTTGTTTTTACAGAACTTACACTTATCACACTGCATCTCTTCAAGGAAACAAAGACTTCCCTTTTACGCTAACCAGCCAGTAAGAGCCACAAGCTTGCACGCACAGACACACACACACAGGCACGCACACACCTCTGACAGAGCTATTGTTCCAGTGAAATGAACTTCAACCAACAACAACGACGACACCCAACGTCAATTCTCAGGCATTCAAATCACTAAAAATCACTGCCTTGCATTGTTTTCTGACAGAGATGAAGAAGCTCGAGTGTACACAGAAGTTAACTCAACCACAGTTTACCTCCAGATAATAGACTCGATACCACAAACAAACAGACAAAGCGCATTTACAAAGACAGATAACGCACACAATTGCACTCGCAAAGGCGGTTCTATATCTGCACAGACCACAGCGCAGCAGCGAAGTCAGACAATAGGCACTGACACAGAGAAGGGAGAGAGACACTGATGCAGCTATGACAGATGAGAAAGAGAGAGAGACATGAAGTGATATTCAGAGAACGAGGAAGAGAGTGTGTGTGTGTGTGTGTGTGTGTGTGTGTGTGTGTGTGTGTGTGTGTGTGTGTGTGTGTGTGTGTGTGTGTGAGTGTGAGTGAGAGAGGGGGACTGCTTTGTTAGCAGGACCGGGAATAAAGTGGTAATTACCTCACTGTGGGTTTGTTGATTATAGTTCAGCCAGGTTCTCCATGTTAATCATTTACCAGGGGAAGATAGAGATTAGTACATAGACAGACACAGAGAGAAGAGAAAGCAATCCGAGGAACGTATTCATTTGCATGTCCAATCTACAGAGGGGTAATAGATGCAGACAGATCGCTGGATGAAGGAATAAAATAACGAGAAGAAAGAAATCAGTCTAAAAGTGCAATCATCATCCTTGACAAGACACAATTACAACTTATCTGCTTTTATTTTACTGTATATTGCATGCGTCTGTTTGTGCAATCCCACAGATCAGTTACGTGTGTGTGTGTACGTGAGTGCAGCTATGGTATGCAGAATGTGATTTACTTTGGTATTTAAACTGGATCATTCACAAGTGCACACAGACGGAAATGATGCATAAACAGAGCAGAGATTACACGGAGGACTTATGAGGGCAGCTTTCAATAAAGATACAGAAAACCAATACAAATATTCATCACCTCATGCCCCGTTTAAACATGCTTCACTGGCTTAGAGCTCACCCTAGGTCTTTGTGTGAGCGGGTGAGAGACGGGGGGAGAAAGAAAGAAAGAAAAAAAAAAGAGAGGGAGCGCGAGAGCTCAGAGGGGTCTGGTCTGATGTTTTATAAAGATTAAGTTTGTGTCCAAACTTTCAGAGTGAGTTCAAGTCTGAGCAAGTGAGGATGCAGGTAAGGAAAACTGGTTACGATGTTTCTGTCGCGGGTTTTAAATGTTAATGTCATTTACAATTAAAACTACGCTTGTCTGCCTCTACGCAAATTCAGAAACAAAAAAATTGGGGTGCGGAGAAAGCAAAGGAGCTGGCACGCAGAGACTGAAGCTTGAGCTGTGATCCAGGGGAACTGTTGCAACAAGTTTTCATCCTCTCCGGGCAGATAGGAGGGAAAGCAATAGTACAAGTGAGTGCCAAGAACCAGAAAATGGAGTAGGTGATTAAAGCTCCAGGTATGGGTGACATTTATTCTCGTTACAGATGTATGAGCAGCCCAATCTTTCAAGCCATTTCTTGTCCCCCAAGAAGTGTAATTCAATCCCTAAAGTTTTGATGCTTTGAGTAAACTTCCTGACGGCTCCTGAGCGAATTTATGAGGATTCATGCAGCGCAAAAAGCAGACACAGCTGTATCTGCAAATAGGCTGGTCAACGTGTTTGGCCCAACAGGTTTAAAAGCTCTCCGTGGAACACAAGAAGAAGCTGAATACACCAATAAACCAGTCTGAGCTTGTGGCTCAGGGGGGAGCTAAGGTAAACTGTCAGCACTCACAAATACACACACACTCAAGCTTTGAGCACTGGGGTTATATTATTATACTAACCTTTAACTGCTCCAGGAAGTAAAAAATAATTTCTCTTCTAATAAGGAACTATTGCTCTGAGAGAGACACGGTTATAAAATGGAGAGCGATCGTAAACCGTGTTCATAAAAAATCATAAAAGAGGGCGATCGAACCACTGGAGCCCCACAAAAGAAAGAGGCAGGGGTATCCGATTCTGCAATGTTCAACGCCGACCCCGCAGTCAGTCTATCACTTTCATTTCAGAGCTTCATTTTTCAATATAGGGGGTGCTAAATGTGTGCCAGTTAAAGTGTTTCATTGAGCCTTTGTTACAAGCATATTAGCCAGCAAAGAACAGAGCAGTGAAGCCCTACAGTCTCCACTTCACTGCCCTTGCTTCATTAAAACTATAAATCTAGATGTTGTAGGGAAAGGTGAAGGCCAGAGATGGGATCCTGTCGTTCATATTAAAAAGAGTTCGTTTTTCCACCAGCTACGGTTGTTATAAGCAGCTTAAGCATTTGTTTTAAGCTAGTCTTTAGATGCTTTCCCAGATTCACATGTGACAGGAATAATGTTGCCATGAATACACTCAATCACTTATTGTTAGTTCATGAATGTGCAAAATACAATTTCTTACATTTCCAAAGAAGGTTGGTGCATGGGGTCAAATTTATTATCAATATTTTACCAATAAATCAAGCAAAGCCAGTTCTACACAAAACTATGAACTGTTTTTAGCTTGTAAAGCTATAGTGTTTACAACATTTACAGAGGAATGTTAGTGCGTATCTCAAGTCATGCGTCTGGCAACATGGAGAATGATGATCCAAGATTAACTCTCTTTAAGTCCCGTTTCATCAACTCCAAAAGAAAACGAGGCTTTTCTCTTACTTAGTATACCTCTGGTCACCATCTTTGACCTGCTGCTGGTTTTGTGTCGCCCAGGTAGCCCATAGATGATGGACTTACCAGAGCCATTTTAGCAAGAATCAAAGCACTGAAACTAAATCTCAGCCACAACAGTGAGCTGAAAGATGTTAAACAAGGCAATGTAGAATGGGAATGGATGAAATAACACAAAGTTATGCTGAAAATGTCAAAAAAAAAGAGGTTTTACACGGTTATTAATAACAGTTACACTGTAATCTGTTGCAGCACTGCGGACAAAAAAAAAGCAGGAAGCCAATCGTGGTTATTTTCTGACTGTCTGTGCTCAGAATGTCAGACGCAGTCTTTGGCTCTCTTATTGCTACGTTGATCCAACAAAATCACGGCTCTCGTGTCCCTGTGCTCCTCTTCCCCTCACCTGGCTGCATTTACAGGCCTCAGGACAACTTGGCTGGCTCGTTGGCTGGCAGCTAATAGAAAATATGGTATGGGAAAATGACTGAAGCTCAACTAATCACACAGCCAATATCCATCACTGGGCTGGAGGGAGTTGTGAGACATAAAGAGGAGAAGGAGGAGTGAGGGAGTGCAGACAAAAGATGAAAGGAGAAGGCTGTAACAAGGGAGGTAATGAAGAGAGAGGAGAGGAGAGGAGAGGAGAGGAGAGGAGAGGAGAGGAGAGGAGAGGAGAGGAGAGGAAAATCCTTGTGGTAAACCCAGGGGATTCTGGACTTGGTGCAGCATCACGGCACCACTGATAGCTTTGTGATTGGGTGGTGTTGCTGATGAGAGTGATTCTCTGCCACAGTGGGTTACTCTCCACCGTGATGCTGATGGCATTGTGATTGCGTGGTGTTGCAGCAGACTGTGTGGCCATGCCACAGGCTGTGACCATTCATCCCTGAATCTCTGGAGAACAAGAAGGTGCTTCCTAATCCTCAGTGTTTCTGTCCACCACATTTCTGTCAGATCCCAATTACATGACTGAGTTTTCCCCCACATGCACACACCGGGTATAACCTCCACTACAAGAGCCTGCCCCCTAGACAAAGGAGCTCTTGGGGAAATTAATAGTCCCAGGAGTCACATTTCTGTCAGATTTTGAGCATCTACAAATGTAAAATCATAAAGATAAAACAGTTACTGACAGAGCAGTCTCTGTGGCCAACGGCTAAGTAAAAAGGTCGTTCATCTGAAAGAGCGTTTGGGGACTCTGGCCTCTGAGAGAGCAAGAGTCTAGAAAAACGTGTAAGAGAGTCGCGAATGTGTTCTGGTGGGCAGTAGCCCGTCAGGCCCTGCAGGTCTCCCACCTCAAACCTTCAATTAGCAAGCACTGGAACACCTGGATCAGCAGGTGAGCCACACTCTGCCTGGCTAATGGCCCCAATCAACCCATTACACACACACAGCTTCCCCTTACCTGACTACATATTCGCTTATGCACAGCAGCACTTTAGACTTTAATATACACCTGTGTCCTGAGAATGCTATCTAGGGCACTATTCAGAACAAACACTTAGGAAGAAACCCTTACTTCTGCCTTTCTATAAGTAGCATAATCACTAACTCCAAGAAGCAGCAGACAGGTGAAAGCCACGGTTAGAGTGTGGTCAATATGATAAAGATAACTGGCTGCGGCAAGGAGGTGAGATCACTCAGGTCTCTCTCAAGTGGACCGAGGGTTCCACTGTACTCACAGAGTTGAGACTACTTGATTTAAAGGAAACAGCCTGATAGCTTTTGGTGCAGGTTTGACCTGCTTCCCTCCCTACTGCATTTAAGTAAACATTGACGTGAGCTGGTACATAGCTGAGATTCTTTTAAACAACTAAAGCCTGAGTCATTCACAAGGCATCATTAAAGATGTTGTGCAATGGCATGAAAGTGCAAGTTCAGACCAGCTATGTTTATTCTCACCTAAACTGGTAGATTAAACCAAATCTGGACCCCTTAACAGTGAACATTTATTTGGTCACTAGTGATGAAAATAAAACAGCCTTCTCGTTTTGTACCAAGAGAAGCGTCATTACGCGCACAGACTCCCCCTCCTCACCTTGTGTTTGTAGAGTTCCAAAACACGGTGTGCCTTTTGGCCACAACAGCTGATATTATATTGAAGAAGACAATCGTAGCTTTCCAAGCAGGCGGAGTTCCGAGTGTCCACAGCAAGGTGCCCATCCTGGCCGCTGCGGAAAGGTTCTGCACCGGCTGGGAGTGGTGCGCAAAATCAGGTGACGAGACCCCACGCAAAGGAGCTCCGCGAACAACTTTCTTCAGGAGCTTCAGCAACTCATGAACAAACTCACACTTTAGCGTCAACTGCTGCTGCAGCTTCCCATGATGCAACAACGTGAAGTGATGTCCCTCACAAAAAAAAGTTAACAATTACAGGCTGCAAAGAAGGTGTGCACCACCACAGAGAAACGTTGCTGAGCGCGTCTCCACACTGCGCATCGTGGTTTAAGAGTGAGCGCTAGTCACTGTAATGACTTTAAAAAAAAAAGACTGACTTTAAAGCTTGGGGATTCGAGTACAGTAATAGGGCAGAATATAAATTTAAACTGTCAGATGGTTTGGCAGCAACAGGCTACGGAACGCTGGAAGGGCGGATGCGCTGGGCCGAGGGCGGTGCCGGGGAAACTTTAGGCCAATCACTCAACAAGGGTGTGGCCATGTTATTGTACTGCAGCGCAAAGTTAAATCCTTGGGAGGTGCGCCCACTGGTGTGGGGAGACAGATTGTCACTGTTCCAGTTTTTCAGGAAAACCTGGGTTCTTCTTAGTGGACCGAATAGTTTCACTTATTCAGTCTCATTACTCAGCAGCAAACACCACTTTTGTTGTTGGGTGTCTGCTCAAAGGTAAGCAGCTGACTGATACAAAAAGAAAGCGTCCTTTGTCCTCTCCTGAAATTTCTTTTCAGTCCTTATTGTACAGCCCCAAGTAGGCCAACACTGTATGGTGAAGTGGTGCATTCAAGTACCCAACACAGGATAACAGCAGGGAGCCACAGCATCTCCGTAACTGGTGTCTGCAAGAGCTACATTTAGTTCAACCACTCTTGGCTGGATGGTGTTTGTGTGTGTGTGTGTATGCTGTGATAAGTATTAATTCTCTGGTTGTTGTCAAACACCCCAGGGGAGGGTGTAGCGACAGTAATCACAACGCCTCCATGGGCGAAAGCCACTGGTGGTCCTCTCTAATTATCTGATTTTCCAAATGTGTGTGTGTGTGTGTGTGTGTGTGTGTGTGTGTGTGTGTGGGTCACACTAACTCAGCTGTTGGTTCAGTGCTATCACTCATCCAAAGTTACATTGATAGCTGTGTGCACATTTGGCTAGTTCCTTTTTTCTTGTCTTGCTTTCTGTGTCTTCTACCATGTGTGTGTCTGTCTCTGTGTGTGTGTGTGGCACTAGGACTCATTAGCTCACTTCCTGGAGGTCCTGATCATTAATTTCCCATGATGCCTCAGTGCTCCTGTGTGGCTAATTTGTCCCTGGTGAGCCAGCGCTCCCTCAGCAAACGTGGACCACAGAGGAGTAACTCACTCTGTGGGGGTCTCTCTCTCGCTCTTTCTCTCTCTCTGTTTGATTGATCTATAGGACCAGACAGTTCCTCACAAATTTTGCAATAGTGCCAGAGGTTAATAATACTTTGTGAAAATTCATTTTATTCTTCCACTCTTTCTCTGAAAAAATCTTTCTAATTTTCAATTTGGGAATGTCTTCTGAACATAAGAGTTTAAGGAGCCCTGCAGCTTACTCTTCTTTTGCACACTATAAATTGGCCCACTCCCTCCTTTTACTTGGATTAGATTGGAGAGAAAAATGGTCTCATTTACCTCATGGGACCACCAATTAAAATCGAGAGTTATGATACACTAATTTAAGAGACATGTTGATTGCATAGCTGATTAATTCTGCTACTACTAATCCTTCTTGTAACTCAACAGGCAGGAAAAGAACTTCTGGCAACAACTTTGTGTCCTCGTCTTCCTTAAATCTTGCTTTTCTTCCTCCCTTCTTTCCTATTTAATATTTGTCTCATGTTCTGTCTGTCTGCTATTCATCATTATCAGCACTCTTACCAAAATCCTTTACTTCTTTTTACCCCAGTCTCTATCCATCATCTGTCTCAATCTTCACTTTCATTGATCTTCTCATTACTGGCCAAATATATTTTTTCCTGTCTCTTGGCACAGTTTACTTCAGCAAACATTCTCTGTTATACACTAGTTCTTCATATATCGGGTAACCCTGTAGCTGAAATAACACTCTTATTTACTTAAGATTCCTAAACCCAATTTACACTCAAATCAGTGCCGATCAGATTGGAGTATAATTATCGCTCCCTGCTAAAAACTGGAAGAACATCCCAGCAACACAACATTAAAGGAACTCTGGAAATAACCAAAACTGACTGAACATTGAGCAGGAAATCATAATATTGCAGTATGTTTATACAAAGTTGTATACAGTACAGCAGGAAGGTTTCAAGTTTGTTAAAAACCAGTTCAGTAAGGCCTTTTGCGTGAAAGATTTCTGCCAGTGTTTGGGGTAAGTGTCATTTTTAATCGTTTATGTGCATGTTTGCAGCGCTGTTTGTGTTAGGAGAATTTATTTAGATGTGATTAGCATTTTTCCTCACATGCATTCATAGATACACTAGGTGAAAAACAAAGGGAAAGATGGTAAAGTCTTATTGAGGCCAAATCAAGTTTCCAGAATGAATTCACTGTTTATTTTTAAACAAACTACTCTTTCAACGGATATTAATTTGTTTGGTGTTTTGATGGAAAAAAACAGCATGTTTGATGTTTCATGACTTTTAATAACTCTTATTAACCCTTGAGTGACCACACGTGCTTAATATGGAAAAATCTGTGATTGTTCGCCCCCCGTGTCTGTAATTTTATATAGCACTGTGCAAAAGTGTGGAGCCACAAATTTCTGGATATTTTGCTAGGATAACAGGAAAAGGAGTGATTTATTGAAGCTTGTGCAAACATGCATGCAAATACAGCATATAAGGCAAAAAAACAAACAAACTCGAAAACCTCAGCACAACCTGAAACTTAGGGAAGTTTTCTCGTAATTTCTTTAAGTAGTCTTCAGGAAAAGTTTTCCAGGCTCATTTAAGGATATTCAAAGCTCTTCTTTGGATGTTGGCTGATTTAATTTCTATTCTCTGGCAAAATGATCCCAAACTGCTTCAATAATTTTGAGGTCTGGGCTCTAAGGAGGCCAATCAATGACTGATAGTGCTCCATTGTGTGTGTGGGGGATGGGGGTCAGGGTTTTTTTTTAAAAAGATGATTGTACTGTACTAAAAGTTTCCTTTTAGTACCAATAGTACCAACCAATTACTATTTCCCTATAGTAATTCATGGTGGGTCAAAAGCTGATGGTACTTTTCTGTGTTCAGAAGTCCATCATCTTCCGAACATGGAGGCCCAAACCATCACCTCTGGTGACCTTCTCTGTACATATGGATGATGATTTAACCTATACCGTCAAATATGGATTAATCACTCCATCAGACCTGTTGCCACTGATTTTCAGTCCTGTTCTTGTGTCGTTTGGCCTTGTCTTCCTGTTTACCTTCCTTATAAAAAGCTTCTTAACAAACCCCGTCTTACACTGAGACCATTACTGAGACTTCAGTTTCCCCCCCCTATTTTTGTAAGCACATGACTTTCAGATATGGCTTTTCTGTTCATAGTTTTTCTTTTCCTTTTAGGCATGCCACCTTTTTGCCACTATTTATGCCTGTCAGATTGTGTTAATTTGACAATTTTCATAGATTCAACTAAAAGAAATTGGAACAAATTACACCTTTTTACGACAGGCTGCCAATAACAAAGTCCCCTAAGATGCAGTTTAAAATTGGTTCTTTGCTAGGTTGTTTCTTATGTGCCGACACAACCCTGGTTAATCCCTTGAGTTAGGTGACTTTTTTATGCTAGAATCATTCGTACGTCAGTGTTGAGTGATTTAACAAAACAATCCGCCCAAAACTTTGAACGACCTCCAGAAAGCCTGAAAAAGTATTGCTTTAGACCATTTTTAAAAAATTACAAGACTCCTTGGAAGCGGGATATACTGTAAATTCTACTGAACTCTAGCCCTAATTCTCCAATTGGCATATGGCAAAGGAATTTGATGGGAACGTCCCTTTAAGTTCCTTTTCGTTTATTTCTTCCCCCACCAGTTTTCTTGCAACCCTTCCCCTCCTAGCATCACTCCCTCTCCTCCCTCCATTGCTTTTGTACAGTAGTGTCAGTAGCCTCTTAATCCTGTTATCTCGACGTATACAGACTGACACCAAGCTCACCAGAGCTGTAATCAACTACCCTATACACACAGACACACACACACAGACACACAGACACAGACACACACACACAGTATGACCATGTTCCTCTCATACAGACTGTCTGTCTCTCTATGTCTCACTCACACACACACACACACACACACACACACACACACTGGCCCCATTCTCCATCTACTTTGTAATGCTGCTATTTTTGGTCTCTTACTATTTTGATCAGCCATATGCCTGCACGTTTCACGCACATCTCGGTCTGTCTATCACTCATCATTCAAGGCTGCTCTTCCCTATAAGATAGCTTGTCTCTGCCTGTCACTCCTCCCTCTCCTCACTTTTACTCCACATCTTCTTCTTTGTCCCATTTCCACCCCTGCATTTCTCTCTGTGTTGGCTGCACCAAGTTTTATATCTCTGCTTAATTATTCAAGTGGCTAATTTGTTTTTTTGGCTTAATGACCAGGCATAATTGTGACCCGTGAACAAATGAATAGGAACACTCTCCCTCCACACGTGCTTACAAAAGGCATCATTTTCTCAACTTTCCTTCTGATTTGTCTTTGTCGTTTTGTTCTTACCAGAGCAGCTTTTTTCGCCGGCTTTCTTCTGCACGCCTACGACACTTATTTGCAACAGTGCCAATTTTATGGGGTCATCACTTGTGTGTATCTTTCATTGTCACCTTATCCTTTTGTAAAAGCACTATGTGCGCAGCTCTTTTCTTGTGTGTACCTCCAATCTTTTCCTCCCCCTCTGTCGCTGCGTCTCAGTTCCGTAATTACAGCTCTGGACTCAAGCAGCGATGGTAAATGCTTTTCTATTCCCCTCTCTCCATCACTCTCCCTCAATCGCCATCGTTCTCTTTCTCTCACCAAGCAAATTACATCTTGGTTACTATAGAGACGTGTTTATTGAATGCTTTTTACCACACTTTCTTACTTCCCCTTAAGCCCCCATCGCCTCCCCTCTTTTTCTTCAACTCCACCTGTCGTTCTCTGCGTTTACTCTTTTCTTGCCCTCTTGTGTATTGACAGTCATCTGTGTCTATTCCTTGATTTCATTTTTCTCTTTTGTTGCCTGGGGAGCTGCTTCAACTTTTTTGGTGACAAATAGTTGCTATTTGTAAAGAAAAGATGAGAGCTGAGTATGTCAGATAGATTTTCAATGCAGCACTTGTGGCTATTGTTGTTGCCATGTACTACATGTAAGCAGATAAAGAGGCAAGGTCTCTTATTGTACTGATATGGCATGTGCTATCCATTACTATTGACTGTATAAGTGGCCCCCACTGAATACAACGCTCTGAGCAATCCAATTGTGCCTCTTCTTTCTCCTTACAGTGTCCCATCTGTGTTTCTTTGTTTCCTATCGGGTTTTTCTTCTCCTCTCCGTCTCTCTGTCCCTTTTTTTTGTTCAAAGACTCAGAGTCTGGTCTTATGTTCTGAATGCAAAACTGCAGATGTCTGCAAAGAGTAGGCAGCCAGGTCTAGCCATTTCAAACCTCTGTCATGATCATGAAATGTGGTTAAAAGATCAGGAAAAGGTGTGAACTTGTAAAGGGCTGTTTTCTGAACTTATGAGAAGCTTTTTGGAGATGTATAATTTTCACAGTAGCTCCTGTTTGGTTAATGTGTGGTTCTAAACTGACCACAGGTGTGAATATGAGTGTGGATTTTTCGATCTTAATTGGCCCTCCAATAGCCTGGCGACCTGTTTAGGGTTGTCCAGTGCTTCTCCAGCAACCCTGAATTGTGTAAGCGGTTAAGGAAATGGAGGCACTGATGGTTTTTTTTCATAGGACAACAGTGATATAAAGCTTCAGTATGGTTCTCTTCAGTACTGTCCAAATAGAGAAAACAATACAAGGCAGCATGACTAATGTTTGAATAAATACTTTATGTAAAAAATCACATTGACAGAGATGATTTACGCTGATGATGTCCACACAGCATACAGTGTACACAGAAACAGTTAGATGTGTCAAATGCATTTACAGTATTGTTCCATTTAAGAGCTCCTGCTAGTCGTGACCACTTAACAGCGAGTCGGTATGCACAATACCAGGAACCACAGACCAAAGCAGTTTAATGGTCCCGAAATGTTGCGTTTTTGCTCCTGTCTTAAATCTGATCTGTGCTATTGCACAATGACTCAATAAGTAAGTCACTAGTGTCAGTTTGCCGGGTTTCATAAGAGACAGATGTGCCGCCTGCCACCAGACGAGGCAGACGGACAAACTTTAAGCTACAGCAGCAGCAGCAATGTGTGTTTGAGGTAACAGTAGAAGATATATGATCTCTCTAAAGGGGCCCTACTTCACCCAGCACTCTTACTTTGCAAGCACGTGATTCTCTTTGCACTCAATTCAAATGACAGCTAATCCTTGGACCCGGAGAACATAATAACAGCATTTGTACAAGTCGCAGTCCGCAACCAGCACTTTAAGATCTCAACATGTTTATATTTTATAATTTTTCTTGTTAATGTCAAAATATTTATTGATAATATAATTGTGAAGGGTTGCTGTAAGAGTTGGGAAAGCGAGGACCCCAACAGACTTTAGAATCACCACAGGCGATGGTGACTAATCTTCTTTTTTTAATGTAAATATGATTTATAGATAATGGAGTTTTTACAGTTTTCTTTGCATATAAAGTAGAAGATAAACATTCTGAGTAAGTGCTCTTCTTGCTTAACGTGAGTCACAAAAAGATGTTTCTACAGTTCAACATTTCTAGAGTTTGTGCAAGTATTGTTTTTGTAAGGATAACTTGATTTGATCAAGTGTAAATGCTACATTTGCAAAAATACATTTTATTAGCTTTAAAAAACATGAAAAAATCTATTCTGTAGTACGAGGTGCAACTTTTTAAATGTTTGATTGGATCCTAAAGCATTCACATAAGATGTCTTTCATTGCTAATAACAACTAAAAAACCCCAAATCATTTAATTGTAATTCAGTAACTGATTACACTTACGAGTAATCTGACCAAACCCTGATGATTAGTAAAGTCAGATGGAAGCACGAGGAGGAAACACACGGGTCGCTCTGCATATTCATCTGTCCTTATGTTCCCTCTGTTCACCAGTTCACTCGCTGCAGTTCTTTTTTTCCTCCCTCTCCTCCCTTTTTTGTGTGCCAGCAGTCATCCTTTCCCCCAACACCCCCACAATTTATCCTCTCCCTTTCTGTCCCCTACTGTACTCTTTCCCTCCCCGCTCCTCCTGCTCATCTCAGATGGATTGAGTGAACTCTCTGTAGCAAAATTAACTTTGAGATGAACGAGGCTATAGCTGTTTGTGTATGCAGTTTGATACTCTGCCAAAAAATGGAGTGAAGGTTATGTCTTGATCTATTTACTGCCAAGGCACTCCACTTTTAGGAGCTCCCACGGTTGATGCTGTGGTATCGCGAAACAAGCGATTCTCCTCAGTGCCAAAAAGACATTTCTCTTTAAATATAGCTGAAGTTGAGAGAGCAGGGTGGTGACTAAAGTGGCTGTCCCGTGACGATCTTTGGATGTCGTTAAAGCGTCCTTTTGGAGGACACAAGTCCCATACCGGATCAGTCTTGTGGTTCTGATGCAGGGAGTCTACCCAGACAGGACGGCCTAGTACACCGAATATTACGATTTTGTTAAACTGTAAATTGTTTAGTCTTTCTTTAATCATCAGCACAGAAGAGCTAAAATGCTGACTAAGTGCATATCTGCATCTAAGTAGATGCACGTTTGTAGATAAAACACAAGCTGTACAAACAAAATTGCTGTTTTCTTCCTTTCTTTTTCCCAGTTTTACGCCAATTTCTTGCTGTGTCACTGCCATTTGCAGTGTTCACAGCATTCTGTATTAAACACCAAATGTATTTTCCAGTTTGTGTCTGTGTATGCAATCTCTGCCTGTCAGAGTGTGGTTTTTTGTGGGCAGGGATCTGATGGGGATTTGGCAGACATGCTCATGTGGTATAGGAACTAAAAGCAAGTTAATTGTTCCCTTAGGAAGCATTTCAAACAGGCCGGACCACTTAGAATTAGGGGCTGAAGATAGAAATGCAGATTTCTTTCCTTTCTCCCCCCCCCCATCAATGATTTTTTTCCCCCTGTGAGTTATTACTGCAGAATCAGACCCCAGCATTGTGTGTGTGAAGGACCGAGAGAGAGGGCGAGGGAGACTTTTGCATGTGCCAATATAATGTCTGCTTTCTGCTGGTCTTACATCACAACATAATGTCTGGCAGGTTTACATTGAACATCTGCAAACATTTAATCAAATGGGTGCATGTTTTGCAATTAACTTTACTATAGAGTGCACAGCCTGAAGCTAAGACTACCATGTGAGGCTGATCAGGTAGACGTGAACACCGGAAACAAAATGAAAAAGACTATTAACGCTCTGCTAACAGGTTTTTGTAACTCCCAGTACATTGGCTGATGGCTTATGATTTGAATTATTAATTGCTAGTTATTGTCTTATTACTCAAGGATGCAGATTCTCAGACTGCTCTTCCCCTCATCAGAAGACGGGTGAAAGTGATATCTTCTAATGATTGCCCTCTCGTTCTCATCGCACCCCCCCTCTCCCCTTGCTGCCTTTCAGTAAATGAGGGGAAAGTGATATGGTTCTCTAATGACCAGTGTGAATAATCACCATCTAAATAAAGTCTCTGTTTGGCACTAGAAATCTCCCACTTGGTCTCTGACTGGCTGTTTTCGGACACTCCTCAGCTCTCCATCGGGCCTTTCCATCCGTGTCTTTATGTGTTTCACACCTTTAACTCAGGTTTTTCCTGTTTTCACGCAGCGTGTCATGGTCAGAATTTTGTCCGGTCGTCATAAAAATATTCTTGTTAAAGTCTTTTTTTCATTTTTTGGAGGGGAGGGTGTCACATGCTTCCCCCCTGCCTCCAACCAGATGGTTCATTTTTTATGTGGTTGTCAGTTTTCACATCCTCAGTCCATTACAGCTGTTGGGTGTGTGTGCATATGTGTATTTTCCTCTGCACAGATCAGAGAGGAGCTCAAATTGACATCCATTTCAGCTGCACGTTTAGCTTTTATATCCTCAGCCGGCATGAACAGTGAGAGGAACCGGAAGACATGAAAGAGCAGGAGAGCGCTGGGGAGATAAAAGGAAAGCACTAGAAAAACCTTGCTGTCTGTCCGCACATTTATTTTGTGCTTACTAAAGTTCTTCTTCGCGCACATTCTCCCTCTCTTCGTTGGGGTGAGGAGGAGCTGAGTTATTAAAACGCCAACCTTTCCAACAAGAGGCAATAAATCAAACTAAATATCCAGGGGAGAGAGGAGAGAGAGAGAGAGAGACAGAAAAGCAGAGAGAAAACATGGAAATGAAAAATAGGGAATGTAAAAAGTCTAGGAGGGGGATTTGATGAGCAGAAGGCTTGGGAAAGTGGGAGAAGAGACGCAATGAGAGAGGGGTATTATAAATTGATGTAAGGGATGAGAGAAGAATAACGTAGCGGGGAAAATAATGAGAGTCTCATCCTGCTGGTCTGAAGCTCGCCTCTGCCTCATCCACTTTGATTACAGTCAGACAAGCCAGCCAATCAGGGTTAATTTCCCATCACTGCAAATCAGTCGGTCAGTGACTGGTTTTCAAGGCAACCACAAATATTTCCCCTGGTTAGCGACAAATGTGCTGATAAGCTGATGAATGAAGAGGTGGATGCTTAAAAGTGAGTTGGAGGTTGTCAGGCCTTGCTGCATGATGATGATTGTGAACTGATGCTTATTGAGGAGTTGGAGAAACCAGGAACATGAAAGCCAAAAGGCAATGAAAGTACACATCCACAATCTGGCCGTTCTGATGGACCACAGCTCAGAGATTGCAATTAATGTTTGTCTTTTGAATAAACTTTTTTTTCTTAAAAAACACAGATTGCCTCAAGGCAACCTGCAGTTTCACTTAGAGTTTCCTTTTGTTTAGGACTGTAGGATAAGAACGTCCATAAGCAATTTCAATTTACTGGATGATCACATGAATTACCTTACGATATAATATGTATAAACTTGAGAATGAGAGTTAGACACAGAATGACAAAGAGAAAAAGGTTTTAAAGTGTTTGATAGTGTTTTAAGAGCAAAAATTAAGTTCTCGCCAAAGGGAAAAAAGTGACGTTGCCACAGAACCAGTAAATCATGTCAGAGCATCTTACAAGCCTGGAGGAGAATTCAGTGGTTTCCCATCAACTTTCTGACTCCTGAGTTGTTGTTTTCTCTTGTATTGTTTTATATTCAAATGTTAAAATACAGATGCAGAGAGGTCTCGAAACAACGATTTGGACTTAGTAACTGACTGAACCTCTTTTGGGTCAGATTCTGGCCACTCCAAACAACTTTCAATCTGCAGTTTTCAACTTACTTAATATTTAGGGTCGTTGACATGCTCCATCACCCAGCGTTTACTAAGCTTCATTTGGTAAACAGCTGTTATGTGACGATATTTTCCCCTTGCTGATGGACAGCTGTTCAGGTCCAGAGACAGATGTACTTAAACATAGTTGTTGTTTTTTTAGTTTTTTATTGAAAAGCAGTATCTCCCTTTGTGATGTCCTACCACGAACCTATGCAAGTAAATGGGTGGGTGGATGTTGTCTATCTCCACTGAATGCTTTAAGCATTTAGCTGTTACTTTGGGGGGCTTTTTCACTTCAGTGAGCAGTTCGAGTTTTGCTGTATATGGGGATCTTCGTTCAAAGGCAGACAGCAGCAGCAACACTGGGCCACTTAGCGTTTATCACTGATATAAAGTCTGTTTAAGTGGAGATGGATCCTTGTCAAATCTCTTTACCTTGTTACTTTGTAACACCTTCCAGCAAATGTGTCAAAGACTCCAGGTTTGCCAACTCCTGACACAATTATCGTTTTTCCCAGCCAAAACTGAATGTTTGAACAAAATCACATATTAGAATCAGAATCAGAATCAGAATCAGAATGGGTTTATTGCCAGATGTTGAGGTTTACAACATTAGGAAATTGCTGCGGTGCTTCAGTGCAAACAATAAGAATTAAAGTGCTATGTAGAAAGAAAGATATGTGCATGAGATATACATGAGATATATACATGAGAATAAGAATTATGAGTGCTACGTAGAAAGATATATACATGAGTGCAGGTGGTGATCAGTGCCAAACATGAAATGATGCAGTGACACAGCGTAGGGTCATGTGTTAGTGGCGGGGACAGTCATGTGGTTATTGTTCATGTGTCCAACAGCAGAGGGGAAGAAACTGTTCTTGTGGCGAGAGGTTCTGGTGCGAATGGACCGGAGCCTCCTGCCTGAGGGGAGCAGGTCAAACAGACTGTGTCCAGGGTGAGAAGGGTCAGCTGAGATCCGGGCTGCACGCCGCAGTGTCCTGGAGGTGTACAGGTCCTGCAGAGATGGGAGTCTGCAGCCAATCACCTTCTCAGCAGAGCGCACAACACGCTGCAGTCTCTGTTTGTCCCTGATAGTGGCTCCAGCGTACCACACGGTGATGGAGGAGGTGAGGATGGACTCGATGATTGCAGTGTAGAATTGCATCATCGTCCGTGTTGGCAGGTTGAATTTCTTCAGCTGCCTCAGGAAGTACATCCTCTGCTGGGCTTTCTTGATGACGGAGGTGATGGTGGGCTCCCACTTCAGGTCCTGGGTGATGGTGGTACCCAGGAAGCGGAATGAGTCCACAGAGGTGATGGGGGTGTCAGTCAGGATGATGGGGGGGAGTGGGGCTGTGTGCTTCCTGAAGTCCACAATAATCTCCACTGTCTTCTGGGCATTCAGCACCAGGTTGTTGTGGCTGCACCAAGACACCAGACGTTCAACCTCCCTCCTGTAGGCAGACTCGTCCCCGTCCGAGATGAGCCCAATGACGGTGGTGTCATCTGCGAACTTGATTAGCTTGACAGACTGGTGGGTGGAGGTGCAGCAGTTGGTGTACAGGGAGAAGAGCAGAGGAGAAAGAACACAGCCCTGAGGGGAGCCGGTGCTGATGGTCCGGGAGTCCGAGACATTCTTTCCCAGCCTCACGTGCTGCTTCCTGTCCGTCAGGAAGTCAGTGATCCACCGGCAGATGGGATCAGGCACATTCATCTGGGAAAGCTTGCCTCGGAGATGGTCTGGAAGGATGGTGTTGAAGGCAGAGCTGAAGTCCACAAACAGGATCCTGGCGTAGGTTCCTGGGGAGTCCAGATGCTGCAGGATGAAGTGTAGGGCCATGTTGATGGCGTCGTCTACAGACCTGTTGGCTCTATATGCAAACTGCAGGGGGTCCAGGAGGGGGGCCGTGAGGGTCTTGAGATGGGAGAGAACTAGGCGCTCAAATGACTTCATGACCACAGATGTCAGAGCCACGGGTCTGTAGTCATTTAGTCCAGTGATCCTAGGTTTCTTGGGGACAGGGATTATGGTAGAGGACTTGAAGCAGGCAGGCACATGACATGCCTGCAGTGAGGAGTTGAAGATGCCAGAAAACACTGGGGCCAGCTCGTTTGCACAGTGTCTGAGGGTGGCAGGAGACACACCGTCTGGGCCGGGAGCTTTCCGAGCATTCAGACTCCTAAACTGCTTCCTCACATCTGCTTCATGAATATGAAGAGTTGTGGTCGGAGGAGGTGGTGTGAAATCCTCTTTTGTGTGGGGTGAGGGGGCGGGTGTTGCAGGTGAACAGTTTGAAGGTGGTGATGGCTCTATGGAGGGGGGAGAGGTGGGGGAATGAGTGTCCAAAGTGCCTCTATTGTTGGGGTCGTTGGAGGTGTGAAGGCTGCCTGATGGCTCGTCAAAACGGCAGTAGAAGTCGTTAAGGGTGTTGGCTAAGAGCAAGTCATCAGTGGAGTGGGGGGTTTTAGGCTTGTAGTTTGTAATATTCCTAAAACCTTTCCACACAGAGGCCGAGTCGTTCTCTGAGATCTGCTGCTGCATCTTCTCAGAGTGCTGATGTTTGGCAATGTCCACTTCTTTAGTGAACCTGTACTTGGCCTCTCTGTAGCAGTCCCTGTCTCCGCTTCTGAACGCCTTACTCTTTTCCAGCCACAGCTTTTTGAGTTTAGGAGTAAACCAGGGTTTGTCATTGTTATAACTCACCCTGGTGCGTGATGGCACAATGCTGTCCTCACAGAAGTGGATATAGGAGGTGACAGTGTCCGTAAACTCGTCCAAGCTGTTAGAAGCAGCCTTCATTGTGTCCCAGTCTGTGGTCTCCAAACACGTGCGAAGCTCCTCCACAGCCTCGTTGCTCCACAGTTTTTTGGTCCTCACGACAGGTTTGGAGAGCTTCAGCCTCTGTCATTAACACCATATTAACACCAACAACAACAAAAAATCTATAATTGGCATGATAATAATCAAATCTATTTTCTTTTCTTGGATCCTTTCATTTCCATTTTCCTTTTTTACATGTTCCTCATCTAATATACTAAATAAGGCACATGGTACAGTATGGATCAAAAACAAGTCACTCAATAGGGTATTAAACTATGTACCCACTATCCCGTCTCTCCATCTCCAGCTTGGCTTCTTGTCTTTTTTTCCCTGGGCCACTGGCATCTTGTATACTTCCTCTTTCACTCTTTCTGCTATACTTGTGTCACAAATCACCACTGACACTCATCTCCACCCACTCCAGCCTGCCTACACTCCTGTCTTCACCCCTCTTGTGCACTGTCTGCTGCTTTGGATGGTTGACTCCAGGTATTTAAACTCATCCACCTTCACTACCTCTACTCCTCGCAGCGTCGCTGTTAAACTCATCAATATAAACGGGAAAACGGAGGGGAATACTATGAAGCAAGTGGTACACAATTCAGTTCAGTTCAATTCAACTTTATTTATATACCACCAAATCACAACAATTGCTGAAAGCCAGGTTTTCATTGCGCAACTGTCTTGACAGGTAAGAGATTCCCATTATCACGACACTGATTAGCAACTCTTAACCCCGGTTGTCAGCTTCAGGGTCTGAGCATGCTCACATGAAATGGGGTGTTTGACTTGTCATCTGACTCTCCTTCTGCAGAAAAATGGTTCAACCGAACAACACCCACTCCAATCTAAGCCGTTATCAGAGGAAAGGTGACACAGATCTATAAAATACAACACTTATGCTGTAAATAAAACTAATAATTCATTTTGTGATTTAAACTCAATATTTTAACTGAGATATATGTTTATTATGTATTTATTTTACAACTTGGAGCACTCTTGATGTTGTTGATTTCTAATGTGACAGCCTGACATGGTCCCATAGCCTAATAGAGAAGATCAGATAAAATCACAGCCTATGAATGCTGCTGTTTTCTAAAAGCTTAATTTTTAGCTGTGTAAAACAGACACAGCAGTGGATTAGGAGGACAAGAACGTACACATTTTCTGCATTTTGAAAAGAATGCATGAAAATTCCAGTGAGAATGCTTTACTTTAAAATTTACAGCAGCTTCATTCAGTGAGTATAAGCTCTACAGGTTGCATACATACTCCCCCAGAAGAGACTTTATATCCCACTTAAAGGCACGCTTTAAATAAAAGAATCAGTGAAAAATGAGACGCTTCCAGCAGATGTTAAGCAGACACTCTAAACGTAATCTGCTTTGGACCATTTGTTCAGCATAAGTTACCATAGTGCTCCAGCCAGTGACACTGAAACCTCTGATTTAAGGCTCAACATACCTGGCTAACTCATTAATCTCGTCTCACAGTGCACCCTTTTTGCACAATCTGGCAAGAGAGAACCGAGAAGACTAATGACTAACAGGAAATGTGGCAGACTAAACACAGGTGAGACTAATGAGGGCGAAGCGTACAATCACAAAGGAGGGAAAAGAAACAGACAAGACTCAAAAACTGACACTATAAACAGAATATGAATGACAAAATAAAATAAGAAATAGCTAAACACAAACCCAACATCATGCCAAATGTCAGAATGTGCTGCTTTTATGTTTAACAGTGCAGTAAAAATTTAATTGATCTGAATTTTTCAAATACTGGTCAGATTTAAAACCCAAAATCTCGACTGCATTTTATTCCCTTTTTAAAAACTACTTTAGATGTGAACACTGGACAAAAAAAACAACAAGAATCCGCAGATGAATCCATAACTCAGATAATTGCCATCTGTAGCAAAGCTATGTTTAAAAACCCCCAAAACTGACTGTTCTTTTCATTACTATTATTACATTCTGAATCATTATTCTTGCTTTGAAAACATGCTTTGGCAATATCGCGCTTAATTGAAATGAAATTTACGAGCTGCAGTACAGAGAAGACAGAGGACAGAGGAGACAGTGTTAGCCTGACATTGAGAGAGCTTTGAGGTTAAATGGTTAAATGGTCCAGGCCCTTAAGTGCCCCCACCCCACCTCCTTCATCTCATCCTCCCTTCGTCTTCCCCATTTCTCTTTAGATGCCTAATATAAGGAGAAAGACATCAATCATAACTCAGCCACAAACACACACTGAGAAGCACACACGCACACACACGCGCACACGCTTATCCCAATCTACATGTATATTATGTAGTATTCACAGATGGACACTGCACTGTGCTTGTGTGTGCATTTTAGAGATTCCAGAGACTTCCAGGGTAATAGAGAGATTCAGAAAGCGTGAAAGAGAGATGGAGCAATAAAGAGTAACTCTCTTGCTCCCACTCCTACATCTTTACCCCCAGCGGACCTCAAAATATTGGCTGTATTCCACTGCAGGTTTTTTTTTAAAGAAAGCAATTATTATCTGCCAAGTTTGAGGATAATTATGCAAGTTTTAAGGGCATTGTTTAGTTCTGTTAGTCTAGCTATAATGTACGAAAATAGATTTTAGGAATCACCCTGCTGAGATCAAAGTTAAAGTATTGTGATAAAAACGAGAGCAGCTGATCATAACAGTGCATTACAAATGGAACAAGACTGTTTTTCTGCCTACGGTTCGTTGATATGTAATTTACCTCATCATCCGCCTAAAAGAAAACAGTTCAGTAGGAACAGGATCTACTTAGTTTAATAGTAATCCAGCGTGCCTGTTTTAAAAACATCCACTTTGAGAAACTGACTTCAGTCCTTATTAAATGTTAATGCTTTTTTTTTTTTTTAACTTAATGTCTGCTGTCAACAGTCAGAGCAATTAAAATCAGGAAAAACTGCAGGTTCTCGGGCTGGAGTTGACCCTTGGAAACAGACAGTGACGTCATGTAGCTGCTGCGAGCGTGGAAAACAACTGTTAGTGCACGAAAACAAGATAATGAGTAATAGAAAAGCATAGAGAGATCATTTAGAGAGAATATTAGCCTCAGACCGCGGATTGACTATTGTTTGCCGTTTTGTGCTTTTAAAGCTTTTTATTTTCATTATTTAAAAATATTAAATCGCACATTTTGATGTAGTATTCAAGCCAGCGGAATTTAAATGTA
Organism: Aulonocara sp. 'chitande type north' Nkhata Bay; assembly: GCF_057382095.1. Taxonomy (NCBI): domain Eukaryota; kingdom Metazoa; phylum Chordata; class Actinopteri; order Cichliformes; family Cichlidae; genus Aulonocara; species Aulonocara sp. 'chitande type north' Nkhata Bay. The sequence goes on along the minus strand of NC_141354.1, from coordinate 28,081,298 downwards.
GTAGATGGCCTTTTCCTGTGAATATGTGCGTGGTTCCTTTCTCTTCAGGATATAAATTGTTCTTCGTGCTGAAGGATGTGGAAAAGATGTGGGAAATCACCTTATATTAATAAATGGCTTTTCATTAATGAATGGACTTAGTTCAGCTCTGCGCTTGGAGTGCTTACACCCACGCACAAACACACACTTCTACACGCACACAAAAGTCATACGCAGAAGGTAGCTTGCACTATGTGCTGCTACTAATTGAATCACGTATTACATTTCCTGGAGGATTAGCTTAGTCTGAGAAACTGGTGACTGCATGGGCTGCAGGACACTTGGTGTTTGTGCATCTGTTTGTATTCTGTATATTCACTGGGACGGAGAACCTTTATATCAGTTATTCATCTTGTCTGCTGCTCAATCAGATACTCAAGAACCCATCTCTCCCTCTTTCTCACCTGCAGGGATTACAGGAGGTGCAGTGATGGGACACACTAAGCTGGTTTCACAGTAAATTAGCATGCTGCTGTTGTGCTGGCCAGGAGGAATTATGAATGTGCCGCAATGGTTCCTGATGGAAGAAAGAGGCCGGGTGACGCACAAAGTGCTGGTTTTACTGGGTGATTTGCTGTTGCAAAAGCTGACTGTTAAGGGATTCCAACCTTCCAGACCTATAGGGGTCACATAAATTATCTATCCATCTATCCATCTATCTATCTATATATATATATATATATATTAGGGGTGCAACGATACACAAAATTCACGGTTCGGTTCGGTTCGATACTTTGGTGTCACGGTTCGATATTTTTTCGATACAAAAAAAATGTTCATGCCTTTTTAATTTGTCATTTATTAAAATTATAAATATATATTTTAACTCAAAAGTACAGTTTTTAAATTTAACCCTAACCCTTGTGCGTGTTTTTTATTTTGACAGCGAATGCGCACCTGCGGACCACTTATGTGCAGCCCTGGTTATTTAGCTCGTCATATTGCAGCCACAGAAATTATTTTGTCCATGAAACCATAAAGCTGCACTTTCTTTTTGCCTTATAGTCTGATTTGTCATAACTTCTCCGTTTTGTGGTAAGCTTTTATTTGGCTGTCACTTCTTCACCCTGACCTGTCTTATTTGGCTCAGCAGAACTAAAATATATATCTGTCTGTGAAGGTTCTCAGTCATCCAGGTCATCGTAGTCAAATATAAATCCTGCTGCTTTTACACACGGACTCACATAAGCTCAGCGATTCTCTGCGCGATCAACCTCTCACATGTTTAAGCTTGCTGCGTCATGTTTGCATAGTAAGCTAACGATTAATAAGACGATGTCAGAGGAATTGGTGCACAAATTATCATCACTCACAGATCAGTGCTGTCGCTCTCTATACACAGTTCGCACGATTGCAAAGTGAAAGCAAAAAAACAAGCGCAAATTCAAACGCGACTTCAATATGTCACATATTGACAGTGGCTCACCGATGCCAATGACATAATTACCCAGCTACATTTCCGAAAGAATGCAAAAGTATTGACATATATTTTTCCTACAATAGCCCGACGGGCAGGGAAGAGATAGATTTTGGTAGCCCGACTGAAAAAATCGCTAGCTCCGGGACGTCGGGCTAGCGATATTGCAAGCCCTGTATCTGATTGAGGAATCACTCATCTTTGGAAAAGAGAGTTTATTACAGAGAAATGGCTCTTTCCAAAATAAAAGCTATACTATCCGCTTCTTCTGGGCTATATTCTCAGCAGCATAAGGAGAATCATGTGCTAACAGCTGTCTAAATGACTCGGCTAAAGTTAGTAGCATGCTTGCTTTTTTTTGTCTGCTTCCACTTGTCTTTGCACTACGATGATGTCGGCGTAAATGTGCAGTCATATTCGTTGTGTTCCCGCTAGTGCTTTCAGGTTAATCTCGTTGAAATGACCTTAACGCCACAACACGGCAAATCTCCGTTAACGAGCTACCGCCGATCACTCCGTGCATGGGGCTAGACGGCCAACACGTTAACGAGCTAACTGCGCTAACACACTAGTTCACACCAATGTAATTGAGCATTGCATGGCACATTCAACATACTGTTTTACTTTAGTCCATGACTCGCTTACCTTCAGGGTCATACGTCACATGAAAACCAAAATAATTCCAAACGCCAGATCTGAATGACGTTCAATTTGCCTGTTGCAAGGAGAGCTTAACTTCTGTCTCGCTAGCTTGCCCTGCGCTCTTCCTTCTGACTATGCTGTCTGTGTTGAGCGCTCAGTGGATCTGCGCTCGACAGTGCAGCCTAGGCGGAGTAGTCGAACACAGATTCACTGAGCGCTCAACACAGACAGCATCGTCAGAAGGAAAATTGATAAAATAAATTACAAATGTTGTATTGTTCGATACATATGCGTACCGAACCGAAAGCACTGTATCGAACGGTTCAATATCGATACGAATATCGTTGCACCCCTAACATATATATATATATATATATATATATATATATATATATATATATACACACACACACTACTCTGCCAGGAAGTATGAAACAATTATAGAATAATATGAACTTTTTTAGAGGCTAGAACATAAGGAGTTGGGAGCAGCTTTTGACAGATTGGTTTTAGGTTTAAATCTGGATGTTAAGAGAGGCCAGTAGATGGAAATCTCTCACTCAAGCTGATCTACTCTACGATGATCTATATATAAATACAGTTCCTATTTTGAATCTACTGTTTGGCTGGCACATTTCTGTGTGGGTATTATTTATGTTTCTTCTGCGACTGTGTGGGTTTCCTCCCGCAGTTAGGTCAATTGGTGTTTCTGAGGGATGTGCGAGAGTGTCTGTCTCTCTGTGGTAACCCTGTGGTGGACTGGCGCTCACACTGTCCAGGAGGTGCTCCTGTGCCCTATGACAGCTGTGATAGACTCCAGCTGTCCAACTACCTGTCACTAAGTCAGGAAAGTGGTGATGGATGGATGCAGAGAGTTAGATGAAAAACTGATACCACTTCTGCTCGGTGAAATACAGGTATACCAAATTCCACTTACCAGAGGAAATGGGGTCGGCATTACAGTAGCCCTGTTTTTACCCTGTGGTAGTTCAAGCTAGCAGCTGTTGTCTCCAGCTTAATGCTAACAGTACAGATGTGATTCACGCATCTTACTTCCAGAAAGCAAAGTGGGACTGTTTCCCCAAATGATAGGCTATTTATTTGCGATGCAGAACGTCATTGTCAAGAATACTGAAATTCCTCCCCTCTTGGTCTCTGTAACGAGACCTGACACTGCCTCACGTCACCAAATGTTTGTCTACCTTTTGTTTTGTTCATATTATACATTACATTTTGCTGCACCGAGCCTATACTAATAGATGAATTTAAACACTTTAAAAAAAAAAATAAAGGTGTAGCTGGTACATTGCCATGCTAGTATTCTGGGGTCACCTAGGCTTGATGGGCAGGTGGTCAGTAGCTTGTTAGCAGGCTCCAGCTGTGAGCACACTGTGACCTTTGACCTGAGTTTGGAGCTTCAAACAGTTGGGAGCTCTCTGTTCTGTTTTCTCTCTCTGTCTCTGAACCTGCTCGTGTAAAGTTTGGGTTTGGGTCAGAGGTCAGGGAGTGAGAAGTAAATAATAATATGGTAAATATTCACACAGAGAGCAATATTACAATATTTATGTTTGATGGTGCTATCCTGGCTGGTGTGTGCTCACCACTGCTTTAGTTAAACAGATTATGGAAACTGCTGCCTCACTTCAACAAAATACTGCTGTATCATTACAGTGGATGATACAGCAGATCTCTTGTTGAGTCACTGATGTGTGTGTGTGTGTGTGTGTGTGTGTGTGTGTGTGTGTGTGTGTGTGTGTAAATACTGCTGTCTGTCTGTTACTACAATTAGCTGCAATGGGATGATCTCTAATAATCCTTTTACTGTTCTCACCAGGATAAAACAAAAGACGATGTATATTTTTAAGCACTATAATGTCCTTTATATTGATTAAAACATTGCAAATTGTTAAATGTAGACAAACTATGAGGTGGTAGGATCTACATAAAGGAAATATACACTCATTGGCCAATTTAATAGGTACTGATCAACTACTTATTAATGCAAATATTTAATCAGCCACTTAAAAGGCAGCAATTGAATGGATTTGAGCACATAGACATGTTAAAAACTACCCGCTGGAGTTCAAACTGAGCATGAGAATGAGAAAGGTGATTTAAGGGAATTTGAATGTGGCATCAGACAGACTGGCCTCAGTATTTCATGAGCTGCTGATGTACTGGGATTTTCTTGCAAACCATCACTGAGGTTTAAAGAGAATGGCCCAAAGAAGTGAAAACTCCTTGCTGATGCAAGAGGTCAGATGAGAATGGTCACAGGAATGCAATAACCATTTGTTACAACCAAGATATGCAGAAGAGCATCTCTGAACCCACATCTCGTCAAAACTTGAAGCACGTGGGTTACAGCACTGCCCCTCCTGTTACCTAAGAACAGGAACATTTTGAAAACCAAAATTGTACAACAGAAGATTGGGGAAACTGTTGCCTGGTCTGATGAGTCTTTCTGCTATGACATTTTTGTTACCGTCAGAATTTGGCGTAAACAACATGAAACCAACATCCTTCCTTGTATCAGTGGTTCATGCTGCTGTGCTGATGTAATAATGTGGGAGATTTTGTTGCCATACTTGGGGGCCTTTAATACAAAGTGAGCAAATGCCATAATCTCCCCAAATATTGTTGCTGACCATGTCCATCTTTATGATCACAGTGTTGCAATAATTGGATGGCTGCTTCCAGGAGGCTCTGGTTCCTTGAACACGGCAATGGGTTCACTGTACTCAAATGTATTCCACAGTCACTAGATCTCATCCAGCAGAGCACCTTTGGTATATGGTCAAATGAAAAGCTCTCATCATAGATGCGAAGTCAACAATTCTGCAGCAGCTGTGGTGATACTGTTGTGTCAGTAGGGATGGGTATCGTTTAGGTTTTATCCGATACCGGTGCCAAATCGGTACTTTTGAAACGGTGCCGGTGCTCAAACGGTGCTCAAACCGGTGCTTAAAGAATGGAGAACACAAAATTGGTCCAAAAACCTCTCATGTTCAGCTGGTTTTTGTAAAAAGATAACAATGTTAGCCTTTTCTGCAGCTATGGGGCATATATGGTATCACTCTTGGCTGGAAGCAGTGCTTAAACAATGGAAAAAACACAAACTTTGTCCAAAAACCTCTCATGTTTAACTGTTTTCCACTTTTTCTTTGGTCATTTTAGCCTTTTTGGCCAGGGTGAAGGGAGTATCTGCCATCAAACAAGAAGACAGCCGCATGTAGCTATGATGATGTTTGCTAGTTCACCTTACATGCATTAATGTAATAACGTGGTTAGCCTACTCAACGTAAATTACACACGAACAACAATTAGCTACTCACGCAGAAAAGAACGGCTGCTGCCACCATCATCCGTCATCATTTCTGCTACACTGGCAGGGCTAGGGGCCAGGACTCTCCTCTTCGTGTTTTTGGGGGATGTTGCATAACAGGCAACCCACCCGCAGTAGATGCGCTCGGTGTGAGGTCTCGCAGCAAGCTATCAAATACGGCGTATTTCTGGGCTTTTAAAAAAACGCTATGCGTCGCCAGGTGTTTCATAGGATTTGAGGTGTTACCTCCTTTGACAGTATCACAGTATCAGCTTGAAGCACTTGTTGCTGCTGAGTTTGCATATTTTGCTGTGAAGTACAGCCAGACTTTTGACCGCTTCGCCTTGGACATTTTTAATCTGTAGCTCTGCTCTACAAGAACGTACGTACCTGGGCCCGCCTACTATCCTCGGAAACGTAAAATGATTGGCTAGAAGTGTATCACAGCTCAGGAAAAAAAAGCACCGAAATAAAGCACCGAAATGTGCGCTGCTTTTCGGTCTGGTTACTACCGTTTATGTCAGAACCGGTGCCATCATGGCACCGGACACCGGTACCCATCCCTATGTGTCAGTGTGGACCAAAATCTCAGAGGATTGTTTCCAGCACCTTTTGGAAAGCATTAAGGCATTTCTGATGACATAAAGGGCTTCCAGGCCAATATCAGCAAGGTGTGCCTAATAAATTGACGAATGTATGTTTTTTCAATGAAAACATAAAAACATAAACATTACTTTTTTAATCTTAAAACAAGGCAAGGTCAAGTTTTCAGTCATTTGTCAGTGCTTACTTATACATTTATAATAGAAACTTGATTGTTAACTCCCAAACCAATCATTCCAAAGCTTCCAGTAGTTATCAGATTAACAACATTGTGGATCTTTTATTGAAAACCGTTAGTTTCCATTAGTGTATTAAAACAAAATAGTTAGAATAAAGAAACAGAATGACGATGATTTTTATTTATGTGGTGAAAAAATGGTCACCTAATGGTTGAGTTAAATAAAAATAATGGGCTATGGTATTCCCATTATAGGAATCATGGAATTAAAAAGCTTTTCAGATGTGCTGAAACGTTTATAGTGTCTGATGTTGGAGACACTTACACATGGCAACAAAAAGAGATGATATATGAGACGCCAAATGTATTATGAAAACCTTGAAATGAGGTAACTAAATGCTCTCTGTGATAGATTATTGACGGCTGGAATGTCATCTCTTTTCTTCTGCCATGCTGGAGTCAGTGAGTAAATCCTGGAAGTAACAGCTCTGAGTAACTGTGTAGATAACTGGTCAAATATGTGAAGACACTGAATACTTGGCTTATTTAAGTACTGCTGCAAATGCTTCCACTGTGACTGCACTCTGGATATAATATAATTTTGCGACATGCAAAAGAGTGCCAGAAGCCAGAACTGGCATGGACCACCCTCAGCTCAATTCACACTTATCCCTCATTATTCCATCCATCCCTGTGGTCTCACGAGGGGACAGTGGTGCAGACGACAACACTGAGGAGCTGATTTGCTCCTCAGTTAGAAAAGAATGAAAGATGAGTCAGAGGAGGACACTGAAACGATGAAGAGGACAAGAGTGGTGTTCACAGGCTGTGTAAAAACAAGAGAGACAGAGGGAAGAGGAAAGAAAACAAGATCAGAAGAGGTAAGTAGTTTACAGTGGTGTGTATACAGTGTGTAGGAGGAGTGCAGCAGGAGTAGGAAGAGTAGAAGAGGCATTGACTGGCTTGGCAAGACAATAAAAATAGTGCTGACATGGTACAGTTAATGTGTGTGTGTGTGTGTGTGTGTGTGTGTGTGTGTGTGTGTGTGTGTGTGTGTGTGTGTGTGTGTGTGTGTTTGTCAGCAAGTAACAGGGAAGTGGGAGAGTAGAAATGAAATCCTTCCCGGAGCAGTGATTTAAAAAAGAAAAGAAAAGAAGGAATTACGTGAAAACAAAGAATAGAAGTCCGACTGAAGAAAGAGGATAGCACAGGTTGCTTCGATTATGATTCCAGGTGTTAAATGGCACCTATTTAGTTAACTGCTGACAGGATCGATAGGGAAAAATTGAGAAGGGTAGGGAAGATGGAGGGAGGGAAAGTGGCAGAGGAGGATTGGAGACGGTGGGGGCAGCAGGGAGGACTGTGAGAGGAAATATGGTTGCCATGCAAAAGCAATGGAGAACAGAGGTAAAGGAGGGAGAAAAGAGGGATGGAGGGTTGAGATGATGGATGTGCTGCTCTCGTTTTGTGCCCCCTAACGAAGACTCTAATTAGTGTTTGTGTAATTCCACACTGTCTCCTCCGCCTGCTCATCTTAATTAACTACATTCATCTTCCCCTCCCTCCATCCATCCCTTTTTCTCGTCCTCCCTCCCTCTGCCCTCCTAAAATAACATACTGACTGTCTGAACCCCACCTGGACCAGACCTGCTTTTACTTACTCACTATCTCGCTTCCCCTCCCCTCCCTTCCTTTTCTGCCACCCGCTTTTATTCCCCCTTTCTTTCCATCCTTTTCTTTTGCTGCATGTCTTCTTCTTCTGTCTGATGTCTTTCTGCCCACCTCACCTTGAAAATACTCTGTAGTCCTCTTTTCTTTTTTTAATGCTCTGTCTCTCTTGTGGCTGACTCTGTTAGTGCTTGGCTAGTGTAAAAGCCTGCCCACCCCCGTGAGTCTCCAGGGCCATGTATTGTGACGGGCCATTTAGTCCCCCTGGTCATTAATTTCATCAATAGACTCAAGAAGTAGCAGCGACAGAACCAGAGGTACATGGCTACTCTAAGTGACTCATACATTAAAGTCGACTGACATCTCCCTGACCAAAACAACTAGCCAAATTCAGCAGCAACTGTAAAACAAATTGGGGATGACACGAGGGAACCAAAGCAAGGAAACAAGCTAAAAGGAGTCACATAAATGATTTCAGTGGCTCCAGCTCTGCTTCAGCGGCGTGAGGACCATTTGAGTTTAGGGGACAGTTACAGAACTTGCAATGGCAGTCAGAGGAGAGGCAGAGACAGAAGGGGGTGTGTGAAGTGCATTTACAGATGGAGATGACAGGGCTGTCGATGACTGGTCTGTATTGTGTTATTGTAGAGAGCAGCGGACGGATCGGAGTACCTGCCATCATTTAGCTCCACAGTCTGAAATGGCTTTCCCGCTTTCAGCCTTTCAGCAGTCAGTCAGTGTGACAAAGGACTGCTGGGAGTCAGAGCCTGCATTTCACAAAATCCAATCTCATCTCTGCGCATACACATGAACACAAATGAACACACCAGTGCCCTGGCAGACTTGCATACAGAGTGGTGAATATTCTGCCCACACCTTTCGCACAAACCCAGTCAGACATTCTGCCATACAGGGACCTTAGCACTCACTGTTGCACAAATCAGGTGTCATTCAAAGTCACTGCAAGAGAGGGAAAAAACTGTATTTATGTTTTCTGTACTGTGCATGTGTGTGTTTGCATATGTTTGTGTATATGGATGTTGTGGATGCAGCATGTTTGCTGAGAGCAGCAGAAATTGTTTTATTATCCTCTTTGGTGGAGACACCCAAAACCCACTTACATCCATAATGCACCATCACAACCCAGAATGTATTTCATCCTTTAAATTTGCCGGCAGCCATATAGGCATCACACTTTCTAAATCCAGACAAGACACACACACACAAACACAAATGGATAACCCACACACATGCCGCATTGATAGCCATTACAAGCTAATAGGTCCCACCTCCCGCTGAGGGTCAGAGGTTAATCTGCGCTTTTTCACAGCAGTCGAGCAGAGGAAAGGGATGGAAAGGAAGAGAGCGTTGGGGAAATAAAGGCTGACAGAGGAAAGAGGAAGCCAAGCAATGAGGCAACAGAGATAGCTGAAATAAGGGGATTGAGATAGAATAACAAAGAGGAAGCTACAGGCAAGAGAAAAAAATGGAGATACAGAGGAAGAAAGGAAAGAGACAGAAAGCAACAGATACAGGCCCGGATGACACAGAGTGTCCACCATGATGGCCTGGATAGAAGAAAAAAAACATCTCCCCACAGTTCTTTCAACTTCCTGCACATTTATGATGCCACCATCAGATGCACCAGGAAGCTGTCCTTCAGGGTGGAAGGTGCCTTTCGGCATTGATCTTAGATAAGCTTAGCCACTGGAATACCTAACCTTTAACAATAAAAGGAAAATGCAAATCTGACCTTAGATGACAGTGTATGTTAAAGCTCTTCCCACTCACCTAATCTGGGTGCCCACTGAGCTCGGCATCACCTGTGCTGCTGCTGTGGCTGATGAAATGTAGATGTTACAAAGAACGGGTGGCAGCTGGCTTTTTCAACCTGCACCTGTTCATTTTCTGTGCACGTGTGTGTATGTGTGTGTGTGTGTGGGGTGGGGTGGGGTGGGGGGGGGGGGGGGGGGCATGCGTGTCTGTCTAGGAGAAGGGGTTTTGTTGTTTATGTCTTTCTGTATGTGTATGTGCGTCCGTGCCTGTTGTCTTCAGTGTTTCTGTGTTGTCTGCAGAAGTACACAGTACTGAGACTTCTGATATATGAGGCGTCAGGAGCGTTTGTCTAAATAGCCCCAAAGCTGCAGTTGCCCTTACACTTACCCTGCAGTACTGGACATTCACTTTAACTGGAACCTAACAGAACCTTGTGCTGAATGACAAATTCATGAATTTATCTGCATTTTAAAAAAGAACGTTTGTGGAAAAGAAAGATTTCACAGGACTCTTTGCAGTCCATGACTCACTAGCTTGTAGAACCATCTTTAGCAGTAATAACTTAAAGTAATCATTTTCTGTGTGACTTTGCCTCACATCGTTGTGGAGTAAATTTGATCTACTCTTCTTTAAAAGGCTTTGTGGGCATTGACTTATTCACAGTTCTCCTAAGGTCCTGGCACTGAACCACTGAAGCACCTTGAGTCATTTCTTTTTCAGCTATTCTGTTGTAAATTTGCTGCTGTACTTGGGACCATTGTCCTGCTACATGACACAGTTTTTTCAAGATTTAGCTGTTGGACAAATGGCCTCATGTTTGACTGTAAAATACTTTGGTAAACAGAGGAGTTTACAGTTGAGTGAATGACTGCAAGGTCAGCAAAACGAGCCCAAATCATCACCCCCTCCACCACTGGGCTGTATTAATTAATTAATTTTCTCAAATAAGGCAAACCTCTCCATTTTGGTCTCAAAGGTTTCAACTTGTTCCCAAATTCTCGAGTTTTGTTCAGATGCAGATTTTTAAACTGAAGCCATGCTGCCATGATTAATTTTACAGAAACTAGGCTTCCTACTGGCAACCCTTCTGAACAAGACATACTCATTCAGTCTTTCTCTAATTGTACTGTCATGAACTTTAACACCTGAATGCTCAAGATCAGAAAACTCCCAAAACTTCTGCTTTTGTAGAGGGGATCACACCTTCCAATGATCAGTCAACCAAGTGCATTTGATTAGCACTGCTCTTACCCTAGTCACTGCCATGGAAGAAGTAATGATGCTCTTTTTCATAGGGCTGCGAGGATTAATATTAAATTGCTTATGCTATTACTTTGGGACACCTATATCAAAAGAAGATGTAAATACATTGACTTAATTGAGTTAATTTGGGCAATTAACCCCAAAATAAACCTTAATTCAAAGTTAACTAACACATACTCATTTAGACTACTTTCCTTTATTTGTTTTAACTTTTATTTTGAACTCTTTAAACTTTGGTCATCTTGTATCCTTTCTGCTCGGTTCATCACGCACAGATGTTGCACCACAATGACTACACTGATTCCTTTCATTTGAATGGATGGTGCTCAAAGACCATGAAAGTCTAATCCAATGAGCGCCATTACTTTGCTGTGGTGTGGTCTATCACAGTTTTGCTGCTCTATGATTGTAAGTCCATTCTTTTACTAAAACAAATATTTCAACTTGTTTTGAACTGTTAAATTAAAAAGTATATACTGTGAACTATGAAATTATACCAGCTTCTCTTTTTAGGGAAGTAATTATATGAGTGAATATCTGTTTTACTTATTTCATTTGGCATTCGATTCTTTTATAAAATCCTGGCAAGTAACGTGTATTTGACTAACATGTTGCATGCAGACAGCGGAGGCCTTTGTACAGTTTTAAAATGGTTATGCTATAGAAAAGGTAAGCTCAGTACATCTGCAGTAATTGCTGCATCTCTCCTTCCTCCTTTTCTTGCTTCTTTATCTACAGTGAGCCCATCGTTCTCTTCAGTGACGCACCCTATCTGATTTATGTCAAGATCCTTGCTTTAAGAAAAAAATGCAGAGTAAGTGACTGCACGAATGTGTGAGCGTGATAGTGAGAGAGACAGGGAGGGCGGGAAGAGAGATCTGCCATTGTGCTCGCTCTCTCTATGTGTGAGATGCTGGTTAGATATTTGCATGAAGGCTGTCGTTAAAATGATACACCTCTTAGCCTCGGCTGAAAATCAAGATTCCCTGAAGGCGCTGCATCAATTAAAAATTACAATTATTTATCCAAAGTGAGACATAATCTCGACACTCGACTCTAAATGACAGAAACAGCGTGAGCGTTTACTCATCGCTGGAGTGTTGATTGCCGTGTGTTTGCATGTGTGTCTGGATGCCAGGGTGTAGCATCTTCTGAAGCTAACTAAACTTCTTCCGACTTTTCTAAACGGATCTCTCGCGTTCTTTTTCTTTTTTATCCTCTAAGAAATCTATCAAGAGTGATTCCCTGCATTAAAATAGCACGTGAAACAGGAACCTCAGCATTCCAGTTTTTTTGGATTAGCGCCAGTCTCTTCTCATTGAAATTTGGGATCATCCCTCTCTCAGCTACTGACACTGACTTCTGATGATGTGGAAGTTAAATAAATAAAATCATTTCTCCATGGTAATTTTCGTCAAACCTGCCAAACGCAGCCTAAATATTTGACATGGAAGGGGAGAAGATCAGTGAGAAGTGAGATCAAAGGATGTGGGAGTGGGGTGTGCGCGCGCGCGCGTGTGTGTGTGGGGTGGGGGTGCATGCGTGCCAGTGCGTATGGGCGCTTGAGTGTGTGTTGGGATGGTGCAAGTAGTGATGAAACGTATTCTGCACTGTGATATTTTCAACACCACCAAATTCCACTCCAGCTCCACCACACATGGGAATAATCTAAACTCAAAGCAACATCAGTGCGTGCACTCGTGTGTGTGTGTGTGTGTGTGTACACGCGTGTGTGATGGTCTCCAGTCACAAGCGACTATTCTTCATATTCCTGTCGCCTACTCTTCTTCCCTCTCATCTTCCTCTGTCTCCAAAACAACGCGCGCGCACACACACACATAAACACACACACAAAACGATTGTATTTGTCTTTATCAGGCCCTCCATTTTCTTCGCCCCTCCTTGTGTTCGTCTCCTTCGTTCAATATTTCATGCCGTTGAGAGCGTATCTATTCTGAGCTCTCTCTTTCTTTCTCTCTTTCTATATACGCCCTCTCTACCCCCTCTTCCTCCATCTCTTCCTCGTCTTAAAAAACCCTCTCTCCACACATCACTCTTGCTGTCCTCTCCCTCTTTCTGTACCTCTATAAATCTCTACACCCCCCACCCGCCACCCCCACTCTCTATATCTCATTGCACTCCTAATGTTCTGTGCCCCATCTAACTTTTTCTCCCAACCCTGGCTTCCACTCTCTCAGTTCCTCTCCTCTCCCTCTCTTTACTCCTCTTCTCTCTCATCTCCTGCGTCCTCCTCTGGATCAGTTTGCGTGACTGTTCGAAAGTATCAGCTCCCCTTCTCCTTCCCTTAACCCCTCACTCCTTTTTCTTCCTCTTTCCCCCTTGGATTCCCCTCCAACCAAAACACATAGAAAGCCCCGTTCTCTCTTTTTGCACCTCTTTCATTTTTTTTGGCATCCACCCCCTCTTCCTCATCCAATCTTAGTGGCACCTTTCCTTCTCTCCCCCTCTTTTCTTTCCCTCCTACGACACTCTTCCGTACTCATCTCCATCTCCACCCCTCACACACACTCCCCCGGTCTTCTCCTCCTTGCTCTTAGGCTGTACCAGTGTTGTTTTAGGCACAGCGGTGAAAGGTAAACAGAGAAATTGAAAATTCGTGTCAGTCAGTCGGGTGAGAGAGGGACAGGGAGGGAGGGAGAGCAGCAGAGGTGGTGAGGGAGCGGGAGGAGGCGGGAGGAGTGTCAGTACAATTTACTAACACAACAGTGAACAGCGAAGCAGGCCAAGAAACGGAGCGAGCAGGAGGCAGAGTGAGAAAGAGACTCCCAGTTCAAGAATGCCATCAGAACAAAAGTATTCAACAAAAAAAGGCTTTGCTGTATATTCACATGATGTTCATGCACATACAAGAGCCCTGCTGAATTCATCTCTGCAGTGCTTACTTCCTGGTGCCCCAGGAGAGGGATGTGAGCCCTATAGGGGCCTAATATCCAATTATCAGTGCTATGAGAAAGCTCCGATTAGATTTCGAGGTTTCAGAAAGAAGCCCTTGACAGATGTGTTGTTGGCCGGCTATGGGTTGGAAATGTCATAAGAGCCTCTGTGTCACCGCATGCAGTCAGCCCCGAGGTCGTTTCTCATAATAACCCCAATACAAAAGTAATCCAATAGCACTGCAACCCACGCCTGAAAAATCCAACCTGGATGATTAGAATTGACAGGGGCGTTTGCTGAAACAGAGCATGTCAGCGTCTGTTTAAGGGAAACCAAATGGAAAAGCGAGAAACCGAATTTTTATTATTCAAAAAAGGACCAAAACCGTGCCTCTGTGAGGGACAACTTTGTCTTCTTGATCTATAGTTTCCTTTAAAACACAGTCATATAAGATATTTACTGCCAGTATCTTGTAGCCTGTATACACTCAGTCGCCCATGTGCTATAGGATGAGATATAAAGGGCATGTTTACCTAACTGGTGATTTAGATTTCCTCACCTGCTTCTATAGTCACCTTTTTTCCGTTCTCAATAAACCAATTTAAAATATTCAGTGTTTTTGTTACTGAAGAAATAGAGATTGGATAAACCACAGACGCTGCTGTTAAAGATGCACGCTTCACAAATATTCTAGTCTTTTAACCGTGTCATCCCACCTTATAGGAGGAAACATCTTGAACTGTTTATTTTTTTAATGACTGGGAGAAATAATTATTTGATCACTTCTGCTCACTTCTAAAGAAATGAACAGTCTCTATTTTTATGATAGTTTCGTTTTAATAGAGAGAAACAGAAAATCATCTATAAATCTAGAAAAAAAAAACTTCCACATTACATAAAAGTTATAAATTGATTTGCATATCATTGAGTGAAATAAGTATTTGATCCCCAAGAAAATCATGACTTATTGGCGAGCACAGCAGTAGGACGTTTCTTATAGTTGGTCACTAGGTTTGCACACATCTCAGGAGGGATATTGGCCCATTCCTTTTTACAGACACTCTTTCGGTTTATTGGCTGACACTTGGCAACTCACAGCTTCAGCTCCCTCCACAGAGTTTGTCTAGGACTGAGGTCTGGAGGCTGACTAGGCCATTAAATGACCTTATTGTTCTTCTTTAGTCATTCCTCTTCTTACTTTGGTGGTATGTTTTGGGTAATTTTCATCTTCAGTGTTCTGGCTGAGGGAATGAGGTTCATACGGCACATGGTCCCATCCATTAGTAGTAAGTCATCCTGTACCCTTATCAGAAAAACAGACAATGTTTCCACCTCTGTGCTTGACTGTGGGGATGGTGTTCTCTGGGTCATATTCAGCATTTCTCTTGCTCCAAACATGAGGTGTCTTATTGATGCCAAAGAGCGTGCTTTTTAGTTTCATCTCACTACGGCACTTTCTCCCAAGCTTCCTGTGAATCGTTCAGATGTTCACCGGCAAAGACGGGCACGTATGTGCACTTTCTAGACCAGGAGGATCTTGCAGGCAGTGAAGGTTTCGATCTACTACGACATAATGTGCTACCATTGGTGTTCTAGGTGACTTAGGTCCTAACTGCCTTCAGATCACAAATAAGCTCCTCCTGTGTAGTTGTGAGCTGATCCACCATCTTTCTCATTTCGTCACGATCACCCTCGCCCCATGAGGTAAGATCTTGTGAGGAGCTTTAGACCGAGGGCGATTCGGTTGCTATTCTGTCTTTTTCCATAGAAACGAACCCAGCATTAAAATTAGAGACTGTTCATTTCTTTGTAAGTGAGCAAACTTACAAATTAAGCAGGGGATCAAAAGATTATTTCCCCCACTGTAAGGTTACACAATAACACCTGAACAAATTTCATTTGCAATAAAGAGGCAATGAGATGGAAGTTAAACCCCCAGAAAAAGTTAATAAGTGTCCCTTGAGTTTTTAATATTGCATCATAGCCAGGAATAAAACTGGTCAACATTATAAAGGCTGTGTGATAATAACTTGGGAAATTTACTTATTTTGTGAAAAATGAAATATATCCGACTGCTGATTAAGATGCTAGTCAGCAGTTAGCTTAGCACAAAATCTGAAAATGGAAAGTGTGTTTTTATTTTTGAAACTTTTTTTTATTACTGTTTTCTATCATGGTGGCAGCATGCAATTAAAAGTGGGCAGGTAGAGGAAAAAAACAAAGGAGGGGGGCTTCAGAAGAAAGCACAATTTATGCTGAGCTGAAAATAACCTTGTTCATATTTAGCACACAGAGTAACCTCACGCTCTGAAAGAATATCATTTTCTCAAAGTTCAAGCACCAGTCTTTTTAAGGCAGAACGATTGAATACGAGACCAAATATTCACTAATTAACTGTACCAGATGTTTGACTGTGCTGCTGTGATACTACACTGTCTAACAAGATCTATGAACTGGACAGGCTGAGGAAGAATGATAGACAGAGGGGCAAGGAGAAAAGGAAAAAGAGGAGTGCTTATTAAAAAAAACAGCCTCCTTGATGTAACAGAGATGGAGAGAGAAGCAGAGGAGATCTGGACACCGCCAGAAACAGAGCTAACAAAGGACAGAAGCAAACTACCAGGTAGAACGTTGCACACAGAGGAGAGAATTTTCATCGAAATCTGAGGGGGAAAAAAAGGTGAGAAGAGGAAGCAAGGATGGACAGAGACAGAGGGGGATAAAATGGACAGCTCGTGAAAGGGTTGGAAGTACCGGAGAAGACAGAGGGATTCCCCAATGGCATTTCATCCCTTTCTCTCTCTTTCTTGCGCCCCTTCTTCCCATTTCCCTCCTTTTTTCTCCCAATAAATCATTCTGACTTATCCTTAACCAACTCATTCCCAGCAGGCAGCTAGAAAACTGTAACAATCTTTCTCCTACCTGCAATTTCTCTCTTTCTCTCCCTCTCTCCACGTGTCTCCTTTCCTGTCTGGTCTGTCTCTCTCTCTCTGTATCACACACACACAAACACACACACCTTAAACACATGGTTGTGTCAGTGGAGGTGAAAGTGGTGGTCGTGGTGGGGAGGGGATTACACCTTGTCCCTGCAGGACATGCAAAGAACTCAGAATCTATCAGACACTGTCTGGATGTGATCTATTTGTGCATTAAAAAAAAAAGGCTGAATCTTAATATTACGGAGGCACATGACTTATCTGCAAGGGTACAGTTTGTATATTTCTGTGTATTAGTGCCCGCAGCGCACGGACGAGCCTGCGTGCGCTGCACCAATAACAGAATAGCAGGTGATGCTCCAACAGCGCTGTATTAAACTGACTTACAGTGTCTGGGGATCAAAGACGGGCAGTTGTGGAGAACAGGCCTGCAAGTGCGCCAGTGTATGCGTGTTTGTAGCTTTTGTAATAAACGGAAACATCCGACAACTCAAGGATACACGCACACGCACACACACACACACACACACACGTCCTTCGGTGTGTGTGTTTGAGTGCGGTGAGGGGGTATAAATACAGATGGTCGCTGCAGACTTCTCTGGCACCGAGGGAGATTCGGAGCTTTTTACTTTCACGCCATCGGTGGAGGTCGAACAGTTGACCAAAAGAAGAAGAAGAAAAAACTTAAAGTTGCAGTGATGCCTGATGGACTGCAGCTCGGCCACGACATTGGAGGAATGCGCTTTTGTCGCTCGCTGGGGGTGGAGTTAAAAAGTGAACGAGTGCTGCCTACCAAACAGAGAGAGGCGGAGAAGGAGGAGAGAGAGAGAAGGGAGAGAGACGGGTGGGCAGGGTGCTCACCGTAAAGGATGGTTGTCGGAAAGAGTCTTGAAGACCTAATGAAACTGGCTGCTTGAATTGTTTGCAGCGATAATAGAGCTCAGTGGTGTGCTTTGCGTTTCTCGGATCCTTGGACGGAAAAAGAACTGCAGTAGCATCCTGATAAAGAAGAAAAAGAACAGTTAGGGACAAAAAGAGGTGGACTTGCTCAGTATCTTTGATTTTTGCATCGTTTTTTCATCCTTCATTTTTTTTTCTTCAGTAGCCTGAGCCTTGTTTTTTTCCTTCCACATCTGCAGCACGTAACTCTTTCCCGGCGCACCGGGCTGTTTGGTGCTCAACGAAAGACCGACCTCCCGTTTGGACCCAGTACCGTCCTCCCACACTCCTCTGGCGGGTTCACAAGCAGCAGTTCCCGGTGAGAAGAGAGGATCAGCTCAGTCAGAAAAAGCAGGGGGGACCGCACATACGGACAATACTCCCCCCCCCCCTCCCCGTTTCTTTTTCTTTTTTTTCCTTTTTTTTACTTGAAGCCCCCAGGATTTGTTGGGGAGGGAGGGAAGGAGGTCTGGTTTACGGAGGAGGGGAGGGTTCTCAGTTACTTTACAGCGCTATAGACTTTTGAGTTTTTCCAACACTTATTTACTACATCAGGTATGGACTTTGAACGTTTTGTATGAATGCATGAAGCATCTGTTTTCCCCCTCTCCCGTTTGTTAGGCATTTGCTGGGATGTTTGAGTCGCGTTGGTTGGTGGGGTGAAGGGACCGAGAGTGTGGCCGGAGAGACCAAAGGATCGGAGGCCGAGAGAGGAGCCGAGAGCATGGCTCTGGTAGCGCTGTCTCTCTGGGTGCTAATAAGTCTCACCTGGGCGAACCTGCTCCAGGTGTCAGCCAACAGGCATACCGTTTACTGGAACAGCTCTAACATACAGTAAGACCCCATTTTTCTTATGTTTACCAGTCTGTGTTTGTGTGTGTCTACTATTTCTCTTAATCTGCCCCCTCTAAAGGGAAGAAAATGATGTGCTCTGTCTGGCCCGAGCTGACGTATTTGTACCATCACACTTGAACTTCATCAGTTGTTTATTTCTCTTGTGAGCCTTGCTTCTAAAGCCTCTATCAGCCTTGCAGCAGTCACCTTCTCTGTCTGTCTTTCTTTTTTTTTAAACTTAATGGAAGAAATGATGTAGATCCACAGGCACTGTTTAAGCAGGCCTCTCACGTTTCTCCTAAGCTATTTTTGAGCCCCAAACAGCTCTGTCAGACCCCTGCTGTGAAGTCAAGGTGGCTCCAAACCATCTTTTCAACACCTTCTGTTGCACAACTGGTCAGACATATTTGGTTTCTGTTCCCTACTCAGCCACCAATCTCTGCTTGTAACATTTTACCCCCCCCCCCCCCCCCCTTCTCTCCCCGTCTCTGCTACACCTATGGTGGATGAGAACAGAGAGAAGAAAAGGAAGGAAATCACATGTGATTCTCTTGCCTTCCTCTCCTCTCTCTGTCTTCTCCTCTATCTGGTTCAATTAGGAGCACTTCTTCATCCTGACCCCATTGTGTTGTAGCAGTGTCACTATTCAATCTCTCCTTCCCGCTCCCTCTCCAACTTGCTCTCTCCTTCTATCCCTTCCTAACCCCCTTTCTTGTTTACACTCAGTCCGTTGGCCTTTTTGTTATCCTCCTAATCCCTCGCTCCTCGCCCCTATCTCGAATCAAGTGAAAAAGCTTTTTCTCTCTCTCGTCTTTCTTCTTTCCCCCCCCTCTTTTTGGAAAGCTGCCTTTCTAATACTGTCCTCTTGAGTTCAGGGCTCTGCCACTGGATTCTTAAGAATGAAGCGTCAGTCTGCTGCAACACACTCTGGGTTTATGTTTCCTGGTAGAATTCATAGTAAAGTGTTGCATGTTTTAACAGCCATGTTTCAACATGGCCTACAGGCACTTTGTCCTGCGCTTGAATGAACACAGATGAAACGTGGAAGCCATATTTTTAGTAAGTTGTTAGATTTAATATAGTCGGCTTGTCTCAATAATGTCAGAAAATCACAGCTTTATGTGTCAGAAGTACAGAAGAGAGCACGCACCTACCTTTTCGCGCTCCATCTTGCAGTGAATCCTGTCTTTGTGCACAAAGTGTTTCGGATACCAGGTGTCCCTCAGAGCAGCTCAGCATGTGATATTTACCTCTTCAACAGAATTTACCGACCTCCTCGAATGAGCAGTCGGATAAATAGCGGTTCTTTTATGACTGTGCTTATTAAAAGCATAAACAAAGTGAAAGGTCAGAAAATACGGCGTTGTTTTACTTTAAGGAGGATGAATGAGTCTGCCCGCCAACGGTTACTCAAGGCCAGTGATTTTAGTTTACAGCGTGGAATAAAACAAAGAGAGGCAGGTGTATTTATACCTCGCAGCAGAATTACTACACATAAAATGCTGCGTGAAGTAATAGACGCGGAAGGTATGAGGATATTCGTTGTGACGTGAGTGGAAACAATATTAGTTTTCCTGAAAGTAAGAAAATAATCTCTGCACATTTTAGAGAGTAATATTGCACGCACAGTTGCTGCTAATGCATTTTAGCCGGTATTTATTCTCCAAGCACCGCCCGCGTGGAAGGTGCTCATATTCAATTTCTATATTCCCCCCCCCCCGCTATAAAAATTTGATAATAAATGCTAATGAAATTCCACCTTCGCTTTTTATGTAAGAGACAGAAGTTGATTTTGGTAAAACGCAGGAAAAAGAAACACGCTAAAAGGCATAAAAGAAAGGCGAGACGTGAACCCCAGACCTCGGTTCAGTCAGCTCGATGTAACATGAGCTGCGTTAACCTTGGTGAAGTGCAAACTCAATTAAGCAATTTCAGCTGATTTTTTTTTTTTGTTGTAAATTCAGCGTGTGGTCATTTTTTTCTTTCTTTCTTTTTTTTTCTTTTCTTTTCTTTTCTTTTTTTTTTAGAAAAAGCAGGGCAAGAACTCAAGCAGTCTGGAGCAGCCTAACCTTTAACCCTACTGTCCAGGACTCGAGCACTGCAGAGCCCAGCAGTCAGTCTTTTCTTTCTCGGCAGGTTCCCTGCCTTTACTGTTTTCATCCCAGTGGCAGAATATTCTTAGCCCCTGCAGTGTGAGTCTTTTATAAAAGACTGTGTTTAATTAAAGAACAAGCCGCATCTCAGCGGACCTGCCTCATCCCTGATCTTCCCCGTCTTTTTCTCTCTTTCTCGTTCTCACTGCACACATGCACAATGACAATGCACGAGCAGTGAGTGGGGCTAACTTTTTCAATTCAGCCTACTTAGTGAGTTAGGAGACAAAGGGGCCATGGACAGTGGGACATAAAAGACAGATAAACGGCAGGAGAGCCTGTCTAATCTACTCTTTCATTCACTACTGAACCATTTTTCTGCAGTGCAGATCCTATTTCCAGCATTTATTTTAATCTCTGTACTCAACAGCACAACATCCGACATTTGTAAGGTTGGCTGGCGTGTCTTTAGCCGTTGGCGATCCGCCTCCCTGGAGTTTCTCTAACTTGCAGTGTAGTGTGGAGGTTTAGAAGGCCAATAATAAGCTGTAGTATTGCTGTCAGATTGAGTGGTAAACACATTGTAAAGCCTCAGGACCCAGCAGTTTCTCAACCAGCTTCTGACCCCAAGCCACTCATCAACCACAAGAGACAGGCTGAGACTGTTACCAAGCATTAACTATTTCACACACACACACACACACACACACACGCTTGCAGAAATGTGGGTCTGCAGGCCTACATTTGTGCGCATGCTAGCTCGCCCACTTACATGCGCAGCTTTGTGTGTGCACGTAAAAACACACGCACATCGCTGCTGTGTACTTTTTTAAACTTCTATAAGATGGATTATTTCCCACGTTTGCGTCTCGCACAAAGGCTGGTGCCACCGCCTATCAGTCACTTGTCACTGATATCCCTGGGCATGAATGTGTGTGTAACGGTGTGCATATTTTTTGCGTGTTTGTGTGAGAGTGAGTGTGTGCATGTGTGTTTGCCCTGTTACAGATGTCTGTGTTCATTGATGGGTGACCGAAACAAAAACAAATCCATCAGCCTGTTAAATCACACATTATCTTCCACCACCTGGCAATTAACCACTGCTGCAAGTGTGAGCGCGCGCGTACGCGAGCGTGTGCGTGGCTATACATGTGTATGCGTGTAATTTAATAACACAGCAGTTAACTGATTTGCATAATAGATATCTGCTGATATCTCTTAATTTATCAGTTGTATATTTTTCAAGCAATTAGGCTGCGGATAAACAAACACATAAGAAACTGTAGGCATTACGTGTGCGTTGTGTGTGTGTGTGTGTGTGTGCGTGCTTGTGCGTGTGTTTGTTCATGACACTGTCACCTCTATGCATACCTCTGGAATAAAGCCAGCTGTTGCAGGGAGAATTTACTCCTCATACCAATGCACATGTGCATGTGTGGTAATCGATGCCAAGGTGGAACTTGTTTTATATTCATCCGGCTTGTCGGAGTGAACAGAGACACGTCACGCAAGGCAGGAGAGAAATAATGCCAGGAATATGAGAAGACTGAGGCGGCGAGAGAGAGAAACACTGCGAGACTGGTTGGAGAAGGGAGGACGAATTCAGGTGGATGCTGTGTTGAATTGTAATAGGGCACGGGCAGGGCGGCCTTCATAATAATGATGATAATAATGCCCGGCCGGTGCCCTGATCCGCGCGGCGAGTTCGTACACGCGGCTGTGCCTGAGAAAGAAAGAGGGAGACTCTAAGACAGACGGGAGGGTCGAGCAGGCCAATCAACACTCTCCTCGACAGCAACGCAAAACTATCGGTCTCTGAGCCCTACTCGGGACAACAGTATTTACATTTATAAGTAGCTGCACAAAGAAGAGTATTACTCACAATCACCAGACCCGTGGCATGCATGTGTGTGTACAACCCATCTATTCGTGATGTTTGAGGTGCCACAGCTGTGATGTGTGTTGATGCACCCTTGCAGCAAAAGCCTCACACAGGGTTCTAACTGTGCTATAGACATATTTATCAGACTGTTCATTAGTAAGGAATCATGAGGCCACATGGTGTACAGGTGTGTGTCCATGCGTGGTGTCAGACGTTCACACAGAGATGTCATTAATTAAAAGCAATAGGGAACACCTGTGTGATGGATGACTCCTGTTTGCGTAACAAGATTCAGTGGTCTTCTCTGTCCTGCGCTGCTCCTCACTCTTTATATATGCGTGTGCATGCTGCAGTCATTTTTTTCTGATTGGACAGTCATTGCTTGGTAGGTGAGAGGAGCAATAAGAGATGCAAAGGAGGAAAATAAATGAATTTTATTTTATTTTTTTAAACTTTGCAGATGAGCCAGATATAAAGGGTGTGTGTCTTTCTCTCATTCTCCTGAAAGCACTCATAAGGTGGTGGTATTTTAATTTAATGTCGATTTTATGCGATATTTCCTGCTTTGTCAAATAAACTTGAACTGCATGTGCTAGAAAGTATGTTGCATTGTTTTGAGTTCTTCTTCACCTTTCGCCACCTACACTTTCTTCCTGTTTCTTCTCTCCTCTCCTCTTTTACACTTTGAAATGTTGACTAAAGCCATTTGCCGTGCATCTTTCTCAAAGCTCACACATGAAACACTCAAAAACCCTGAAAAATCAAGCCCACCATGTTTTGGTTTTTTTTGTTTTTTTTTCTGCATCTCGATTGGCCCTTTCATTTCCTCAAATGTTGTCTCGCTTACACCATCGACTAATCGGAAGCGTTGCTGTGAAAATGAAGTACTGATGTTAAGTGTTCGTGCTTGCTTGGCCTTGGGTTTAGCACTAACTGGTCACTGTAATGGTTGGATTCAAAAAGAGCTTTTGGGGGGTCGAGGTGTGGGGGAATTTTACGGCTGTAATTCTACTAACACACATCTGAGAGTCACTGTGAGTCCGGCAATTGTGATCAAGCCTGGCAAAAAGTAAAGGTCTCACAGGTACAAATATCTGACCCAGGATTGGTATTGATTTATGTGACTGCTGATCTTGTTCTGGTGGCTCAGTGGTTAGCAGAGGGTGTTGTTATCAAGCCTTTTAGATTCCCTGTTAGAATTACCAACACTGTGTTGTTGAGGAGTAGAAATGCTTTCACCTCAGAGCTGAGTTAAACAGTCTTTGCTAAATTAATCTTCCTACACGACCTCGGTAAGAGAAGTAAACCATCGATCTAGAAAGAATATGCCTATTTTTATGACCAGGAATAATTAAAAACTGGTGCATGTGTTTGATAGTAATGTGGTTCCCTGTATTTATAATCCTATCAGTGTTTCTAACTGGTTGAGAATTTATTTTTGGTTGTCAACCTCATGGGAGGTGGAGGTGTAGCTTGGTGGGCTGCAGTGAGCTGCTGTATTGTTGCAGACCGAGTCAGTTTTAAATTTCATCTGCGTTTTTACACAACCTTGTCGTGAAGAAATACTGAATAAATCAGTATTTCTTATAGATCAGTATGTCAACCGGCCAAAACGTCAAGGCTAATCCACATATGACCAGTATGTATTGATAATGTGATATCGATTTACTTGGAAATTGTCAGTGTTGGGTCTTGGATGAGTGACCTATGCGATTAATGACACTGACTAATAAAAACAAACACATATTTCGGACACAGAAACCTCTTTCATTGTATATTACAAACAGTGATTGGTATTGAAGCTTTGTAGGTCAGTGGGTATAATCAATAACGTGTTGCACATAATTTCCAGATTTGCCCTTAGTAAAAGATCTAATCACACTAGTATAGTAGTGTTTCATCCAGTCTGTAACTTAAGGTTGGTTTTAATTGCTTCAGTATATGTCTACATCTACTGGAATGTGCATGTATATTTATGAAGAAAGCACATATTTTATTTTGGAAATTCTGTGCTAATAGTCACAGTTTGACTAGGAAAAGCTGATTTAAATAACGGAGTAGAAAAGCTTGATCATGCAACAGACCCAGTGGTGTGGCTCAAATCATGCATCAATATGAGATTAATTTCTTTAGAAGCTGTTATTTAAAAAAATTTTCTAGGTTGGTGCTCGTGTGGCATTTGGAACGTGCATGTGTTTCCTTATTGGTGCTTCCAGCCACTGCAGTCTAACCAAAGACGGGACTAAGAGTGTGAGTGATTGCTTTTCTTGCTGTGTTCTGTGTTAAGGCCACTGTATACTCTCACAGAAGTGCTGTCTGGACAGTCTTAAAGTGATTAAAAGCTCAGGTGTTCAGACACGGTGGGCGAGTGTTGTCCAATTAATGCAACTTTCCTAAAGCAACAATCTGACAGCCACACCTGGGCTCTGGCCAGGTGTGAAAATTGGGTGATCTCAAAATGCGGTGCAAATTCTTTCCTCCATCTCACTCGCTTCACTCTACTCACTGCCCAACACTCACTGCTAAACTGCACTGTGTTATAGTAACAGTGGGATTGCTTTTGTAGCAAAGCACAAGAGATTGCAGCCAAAATAGGATCTGAAAAACAGCCAGGGACAAATATGAGTCAGCTCTCCCGTTACTTACTCTCAGTGTTTTTGAATTACAGTAACTCTTCTGTGGTCCTCAACAGAGAAAGAGTCTTACTACAAGAAAATCAAATCATTTTTAAGCATTGAGTCTGTTGTTCACCATTTCCATTTCTGCGTTGTCTGGAGAGGTGGGCAACATAGTATACAACATATAGTCTCAAATTTACATCATGATACCAAAAAAAATTGCAATAATGATATTTCTGATGATACAGAAAAAAAATTAAAATGAACAGTGATTGATTGATGCTTGCAGGCAGCAGAATTTATAAGTAAATGAAGGGCATTTTTCATCCTTCATTTCCAATAAGATGCTGTCACTGATGTCACCGTTTCTACTTTGAAGTGTGAATCTATTGAAACAAGGTGCCGGCAGCAGCATTATATTACAATAGTAGTGACACAGCATTAAACACAGTGACACAGCGTCACTCAAATGAAAGCACAAAAGTACCCCTGTAGTGTTTTTCTGGGAATTTTAAGTAAAAGTAAAACATGACTTAACAGTTCAGTTTAACAATAGCCAACGTAACTTTATGTTGTAGCCCTAAAGGTGTATATACACTAAAACAGGTGTGTTGTTTCGACCTTTATCAAGAACAATTTACTTGCATGTTTTGTTGGAGGTTTCTGAAGTAGCTCTCGTATTAGGTGCTCTTCCTCTCAGACATGCCTGGACTTGTCATATTGTTTTCTGTATCTGTGAGTGTTTCTTGTTGTTGAACATAAACCCATGACGTTGCAATATGACACTTTTATATTGCATAGTTATTGTGAACTCTATGGTATGGCACAGCCCTGGTCGTCTAGTCTCTCACCTAAGCGTACTCCAAAAATATTTAACCTTATATGCATTGCTAATAGTTCTGCTTTCTTCTTACCGCTGTACCACTGACTCAAACTTGACCACTTTCTAAGCTTAAACAGATGCAAATCACCGCGTACCTTAAAATGTAAATGATATACTTGCACAATGGCACACACGAGTTCACACAGTCAAACACATTATCATCTTTTCTGTTAATGCTCTTAAAGTCGAGGTCTGTTCAGCATAACCTGGAGTTTATCTCAGGACAGAAGCAGTGTGTGCACAAATCAAATGGTGACTGCAAAGAGGAGTATCCTCAGAAATCACGTTGCAAGAACAAGAGGGGCCACATCAGAGTCACCGAGTCACGCAGCGCTTTAACTTAAAACGGTGCCGTTTGAAGCGGATGAATTGCCTTTTTCCTTGACGGCCAAATTATTGAATGACCGTCTTCCCTTGTTATCTGTAGATTTTAGGCAAAGTATGGGGTGCAACAAGAATTTATCTTTCCCACCCATGTGTTAAATTTGAGCAAATTGTCCGCAGAGAACAAGTCCCATAGCGACGAGCTGGAGTCAGAGCAGACAAAACACACACACATAAACACAGATGCACGCACTTGATGTTGTTGTTGATATGTACATAATACTCTGAGCTGCTGTCTAAGCTCCAGCAGTGTAATCAGGTGCTAATAACAAGGCTGCGATGTTTACAAGCTGTTTTGGTGTGTGTATGTGTGAAGTATATGTGAGCATTCTCTATATTCTATTCCCCACCAGCGCTCTAGGGGCTTTGGGGGTACTAATAATGACTGTCAGCTCCTGCACAGACACACACGGACGCGCACGCACACACCAGATGCTCCAATGGTGTGTTTGTGACGCGGCTAATGATAGCAGCAGAGCGGCAGTCTGAGGCCATATGCTGAGCCTGATCACAACAGAGCGGAGTGGTCTAGCGTTAATAAACTCTACTGACGTGACAATTAGTATTCCTCTGCATAAAGACAGTACAGTTCCACGTGAAAAATGCAGCTGTTTGCATCCAACTCTGCACAAACCAGGAATCAGCTGATGCCAGCCAGGACAATACAGAGGCGCAGCAGGGAAGGAGAAATGTTTCTATTGTCACTGCTCGCTGGGTAGAAATGTTGATGTTTATTGTTGAGCTTCAGTTATGAATATTGTTATCGGCTCGTCAAGACGTAAACATCATCAGATCTGAATTGTGAGGGAATGATGGGAGCTTTTATTGGGAAGTTAGCTTCTCTGTAACAGGTTTTCGTAAGACAGGAAGAATTGTGGTGTGAAAGTCTTGACTGTGAAGGTTTGTTTTAGCACCTGGTAGTAGGGAAAAAGGTCCTCACTTCAGCAAAATGCACAGGACGCAGAATTATGCTTATTCCATCCACAGAGAGACAGCATGTAGAGAGGGAGAGAGTCTTTAATTGAGGTTTTATCCATTTAAGCTGTCACTAAGAGGCCAACTCTGAAACCTTTTAACCACTCTCTTCTCAGTAATGACACAAATCAGAGAGGAAATGTGTTTGTGTCTGAGCTTCAGTGCGAATGTGTGCGGGTGCGGATGTGTTCATGCGTGTTAGCGTTTGTGAAGCAGGAGGGTAATTATGCGGAAATTGGGAAATGGCTAAGTGAATTATGACCTTGTTTCAGCAGAAGGCTTTAATCAGTCCCAGCCAGGCCAGGGAGGGAGGCAGAAATGTTCGCTGCACAAGCACTCTGCTCCTGATGGCCACAGCAGCCAGTCAGTAAAGCTGACAATCAGCCGGTCTGATGGGTCAATGCAAAGCAGTCACTCAGACTGCTTTAGTCCCAAAACCACCTGCAGAAAATGTATGCATGATGATAAGGCTGAAATGAGGGTTGTTGCATTCATGACACTTTGGTTCGTTTTTCTTCATTCTGTATCTGCGCAGCACATAGACTGTACATAAAAGATGCAGCCACTGAAAATTCCAGCCTAGTGCCGGCGTCATCACCATATTGTTATTCTGGAGCCAGCAGCAGCCACATTCAGAGAAAAAGAAGTGCTCTGCTATTGGCTAGTAATAGCAAGCTTGGATAGCAAGCTAATGGGTGCAATGTACAGAGTTAAACAACAGAGCAACAACAGCAGCGATTTCATTCTTCAAAACTGAAGCAAAAACTTCTTGAACACCTGCCAACAGGCCATATTATTTTTGATATAATTAATAATACTGCAGAAGTCACTA
The DNA here is from genome assembly GCF_057382095.1 of Aulonocara sp. 'chitande type north' Nkhata Bay. NCBI lineage: Eukaryota > Metazoa > Chordata > Actinopteri > Cichliformes > Cichlidae > Aulonocara > Aulonocara sp. 'chitande type north' Nkhata Bay. The sequence goes on along the minus strand of NC_141354.1, from coordinate 28,053,113 downwards.
AAACCACAAACACTGTTGGGAGAGCTTCACTGAGACGAGGATCGGCTGCCGCTCACTGTGTGACTGAGTGACCCCAACTTTAAGCCTGAATATAAAAAAAAATAGTGAGTTAAACAGTGTTGTAAACATGCTAATATCATCTCTAAGCTTGAGCATTTAAACCTGTTGATCTAATGGGTTTGACTCCCAGTTTAAGCCGTCCCCAAGTGGCTACTGAAGAGTACTGTTGGTTAGGTGGGCTGGTGATTTATTTTCATTATCAATGTCATGTGACAGGTATACTGAAAACACAGAGCCTCTTTTTTAATTTTTATACAGCCTTGGTGCTAATTAAAAAAAGATTTCGAAATGCAATTATATCACTAAGATCATTGTTATTGAAATCACTTAAATGGACATTTCCATTACCAATTAATATATTATCTGAAGTCTAATCGACTGTAATATTCTCAGATAATTTGTGTGATATAACAGGACAAGTGAAATTTGCTTGTTACATTTTAATAGAGGCCAGAGTCACATGTGACATCACCAGATTGCTTGTTTTCTGACCGCTAGCTCAAAATCCCCAAAAATGTTCAGCAGAAAAAGCTTAACCAACTAACTCATATCTGATTGATTTCATGTCCGATTATTGTAGCTTTTGAAAGTGTCCTGTTAATCGTTTTACGAGGCCCTACAATCCAAACGAACATATATATACCACATATTTGTCGTGATCAAAAGTGGAAACTTGGTTTGAATATGACGCAGGAAAAGCTGAGGTTTGTATTTGTAGCTATAGCTTGCTTACTTTGTGTGCATAAATCACGACTACAAGTTTTGGATTCATTTTGGAATGAGCTTGAAAAGATTGTTGTGCCGTAATGTTAACTGGTTCCAGGTGGTGCTGCATAAAACAAGCTGTATGATTTTATTTATTTTTTTATCAGAAAATATGTAGTAGTTCTGCCAAGCATGCGCGTGCTGTTGATGTTGGTCTCAATCTCCGTTTTTTTGCCTGTGATTTCCTGGTGGTTTTATCTGTGCCTTCATTGTTAATGTGTTTGTGCGTACACATGGATGCTTGTGTGTGGGTGTTAAGTGTTCATGTACAGCATGAAAAGCTCCTGCTGTTCTGATGTGTGTAGGGCCAGCCATGCTGCTGTCAGTCAGTGTGCCTCAGAGAGCCTGTGCCGCTCTTGGTCTGGTTGTCTATTTCTGCCAAAGCTGGATCGATGGTGTCCTACAGACTCTGCACTCTTCTCTTGGATGTTTCAGCCTGTTCCTCTTCTCTCTCGCCGTGTATCTGCTGCTCGGCCCTCCCTCCACCTCTTCATCTCACTTGTTGGCTCGGCCTCTTGGCATCACTTCCTCTTCTCCTCCTCATTGTCCTCCTCTGCATCATCCTACTACTCTCAAGTCTCTCTTCACATCAGACAATGAGCTCTCAGTGCGTGTGTGTGTGTGTATTAAGTGTATGCATTTATTAGAGCTTCTTTATGAGGGATTCCTCTTGTTGTATTCACATCTTGTCCAGGTTGCACTTGTGTGATGAATGCCAATGTGATGCAGCGGTTCTGTACTAGTTTTAACTGGTATGCGTTTGTGTGTATGTGGCTTTGTACCAAAACAGTTCATTCTACAGAAATTAATCCACAATGATTCATCAGTTCATTGTCTCTCATTTGAGGACTTGTGCGAAATGTGTCTGGTTTTGGATAAAAACAAGGTATTTCAAATTTATTTAAAAAAAGTAAATCATTAAGATTAAAAATAATTATTTTAACTACTTTTGGTCAGCAATAAGAATACAGTTAATATGTTGTAGGCTAAAAAAGGAGTTTATTAGTTTTTAGCACAAATTTCCTTAGAGTTTTAAAATGTGATCTATTTATATATTCCATTATGTGTATCTCTGATGAGAAGACTGAAAAAAAACTTACCTCAAAGCATTACCTCAGGCTGATGGAAATTGTGTTGGAAACACATGAATTATTGAGAGATTAGCTGATGATTCGAATCATAATCTGCAGCCTTAAATTGTAATTTTATATTGGTTATTGCTGTATTGTTCAATTTAAGATGCTAAAATTTCAAACTCAGTAATGATAAGCTGGAAAATACTCAGAACTTGGTAAAGTTTTCAGTACTAGTGGAGAAAAAATTGACAGAAAATTAAGACGCATCGTTTTTTCGTAAAGATCCAACAAATCGTAACATCAATGACAAAATTGTGTTTAAGTGCAAAAAACATCTAACTGTAAGGTGTGTGTATGACAAACACGTTAACACTCTCCTAGTGCAACAAAGGAAAAAAAAAAAAACGAGTATTTTTAGGCCGTCTGAGGTAGTGCTCTGCTTTTGCGTCATTCTGCAAAATATTTGCTTTTGCGACACCAAGATGTCTTAGAATTGCTTTCGTTTTTTGGCATTAACTTCGACTGCATTATTACATAACTCGTTGACTTTATGTATTTACAAAAATGACAGATTTAAATCTTATTTCCCTACTTATTTATAGACACCATGTCCTGCTTTTTTGTCACTGGTGTTACTTTAAACATTTAGCACACGTAGCCAGAGTCACAGAATATTAAAAATTATACAAAAATAAATTATATGTTACCATTTCCAATCAGGTGTATGCAGCCATCTGTTTGCTATAACTATGAAAATACTTCAAAATAAGTAATGATTCATTCCTTAAGTTTAACATAATTTCATTGATTTAACTTTATTATCATGTCAGTGTCTGTGACACGTTTTATTTGAGACAGGAAAAAACACACACACAGTAACATCGAGGTAAACCGTTTGGAGACACTTTGTTTGAACGTTCCTGACAAAAGGAGGATTATGTTATAATATTCTGTGAACAGCTTTTGATAAAGTTTTTCTATAGATGGGCGTCAATGATGTTACCATTAAGTAAGTAACAGCAGTGACAAATTTTCAGGAAAAATGCTTTTAACAAAATAGCTGCTAAAAGGCATCAAACCTGTGAGACATACTCTACACAAAAACATATTATTATTATTATTATTATTATTATTATTATTATTATTATTGACAATAATTTTTTGCTGTTTTTATTTTCTTTGTTTTTTACAAAAAAATTGGGTCAAACCAGTGACTTAAAGTGTCTTATGAAATTATGAGACAGAAGAGAAAAATTACAATACATTCTATAGACCGTCAGGAAATATGTCTCAGGAAGTCAAGTGATGTCATCAATGTCATGATTTTATTTCAAAATTTTATTTCTTAAACGGAAACATATGTGACATAGCTCCACGGGACAATTGCGTTCTTTATATATATCACATTTATTTTAAAAAATTGTTATGTCATGTTTATTGTACATTTGATAGGTACACTTATATTTTTGTATTTAAAAACATTTTTTTAAACTCAAAAGTGTGTTTATCCCGGGAGAAACCCTTGTGTGTTACTTGCGCCTATATATTAAATTAATGCCTCCAGAAGGTTTAATTGTTTAAATAACATAGTTTGTTCTTATATTATTTTTAACAGAAATAAAAAGGTGTTTTTCAAGTGTTATATTTCTGCAAAGGCTAGGGACAAAAATCTGATTTGGCTCTATTTTTTCATTGCTGATCAAACAGAGTTGCTAAGTTAGCCTGCCACTGGTTTTGTCTAGTTGCTGGTAGACTTTTCTCTGCTCCAATCTGGGATTTTAGGAGAAACATGACACCTTTTAGACACAAATAATTGTGTTATCCTGATAAATTAACGCTGTCTCTTAATGTTTAAGATGGCCAGGCTTTACTAACCTCACGAAATTCCTCATAAAATGTTATTCAGTCTTGTGAAGGTTCACTGCTGTTCAAGTGTTCAGCTGCTACTGAGTGGAGAGGCTGCGTGAAGGTATAAGTCAGCTGGAGGAGGCAAAGATAGGAGTGTTGGTGTCGACACTGCTGGATATTAGTGTCTAATCCAGTAGTAATTTTTAATATCTTTTCATCCCTGATGTCTACAAACGCCCTACAGGTAAACTGATGATGACAAAAACTGATGATGACAAAGACATCAGAGAAACTGATGATGACAAATATTATCTTGATACATTGTCCTCTATAGCGATGGCGTCACAATCTGTAATATGTAACAGCATCTTTGTAAATGAAGGAAAATATGCCCTCAAAAAGCAGGTATTAAGTCTTCACTGCAATCTATTGTGAAGGTGTGTGTGTGTGTGTGTGTGTGTGTGTGCGTTATATTATTATTCAGTTTTAATAATTTGTCAGTTAATTGCCTCTCTGATTTGCTTTCTCATTTGTTCACCATTTTCCTCCTGTGAATTGCTTTTTCTTCACTGTGAGTTAGTTAACTTGCTCATTTTACACTTATTCATTTAATAAGCTCGATGATGAGGAGTCGAGAAGTTGTGACTCTGTTACGAATTTTCTGGGGAATCCATTTTCGAGCATGTTTTAATCAATCAGATAATGTTTGACGCCAGTGTGTCATTGACGTATTGGAAGAGAAAGCAATGCAATACACAGCTTTAATGATATTTGGTCTCCTAATTCTCTGGGTGAAAACCAATAGATATAATCAATTTATAAAATACTTTATTTATTTATTTCTTGCTGGAATCCACTAATAATTGTGGTTTTGTGGATTTATACATCTGAGGAGCTCCATAACAGCTATACAAATCTAGTGCTTCTATAAAGCAAGTGCAGTTATTGATTTACATGAAATGGATATTAATAAATCTATGTATGTATTGTCTATGCTTGCTCTGTTTTTAAGCATGTTCACGTGTGATTCTCTGAATACCTTTGAGTTTTCGACCTTTAGTTTGGACTTCAGATGTGTTTTTTTTTTTAATGTATGTATGTTATATATTTTAATGAGGTGCATACATGAGTACACTGAAAAGAGTTGATGGTTGTCAGTGGAGGGAGAGGAGGATGGCTGAGAGCTAGCAATGCTGCCTGGCCTCTACGCTAACACCCACGCTGTCTGTAGGCTCTACTCTCTTCTCCTAGCTTTGAGGTACGGCAATGTGGTAGCGCCACCGTAGTAAGACTGCATATGAATGAGTGTGTACTATCTCTCAGCCAAGTTCTCTGTCCTGAGCGCCTGTCTTGTTTTTAATGAAAGCTTTAAGTCCAGGACAGCTGCTGGAGGTGGCTACATCCACTTTCTTTATTCCACATGTGCGATGGCGAGGGAGAAGGAGGGTAGAGGATTGGGGGGTGGAGGGGCGCGTGGAGGATGTGGGGGTTGCAGGGTTGTTGTAATGAATGTACTGCAGTTAAAAAGAATTCTGTGTCACTTCCCGGGAGAGAGGGAAATAAAGGTGGTGGCGGGGGAGAGGGAGATGTGGGAGGAGATGTTGGGAAATAGGATGTGTTGTGTTGATGGAGCTGAGTTCTTCGCAGCCAGACGAACTCTCCTCCCATTCTAGTGTTTGCGTGCATTTGTGTATATGTGTGTGCGTGTGTGAATATGCGTATATGTGTTGCACTGGGGTGCAGAACGAAATCAAGAAAGAAGGCATGTGAATGCCCCACAGCCTACGAGCATACCACCCACACATTTTACCCACATGTATTAGACCCATACATATGCATACTTCTCCCTTTTCTCCTCCTCTGCTGTTCTTTCCATTTTTCCCCTCTGCTTTCTCACCTCCATCCATGCACAAACACACACACACACACACGTACTATCTTTCACCAACACATGCACATATGCCGAAGAAAAAACTGGTTACACAGGGGCAATCTCTGTCTTTGCTCCCCATAGATTCCTCAAGGGGGTACATTGTTATTTGCTACCAGCCCTGATCAAATAAAATGGAACAAAGAGAACACACTCCGTCACACACAAATTCATAGAAACACACATACAGTCCTGTTTGCAAAATTGTGACTGAAGAAAAAAGAACGGCGCCACCCAACCACCCACTCGCTGTGTGTAAAATGTCACTCACACTGCACACACTCGAGTGTTTTCCCCTAGAGGTGAACAGTAAATCCCAACATATGTATTGCATCACGCATTGCTATAGTATCAGATGAGATAATCAGAACCTCCAAGCTACTCTCCTCTTAGGCTGGATGTGGCTTTGGAGATGGATGAGGATAGGCAGAGAGCGGGAGAGCAGTTTAACTCTGCATAAGGCATATCTGCTGGCAATTGTTGTTACTTAAAAAAAAGACAGGGAGCGCATACAACAAGAAGAACCAGACAGAGAAAAAAAATCATTGATGGAGGGTGAAGGAGAAGGAAAGGGAGGGCACCAAAGAATAGAGAAAGGAGGGCCCTGCCGAACAGTACTGCCAAAACCGAGGTCAATTGTGATGAAAATGGCCGTTCACATGACCACAATAGCGGCTGAGTGACAGCACTAAAGCGGCATGGACGGGCTTATCCTGATCACTCAGGGCCTTGACTGGGGAAATCACAATACCCTGGAGATCTGTCCTTTTTGGGCTTGGAGGATCACAGAGCGCCCACGGTCCCAAGCTTTGGCCCTGAAATGTCCCCAGCATTACCATATCAATGCTTCCCCGGCTATTCCGCCAAGGACCAGGGCGGCTAGTGATAGTGCCTGCCGGTTAGCATCGTCCTGTGCCTTCACAAGACTATTCAGCAGGGTGTCAATGCTAACTCAATACTAAGTGTGAATGGGAAGAAGTGTAAGCTCACCCCTGTAGCGTGAACCCATGTCTGCTGTGCATTCAGGCCAGCGTTGGCGTGTATATGATGCAGCTTTCACACATGCACTGCAGCCCTGGGCTTTTCTAGGCATTGCCGGGTGGATCTGTATGTGTCTTAGATTTGACTTTAAACAGACTTCAGCTTGCCAGCTCTGTGGTACAAAGTCTGTGTACAATAACGCTCATGCGGGAGCAGTGCAGCTAATTGTTTGCTGAATTCACAGCAAGCGAGGGGGCGTCATGTGTGCCTCCTGCACACACTACCCAGGTGCCACCCCTTGCCTAAATTAAAGTTAATATTTCAGTAGTGAGAACGCGTCTGATGCGGACTTCATGCTGTGTGCTACATGTGAGAAAGGGCAACTTCAGACAATACTCGGACTCTTGATGTTGTCTGCAGTTGGAATGTGTGAAAACAGCCCTTTTCCTTGTCTCTGCCTGACTCTTTCTTTTCATATTTCAAGTTGCTCTTATATTCTGGGGCTGAATGTTGAACTTTTTAAGTGCCAACTGACATGTGTCCGCTGGCAGAGATTTGAATACTTGAAAAATCTAAAGACAGGCATCCAGTTCTTGCTCAATTCAGACCAGTTTCTGATTCTAATCATATTTCTGCCAGTTTTGCACAAAATGTTTTTTATAGAAAGTTCTCAGCCAACATTTAAGTTTGTTTAAAAACACAAAACGTTTCTTAAAAACAACATGAACAAATTTGAACATCCACATTAAGAGACAACAGTGTGTGTCGCACTTATGCGACTCAAAGCCCCACAGCAACAACTTGGAGATTGCACGGCTAAAATTATTGCGACCATGTGCAAAAATCTTGCACACTCATTGCCTTTGAAATTCTTGCTTTGAAGAATGCGGCCAGGTCTGGGATCGCTTGAATTCAGTTGCCATCTTGAAATGATCAAGATAGTAATAAAATAGCAATAAGACACATGGTGCAGAAGAAGTGATGTCATTCTCGAGTTAAAAACATTCCAGTAAAAAAGTTTCAGAAGTAAGAAAAATAGAATTTGTTTATCTTTTTAGCTACGGAGAGGCATTCATGTATCACTACCAATAAAGTGCAATACTTGTTTGTTTGCCTGATCAGCGGTCTGTGCATACCAGACTTAGCAAGTCTCCAACACACAACAATGCTGGTTCAGATGAAAGTTTTACTAATGTTTACGTTCACCACGGCCATCTTGGATTAACCTGGATTAATCTGGATTAACCTGGATTAACCTGGAGTTGGTGCGGATGCTTTGAATTTCAAAGTCGAAAATTTGGACTTCAGACTGAAACGTCAGTCTGCTATTAGCTTGTGACTGAACAGGGTCGAGTTGGCAGCTACATGTTGTAATTAACTGTGATAAATTGGTGAAAATCAGAAATGTGTTGAGATCTGCTACAAATCTCTTCCTGTCTACATACAGACAAATACACGATAACTATTTACATCCAGAGTCCAGACAGAACCTCACAAACTTGAAAGAGAAATTCAGAAATTCCTCACCAAAACGAGTTACTGCAGTCAGAGTCAGATGCAATCATTTGGAGACAGCTTGCCTCCCACGAACCAACCTGTACAGGTGCTTTGTGATTTAAAGCGGTCGTCCAGTTACATGCTGAACCTCTGGGCAGTCAGTTGGCTGCTGAAGATATTTGCAGTCGTTCTCTGACAGCAACAAACAAATGTAATCACCAGGCAACCTTAAAGTTTTCTTAGTTGCTCTATTTTTACTCCAATATGACTGAACAACAAATAGTTTAAACTTAGTGTATGTGGCTCTCGCAAATAAAAAGTTATGCTTGAACGCAAGAGAATAAATTCTACATGAAGGTTTTGGTACATCATCTCTGCTCTTACCATCTTTGTGCAGTTTGCTTCAGATAGAAGACGACCGAAACAACACAGTGGAGCAGGGTGTGAAAAATGAGAGCGCATGATGTGAGAGCAGGTTACAGCCTCCCCGTGTTCTAAACTTATTATATCACATGGCACTCGCAGTATATGGCCTTTTAGATCATTATAATGGGATTAGAGATAGTAGTCAGTAAGAGTACAAGCCACAATGTAGTGATAACCTGATTATTACGCAACGGGGAGGAAATGGATGATCTCGAGAAGAAGGGTTACTTTTTAAACTGCGAGCAGAAGGTGCGGAGTATGAGAGGGAGAGGGCAAGGAAGTAAGCAAGCAAGGAGGAAATCGATGAAAGTAAAGTGGAGGATGAACTAAAAGGGCAGTAAAGAGGGAAAGAGGAGGAAGATAGGTGAGATATTGGCCGTAGACTTCTTGCTTTGTCATTGGAAATCAGAGCCACGGGGCAGGACACTGTTTGATTTGGTGTTCTTGTTTAATCTGTCAGTCAACATGTTCACAGACACACACATACACACACACACAGATAGCCTCCAGTCTGTTACTGAATATTGGCAGAGAGCTGAGAGGTTATCATGCGTCGTCAGGTGCCAGACCGACTCTTGGTAGCAGGTTTGTCATTTGTAATTAGAGAGAAAAGGAGAGTTGGCTTGTTTTTTTTCTCCCCTCTCTCTCCTCTGTTCTCTGGCTGAAGGCTGTCTCTTGGTATCGACAGACAGAAGTGATGGGACAAACACGCACACACGCACACACAAATGCATGCACTGACACACATTTGATGGGCCAAGTTTGATTCCATTAAGTGGAGTTTGTCAGTTAGTCAGTGAAGTTTTGGGGGTGAATGCTGATGGCCCGACAGTGAATCCCACACAGATAAACAGGATCTGAAGCAGCCTGTTCAGACGCTCACAACACTGAGGGTGACTGAGCAGTGGCAGCCCTAACTATGACTATTTTATGTCAGTCACATACACACACAGTCACACACAGCCTATCTGGTGTTGTATGGCTATGTGGTCACGGTCCATGCAGCTCTGAGTTCTGGTCACGGTTAAAAAGGCTTCCTTCTGGAGAGGAGGGGGGAGTGGAGTCTTAAGACGCGGTAGGATGTGGAGTGGAGGAGGGAGTAAGAGGAGTGGGAGATAATAGGAGAGGGCTAACAGTGGGGGTGGGATGAACCAAAGAGGGAGTAAAAAAGGGGAAGATAGAGGCTGAAGGTGGGTTTTTCTGAGTATGAAAGCCTGCGTGCCTCCAATCCTGTGCCATTGATGTATTCTAATGCTAAGTGTGCAATGCTGGGCCCCGACTGGTCTCTGGGAGAGACGAGGCTTTGATAGGCGCAACCAAACTCTGGGACAGATCCCTCGCATGCCATTCATATGTATATCTGTGTGTGCGCATGTACAAACAGGTTTTTTTCACCATTAAAGTAACTGTTTTTTTGGGGTATTTGGTCGCATTTCCATATCAATGTGAGCATGTTTTAGGCTGTTTTAGGCATCACACACCCTAATCCCAAATTAGCCCCAGGTCCAGTGCTGGTGGATGTTTTCATGATCTGTGTTTGCACAGTTCGGTGAGTGGCTGCAGTGCAGCAGACCATAGCTGATCATGTAACTGGCCATCTGCAGAAGAGGGCAAAGTGCAAAAATCTCAAAGCCTGCCAGATCTCGCCAGCCGTTGCTTGAAGTGCGTGTTTGCAACACGATGCTTGCATGTGTGTGTGTGTGTTGCGGCGTGTTTTTGTGCCGATTGCTTTGTTTGCCTTGTGTTCCGGTCTGTGGCTGATTACGGCGTGAAATTCCACACACATTGTATAGCAGTGGGGAGCTTTACATGTGGACAGACACACACAAACGGGAGCACACGCACAATAAGAAAGCAAAGCGAGAAGTCAGAGAGGCCTGTTAATGACTGTCAGGGACAGAAAGGGAGTAGGACTGTGGCGGTGTCAGGGCTTTGTGATAGATGCTGGTTGTTAAATGCCTTGCTCATAGGTTTATTTTTATGAAAGAAAGTGACCATTCAGATTCAGCAAGATTGATGCCATTCCTTTCCTTTTTCTCACTTTTTCACACACGCACAATCACGCACTGCCTGGATCCTAACACTCCTCCCCTCCCTCCTCATCAAGCCCAGAAGAGTCTCTCCCATCAAGCGACCCTTCTTCCATTTGAGCCCTTTGCCTTGTTTTTCTCCCCTTTCCTGCTCAGATTTGTTCTCCTTCTCTCATGCTTGTTCATCTTACTTCACCTCTGTTCACCTGCTACTTCATGGGCTGCTGTGCACACGCCCCCGTGCATATACGTGTAAGCATATATGTGTTTTTGCTAGAGATAGGCAGAGGGGTGCGTCAAAGGGTGTTCGCCTTAATGCTTTCATTGCTTTCCTTTCTACTCAGAAATATGATGGATGTTTCAAAACAGAGCGAAACTTGAATATCAGTGCCAGCCACTGATGCTGCGTTCACCTCGTGCGCGCGCGTGTGTATGTGTGCGCCTATGCTCAGAGGCACTGGAGGTTATTTGATCTCATTGTGTTGTTGGAGAGGAGGCTGCTCCCATGCTTTATGACCGGCGCTGTAGGGAGATATACAGGTTCACCTGCCTCTCCTCAACAATCCATCATCCCTCTCTCAGCAGACAAACGCACTCCCCTCATCTTATTACTTCCTCTCACACTCTCAGAAACATTTAAGACTTTCTCTCGCTAGCTCGCACTTACATGCAGCGTAATGTATGCGCATATTCTCAGTCTTTCTCCAGTTTGCTGACAGAAGTTGATAGAAATGACTTAAAAATGACTGCGTGCTCTCACGGTGACAGACAGCGTGCACGCGCGTTGTATTTTGGTAGTGTTGCTGCAAGTGATTATAAGTGTGGAAGTAACGCAGCTCCTTCGTTAAGATGTTAAGTGTGTGGTAAACTGAATGAGGACGACGACTCAGCTAATGACTGTTTCTGCACACTTCATCAGATTGTTCGTCTGCAATATTGCCTCATATCACTCTCTGGCAACATTGGCGCTTAATAGTCTGTGTACGTTAGGATAGTGTTTGTGTATGTGTGCGTGTGCGTGCGCCTGATCACGACGTATATTGCTTTGTAGAGCCATTACAGTTTAATAGGCATAGTAGAATGTGCAGTGCATTAATGCTGCGGCAACATGAAGTAATGATACAATAAAACAATTAAATATGGTGGAGGAGAATTACTTTTTGAACAAGCCGCACCTAGAAGCAATTTTGAGCGAGACGAAATAAACAAAAAAGTACAGATCAGGCTTATTAGGAGGGGAGGATGAGCTCTGGCTCTTCTTTTCTTCTTCATTGACTAAAAAAGGTCAATATGACTGTAAATCTGCTGATTCATAGATGGATGAATGAAAGAGAAATCCCCTTTAGAGGGAGGTGATTTCTGAGTAATTATGGCCCTATTAGAGCAATTGCTGTTATCAATCAGTCTCTTTTTAGCAACATTGTTTAGAAAAAAAACCCCATTTACAATTATGCAGAGCCAAATTCCATTTCTTGTTTATGCATTTTTTTTTTCTAATAAAAGGTCCAGAATTTGAAGATGTTCAATTTATGGTGATGGAAAATAAAAGAAAGCTAATTTAAGAAGCTGGAAGCAGCAAATGTTTTGCAAATGTTTGCTTGAGAAATGACTTAAATAATTACTTGATATGTAAATCGCCAGCAGTTTTTTTTGCCATTCAGTACAAGCCAAATATTTTCAGTGGTAAAATTTAATTGCAACACTTCCCCAGCTGCTGCATAATATTGTGAGACGTACACATAAGAAGGCTGTTATTGTCGCTCCCTTTGAAGCTTGCAACTTTGGCTGTTTTCTGCATTGGTTTCCTTTGGGTACTCAAGTAAAATCAAGTATTTTATATAAACCAGCACTTTAACGGTCCTGCTGAGTGTCCTGTCTGCAGTTTACCTCTCAAATCACAGATGGATTGATATTTATTTTGTTTTGTTTTTCCCAATATTTTCAGCTTGTAAAGCTGACCAGTGAGTGATTGCTTATTTCTAAATCAAACAGCTTGTTTCTCACTTAGAACTTAGAAAAATTACTCCTTGGAAGATTTTCTTCACACTCAAGGGCCATGTCGTTTATATACTGTAGGGTTGTCACAGTACTAGAATTTCAAAATCATTACTGAACACCCCGGTACACTCAATGCTCTGTACTATTTTTGATATGATGAAAGGGTTTATTTTAAATAAAGATTACAAAAACAAATAACAATATCTATTTGCAACACTATTTTTGTGTTTATGTATGGCAAAAAATCATTGGTATCAAAAAAGTATCATAACTTTAAGGTGTGTGAGACAAGTGGTTTAAAATATGAAACTTTTAGGTTGCGCTTCTGCTGACTTGGCTCCATATTTTATTGCTTTCCAATGGACCTGGGAAGGTAGGCTGCCACTCTTTATACGCATTTGCTGGTGTACTTTTCTCAGCTTTGGTGTGGGAATTTAAGATAAACATAAACTTTTTAGACATAAATAATTAGCCATAGCCACTAGCTGCTTCCTTAGTAATAGCTTATGTAGCTATCAGCTAATTGCTAATAGTTTATTAGCTAACCATAGCTAACCCTATGTGTGGGCAGGTTTACATCTATACTTGTACAGTACTCCACTGTAGTTCGAACTGACCTCCCGAAATTCCTGACAAAGGTTTGTCCAGCTGCTTCAGCAATGAGTGAGAGGAAGGACTGTGTTCACACCTTTGTGCAGTCATATTGTGCAAAGGTGTGTGTCAGCTGGAGGTGAAGGTATCATTGTTGTTATACATGTGGCCACAAATGAGTATGTAATCACATAGGAATTTTTAGTAGTGATTAGTATCTGAGTATTGTTTTCTTTTACAACCGCTGAAAAAGTAACACGGGGACACTTTAATTTTTCTCAATGAAAGTGCAGTAAAACAGAAAACAAACTGATGCTCTGCTTTGCATTTAATGTAGCAGCAGTTCTTTGATGTACGTTTGCGTGCGGCGCTACTTTCCAGGTAGCTTGTATCTGTTTTCTGGAGAATTTCCCAAAATTCTTCTACAGGCTGTCTCGACCACTTCTGTCTTTTCATGTAATTTCAGGCTGACTTGATGATGTTGAGATCGGAGATCTGTGGGGGCCGCAGCATCTGTTGCAGCGCTCTTTGTTCATTTTCTGGCTGAAAATGGTTTTTCTGTACAGTAATTTTGCTCAGTGTGGTAGCATTGCTCTCTCTAAAGCCAGCATACATGCTAGTGTCCATCTCAGTTGTGGTATGTTACTTTTTCTTTTTTTGTACAGAAATTTTTTTTTTTTTAATTGTTACTTACTAACTTGGTTAGGTTAGTTTAGAAGAGAGTACTGAGATGAGATAAGCAATGCCATTGCATCCTTTCAATTACAAACTGTTCAATGCTGTGTCGATCTGAATCATAGGATGGCGCCGGTGAGGTCGGCTGCCGTCACGACTGCTCCGACCACTTTTTCTTTTTCTTTGTTTTTTAAGTTAGTTTTCAGCGTTTCTAAATCGGCAAAATCACCACCATTGGGTACATTAGGTATGACAGTGACACTCTTGTTTCTATTGGTTTACAATGTACTCACAATTCGAAGTTTTTAACTCCGGATCCGAGCTGGCCGAGTGAGATCTTGAGGGAGAACAAAGGGAAGCGGCGGCGGCCTAGAGGGAAGCGAGCCGGCGTCAGGAACAGGCTGAGAGCTCGTGCACACCGCACACCTCTGCCTAGCATCCTGCTCGCCAACGTCCAGTCACTGGAGAACAAGCTTGACGACCTCAGGGCCAGGGTAAAGTTCCAGAGAGACATTCGGGACTGCAATCTCCTCTGCTTCACCGAGACATGGCTGAACCCAGCGGTGCCGGACCACGCCATCCAGCCGGCCGAGTTCTTCTCGGTTCACCGCATGGACAGGACACGGGACTCGGGGAAGTCAAGGGGAGGCGGCGTGTGTTTAATGGTGAACAACAACTGGTGCAACAGTGCGAACGTTGTTCCTCTCACACGCTCCTGCACACCAAATCTGGAACTACTGTCCATCATGTGTCGTCCTTTTTATCTACCTCGGGAATTTACATCGGTCGTTATAAGTGCCGTTTATATTCCACCACAAGCGGACACGGTCACCGCCTTATGCGAGCTGCATGAGGCACTCACACAGCACCAGACACAACACCGGGACGCTGCGCTTATTGTGACGGGGGACTTTAATAGCGCCAACCTCAAACGCGCAGCGCCGAACTTTTATCAACACATCTCCTGCCCCACCAGAGGTGAAAGGACACTGGACCACTGCTACACTACGGTCAAGGACGGCTACAAGGCACAATCCCGCCCTCCTTTTGGTAAATCTGATCACGCCGCCATCTTCCTCATCCCAAAATACAAACAAAGGCTGAAACAGGAAGTTCCGGTTCAGAGGAAGGTCGCGCGCTGGACGGATCAATCGGTGGCCGCGTTACAGGACGCACTCGATGACGCAGACTGGGGCATGTTCAGAAACAGCTCCGATGATGATGTCAACGTGTTTACGGAAGCGGTTGTGGGATTCATCGGGAAACTAGCGGATGATACCGTGGAGACAAAGACTATCACAACGTTTCCCAACCAGAAGCCGTGGGTGGATAAAACCATCCGCGACGCTCTGAGATCCCGCACCGCTGCCTACAACACGGGACTCATGACGGGGGACATGGACCCGTACAAAGCCGTGTCATATAACGTGCGGAGGGCGGTGAAAGAGGCGAAGCAGCGCTACGGGAGGAAACTAGAGTCACAACTCCAACAGAGTGACTCTAGGAGCCTGTGGCGGGGACTAAGGACAATAACGGACTATAAAGCACCAACAACCGGTATGACGAACGCGGCCGTGACTCTGGCAGACGAGCTGAACACTTTCTATGCTCGCTTCGAGGCTGCAGCTAAGGTCTCCAACAATGCTAGTGTTAGCGGCGCTAACGGCTGCAGACAGGAAGATACTGCCAGCACCGGAAACGTGCTCGTCATCTCCGAGCATGAAGTAAGGAGAGCCTTCAAGAGAGTGAACACCAGGAAAGCAGCAGGACCAGACGGCATCCCAGGTCGTATCCTAAGAGACTGCGCATACCAGCTAGCTCCTGTGTTCACTGAGATATTCAACATCTCTCTATCTCAGTCGGTGATCCCCACATGCTTCAAAGAGTCCATCATTGTTCCTGTCCCGAAGAAACCCCACCCTGCTTCTCTCAATGACTATCGCCCTGTAGCCCTCACCTCAGTAGTGATGAAGTGCTTTGAATGCCTGGTCAGAGACTTCATCATTTCTTCACTACCAGACACACTGGACCCACTACAGTTTGCTTACCGTCCAAATCGTTCCACAGACGATGCCATCTCTCATCTCCTCCACACATCACTCACTCACTTGGACACTAGAAGGGGGAATTATGTTAAAATGCTCTTCATAGACTACAGCTCTGCATTTAACACCATAATTCCCTCCACACTCACCACCAAGCTGGAGCATCTGGGACTCAGCTCATCTATGTGTCAGTGGATCTCCAACTTCCTAACTGGCAGACCACAGGCAGTAAGGATGGGCGGACATGTCTCAGCCTCCACCACTCTCAGCACTGGAGCCCCCCAGGGGTGTGTTCTGAGCCCCCTGCTGTACTCTTTGTACACATATGACTGTGTGGCCACTACCAGCTCCACCACCATCATCAAGTTTGCTGACGACACCGTCGTGGTGGGCCTGATCTCTGATAACAACGAGACGGCCTACCTGAAGGAGATTAGGAATCTGGAGAACTGGTGCCAGAGGAACAACCTCCTTCTAAACGTCAGTAAGACAAAGGAGCTGATAGTGGACTTCAGCACTAAGCAGGAGAGGAACTACCAGACCCCTGTCATCAACGTGTGCCCAGTGGAGAGAGTGGACAGCTTCAAATACCTCGGAGTTCACATCACGCAGGACCTGTCATGGTCCTGTCACATCAACACCGTGGTGAAAAAGGCCCGTCAGCGTCTCTACCACCTCAGACGCTTGAGAGACTTCCAACTGCCCTCCAAGGTGCTCAGGAACTTTTACTCCTGCACCATAGAGAGCATCCTGACGGGAAACATCTTAACCTGGTTCGGGAACAGCACCATGCAGGACAGATGAGCTCTACAGAGGGTTGTGCGGTCAGCTGAGCGCACCATCCGCTCCGAGCTCCCTGACCTGCACTCAATCTACAGCAGGCGGTGCTGGACCAAGGCCAGGAAGATCGTGAAGGACCTCAGCTATCCCAACAACAGACTGTTCTCTCTGTTGAGGTCAGGAAAGCGATTCCGCTCCCTGAAGACCAACACAGAGAGACTGAGGAGGAGCTTCTTCCCGCAGGCGATACGGTCTCTCAATCACACCACCACACAGTACTGACCCACACATACAGTTCTTACACACACACTGGACTTTCTGGACTTTGTTTTCACTTCATTACTTAAATCACGCTGCTGTTATTGTGTATATGCTGCTGTTATTGTGTATATATTTATTTATATTTCTTCATACATTCTTATATAGTTCTATATTGTGTATTTTGTTGTACAGTTATTTTATTTTCAACTTTAAATTATATATTTTATCTTATTCTCCCAGTTAAATTTACCCTTCATTCTAATTTGTGTTGTACAGTTATTTCATTTTTAACCTTAATTTATATTTTATTCCTTCCTAGTTAAATTTACCCTTTTTAATTTTTCATATTTATTTCCTATCTTATTCATAGCCTTTTCCTTTTTTGTTTTCTTTAGGTCACGAGCAGTTGTCCAAGCATTTCACTACATATCGTACTGTGTATGACTGTGTACGTGACAAATAAAATTTGAATTTTGAATTATTTTTTTTTGGATGCATAATTTCTGAGGTCTTCTGAGCATAGGTCAGTGGTTGCTGAATGAATAATGTCACAAACAGGCTGCGAGATCTTCTTCCAAGAGATTGTGCAAACCGCCAAATGGTGGGAGACTAATTAAGATCCGACCTCAAACCATATTTAGCGTGGGCGACAGCCGTATGTGTATATCTGTGTTTAAATTGGTGATATGTTTATGTGATGTTAAGTGTAGGAGTCAGATTGACTGTAAACGTTGAGTCACTGACCAGACTAAGAAACCACCGGGAAATTCTGTGGTGATTTGCCAGTTTTTATGTAGGTGTTAGTTTAAAAGTCTCTCCCTCTCATTCTTTAATCTTTTTCGTCTTCTTCTATCTCTCTCTCTCCCCCCCTCTTGCTCTCACGTGTGTCTTTATGTAGTTGTTTATTGGGATCTGTTGAAAATTAGAAATCGAAAACCCATTTACAGAGGTTACCTACGTAAAGTCAGCCTATTTGTCTCCTGTGAAATCGAAACTTTACCCTTTGCCTCTCTCTTCCTTTCTCTTTTCCCACCCTTTGAAGCTGTCTTTCTCTCAACCTCTCTCTCTTGTGGGGAGGGAGGGGGGGGGGGGGGGGGGGGGTCACAGCTCCACAATGGAGAAGTGATAAGAGAAGAGATAAGGTGATTGGGAAGAAATGAGGGAATTTCTTAAAGATATAGGGATGGACGGAAAGGTCGTTGTTGGGGAATAAAATGGAGACAGTGTTAGGGTGAAGCCAATTGTGGCACGAGATGAAAGCTTTTTTTTTATCCTCGCTGAACAAGTAAAGTCAATCTTTTTTTAAAATGTATAATGTAAATATGTAGTTCAACATAGTGGCAATTTCTTTCTACCATTTTCATCATTGTAAGGCATTTTTTGAGAGTCTCAGGAAGTGACCTGAGTTACTGAAGAAGTAAAAATACTGTGGAAATTCACATTTGTTTTCAGGGAAAAGCAGCACCAATTGCACCTTTCTGAGCGTCCCGAGCTGCACAGGTCATAAAGCTTCCATCAGAAAAGTTGGTAGAGCCAAGTGCTGCTGGGACTGATGCTAATGTCACTAATGTCCCTCTGCATACTGGTGTGGGGAGAGATTCTGTGGTCAATGTACGGTCAGTGTAGGTGTAAATATCAGAGATCTATTTAAGTTACATGCAAATTTTATAAGAGTAAAGTCCACAGGTACAAATTTTAGGATCATATAGTATTGCAGTAAGAAATAAACCACCTTTGTGGTATAGAAACCCGAAGGTTGACACTGGATTTTATCTACTACTGCCCGAGAGCTTAGACTGGAACCACAAAATGTAACTTTAATTGATCCAAAATAAAATTCCTTGAAATTTAGTGGCTGAACAATAACACTGTGCACAATGTGATAACAGTGGCAAGGGTTCACAATCCAAGCCAGCAATTTGAACTCTAACTGCCCTTTTTAAATAAATGTACCTATACAAGTACAGGCTTTCCAACACAAATGTTTATGACCCTGGTGGATTTCACCCAGCACGAGGGTGAAGATACGCTCTATACCAGTTATTTAAAATAAAAGAAAGCTTGGTGAGAGGGTCATCTTGGGTCTTGTTTCTGGAATGTAACACCTCAAGCTACAGCCTAACATTTAGCTGTACCTGAGGTGGGTCAGGGGTAGGGCTGAACGATTATGGAAAATAATCTAATTGCGATTTTTTGCCCCAATATTGCGATTGCGATGCGATATGCGATTATTTTTTAAGGTATTTGTCTTCTGTATTATTAAACAAAGACAAGCAATACATCATATAGTATGGCCAATACTATATTACATTAATTTTAAACTGTTCTTTCCTGGAAGACAGACCTCTGTTATGATGACATGAGGTGATGCATGAATTGATGACTGACATTTTTATTTAACTTCTTCAATCACAACAGTATATTTGAACATACACAATAGTTTATTTTTAGCTTACAAACATCTGAGCATAAAGTGCTGACAAGGAACCCTGGTGTAAACAGTAAAATGAAAGTCAGTACAATGTGCAGATTGCAGAAATATACATAAAAAAAATCAGTGGCTTTACCACACTCAGTTTTTCGACATCTGTGAACTACTAGACAGTCATTCAATTAAAAAATAATATTAAATAAATAAAACTAATAAATAAAAAATACACACATCTTACTGATCTCTGCAGTCAGTAACATTACACATAAAGTGCAAACATAATAGCAATTGTATAAACACACACACAAACACGCCTTTAAAGTTTAAAGGCGTGAAATTGGACGGTCTAGCCTTCTGATTAGCGTCACCGCTGTCTCGGTGGAGTTTAATAAACTCGGCCGTCTGCTTCTTGCTATCTAAAATATAACCAGACACTGGTGTAAATTCTCGACTGTCTCATACTTCTGTTTAATAAGTTTTCTGTTTGACGTTTAGTCAGCTGTGTGAAAACCAAGGAGGAACCCACCCGGGGGATTAATAAAGTTTTATTTTATCTAATCTAATAACTTTAATCTCAGCCAAACCGATTTACTCATGAACAAACAAAACACTGAAAAAAGCCCAACAATAACATTTTTAGGTTGTCTAAGTGACTTATATATCACGTTTAACCCGAGCAGCGAAACTCCGCGGTGATCTGAAAATGATGTGCCGGGAGTTGTGCCGTTCTCGGCCGCATCAGTAACCCTCGAGCTCCCGGCTAGCTGTCGAGCTGGTGGGTAGCAGACGCCTCTGAAAACGTCGAAGCACTTTTGCAAATATGGGATATCTTGATAAACCGAGCAGATATTTGATGTTTACACAACTACTTTCTCGCCTGAAAATATGTTAAAAGTTTATTTTGTGACCCAGAAAGATTAGTATGAGTAATTTTAAAACTTAGTAGCGGCCGCCATTGCTGGAAACTGGAGTTTGGCTGGGCCGCGCTATGAATTCTGGGATATGGTAGTAATTTGGACAGCCTTCGGCGCGTCGCTGTGACGTAATCGGTCTACAAATGCGGCCTCAGGAGGATGCAGCCCATGAATTGTATAATATAATCGCAGTATAATCGCAGCCTTTGCGGTTAGAAAATTGCACTTGATCATGTCGCGATATTATCGCAAATGCGATATATCGTTCAGCCCTAGTCAGGGGGTTTGTGGTGAAAGAGAGCAGAGAGACAGTGAATTTTAAGCTTGCAGAGATTTTTCCCAGGGTCAACAATTGGAGATTATTTTGATATATAGTCACACACGACTTTACAGTTACAGTTACAACACATATCTCAAGGTTTTAATGTATCTAGTGTCTGTTAATGAAACAAAATGTGATTAAATCGACGGTCACACGGCAGGAGAAAAAAGCATTACACGAAGCCATCTTTGTTTACTGTTTCACACTCTGTACCAACAGTGACAGTGAAACACAGTTATGTCATGGCCAGCAAAAAGACAACAAAGATGATGAGACTCTGGTGGTCAAATTTTAGAAAGGAACAATAAATGCAAATGTACGTGGATATGAAAACTGTGCTTTTAATATATACTTGCAATAGTGTGGCTGTGGCTAAAGTAAATGTGGAAGAGAAAGACATGAAAAGATGGGTTGAATGATGAGGGTGTCAGATAGGGAGTTGTTAGATTAAACCCACGAAGTAGTTTAAGTAAATACAGCTATTTGGAGTAAAATAGTGCACAGAGCAGTAAAATTGTATTTTAAGAACACTGCAATACTTTCACAAAATATTTAGAAATTTGATTATATGATCAAATTGTTAGAATAACTTGGCATGCACTGTAAAAATTGATATTTTCGGGAAAAGCAGCACTGATGCAAGCTTTCTGAGCCTCCTGAGGAGCAAATATGTAAATAAATAACATCTAAAGAAATGATAAAAATAATGAAGCGTTGATGCATACACCTGGTAATATGAAGCGAGTTCACCATACCCATGATGTCTTTTGGTTATCTGGCTTTACATACCTGGCAATCAGGATAAGTGGTCACACTAAAGTTGTTATCAACTTGATAAGTTCACCGAGGGTTGCCCCTGTGTGTTCACATGAAAGAGGCAACGTGGGCAGCATCTGACCCGTCACAGCGTGGAAATCAGCTGCTCTATCTGCAGAGCAGCTGATTTTACAAAGAAAGATGAAACTATAGTTTGGGAAAAATATGAAGAAGTTACACACATAATACAGACTGAAAACGACACAGCTGCTAGAGCCAAGTCAGCATCACAGCTCTGATGGATTCTAATAGAGTATATCAATAAATTAGCATTAAAAGACAGAGTTGGTTTTTATTCTTTCTACTGCAGCCTTGGTGGTGTTTAATAATCTGAGTGCATTTCAGTATAAAAATGAAATTCAGTATAGTCTATATACAAATTTGATAAAAGGCTTATAAGTACAATGAGGTGCCCTGTTTTAGCATCATATATATATATCAAACAGGAGAAAAATGAATCAAGTTGCTGCTTCTTATAACTGATGCACATCAGCGAAAGCTTAGACCCTTTTACTTCCTGAACTCTGATGTCTGAGGGATGTTCCAGGAATGGTGGCATTATTTCCTGGAGAATTGGTTGATCCAAAGGCAGTGAATTCATACCTGTTGATCTCTTACCTTTTCTCTCAAGTTACAAGTTACCGTTATACCCTTGTAAGAAGTGAACCACTTTTGTAGTACAGAAAACCCAGGGTTAACCCTAAAGTTACCTTCTTACTTGATAAGAGGAAATCCTGCCTGGTTCTACAGGCCTAAGGCAGGTCTCCGGGCTTCAAACCCTGAATGTAAAACTCACAGGAACCACGAAATCTTTAAATGAGTCACAATGAAATTACTTGAAAGTGATTACTTGAAAAATAGACGTATATTTGGAGTTTAAAATCCAACCCAACAATCTGAACTCTGAACAACTCTCCTTTTAAATAAATATAGGTATACCAACACAGAGCTTCAAGTAGAAATCTCTGTACTTAAGCCTGGCGAGGGGTCAGCTTAGGTCTTGTTCCTGGAATCTATCTTCTTCCACACCTCCAGCTGAGTCCTGTATTAACATTTAACTGTACCTGAGGTGGGTCAAGGGGGTTGTGGTGAGAGCAGACAGTGTGCTTTAGGCTTGCAGACATTTAATGTGTCTAGTTTCTGTTAACAATGAAACAAACAGTGATTTAAAAGATGGTCACAAGGCAGGAAAACTAACAAAAGAATAAATGCAGATGCACATGGGCACACAAACTGTGATTCCATATATATCTGCAATAGTGTGGTCAAGGCTAAAGTGAATGTGAAAAGATGAGAGAAAGGAAAAAGATGAGTTAGAGTGGTGAGAGCGTGAGATGGGGCGTTTTTTAGAAAAATCCCAGGAGATAGTTTAAGTAAATACAGCTATTTGGACTAAAATAGTGAGATAACAGACTGATAAAACTGTACTTTCACTGTAACACTAGCACGGAACATTTATAAATTTGATTATCTGATCAAATTGTAAAAAGAACCTGGCATCTGACTGTAAAAAATATTAGATATTTGTGGTGAAAAGCTGCACTAATGGCAGCTTTCTGAGCTTCTTGAGCTGCACACATTATAAAGCCTCCATCAGAAAAGTTGGAAGTGAATGTAAATGACAGGTATTAATGCTTTTAAATGACTGGTTCTTTTGTTACTTTTTAAAAACTTTTGTAAAAACAGTAGCAGGGGGCTAAAGTATCCACAATGTTCTATTTTATGTCTAAAATAATAATGAGGAGACCTTAGACCTGAGCCCTGTGCCACGAACCGAGTTAAACAAACCCAGGATATCAGGATGATCAGTCACACAAAGGTTGTTATCAGCTTGAGAAGTTCACACAGTGTTTCCCCTCTGCGTGTTCACATGAAAGACGCGGCGTTGGAAGCATCTGACCACGCAGTGTGGAAATCAACCGCTCTATCAGCACAGTGGCTGATTTCCATAGTGTGATAGGACAAATGCTATATTAACATTTGTTTGTACCTGGTTGGGGGGGGGGCGTGAGTCGGTTGTGGTTAAGGAAGAGGGGACAGTGTGTCGATCTTACAGGGATTTGTTCCAACTTTAAACCACCAAATAACGTGTGAATTATTTCAATAAATAGTTATACAGGAGTTTATTCAGTCGTGACACGTGTCAGGGTTTAAGTGTTTTTATTTGCAGTCAATAGTGAAACATAATGTGATTAAATAGAAGGTCACAAGGCGCGAGAACAAAGTGTATCCTTGAAAAGGCAAGTTTGTTTAAATGTTTGACACTCTGTACCAACAGCAACGGTGGAGCATAATTACATCATAGCCAAGAAAAAGACAACAAGACGAAGGTGGTAAGATGTTTGCAAGCAACAATAAATGCGTGTACGCACAAAAAAAAACCCCAAAGCAAAACAATGAACCAGTGCGTTCACATATTCCTGCAATAGTGCGGTCATGGCTAAAGTGAATGTGAAAGATAGAAAAAGATGGGTTTGAGTGGTGAGAGTGTGTTATTTAATGATGCGTGCTGGTTTGAGGATTTATGGTGAGAAATGGCATGGTGTGAGTGTGAGAAAAGAGAGGGGAGCGCAGAATGATGGAAAACAGGATTAGATAGACAACGCCGCGGGGAAGTGGTTTGGGCCCGTAGCGAGGAAAACTGTGCGAGTAAAGTGACAGAGAGAGCCAGTGTATGAAAGCGAGAGAGAGAGTGTTTGTGTGTTGGTGGGAGACGTAGGGTGGGAACAGAGTGGAGCCATAAACGAGTCAAGGTAGGAAATCGGGATAACCAAGAGCTGGCTAAAGAAGGAGTAAGGAGATGTTTTGGGAAAGACAGAAAGGAAGTAAGGGGAGAGGAAGCTGGAGAAGGGAGAGAGAAAGTCAGTGTAACTGTAACAGAGTCTGACACAAAGCTCTGACCTAAGCTAATAGCCTGTCTATTAATATCTCCTGCTAACGACTGCCACTCCCTGTCACAGAGTGACAGAAATCGTAATCCTTGTTCATCAGTTTTAACTTTTACTTCCTGAATAATGATCCTAATAAATTCTTTAAATATGGAGAGCAGAGTGACCTCCTGTGTGATATTTTATAATGACACTGCTGCAGTATCCTGGCAGCAGTGCGGCTGTGGGTTTAAAGGGCGTCTGCTTGGTTGAAACTTTAGATTTACGAGAACGTGTAGGAGGGGATATGGATTGAGTAACAAATACTGTTAATAAAAACGGTACGGTGTGGCATGTGGTGAAATGCGCTTGTTCACGTTGTTGATAAGAGCGCTGACACCACTGCTATGTCTGCTGGTTGAAGCTACAGTCAGCAGAAAACTGTGTAATATAAAAGATGCAGACGTTAGGAGACGTTTGCATCTCTAGACCAAGCTAGGCTCCCGGTTACCCCTTGTTTTGTCTTTGTGTCAAGCTAAGTTAGCAGGATGTAGCTCACTTTAAACAGTTGCAGTTGTACGCCTCCACCAACCAGTCAAAACTGCAGTTTTGGGGCACGCTCACACCTGTAGTACATTTGAGTCAGAATCAGCTGATGAGTTTGTAAACTTAGAGCTTTTCCTTGAAATTTGGTTTCTTTTCACTGACAAAAACACCAACCGATGTCCAAGCAAATCAAACCGCACAAGAGAGCCTTCAGTCTGCTTTATTGCCCAGATGTGGGACAAGAGCAACAAAAGTAAATACAGGAAGAAGGTGCTACGTTCTGGTCTAGTGGATAACATTTAGGGTTTACATAAATTTTACAGCTAGCTGTCGTCTGTGTATTGTACATGTCTATGGTGTTCTGCCATCATCCCGCAATGCAAAACACACCTGGCTATGGGAAGGTGCTCAATCTTGCAGTGTACACAAGCTACATGGGTTAGTTTGAGGTCAGATCACATTCTCACTATAAATAAACCATTATAGAGTTTGTTTGGAACCATATGGAGACCACCTCCTCCAAAGGGTCTCTGTGGGTTTGTTTTGGTCTGCACGCGAGTCCAATGACCATGTTCGCGTCTGCACAATGAATTGCACAACGGGAGAGTGCACAACCCAGAGTTTAGTGTAAACAGACATAAACATTGCAGATATGAAAAACACCCCTAAATCTCTTTCCATCCAGCTGTGGACTTTGACCTTTAGGGTATAAATTGTCTTTTTTTAAATCCTATTAGATATTTGTGTGGGAGTTTTTCATAATAGCATCATAGCTTCATAGCTTAAGGGCATTTGTACCAAATTTAGTGAGAAGTCTCTAAAGACGTTAAAGAGATTGATTCAAAACAAGAAGATAGATGGATAAATCGAAAACCTGAAAACATAATATTCCTTCCCCTGCATGTTACAGCTCGATGTGGTATGATTGTACTTGCTCTTTTTATGGGTTTTCATTGTGGATAGTACCCACTAATGTCTTTGGTACTAAGAGCACCTGCTTAAACGCTTTTTAGCAGCTTTTCCCCCCTCCCCCTCTGCTCACTGCCTTTAGCCAGGAGTCCAACTCAGCACCATGTACAGATATCTGAAATTTCTGTGTTTCTGGTAGAACCCTTGACATCACCCTTAGTAAAATTCCAGTGTGAATTCTGGAGCCAAGTATTTTGATCATTTTGAAATTGGCAGTGACAACTGAAGAGTGGATCTGACTGAGAAAATGAGGGACACTGTGTGCTTGTACAGTACTATTCAGTTACAGAGTGTACCTCCTGAAAACATAATCTGTACAACAAAATACACAATACACAATATAGAACTATATAAGAATGTATGAAGAAATCTAAATATAAATAAATATATACACAATAACAGCAGCTGTACAAGTATTAACCGGAAATGAAGAATATAGTGACCAGTGTTGTGCAAAACCAATGTCCAGAATGTCCAGTGTGTGTGTAAGAACCATATGTGTGGGTCAGTACTGTGTGGTGGTGTGATTGAGAGACCGTATCGCCTGCGGGAAGAAGCTCCTCCTCAGTCTCTCTGTGTTGGTCTTCAGGGAGCGGAATCGCTTTCCTGACCTCAACAGAGAGAACAGTCTGTTGTTGGGATGGCTGAGGTCCTTCACGATCTTCCTGGCCTTGGTCCGGCACCGCCTGCTGTAGATTGAGTGCAGGTCAGGGAGCTCGGAGCGGATGGTGCGCTCTCGTCCTTTTATCCTTTGTTTATTCTAATGGAGACCATCATTTACAAAACAGCTGTAATAAAAAGGTCTTGAAACTGGTCAATGGGACCATAAATATCAGGTAAGTGTTTTAGTGAGGTCAAAAACAATACCCAAAGGGTTGTTTTCTTATAGACTTTTTATCTTTTTTGTAGCCAGAGGAGCTGCCCTCTGCTGGTTATTACATATAATGCAGGTTCTGCATTGGCTTTACTTTTTAGACCCACAGATGCTTCCATGTACTTTGCAACAAGCGACACTCTTTTGATGAGCGTTATGTAAAAGAAAGAAATAACAATAACCAAAAATCTGTTTTGTCACTTCTCTGCATTTTTGTCTGTGCACTGTGAAATGAATAAGGAGAAGTGCTAATGCTTGTGTAAACACACGCTAATGTTCCTCTCACTTGACACATTCTCAATTAAAACTTGATTCTAATGTGGCTAGAATTTGATTTACTTATATCTTACGTTTTTCTGTCTTCATTGTTAATTCTGCTTTAATGCACATGATTACATACATTTTAAGCACATCTTGAAATACCTCTCAGCCTCATTGAGGTCAATAAATAACAAACAGCTCAGAAAGCCTCAGGAGCCATCTGATTCAGTTAGTGTAGGTAATCTGTTTGTGTCAGTGAAAAGCTAAAAACTGCAGCGTCCTGCTCATCGTAAAAACTAACGACTGGTTTTATCTGGAAGTTGTGATGGACGCACTTTGACTGGAAAAAACTCAAAATCAGCAGTCACATTTGGAAGATGAGCAAAAACAAAGACAACAAATTTGACTAAAAAAGTGTGAATTTTTTTGTCTTCCTACATTTTTCAATAAATAAAATTTCAATAAAATTTGATGAACCTTAATTAGTTTATAAAACAGTTCCTTCTTTGTCCCAGTCTTAATGCTACAGACTGTTCCTTCATTTGGTAGGAGCTCTTTTTTTCTACAGAAATGGGAAGCTAATGGGGTTCAAAATCTGTAATCATCTGACCTACAGCTGCATTACAAAATACTAGGAAAACATTAAAAGCCTTTGGACAAAAGGAAAAGACTACAACAAGTGAGAAGAAAAGATGGAATCATCTTTTAAACCTGTGCTGAACAAAGGTCAAACTTCTCTTGGTCCAGAAAAAGCAAGCACAGGTTAGAGATGCAGATGATACAACATTAGCAAATAGTTGTGCTACACTAATGGCTCCATGTTTCTCAATGACAGTTAGGTGGCGTTTTGAATAATCAGCAAAAGAAATACAAATAATAGTCAACGAATGGATTCTTTTCCCTTTTCCTTTTAAAAGTACATATTTACATCGAGTTGTGCATCACTAACAAATTGCTTTATAAACACTACATATAGCAACACTGTCCAATCCCTCCTGGTTTGTCTTATTGGCTTCTTTCTAAACTGTAGTTGTTGCCTCCTAACATTGTCTTGCATCTCATCCTTGCACCTTCTGCCTGCTCATATGGCCAGAAAGATTATTCAAAAAGATGTAATGCTGCAAACAAGTCTGTGCAACACACGCAGGTTTCGTTAAGTGGGAGGTCTTTGCTTAGTGAAGCATCTTTGTCTGTGTCACACGCTCCAATTAAAGACGTCTGCATCTTGAAAAGCTTAACTCTTTTGAGAACAAACGGAAATATTGTAGATGACAGTAGATCCTTCTATTTTCTGTAAACAGAGCTAGAGAATGGTGTGTGGCAAAGATGAGGCTCTTCCCTCATCTCCTCTCGTAATCCAGACCGCCTGCCTGCCTGTCTGTCTTCTTTCTCCCTGTCTCGCTGACCCTTGACACGTACGCGCATACGCAGACCAATACACACACACACAAAAGTATGCATGAGACAAAACACACACTTGAATGTTTTGCTGCCTCTCTGCCTGCCCCACTTTGCTCCTTTCTCAGTGGTTATGTAAAAATGGGACTAATGTGTTATCAGTGCGCCACCACAATGCAAAATACCATACATCGAGTAACAGTGTTATGTCACTGTTAAGCGGCGCATTTAACCCTCTGTAATGGACGGCGATGGGGAGCAGTGAGACGTATTAACAACCCAATATAGGCGCAAGTATAGCGGCGTGAGACGCGCTGGTGATCGCTGCTCGCTCTCTTCACAGAGAGGGATCCTTGCAGCGAGTGTGGGAGGAAGGGAGGAGAGAGTGAGGTAGCGAATAGGTTTTAACAAGTTGAGAAGAAGAGAAGAGAGAGACAAGAGGGTAATAAAAGACAGGCGGAGACATAAAAGCTGACATTGCAGATCCACACTCAGTGGGAGGTCCAAAGTGTTGTGTACTTTGCGCACCTCTGGAGTTTCTTTGTCTCATTTAGTGTTTCCAAATGCACTGCTGATGGCTGTGTTTGCCCATTTGCATGAGAGGGAGGGAGAGACATGTCCTGGCTGTCTGTTGCTGCGTTCAGCTACTGTCAGAGCCACCAGCATGGCTCACACACACACTCACACACATACACTACATATTAATGAACTGTAGTCTGTTCCTTGGTATTGCTAGCATGACCCACTGAAACGGAGCAGTCCCTCAGACAAGAGGCCACACAGACACGCAGCACATTAGCCACGCATGAAGCCTCATGCCGCAAGAAACATCAGTACAGCCTTAGCCCTCCCCTTCATTTTCTTGCTGACCTCTCTGGCCTCCTGCTGTCTCTTTCCCTGACCACCCTCACATGCTCCTTCCATCTCTTGCTCATGTGATTCACACATCACTCACTCTTCTTCTTCTTTTTCACCCATTTTCACCACTAGCATCTTCAGTCTCCAATAGAAAATTAGCTTAAGGACTGCTTTTTTTTTTCCCCCAACGCAAACATATATCAGCACAAAAATATGTGCACACATCATAAACAAGGATTTAATTTGTGTGTTTATGCAAAGCCAGCGTTTGCTATTCAAACCAGCCGACCACAACCAATTACAACCAATCCAATTACTGTCTACATGCAACACTTGATATCAAGAAAAGTGTGCTCAGGCCTCTGCGAACAATGCCGCGATTCAAACGAGCACACGCTGCCGATTGTGCGCGCATGCCAGTGTGTGTGCATGTCGCCATGCTGGCTGACCCGCAGGTTATTCCCCGGGTTGGCTCGTCGTCATGTCTGATTGGCTGCCTGCCGGTTTCATCACATTGCGCCAGAGACAGAAGCAGACCTTGTGGCCTCCTCACCTACAGGTCTCTCTCTCTGTTTCTCCTCCTCTCTGTCTCTTTCTGTCCCTCGCTGTTTGCCTCTCAGTCCGATTGAGCCGAGCTTTGAGGCGAGTGTTGGCTGACTTTGGTTTTGTCTGGCAGGCCGAGCTGTGGGGAAGCACTTTGATTGAAGAGACAGAACAAAAGCTCACACTGCTATCTTTGAAGCAGCTGTCCTCGTCCGCAAGATGGTCTCACAGATGATACGCACATGGCAAAGAAATCCACGTGAAGACACTAACGCACGTGCATACGGGATGGTTTACTCATGCGACAATAGGTCAGCTGACAGGAACAGTTGTGGCACCTGTAATGTATGTAGAAGCAAACAAACATCCCTCTCTCTCGCCTCATCCAGCATATGCTTCTCAATTTTTTAACAATTAGGGTTTTGTTTAACACACCAGATAACAGTAAAAATATCTCGCTCTGGCCTACCTGCACTCCCAAATCACTACATATTTAATTTCCTGCAATTTAAAGTAAAAAAGATAAAGATTCTTATATTATAGAGCTAAATTTTGTCTATTTTCTCCCCTTTAAAAAAATTATTTTCTCTGAAAATTCTATATTAAAATATGCAATTTAAAGTGTGAATCATGCTATACATCCATCCTTCCATTTACTTATCCACTTATTCAGCTGTAGTCTGTCCCAGCTGACGTGGCATGAGAGGCAGATAACACACTCTGGACAGGTCGCCAGTCTATCACAGGGGTAACACAATGGCACAGACGCTCACATCCATATCGACAGCCGATTTAGAATAACCGATTAACCTTACACGCTTTTCTCTGGACTATCAGGGAAAACCTGGGGGAAACTACAAACTGAGAAAGGCCACAGCCAACCAGGAGGTCTGAACCAGGAGCCTCGCTACTGTTACTGCCAAACAGTGCAAATTCATGTTGCCACGCTTACATTATCCTGAAATTACATGTAAGTTCAAATCAAGTCAAGTGTTAACAAATTTTAAAATAAAGGACTAAACTAAACTGGCAGTAATAGATTACATTTTCTAATATTTATTGCACTTCCCCAAATGTCCACTCAAAAGTTGACCTTCATCACTTCTTTTACCGTCTCACTGCCGCTCCTTTGTTTTGCTATAACTGAAAAAATGGAGGTGGTGGAGAGTAGAGAAAACACAGATGGTGCCACGTGGCGTTTGCTGCACATGAGCCGATGAGCGAGTTAAGTCTGCCTCTGAGAGATGAACCAGGTTCAGAGTTCAGACAGAAGAGCCAGAGCCGGCCGGCTCCTGGTATTCTCAGCTCAGCGGTAATGATAAACATTACAGCAAACTAATGGATGGGCGAGTCGGTCACCGCGGCCTCTGATGCCGCTTTATCTTCTTTCTTAACACCCAACACCAGATTGCTCACAACCTCCATGGCCCCGGACAGGAATGTGCGCTAAGCAAATCACTGACCGCACGGGCCGTCAATAAAGCTCGGGTTTGAATTTCAGTCGTGCCGTGAGCGGGGGGAGGGAGGGACGGAAAGACGGAGGCAGGGAAGCAGAAGGAGGGCGCTGATGAGGGGAGGAGGGATAGAAGGAACGAAGGGAAGGATGAAGGGGTCAGTCCTGTGAGATAAGGAAGGGCAGGGAATGCGAAATGGAGTATGAAAGCGAAAACAGATGGAGATATTTTACATAGAGGCAGATAGATGGTTGACAGGAGGCGCGACAAGGGGACAGGGTGGAGAGATAATTACAAAGATAGAGAAGGATGTAAACGACAGGAATGAAAAGGAAAGGGATTATAACTTTACACTATGGTGGCTAGATTGGTAGTGGCACACAGAGAGAGACAGGGGGAGGACAGTGGCACAGAAGACGAGAGGAGCAGGTGATGTCAGACAGAAAAGACTGGAAAAAGAGCGCGTTTGAAGGGGAGTAAGGACAAAGAGTGAGGGAGAAAGTCCTTGCCAGAGGGGACAAAAACGTCAAATAGCAAACACTTGATTCATTTCTCTTGTGTGTGTGTGTTTTTTTTGTTTTTTTTCTCTCTCCTTTTTTTCCGCTCCTGGATGTCAGTTGTGGCTGTTTGTGTTCTGACACACATCTTTGAAGGACTACACACGCCTACGTACGGCATCAAACCTTAGCCAGGTGCGCACATACACAGCACCTTCCGTAACAGCACAACAACGGTCTCCCAAGACATACCAGCGTCTTTTCATAATCCTGAAATTGGCTAAATCAAAGTGCTTTTTACAAGAAAGCGAGTCGGTTTGTGTCAAGAGAGCTCCACAGCAGCTGAGGTGAGCAGGTGGCACATCTGGTTTCAAAAGAGATATTTTTAAACCCAGAAAGGAGCAGTATACCAATGACTTTCCTTTACTATTGTTGCATTCACATGTAAAATTAGCATTTGGCAATATGTGGGGGATAGTGTAGTGAAAGCGGAGGTGTAGTGCATCCCTGGATAGCTGTAAAGTCTGGGAAAGTCAGCTTACTATGAGTCAGAGCTTTTTTTAAAGTCAAATGACAAGAAGGAAATCAGTGTCATCAGTGTCTGGTGATATCAGGGTTAAAACTATGCTTTGTGTATGTTCGACTGAATATAAAGAAGGTATTTGACTCGATGAATAACACAGCTGAGTACAAGATCAGTGTAAAAGTACAGTTGGACCTGAATTTAATGAAGAATGAACAGACTTAGTTCAGTTAGCTCCTGTGAGAATGATCAACCAGGCCATGTTCTCCTGGCTGCATGAAGATCCACATATACTCTGTGCAAGGAATGTGCACTAATGGGAATAGGAGTTGGGGACACTGGAAATTTGGTCAGAAACAATCACACTGGCTGTCCCTGCATGTCTTAATGTTGTCTTGTTTCTCTGGAATAAATAATTCCACCAAGTCCCTCTGACATGTTTTTCTTTTAAATAATTGTTTTTCATCAGGTTTTTTTAGTTTGTTCGGGTTCAGTAAGTTCACTTTAATTGCAGTGAAAATGTTACAGTATTTACTTTAGGGCAGTATTTAATTTTAAGAAAATAGTATTGTATTTTGTATATATTCATTTTGTTTTTTTGTTTTTTGTTCCTTTTAAATACACTTCAAGAAGATTGTAGGGGAGTAAAAACAAGTGCAAAGTTACTTCAAAATCCATTTTGACATACATGACATAATTTCTAATATAATTATTTTGTATTATTCTTTATACTATATATATACATATATTACATGTATAGCATCATATTTAAATCTTTATACAGTACTTTCTATATGTTGACAATACAAACCACACTTGTAAGAATCATGCAAGTGTATGATTCTAAGTTTTTGATCAATCATTAATTTTACTTGTTTTTAGTTTTAGTCTTTGTCAGTATTATGAAACATACTGCGATGGAGCATCTCATTACTTGTCTTATTTTAATAAATGTTCATAGGTTGGGGTTTTGTTGTTTTTTTTTTTCAGCTCTTGTGAATACACACCTTTAAAAAAAACAAAAAACAATTAAACAAATTTAATTGAAAATAATGCAAACTATCCTAAAACTAAACATTTTCCAAAACCCCCCAAAAAACAAACTATAGCAGATTTCTCTGGAAACTGAAAAGTACATCAGTAAAAATAAACTACACAAAAAAAGCAGAGTGCAGTACACTACAGTATTTAAAGTTAAATGGTAAATGGCCTGTATTTGTATAGCGCTTTACTAGTCCCTAAGGACCCCAAAGCGCTTTAAACTGTATTCAGTCATCCACCCATTCATACACACATTCACACACTGGTGATGGCAAGCTACATTGTAGCCACAGCTGCCCTGGGGCGCACTGACAGAGGTGAGGCTGCCGAACACTGGCGCCACCGGACCCTCTGACCACCATGAGCAGGGTGATGTGTCTTGCCCAAGGACACAACAACCGAGACTGTCGGAGCCAGGGGCTTGAACCTGCAACCTTCCAATTGCAAGACGAACTGCCAACTCTTGAGCCACGATCGCCCCATGCAATATCAAAGTGGCAACAATTTTTTTTTTCAGAATTGGACAATAAATATTTAAAGTTGTTCTTTGGATCATAAAACCTGTCATGTATATTAACTGTACCCTCCTGTGTATGCGTGTTTTCCCACGTTCCCAATTGTAGAGAGTGTGAATTCCAACTAGAGATGGACCGATCCGATATTACGTATCGGTATCGGTCCGATACTGACCTAAATTACTGGATCGGATATCGGAGAAAAATAAAAAATGTAATCCGATCCATTAAATATCATGAAAGCACCTCACAAAACTTGCAACACGCCGTAACTCACCTCAGAACGTTAGCATGTCAGAGCAGTATGCATCACGTGATAGAGCGGCTGTGGCATGCAGGACCTGTCGGTGGTCTGGATAGCATGTGGAGCTTTGCTAGCAACCCGGCATTTCATCGCCGACAAAGTTATCCCCGAGAGAAGTAAAGCAAGTGTGTAAGTCCATCTCTGAATGTTTGTAAAGCATTCCTGTGTTAAGCTTACCAAACGATATATGGAGCGACTGCCTCTTCTTGCTGCTACTTCAATCATGAAACTGCTTAACGATCAGCTGATCGGCTTTTCTGTCGCGAGTCCGTGTCTCTAGTTTGCTTTTGGCCCACTTTGCACCAGAAAGAGGAAACCAGCGGCTGAACAACAGCAGCACGTTTAAGCTTGATAAGCTGTTGTTAGAATTTATTTAATATTACTTTCTACTCCAGGATCTTTTTCTACGTAGCTGACGCTGGTAACTGTGCAGGGGCGCATCTAGCAAAGTTTAGCCAGGGGGGCCGATAGGGCATTAACAGGGAAAAGGGGGCACAAAGACATACTTTTCTTTCTTATTCTCATTTAAAATGTCTAGCTTTTACTAAATAATTATCTGACACCCAAAGTTTTAATTTGATGCAAAATGAATAGAAGTCAATTACTGTATATAGTAACTATTAAGTCTAATATATATACCCTAGTAAGCTATAGTACTTTTTCCTTTGGGAAGGTACCATCTGTGCAGTCTGCAATTTTGTTGAAGAAAGATGTTGAATCTATTTAATATTTCTTGAAAAATAATTGATTTCTGTGCATTTTTTTTCACACTGCATCAAATTAAGGTTGATTACGTTGATTAAGCATCATGAGGTGGAGCGTGAGGGGTGGTTCCCTATTTTTTATTTATTTATTTTTGTTGTTGCTGGGAGTTGGAACCCTATTAGTTAGGTTGCTTAATATTTACGCTAAGTACTCTTTAAAATACCAGAATAGGGAGGATGGTGTAGGTTTAAGTTTATTAGATTGATCAGTATTGCTGAACTATGAAATATTTTTCTTTTGCATATAGGTATAACAGAATAGCTTTAGTGTAGTTGTTGTTTTAAACTTGAGTATGAACTTATACAAAATGCAGCAAGATATTTAAAAAAAAAACAGTTTTGTTGATTAAAAAACATTATATCGGATTCATATCGGTATCGGCAGATATCCAAATTTATGATATCGGTATCGGTATCGGACATAAAAATGTGGTATCGTGCCATCTCTAATTCCAACCAGGAGTTCCTACAACTTTGAACCTCCACACATACACATAAAGTCCGAAAACAAACACTCGCATCTTGTCGGCCGTGTATTCTCACCTCGCTCTTCCAAATAAAATAAAGCGAGAGCTTTCTGCTGACTGGAATGCTCTCGTTAGCCTGCAGAGTGCAGTAACTAGAGAGCAGTGCCCATTAACAGATTGATGTTATGCTCACCTGAGCTGACAACTTTTAGGGGAAGCTGGATGAAGGAAGGCTGACTGAAAGAGTAAAGAGATTAGATGGAAACGAAGCCCGTCTTGTAGCTGTCCTGTTTGTGTGTGTTCCCGTCTCTGTCTGCATGGATGATGGAATTTGACGCTGACTTAGTGTCAGACTCCTCGCTGACACATAGTGTAGTTAAAGATTAGAGAGATGTGCACGAAAAAAGGGATGAGATGAAAGTAGAGAGATGGATAGATTTGGATGCACTAGTGCTTTGTGGTAGGCTGTGTTTTTAGTTGTCATCTCTGTAAATTTTGAATAAATGAAAATGGACTTTCTGCCCAAATAATTTTCATTTTCTTCCTCTTCGCCCTCGCTTCTTTTATGCCTTTCTCCTCTTCTTCTTCCGGTATGCTAACATGTCTGTTTGTCTATCTGTTTGCCTGTCTGTCTGTCCACGTGTCTCACTCTTTTCCCCTCCCTGCGTGGCTTATATTAAATTTTAATTCCCTGCAGTGGAGGGCCGGAGAGCCTGACAGTGACAGAGCCTGACAGAAGTGTGGCAAAGAAAATAAAGACAGTGTGACAGCTTAGTGGGGTGGCACATGCATGTGGATGTGTGTTTGTTTATGTCTTTGAGACAGTCGAGACATTTGCTTGTGTTTCTCTGTGTGAGGACTCTTTTCGCCTGTTGTTATGTTGCTGCTCTTTGTAATGTCTTTACATCAACATGAGGAACTTCGAGTGAAAAATGTACACGAATCAGTGTCAAATCTCTTCCCTCTCCTAAAAAGTATTTGCTCGGCTGTGTGTACGTGCTTTTGACTGTTATTGCGTGTGCGCTGTCAGCAGAAAGTTGGTGTTGAAACTGATAAACCATTATGCACAACGTGGGAGTGCATGTTTGTGTGCCATTTGGTGTGTACATACTGTAAGTGTGTGCGTGCACACCAGTGTGTGTTAGGTTTAATGATCTTTTTGATGGTTTTCTGTGGCGCGTATTGAGACGGATGGTCCATATGCTCTTTATGGCCCATGCATATTTCATATTCCAGCAGCAAAGCAGAGCAGAGCAGGCATTGCTTATATGGCCAGGATGTTGCACTGGGACGTGGGCTGACTTTATGAGAGCTCATATACCCATCCCACAGCTTTGTCCCCTTTGAATAAATGCCAGAGTACGAATAAATACAACACATTTCAGAAAGATGTCCATAAACCTTAAAGTTGGGCAAAGGCACGAGATCTCAAACGGACCCATGTGGCCATCGGTTACATGATTTAACATTGGTTTACCAGGTGTACGTTTGCATGTCGTTTAATGCAAAGGACATCACTTGACTTGAAGTCTTTACATAAAAATGCTAACTTTGCTTCTTTCCATTCCCACATAAGAAAACACACAAAAAACACACAATAGTGATTGAACTGATTCCATTTTCATTTTCTCTTCTCTCTTCAGAAATACCTCTGGGCACATGCAATGTGATGCTTTTTATGCCTCCAGCAGCAACTGCAGTTTGTTTTTGGAATAAAAAGATGAAGAGTTCAGTAGTTAGAATGAGAGAAAAGACTGAAACCCAGAAAAGCTCATCAAAGAAAAACCATATCACCATGATGTATTGTTGGTTTTTTTTCTCATCAGTCTCTGCAAAAGATGTGAAGTCACATGAAGTACACGCACAAGAACATAGAAGGAAAAGAAAACTTGATATTTTTCCCATGTTTATGATACTATTTTATTTTTTAGAAGTCTTATACTCCTTTCAAATGCAGGTGTTCTGCATTTGTGAACCACTTGTACATAGGGATGGGTATCGTTTAGGTTTTATCCGATACCGGTGCCAAATCGGTACTTTTGAAACGGTGCCGGTGCTCAAACGGTGCTCAAAAGAATGGAGAACACAAAATTGGTCCAAAAACCTCTTATGTTCAGCTGTTTTTTGTAAAAAGATAACAATGTTAGCCTTTTCTGCAGCTATGGGGCATATATGGTATCACTCTTGGCTGGAAGCAGTGCTTAAACAATGGAAAAAACACAAACTTTGTCCAAAACCTCTCATGTTTAACTGTTTTCCACTTTTTCTTTGGTCATTTTAGCCTTTTTGGCCAGGGTGAAGGGAGTATCTGCCATTAAACAAGAAGACAGCCGCATGTAGCTATGATGATGTTTGCTAGTTCACCTTACATGCATTAATGTAATAACGTGGTTAGCCTACTCAACGTAAATTACACACGAACAACATTTAGCTACTCACGCAGAAAAGAACGGCTGCTGCTGCCATCATCATCCGTCATCATTTCTGCTACACTGGCAGGGCTAGGGGCCAGGACTCTCCTCTTCGTGTTTTTGGGGGATGTTGCATAACAGGCAACCCACCCGCAGTAGATGCGCTCGGTGTGAGGTCTCGCAGCAAGCTATCAAATACGGCGCATTTCTGGGCTTTTAAAAAAAACGCTATGCGTCGCCAGGTGTTTCATCGGATTTGAGGTGTTACCTCCTTTGACAGTATCACAGTATCAGCTTGTTGCTGCTGAGTTTGCATATTTTGCTGTGAAGTACAGCCAGACTTTTGACCGCTTCGCCTTGGACATTTTTAATCTGTAGCTCTGCTCTACAAGAACGTACGTACCTGGGCCCGCCTACTATCCTCGGAAACGTAAAATGATTGGCTAGAAGTGTATCACAGCTCAGGAAAAAAAAGCACCGAAATAAAGCACCGAAATGTGTGCTGCTTTTCGGTCTGGTTACTACCGTTTATGTCAGATGGCACCGGACACCGGTACCCATCCCTACTTGTACACTTGTGTCCAAGTATGCGCTTTGTAGTCGTTTCAACAAATCAGCTTTGGATCGCCTTCAGACTGTGCATCAGCAGAAGATCGCATATCAATCCAGTGTTGGCTCCAGAGGTTGCTGCTAGCCCCACACAACCTGTGGTGATCAGGCTTTTCAGGCAGTGGCACCAAGGTTGTCTTCCACTGTTATTACACTGTATAGACGCCACTGACTGTTTTAAAAAGCAGTTGAAGACATTTTTATACAGACAAGCCCTTAATTAACTTTTATGTTGAATTCTATTGCTTTACGTTGTTATATGTTACACTTTTATTTCTTGTGTTTTGTTGTGAAGCACTTTGTGATTATTATGTGTGCATTCAGTAAACCCCTGGGAGACACACAAACACAAAGTCCAGATGAAAGCACAGACTGTCACATGATGATTGGCAGGTCGCCGCCACATCGAGAGGTGTATCGACTTCATGAGAGAGCGTGTGTGTGTGTGTGTGTGTGTGTGTGTGTGTTTGGGGGGGTGGGGGCAGATTGACAGAGGAAGACAGAAAGGGAGGCAGAGGTGTCGTCAGAGGAGGAGTAAGCAGACGTCAGAAAGATTGAACCTGAAATGAAAAATTGAACAGGAGACGGATGGAAGGACGCTGATAAGGATGGACAGACAGAGGAGGGAGAGTAGGGCAGAACGAGTGATAGTGTGTGTGTGCTTTTGGGGGGATGTAGGAGGGGATGTGAGACGGATGTTGCACTGATAGACTGTCGAGTCTGACAGAGTCTGCTCATGTTCAGCAGAGAGAGTCAGCCACATCATCAGACAACGACAACGACACCTGCAAACGTGCACAGACAGATGCACGATAAGCTTATAAAATCCACACGATCTAAGGCTTCTAGCTCATAATCCTACACTATCAGTTTCACTCACTGTACTTCAGTGCATTTACATTACTATGGCAAACGAGGCTAGCCCGTGTCCCTTTGATTATCTAAACACCGCAGTGATACTGTGCAAATAGTCCACTTTACTGGTTTATTGTCCTGCAAATTAAAATGGCGTTTCTCTGAAAAGCACTATACCCGAGTGCGAGGAGGTTTTGTGCAGCAGGCCCCATTCAGAGCTGACCATTGGCTCTCAGCATTTCTCAGGCCTGATTAGGGGGAATGATTGAGCATATAGTGAAGCAAAGCATATACAGTTGCAATGAGTAACAGAGACCACCCCCACTTCCTTGCACACAGTCGCTGAGTGATTAAGTATACTCCCCAAAGTCAAAGTTTCTGTTTCCGCACCAGTCACCGAGTTGAGTTAAAAAACTGGCATTGATAGATTTTTAGCTCATTTATCACCCAACAAAATCCGTTTGTTTCTGTTATCACTTTGGCCCGCACACTGGAGAAGGTCTTAACGCTGAAACATCTGTGCTCCGCTTGTCTTTTATGTTCAGCTTTGATAAAGAATAAAAATAGAAAACTCTCAAGATCAAGTGAGGCAGAACATTGTGCAGGTTTTTTTTCTCTCCGTTCATTGTTTTACTCCATTGATTCCATCTTTCCTAAACGGCTAATTGAATGCTTGCTGTTTCGATTAGCACCGCGCTTCAGTCTGCATTCTTTAATTTCAGGCCTTTTTGAGCTAGTATATGCGAATATATGTAATTAATTCTCCCCGTCACAATGCATTAATAGAAATGTTAGAGCTCAATGTCATCTCCTATCTGACAAGAATACCCAGACACTTTTAAACACTTAAATACTTCATGCTGGCGCCTGCTTGTCCAACCAAGTCCACTATGTGTCTCGCCACTTTGATGTATCTTACCCTGAGAGTAACAAAGCTTATAAGTGCCTTTAAAATGTGCTTGTTCTGATGTTATTTTCTTTTTTACTGAGAACATTGAAAGGTCACAGGGGGCTTTTTGTTATAATGACATAGTACTCAGAAGACGTGGGAATCGCAGAGAAACACATTATATACTAACTGCAATAGTGCCATCTAAACCTCGCATCACAGCACAGCGATGCCCAGCACAATTCAAGGCAGTAATCATGGGCATATGACAATATCTGTGGAATAGAAGAGGAAAGATACCCCTAAAAGGCAAATAGGATGAGTTATGTGTTTATTCACTGTATTGTGTTATCATTGTGTGGGTATATCATCATCATTCTTGTGTCATTTCACATAATTAGCTCTCTCTCGCTGTCTGCTCTGCCTATCCCTCCTTCCCAATCAGTTTCTTCTCCATCTCATGTTGGTAAACTTTTCTCAACTTTTCCCTCATATATTTTTTATAAGCGCCCACCTCGATGAGTCATAAAGGAGTAAATCTGGCAAGTCAACCCCGTCAGCTGAATCCATTTAGCTCGACTTTGTGTTTAATAAAAATATCAATATTTAATCCGGTTTGTCCGTAAAAAATTAAAATATGTTGCCATGTCTTGGTAAGTTAATTGTACATTTTTGGGAAAAAGCGCTTCTCTTTGGGGCAATCCCCTCCCCCCGTTATGTACAAGTGAAGCACTGTATGTCTGACTGGTCGTAAAGGACGTGACCGACTCGAGTTTTGCCTGTAGCCGTTAAAAACACACCCCTGCTCTCTCCCACTGCTTTTAGCCTTTATTTTTATGTTCATTTTGCAGCCGGACTGAGACGTAACAAAAGAAACTCTCCACCTAAAAACAGTGTGAAACCAAATTTGCCACAGTAATAGCTGATGATTTGTGATAATGGCAAAGAGTAATAAGTGGTACTTAATTAGCCATTAGAGACACAGAGGGGAGATGGTGGATAAAGAGGGGATGGGTTTTTTGCACAAAGCAATGAACCCCTGTAGTCCGCCCCCTCTCCTATTTTTTTCTTCTTCTTTTTTTTGCTACAATAGCACCATAGCAAGGGCTTCTTCAGTCGTCATGGAGACTAATGTTGAAAGCCAGCTGTGGTTTTGTCTTGGCAGCCCATTAAGCTGGAGCTCGGTTGGCACTTCTCTCGGTTTCTTTTTTTCTTTGTGGCTTTGCCTCCTTTGACTTACAATGGTGAAATATAGTCTCTCTGGTTTTAACTTGAGTTTGCGATATTGGCTGAGGGTCATATAAGGGTTTTAAATTCTTCTGAGCTTTTGTTTCACCTTGTTTGAAGTGCTCGTTGAGGGATACTTTTTCTTGCATCACCCGAGTTGGTCTCACAGAGCAGCACAGCTGGGTATGGCACAGAAAATCAACTCACTGAGTTTTAAAGAGTTTGGTTAAGTAGCTCCAGCTTCTATATGGTAGACCCCACCCACCTTACAGTTCAAGTAGGTTAAAACAAGTTCAAGCAGATAAAGAATTATCTGCCTGACCCTGCTCTGCTTGATGGATGGCGTTTCTTCTCATTCTACATTGTCCCTACGCCTGGCAAGCAGCGTTTCTTGCCCCGGATCCCTTATTAAAGTGGCTCAAGAGAGGGATCTGAGTAATGTTTTTGTTGTTGTTGAGAACCGTTTATCCCAGTGCTGGAGCTCTTTTCCCCACAGCCCTGATATTCAAGCCTCCCTGACCCAAACACATCAGTCAACAGGACATTGGTGCCGTGTGACTCAGCCAGGAAGTGGGCTGAGGCAGGCAGGGAGAGCGATTGTTATGCAGCAGATTGATCAGGTTTCACAGGACACCGCAAAACTATCAATCTGTAGGACTGTACACACAGCATGAGTGTTTGGGGGTCAAGGCTAGAGTTGTGTGTTTGGGGCGGGGAACGCAAGAATCAATAGCTGGGTCAGAGGGTAATGTCTCACTGAGTGCTGAGTCTATACACAGCCATCAGACAGGATCACTATCAATCATGGGAGAGCTTAGGGAACATACACTCTCTGCTCTCAGTGCGTCTCTTTGCCTCTGCTGGCCCAGTGTCTGATGGGATCACTATTGCTCATGTAAGGGCTTTAGGAACAGAGACAGAGGGAGATGTGGGGAAACAGAGGGATAGAGCAACGCAGGGTGGATTGATGGCAACAAAGTGACAGAATAAGAAGGAAAGATGGGTTTGTATTGGCAGACACATGGAGGGTGACACTTGGGGTTTGGGAGATAAAAGAAGCCTTAAAGTGAAGAAAGTCTTTGGAGCGTAAAATAGGCTGTGTGGGTGGGATGGTGGTGAAATGGACAATAAATTAAAGCTGAAAACAAAATCAATAAACACGCAAATTAAGGTAAAGACCACAAG
This sequence comes from Aulonocara sp. 'chitande type north' Nkhata Bay, assembly GCF_057382095.1. Lineage (NCBI taxonomy): Eukaryota > Metazoa > Chordata > Actinopteri > Cichliformes > Cichlidae > Aulonocara > Aulonocara sp. 'chitande type north' Nkhata Bay. The sequence continues at coordinate 28,010,610 of NC_141354.1, read as the reverse complement.
TCCCGGTCTTACTCACAGGTTAAACAACATTTTTCTTAATTGAAGTATTCTGTCTTTCCTCCTTCCTGGTGTTGTCGTTCACGCTTTTATCCGCCTTCGTCTCTGATCTGTTTTTTTTTTTGCCTTTTGTCTTATTCAGCATGTGTTTTTTTTTTTCCCTCTTTTTGTATTTTTTCTGACCTCGGCTTTTGCCATCTGGTGTTCCATGTGCGTTTGTTCATTTTAATTTCCTCACATTCATCCATCTGTGTCACGAGTGTTTGAACAAGAGCCACAAAAAGCGCATGTATGATTGATTGCAGAAACACACGTGTGGAAGAGAACATGCTTATTATTATACATAATGGTGTGGGAGTGTGTTCGCCGAATGTGGCTCTGTGTGCGAGCGAGACGGCTCGGTTCAAAGGGCTAATAACGCTCGCCATTAGGTTTTGTGCTGCTGGGACAGTTTCTCTCTCTCACCGTGCAGTCAATATCCACAGACACCGAGAGGAAGGGAAGAAGGGAGACGGAGTGAGCGGACAGGACAGCGAAAAAGTCAAATGAGAGCTGAGAAATTAAGCAAAAGAGGGAGTGATTTGGACAATGCTACTTGTGTGATCATTTCGGTGCTTTGTGTGTGTGTGTGTGTGTGTGTGTGTGTGTGTGTGTGTGTGTGTGTGTGTGTGTGTGTGTGTGTGAGAGGCCACCTGGGAATAAATCCTGTTACCTGTAATATTTTGATCAATTACCAACGATGGAACATCGCTCAGCAGGCCTGGGCTGTATGTGTGTGAGAGAGGAAGTGTGTGCAGTGGCCTTGAGAAAAGGGAGCATATTCCAGGCTGTTGGACACACTCAAGACAGCTATTGATTTTAACGGGGAGAATTTAGAACCATTTCAATCCTTACACCCTATCAAACACCACTTTACACACACATTCAGGCACACACACACACACACACACATACTGTACATGTTCTTCAACTAATCCAGCTGGATTCAAATAAAGGGATAAATTCATCTGCAACCAGTATTTAATGAGACGGCATCATTTGAGCAAGCTTCTACGCAAGTTTTTAATCAAAATTTGTCTGCGCGCTTCTTCTCATGCGGTGTTAAACGTAGACAGAAACAGATTGAAGATGAAGGTGATGAGAAAAGAAGGAAAGGCAGAGTAGAATGACAAGGCAGTGGGAAAGACTCGTGTCTGCCTTTGATGAGGGCCTCATTGATGCTACAGATCTCTGGGAGTCTCCATTCACCGGGGGAGCCGTTCAATTACACCGACCACTCCGCTGGCTGATTGGAGTCCTCCCGCAACAATGTTAGCATCTCTGTAGCGAGCCGAGATGGGATTAAGAAGTCTGGCCTCTGGAGGCAAAGTGGCTTTTAAGTCCTGATTGGCAATCATTTGTAACACTGCTGGACAAGTTTTAATCCAGCCCTACCTTGTGCCCATCAGGTGTGTCTCTTTTGATTTCTTTAACCTTGATTTATCTTGGCAAACAGTAACGCACACTTAAAGTCTTACAACCCAATCAGCCACCTGTGGTTTTCCACTTTTGATCAGCAAATGATTAGAAAAATTAAATTGAATGCTTCATACTTAAATCCAAAGATAAGTTAGCATTCACTGTGCCGAGTTACTATAGAAAGCTGTGTTGCTGAAGCACAGCTTCAAAATGGTTAATCTTCAAAGAAGGTTGATGGAAAAAGAAAAAAGTTGTTAAAAAGCTTAATAAAATACAGCGTCTGACATCCTTTTTAAAAAATGTATTACTACAAAGGGGGAAAAAGCATAAATGATTTATTTTTGCCTTGTTGCCAGCATTTAAAAACATAAACATACTTTAATAAGTAATAAAATAACACCATCTCTCCAGCGTGCAGGGAGATGGTTGTTTTTATCATTGGACGGTACAGCTGTGACGCTTTCTGATGCACCTGAAGTTAAATTTTTATTTAGATCAAAATTTTATTTTAAATAACTGGAGAGTGGGAGAGTAGGCAGCTGTGCATGGCTACAACTCGGAGAGAGTTGCAACACGTTAATTTCCATCAATCACCGACAAATGAGAAATTTTTGTCTTCCTCCTCACTCCTCACTCCTCCCCACCTTCCAAAGGTGAAAACACCCACTTAGGTAAAAAAGAAAATAGGACTGTAACACTATATTTTACAGAGTAGTGTTATTATTAAAGATCTAACTGTGTGACAATATTGTTTGGTTTATGTGCTGCTGGCAACAAAATAGCAAGGGTAGTTGTTGCTTAAAAATGGGTCATTTTAGCTCATTGCTAGGTGGTTGTGGATGTCTTATTCAAGTTTTGTGGCTATAAATGAGATGTTATTGTGATGAAATAAACCAATAGTGTCGTAGGTAATAAAAGGTAAACACAGGTCATTTTCTTCTGCTACTAATTGTTTGCCAGGGAGCTTTATGGCATATTATATAAGGTATAATTTAACTTTTGTGGATATAAATTAAATGGTGTATGATAAAAGTTATATAATTCTTTTGTTCAAGGCATTATAGGTGCATAAAAGCTAAAAAAAAAAAGACAGGTCATTTAACTCATCCATTGCTAGGTGGATGTTGGCAACATGATGACATTAAAATGTTTTACACTGATAACCATCAGGAAACTTAAGATGTACATCTTTGCCAAATTTTGGTACTGAACTCCCGATGGTCTGGGATGTCCACCCAAGGTTAACAAATGAGAGCTTAGACAGTGGACTCCAGAGTACATTGTAAGAGTAAGAGTTGCCAAAGAATTTAAAAACTGTAAACCCTTATTTGAAGTATTTACTGTGGCTTCAGCTAACCCCCAGCATGTATTACCAAGTTGGTAGAATCCAAGCAAAACATGAGGTTATCCCCCCCAGTGAAATTTGATCTAATCGATATAGAGTAGGAGAAAACAAACTCTTTCTTTCCAGGAAGTTTAACAAGGACATTCAGACAACATTCACAAAGTTGAGGTAACATCCGTGAAGTCGGCTCAACTTTTATTCTGAAAAATTTTCTACCATGTGTACACATCGACGGATATTCAAATGAGTGTGATGTATTTGACATGAACCCACAATGTTACATTTTGTGTCATTTATAGCAAACGGATTGAGCATGTTGTATTAAAGTTCAAAAGCTCTAGTTCAGAAACTAAGTGAGTCAGAGTTACTGAGGGAAAGTTTGTTACAGCCAGACTTGGCCTTTCTTTAACTATCTTGACACTATCATAGTTTTGAAAGGGGCAGAATGTAACGTCTCCAAATTACTGTGCGTCTGTCATGGTTGCATTTTCAGAGATATCTCTAAAAGTAAATCTGATTCCCCTAATAAGGAAAAATCAATCAGATGGCCTTCTTCGCAGCAAGCATTTTGACTTGGTGTATAAAATCATGTCAGAAAAAAACACTGGTGTGACTAATAGAACAACTGTAATGACAGCGCCACAAACTTCTGTAATAGCGTGATGGTAAACCAGGCGATCCACAGCCTAAGAACACTAAAACAAAGCAGCATTACTTTTATATTCTTTGATTTCTTCTTTTTTTTTCTTCTTTTTTATATATCTATGTACTAATGTTTGCTATCTGTTACATTGTGTTTTTTAATGTCTTTCCTTTTGTTTCCATGGCAATTTTCAAGCCCACTGCTGAAATTGAGCTTTTATTTTAAAATTTGCTACAAAGTAACGTTCTCCCACATTTGCTTACCTGTCATGGCAAGGTTTAATAAGCCATAAGAAAAATATGCTTAATAAGTAACATTTTCCACCTTAGCCGGGGCATCAGCGAGCTTTCACACCATCCCTTGTTTAAAATACCCTGCATTAGAATAATTGTAACAAATGAGAGCATTTTCAGCAGTTAATCAAACACTGCTGGTACAGTGAAATAGTGGAGCTATGCCTGGACACGTATCCCACGTAATGGGAATCACATAGATGTGCCATACACTATGCAGCATATTGACCAATGTGCTGTTCTCACAAAAAACATGGTCCTAAGGGGGAGACCCTCTCGCTGAATTAAATATTTGAGCTTCTACCTATCCTTATTGTCCTCCGCTGTCCACAAAATCTTCCATGTAACCAACAGAAGAGCACAGTAAGCCAGTCCCACTAGCTCTTGTTATAAAAAGGAACGATGGCGCTTACTGTCAAGTGCTTTATTGATATATGATGCTCCAACAGTCCACACAGATAATAAGTAGATAGAGGGTAACTCTGTGGCATTATGTTGCCTATGACTGATTTATACAGGCAACATACTCTCTCTCTCTCTCTGTATCTCCCTCACACTCTCTGATGTGATTTTACAGTAGTGACATTGATCCAGGCCCACTTTGATCTTGCTCTTAGCTGTTGCTCGCTCTCACTCCCTCCAGCTATCACCCTTGGCTCTCTGGTTGCTAGAGTCTGCTGTTTTTAACCCCAACTACCCCTCGTCTCATGCTATAAATCTTCTCATCTTTCTCTCCGTCTTTCCATCGCTCCATCTCTCTGGCGGATCTGTATACAAGTGATCTTTTGCTCTTGGAAACTTTTGCTCAGGCCGATGAAATGTCCCATCAGGTCTCTGGCTGTTATCAGCGTCACCTAGCCAGGTATCACTTGTAAGAGAGGAAATTAGTGGTGCCTCAACACAAAAGGAAACTGAGGCATCAGGAGGCAGCATCAGCAAGCAGCACATTCTGACTTTTCATAACCTGCTGGGCTGTATCGCTGCGTCTCTCTTTGTTTGGAATTTCAGGAAGCGTTACGATCTAATAAACTCCGGTATCATAGAGGGGAATAAAAGAAAATTCCAAAATGAGGCTGAACATTTTGTGATAGTCTTCTCAGCCAGAGCGACTTTCGCTCACGACTCTCAGGAAATCTGTTTTTAAAATTAAAATATTTATTGCATTTTCTTTGGACTTGAAGCAGACGGCAGGAACGATATGGCTGGTACGTGACTATCGCAGCTTCTTTGCTCAAAAGAATGTTTTGGTACATGAATGATAGTCGTCAATATTTCAGTAACTGTGAGTCGACTTTTTGTTGGTAAATAAAAATGAATAAAAAAAAGTGTTTTATAGAAGAATTAACACATTTCTCTAAAAACATGAGTACATTAGTGTGTACCATTATGGTTAAAAATATAGTGAGCAAAGCATGTTAACAGCGTCTTGCATATACTGGAAACGCTGACCCAGGATTCTAATGCAGTGTCGCACTCATGCAGTAAATTATAGCTTAAAAGCTTTTTGTTTATTTGTTGGCCACATTATTGGACATCTTTTGAGCCGTAGTTAAACTGAACTGCTTTATACTGAAACGTTTCTATATTTACTGACATATGCATCGACTAAAATGTAAAAATGCCTTACTGTGTAACGCACTCGAGTAAAACCAAAACATGCTTTATTGGCTCGTTTTTATTACCTGCATATTTTCTGATTAAAATTTATCTCAACTTGTCAAATTCATCGGGGTCATTCTTCTGATGAGAGAGTCTCAGTTCACATAATTCATAACTACATTTAAAGCGAATATTCAAACACACTGTATTTTTTATTATATGAGCAACATATAATGAAATCTGATTGTGTTGTTAAAATTGTTCAAAATGCCACATTGCATTTATTGTGCGTGGTTTTTGCTTTTTTTTTCTTCAGCTTTTCATGTCTTCTGTGTCACGTAGTTGGTCATTAATCGAGTAATAATAATAAAAAAATCCTTGTGTATAGTTCAGAATTTGGATCATTTTTGTTTAATGCAATCAGTCTTTCTGCTTATGCAAGAGCCGTATAATTATTGTGATATATGAATAAGACTGCAATGCTCTATCTGCTCTTTAATCTCACTCTGAAATTGGTCTGATTTTCCGATTATCCACGGCGTGAAACAAAGGCTATTATATGATCTGATGCCACTTTTATATAAGATTGGTTTTGCTGTTAAGTCACTTATGTAGGATTTTATGTGCGTACATGTGTGCGTGTCAGAGATGGGGCTCCTAAAGATGTCAAGATATCAAATAAATGGCTGGCAAATCGCAGCGCTGTACGCTCGGAGAAATGCTCATTCGTACCTACTACACACCAAACCAGGACATACACAGTGGGAATCCTGTGGCATCTTTTATCTTGGAGGAGTGATTTGCTTTCAGATTATTCAAGATGCCCTGAGATGCCCTTCCCCTCATTTTCTCTCACTTTCTTTTCTGCCACTATCACTTCATCTTTCAAAACTTGCTTTTCTTTGGTATCATAAAACTCGCCAATTGCTGCTTCTTTTTTTTTCTTTTTTCTTTGTCTGCTCTATTCTGGCTTTCACTCCTCTTCTACTCAATTTGCATTCACACCTCCCTAGTGGAACCAAACTCATCGCTCACTCGAGTCCTTTCTCGCTTGCTTTCCATGTCTCTCTCTTTTGCATTCACTATAAATATAGTTCCCTTAAAGCATTTTCTGCATTTTTCTACCACTAATGCCAGAAAAAGTAAATCTCCTCTGCAGGCTATTAAGTGATGCAATGAGTGAAAGTGAGAGGGGTGGATAGGAGACGAGGCAAAAGGAGTAAAGGATGAATGTCGAACAATTAGTCTTAGGTTGCTCTGAAAGAAAGAGATGAGAGAAAAATGAAGAGGTCAGAGAAAAAAGAAATTCAGGATGGATTTAAAGAGAGCGGTAAGAAGTGATGGAGAGAAGGAGACATTGAGAGCAGTGTTTCGATCTTCATTTAATAATTGAATAATAATCTCCCTGGAGACATGACCTAGAACTGGCAAAGAGGGAGCGAGGCAGAGTCGGGCTGAGGATGACACACTGCTGCCCCCTTGTGATTTTATGGTGTCACCACTAGAGCGTCTGAGTGAACGAGAGCGGATGTGTGTACGCACATGCTCATCGGAGTGTGCATGATTTACAACTGCAGCCTGTCTCAGTCTCACAGATATGGGCCCGTGTCTGTGATGGGGAGAAAAAAAGGGGCTTTTGGATGTCAGGAAAGAACCTATTTCACTTTGTCACAGAAACTACACACACACATAGGCGCGCACACAAGCTCCCAGACACAGAATCAGACCTTATCTTCCTGTCAAGCTGAATCTTTTTTAGGGTTGACGCTGATATATGAGCTTTGGGGGGTAAGAAACGTTGCCGGGACGTTGACGGTTGACGTGAGTGCAACGTTGCGCTCAGGTTGATGTACGAGCAGTGGGGTTAGGGGACAACGCTGCGCTGACACCAGGAGAAGGAGCTGTGGCCCTGGGGCCTTGAGTCCATTCTGAAGAGCCAGCTCCGCATTCTTTGCATGCAGCAGCCCCGCAGCCACGAATACACACCCTCGCCCCCTTAAGCACACACCCGCTTACTGGTATTAATAACTCGATACCTCTGAAACAAAGATTTGTGTTACGCCCGGTGATTGTTCAAGCAGAAAGCATCCGAAAGACAAAATCCCGTGCAGTGATCTGAGATGTTACATCGCTGCTGCTGCTGTGCAGTGATGTATGTGATACTGAGTGTTGAGGAAATGCCCAAAGCATGTTTATGTTTGTTTGTGTCATCTGTGTACGAACATACTCAAAAATTAGCACTCATAATATAAAGAGTGTAAAATGTGTGTTCATCAACACCTCTGTTCAGCTTTGCAATGGCACTGATTTCAAAAAAATGATGTAAATGATGACAGAAAGTGCCAGAATTTCAAGTAATATTTATATGTAGCTGTTTTGAGTGTTTAATAATTTAATCTCTGCTGCTTCTCTGCTTGTCCAGTCTGCGTAGGGAGGGCTACACAATGCAGGTGAACGTCAACGACTACCTGGACATCTATTGCCCTCATTACAACGACAGCCAGCGCATGGTGGGCACCGGAGAGCAGTACGTCCTCTACATGGTCAGCTACCGCGGTTACAGGAGCTGTGATCCCCAGATGGGCTTCAAGCGGTGGGAGTGTAACCGGCCTCACGCCCCCCACGCGCCCATCAAGTTCTCCGAGAAGTTCCAGCGCTACAGCGCCTTCTCGCTGGGCTACGAGTTCCACGTCGGCCAGGAGTATTACTACATCTGTGAGTGGAATCGAACCTCCTGTATATCTTATAAAAGAAATTTCACTAATGTCGTAAATGTCTAGATATAAATATTAAAGAACGATGTTATTGAGGTCAGAGCAGCAGGTTAAAAAAAACCCTGCTCGTTACAATATTACACATATAACTTTTATCTTTGAATATTCGGCTCGATCATCCAAGTCATGTCCTCGAGTAATATGGGGATGACAAATTGCAGCCTCACATTTAATCATATCGCCCTGCAGCCGTGCAGGCTCATCCATTTTGTTGATTGCTAATCAAATTAACTTGCAGCACCTTGTGCCAACAAGCCACTGTATAAATAATGAACTTTTAGCCTGTCATAAAACAGTGCCAAAACAGATATTACTGACTGTATAATCGGTGCAGTACTCATTTACTCCTGTACATATTTGTGTGTATTTGTGGGTTTGGTAATATTAACGTAGGATTCTGGTAGGTAAGTGAGCAAATCTACAAGAATCATGTGCCATCCTAACATTTTCAGACCACATGCAATAAAACATTCTACCCACCTTCTCGAGTCATTGTTTTGTGTCGCTGATTGCCAGCCGGTTGATTAGTCAAGTAGTAGTAACATAACATCTGGCTGATTGTTTTTCTATTTAACAAATGCATGATAATAGTGACCCAAACGGTTAATTCTGGCTATATTTAAGTACAAGCTCTGTAACAAAAGTGCACACGGCATTTAATTTATTGTGTGTTATTTTGTTGTGCAGCCACGCCCACTCATCACCACGGACGCGCCTGTCTGAGACTACGAGTGTACGTCTGCTGCTCCACGGGTAAGTCTCCTGCTTTGTGTTTGGGGGGGGGGGTGATGTTTGACCTATAATGCTTGGACTTGTTCGCAGGCTTTACCTGGACCCATCTGGCCACTCTGCCCATCTGGAAAGCACCAGGCTCCCAACGAACTCACACACTCTCTGCATACAGATGCACACACAATCTAAATACAGCCTAAAACAGGCAGAGCTATTAATACTGCTGCTGAGTCTCCTGCAGCATTTTCACTCACAGCATAGCCCCCCACGTCCCAGCTCCTCTTTTTTCTCTTCTTCCCCGTCTCACTCTTCTTTCACTTTCTCTCTCTCTCCCTCTCTTTACAGCAGCAAAAAAAGGGAGCAGCTTCAGCTTTGAAGGCCCTCAACCCCCTCCTGCTTCCTCTCCACTCCTCTCCCTCTCTCTTCCACCCCTCCTCCCTCTCTCCCTGTCAGAATCCATTTATTGCCGTGTGCGGTCAGTGGGTGGCTATGTATATGTAGTGTTATCCTCTCTCGCTCTCCTGCCACCCTTCAATCTCTCGACCCGCTCTCACTCACTTTCACACACACACACACACACACACACACACACACACACACACACACACACACACACACACACACACACACACAGACTTTGATCCCTGGCCTGTCCGGTCCTTTGTAGTATTAACCTCTCCTCCCTCTTTCACCCCCACAACTCCATCACTCTCCATCCCTTTTCACACACTGACTCTCTTCAGTTTGATCTGCCTCTCCTCACATTCCCTCTTTTCCCCGTCTCTCTCTATCTTTTTGTCAGGGCTTCTTGTGATATTGTGGCTTGTCAGTCGGCATGCTGTGGGGTTTTTCAACCCTGCACCCTTGTCATGCCACTCTATTGGATGTCATGTTGGAAGTAATTAAAGTCCTCTTGGTTGGAGCAATAGTTTAACCCCTGCTCCCTTTTTTTTCAGCTCAATTACTTTTCTCTCTCTCTCTCTCTCTCTCTCTCTCTCACACACAGCTTCTGATGTGGACGATGAGCCAGGGCCTACAGATGGAGTCTACACGCTTAGACCAGGCCTAAAAATTGATGAGCTTGGTGAGTAATACACACAGGAAGTTCAGGAAGTGTAAGACACATCTGTCTGTTGCAGCTCGATTCACAAAAACAGCGACAGACTCTGATTTTGATCACTTTAGTACCAAATCAAGGAAATCAGATTATTTGCCTTCAACGTCTCATTGAAGTTAAAGCAGAGTTCATAAATTCATAAACAAGCAACAATGTATTAGTTATTAGTCTGAAATATTAAGTGACTGAAAATATGGAATAACAACTTCCTATTAATGCTGCTCGCTGTATTTTCAGCAGTGGATTATTGCAAACATGGATACGACACGCTTGTATTGGATTTGCTTGCAATTTTTAAAAAAAACGCATATGGTAGAAGATCATCAGCATTATTCTTTGAACGCGTCAGCTGGCTGACCAATGATATTGATATAGATGGCAGTGCGACTGTGCAGCATCAAAAGTGGCTAACCAAGTGAAATGATATTCAGCGCAGTTAACTTCACAGCGCCAGCTGGCTTGGCAAGCTGCTGATCCTGCTAAACAACGACATGAATATTCATTTCACACATTTCATGCCGTTTTCACCCAGATGAGCAGAGAACACAGAGTTTCTTGAAAATTTACAACAAAAAGTATAAAATTCATTCAGAAAAGCGGGGCCTCTTTAGATATCCCGTATTCAGATAGCCCCTGCCCGTTTGGAACTGCTTCCTGTTTGTCGTTGTGTTGCTCCGATTTGGAGTTATATGATTAAATTGATCGTGTGTATAATGTGAAATCTGTTGGCAGCGATTTAAGAGAGAAGCGAAGAAGTAAATCAAAAAATGACAGACTTTGGGATCACCTGTTCATATTGTTGATTTTTAGTGTTGTGGCAACAGCATAGCAACACAGTAACAACATGCAGGTAGCTTGGCCTACCTATCCAGCAGCCGTTACACAACCAGGCATGCTGGTATCAATCATAATCCTGTCTAGCTATCACACGCTCTCCTCCAAGGTATCTTGTAAAATATGGCGTTGCGTTGTTGTTAATCTCCCCGTGTGCCTGAGTGTTTGTGTGTGCGCGCGCTCGCATGCGCGCACGCGTGTAAGTCAGTTTGTTCTAATAATTGTCGTAAGAAAACTCATGACTGGCTGCGGCAAATAGCTGCAGGTCATGCGAGTTTCTGTGAGATACCGCTCCCTCGCTTCTTTTTCCTCTCATCATTCTTTCATCTTATTTCACTCTCACTCCATCTCCTTTCTCTATGCCCTCCTCATGCCTCTGCCTTTTAATTCCCATCTTCCGTTTTTCCTCCGAGAGCACAAGTAGCAATGCAGTCGAGGAGAAAGCCACCTAAACTCAGTTTATTCACCTTTTGATGTGTGAAATTGAGTTTTTCCCTCGTTTAATACTTTTCCCGCCCCGAAGCGATATTTATCTTAGGTTTTATGGTATTCATTAACACTATCACAGTGATATTAAAAAAAGTTTGAAATATTTTTATGCCAAAACAATTTTTAGAGCTAAAAATTCCCATTCGCTACTTAGCAACAATATATTACAATATGTACGATATATTCTTATCACATTTCCTCAGTACTTGGTCCTTCCTTGCTTTCTTTTCTAATACAGTAAATGCAAAACATGATTATTGCAAAATAAAATCTGTTCGCTACACATGTACAGATTTTTTATGCGAAGGAAAAGGACATTAAAGATCATTTCAACAGAAGAATATCTACATTTAATGTGTTAAACTGATAGAGACAGCTCGAGGACATGGCACTCTAGCTGTACTGTTGATAGTGAGCGGCTAACACAATAGCTGAAAAGAAATTACCCCAGCCCCTATGGGTCTTTTTCACCTGTAGTGCTGTGTTGCCAATTAAATTAATACGATAACCCAAGTGGTGTGAGAGGAAGTGAGAAGATCAGCAGGGAGCTGCGAAACGAGCTGAAGACAAAGAAGTGGTACAGTTTCCTGTTCTCCTCCTTCGCTCTCAGTCCTCCTGGCTGCCGGTTAGATGTCCTCACATCGTAGTTTTAATTACTGTTACTGAAGTTTCACACAGACTGCGCAGTTCAAATCTGCCTGATTATTGTGTGTAGAAATGTTGAAATAACTCAAATGTTGCGTATTGGAACCCACCCGTGTCTTTCTCCCCCCTTCTCTCCTCGCAGTTTATTTCCTGGGCACCTTCCCCTTTCAATCAATGTGGTTCCCTGCTGAATACGGCCACTAGCATTAGATTTCATTTAGATCTCATTTACAACGCAGATGGAATGGCGCTAGCTGCTCCCCGTGCAACCGTGCGATTACTGAAGGCTTTCAGTGGGAGGACGCTCATTTTCCCACCCTGTTGGCTCAGATTACTGCATCCGATGATCAGCTCTGGCCATTAGTAGAAAAATCTGTAGCGTGTTCTTGTTAATGGGGCTTGTTGTAGCAATTACTATTCCTATGAGCACAGTGTGTTTAAGGTACTTGGCATCAGAAGACAGCACAGTTACAGATCAACGTTTTCATACCTGCAGTTTGTAAATTTTGTAAATTCTCCCTATGCTGTGGTTTCTTTTTGAGGAAAAAAGGTAGCAGGTAATTATGATGTGCCACTGCAAGGGATGTGTGAAAGTTCAGCCCACTGGGTGTTAAGATATAGCTGGCAAAGCAGAGGTGAGAGGAAAGTCAGGTGTTTAGGACGGCAGTTTGTGAGCCCTGCTACATTACAGCACACCTGGCTACAGGAGCTCAAACTCCAGGTCACCCGGTAGTTGCATCGAGGTCAAGAGCCCGTGCTCATCACAAATAAACTTATTTCGGATTGTTGTGAGGACCTTTTTTCTAAAAAAAAAAAAGAAAAAAAAAAGCGGGGGGTCTATCTGTACGTGAATGATCACACCTCTCCAATCGAACTGCCCCAAAAGTGAAAAACAACTGTTTTAGCTGGACTTAGGTGTGAAAGTACCTGTCACTGTTTTTTAGGTCAATTTGTAGAAAGAGTTGTGAGACAGTTTGCACTCAACCAGTTTAAACCATCTCTATCTGGCAAGCTTACACGTTTGCTGTAACGTGCAAACCTATTTATGCATTTTTGTGGTGTATGGGAGAGCTGAATAACACAATTGCAACCTTTAAACACGCCTTAAATATTTGGTTTACAAAGCTAAGATTACACGAGAAAAACAGAAGCGAGATGGTCGAGTGCATTCTGGAGCAAAGTGTAACAAATAAGTAAATATTTAAAATGTGTTTTATTTATTATTTGCCCAATAACATGAATAACTCGAGCTTACCATTTATCCCTTCCAAATGTCACTGCTAATGATTCTGTTTACTTGCAGTTAAACTCCTGGAAAGCGTAATTATTTGCATACATGCATGCGGTCTGCTGTCAGTTTCTTTTGAATTTCTTCAGCAATCTAACAGCTGTTTGTTTGTGGCGTTTGTTTGGACAGCCAGTGTTTGTTTAGCTAACGTTCCCTCTTTATTTTTAAGTAACCTGCCTCTGATTTAGCATGTCAAACTCTGTTTACTAGTCGCGGCGAGAGCTGCGCGGCTTTTGCAGACAGTTGACTATTGTCTTCGGAGGCTCTGCGAGATGTTTGTTAAATAAAGACTATGTTGAAAGACGTGTGTATGAACCAGTCAGGCGGGATCTGATGAAAGGCGCTCTTGTAACAGTCTCGGTCACAGTTTTTGTGTGTTTGTTTTTTTTCTAACCTGCGTCTCTGAAGCCTCAGTACTATGTAAAAATGCAGTACTAAATCACTGCAGTGCCCCTTTAATGAGGGCTTTCTGATGCAAGAGCGCCACAAATTATAAGCTCTGAGAAGACTCAACACATCTCACAGTGTCAACAAAGTCACTCTTAAATTATTTATGCCAGGACGTTTCTACTGAATTGCATAATGCTGTAAAAGTTCTTTTTAAATTACTCAGTATTCATAAAATACAGAATAAGGTCAGATTTATACTCCCACAGTAACATAATGTAGTATAAAATGTGTATAAAAGAGGATTTAGCTCACACACTCCTTCACAAACACAGATTAGACAGACGTAATCCAGTCTAAGCTACAGCACTGTGCAAAAGCTACTCTTATTTTCTTAAATTTTAGAATAAAATGCCTTTATTTTTGATTATATGGGAGTACAATGAAATTTGAAGCCTGTCTCTGAGTGCTACAGATGGATAGATTGCCGTTTGGACCTTGATTGTAGACCTGCTCGAGTGAAGGTAGCTGGTTGTCCTCTATGTTGATTTAATGACTCTCTGAACAGCTTTCTTGTCAGCCTCGGTGCAGCTGGCATACCACACCAAGATGCCAGGCTAAGTATACTCCACCGAGCTGTGGTAGAAGGACACAAGCAGCTGTTTGAGCAGGTTTGCTCTTTGCAGTGTTTCTAAGAAGTCAAATGGCTTCTGTGTCTTCTTCACGCGAGAGGTTGTGTTTAGAGTCCGTGTGAGATGAGTGTGCCGAGGATTTTAAAGCTGGGCACTCTCTCTACAATGTTTCCACTTATGCAAAGCGGAGCAGGTTCCTCTTCACGTCTCCTGAAGCTGACGATCAACTCTATATTTGGCTTCCAAGGAGACTTTCTTGCAGTTTTTAAAAAGCGGCCGTGAGCAATGGTTCTCCAGGCTTCCTGAAAGTCTTTCAAAGTTTTTCTTTGGGCATTGGCTGATTTTTCACTAATTTTCAGTACAGTCTTTCTGTCTGAGGGAAATGTCAGATGATTTTTTTGTTAAGTCCTTTATCACTGAGCTATTAATCACTCAATTTATTTATTTAACTCAAGGGATGAACCACTATTGTGTGTTGGCACATCTTTAGACTCTTTATTATTAGCAGCCTGTAGCAAAAACACACGATTTCCTTTCATTTCTTTATCTGAGTCTATGAAAAATGTCAAAGATAATATAGTTTGACAGAATAAAATATCTCTTTCGGGTGTGTAGTGCTTTCTGTAAAAAAAACTGAGGAAACTGGACAAGTGGTGGACAAACAAGTGACAGCTCTAAAATAGTATCTACACCAGCATCCGGAAATCATGCAAAGACCTGACACAGGAAAGATGCATCTAGATATTCAGCTGTTCCATCTACTGTACTGAAGCTTCATCAGAAATGGCCTCAGTGGAAGAGTGGCTGTAATGAAGCCACTCTTAAAGAAGCTTATGGAAGGGAAACAGGGAGAAAAGGCCAAATTACACAAAAATGGGAGCAACAGGTCTGATGGAGTGATGAATCCAAATGAGAAATTTCTGATTCTGATTTGATTTAAATTAAATACCATCTGCAAAGCATCTGATTGGCACGAGAATGATCCCAAACACACTGCCTGTGCTGCAAACACACACCTAAATAGAAAAACACACAGTGGAACACCATCAATCATGGATTGGCCTCACCAGAGCCCAGCCCTCAACATTATTGAAGCAGTGTGGGATCATCTTGACAGAGAACAGAAGAAAAGGCAGCCAACATCCAAGGAAGAGTTTTGAATGTCCTTCAAGAAGCCTGGAAAACTATTCCTGAAGAAATGACAGGAAAGCTTGTCTCAGAGAATTCAGGCTGTGTAGAAGTATAAAGGTGGTGATTTTCAAGCTCATTAGAACTGTAAAAACGTTATTTTTGCCTAATATACTATATTTCCATTTCGGTTTACACATGTTTCAAAAATGTCTTGGCAAGTTTCCCAGGAAATATGATGGGTGGCTCAAGACTTTTGCACAACACTGCATTTCGTGACTTCCAGATTTATAGACACTTACAGCTGTCTGAGCTTAATTATTAGGTAGATGCTACTTGCTTTTTGTGCACTGTAATATGTACATGCAGACGTTTGTATGTTTAGCTCAGCCCAGCGTGTCAGAAGGTCACAATGCACCTCACATGACCTTTGCACAAACAACTTGTACGCCAATAATTATACGGTTATTAACAGCAGTGGCAGACTATGAGTGTCTGTGTGTCTCTGTGTAATGGGGCGATTAGCAGAGCCTCACTTTGGAACCAGTTGTACGAGATGCTCTGCCGTCTGCTGTTGGTGTCTACAAAACCACATTCCTCTGTCAGTCAGCACCAAAACAACAGTTTGAAGCCGCACAGTGTCCTGACCCCTCAGCTGCATACTCAGTTACACCACGGTCAAAGCATTTAACCTGAGCTCCGCTGCTGCATGGACCTCATTAGACTGGCTGGCAAAGCATACCAGAGAAGCCCATCTCTAAAACCAGGTGTCAGAGAGTCATTACTCTCCTGTCTGACCCACGGAGCAGCTGGAAATATTCTGGAGATAGATACAGCGACGAGTGGAAACACTGAGAGCAGCCCTGCTTTATTTCAATGCCATCAGACCGTAAACACAATAGTTGCTAATCAGCATCAGGGACCTTCTGTACAGACAGAAAATTGTGCTCCTGTCTGGTCTCCAGTCTTATTAATCAAATGACTACAGAGGGAGTGTCTGCCCCTGCGTGTGTCTCATAGGTGCAGGCTTGTAGCAAACTGTCTGCTCGGTCATGTGTTTCTCACTTTGACTAGACATCAAAGTTTGGTGTGTTGCCCTCAAGAAACCTATTTTTAGCCTGTTTCCAGGTGTAAGTGCAGGGGTATTGGGGCTATTACAGTGCATACAGTAGATTTATGTCTCAGGTATGATGGGCAATGTGTCACCTTATTAGAACAATGAATGCTGTCTGGTAACAGCTGCAGTCTTTGTGTTGTTTTTAGTGCAGACTGACCATATTTCAGTGGGAGTAAGACTGAAAGCTGCCTTTTGTTCTCTTGGGCTGTCATCATTTTTTTTGTCACATTTGAGAAAAAGTTGTGCTGTGAAACCAGATTATAGCACATTTAGGAAGCCAGATAAACGCTTTTAAATGTTCCACTGAAGGATGAGCCGAGTTTTATTTATAGAGAACGCTTCAAAGCAGCAAAAAAGTGTTGCAGAAGTATGCCACCAAAACACAGGGAAAAAAGACAACTGGGCAATAGATAATCTAAAGAGTAATCGCTTTATTACATTGCCTACCCAATTACATACGGGTCTCAATTCTGTCAGACAGGTAGGTCTTAAGCGAGGATTTAGAGGGGAAAAATGTAGGACAGATCTGATATGAACGGGTAGTCTGTTCCGATGCTTAGAGGTGCCAGCTGAAAAAGTACAAAACCTCTTTGTTTGTAACTTGGACTTGAAACCACCTGGAGCATCTGGTCAGATGATCTAAGACAGGGATGGGCAACATGTCGTCTGAGACAAAGAGCCAGACTTTGAACAACAACATAATGCAGACTTATGCTTTGTGGATTGCGTAAGCATGGTATTCTTGTTTCAAAAATCAAGATATTTCTTTAGGACTTGTGACTGTTTTGTGTCAGTGGAGTGTACTGTAAAACAAAGTGCTCCATTTGAAGCCAGCTGTAGTCCTGGTACAGAGGCCAGGTAACAAGAGATAGCAGTTAGCTGAAATAACAATGCTTGTTTAAAACTAAAAACACACCAACAGAAATCCTGAAAGGCTCAGTGTGTTTGGGTACTGCACCCTGTGATACTTTGCTATACAGAATAACACATCCCAGCCACGTCACCTGAGGGGGAAAAAGTGCCTAAATTTTGTACCCCGAAGTTTAGCTGAAGTCTCAATTAGTAGAGGCTCTTGCTAATATTTTATATTATCTGTTATTTTAGTGTATTATTGTGTACTCCAGCCACTTGGTATTACTGGGTTGAACCTCTTTTGCCTAGAGAGCATCTATTTAACAAGGCACTGACATTTATTCATGATGCGAATCTCCTGTTCCACCACATCTCAAAGGGGCTCTACTGTATTGAGATGGATTTCAGGTTATGATTTTGGGGTCCTTTGAGTACAATAAACTCCTTTTCATGTTCATTAAACCAGTTTGAGATGATTTGATCTCTATGACGTGGCATATTATCCTGTTGGAAGCAGCCATCAGAAGATATGTACAGTGTGGTCATAAAGGGATTGTCAGGCCAGCAGCAATGTTTAGGATCGCTGTGGTGTTTAAATGATGCTCATTTGATGTTAAGGAGCCCAAAATGTACAAAGAAACTACCTAATACTACTTGACCATGTCTAATGTTCCTAAATGCATTTGAATTGTTGTCATGTGATTGGTTGATTAGATATTATTATTAGATTAGATATTTGCATGAACAAATTGCTGAACATTTGTACCTAATAAAGTGGCATGTGGTTATAGTGGTGATACATCGGAAAGTTGGAAAAAACTGTCCTTAACATGGTCTAAGATCAGACATAGAAATTTTGCAGCTAATATAAGGAGCGCTGCCGATGTTAAAGACGGCGTCTGAATGACCAAATAATAAAACCTTGGATTAAAAGTACAGAAAAATTCTCATCTGACATGATTATAATTAAGATCTCTCTGTCTCTCTCCTGTTGTTGTTGCGTTCTAATAGTTTCTCATTCTCTTTTATTTTTCAAGCTGAATTTAATCCTGTTATTCCCAAGCTGGAGAAGAGCGTCAGTGGAAGCAGCCCATCCAGGGATCGCCTTCTTCTCACCGTGACGATGCTCTTTTTGGCCGCTCTCTGCATCTCCTAGCAACGGCCATCCCATTAGCGTCACCATGCCAACTAGCCTTGGGAAGGTGTACAATATCGGAGGAGAGGATAGGAGAGGAGAGGCAAATAGAGCAGAAAGCAAGAGGAGCAAGACTTTGAAATTAGAGTTTGGAAGAATCACAATGTGTGTGTGTGGGGGGGGGGAGTGCGTGTGTCTTTGTGTGCGTGCGTGCATGTGTGTGTCTGTGTGTGTACAGCTGTGTGTTTGAGGGAGTGTGGTTTTGGCAGAGTACAGGCACCTTCAGACACTTGGTGACACAGACTGAACCATATCTGGCATTAAAGTCAGCCTGTGCCCACAGGTGCAGGTGGGGGTAGACTGTTTGTGAGTGTGTGTTTTTCTGTTTCTGTGTGCGTGTGTGTGAATGTGTGTGTGTGTGCATGAGCAGGCCAAATGTTGAGCTTGTTGAATCCTGCACACCACACAAAGCATTTATTCCACAGGTGAGGTGGAGCTCAAATCCTAATAAAAAGATGAAATCCAACCACCAAACTGAAACCTATTTGAAGACTTTCCCTTGGATCTGATTGGCTGTAAGAATCCTTAAGTCTAGTTGCCATAGTTTCTTGCAACAAATAGAACTGAAATGAACTGATTCATATAGATTTCAGCGGTACTGAACTGAAATTGCCTTTTTGTTGTTCTTGTTGTTGTTTATCTTGATACTGGGAGCTTTTCCCAGCACACAGAGGAAAAAAAAAAATGGAGCCAGCTGATGAACTATGTTGGCCCCATGTAGTCAAAGTAGCCGGTAGTTCATACACAGATAGACCCTGGGACTCCAGACCACCAGTGTTTCAGTTGCCATTTCCACTATGCTGTGTCATTCTGTGTTCACCATCAGCGCTCAGAAGGCAAAAGGACAGAAAGGGGTCATGGGAAAATACAAAGCATTTAAATGTCGACTCACCATTTTGAGGAAAAGATAGAAGAGGGGGAAAGGAACCTGAATATGTGGCATTGACAGACAGTGCAAGGGTTTGTGGACGTTAGAAGTTGCTGTGCTACTTTTCTGTCTTTTCCTTGAAGTACTCAGTTCGTCCTCTGCCAGCTCCGAGGTTAATGAAGCACACGATGGCCATCGAGCAGCCATGGATACACTCAGCAATACTACGCTCCTCACAAGCGACTGCAAGCTGTTCAGAGGAGAGGAAGGGGAACCCGGAGGAGGGGACGAGAGAGGAGGAGCAGTCACTCACACGAGCATCAATAAATAGGTCCTGTCCAAGCCATGTTGGTTTAGCGGCCTGCTCTACCAACCCTGTTCTCTGTATGCCCATATGTCAGTTGCCACATTTTTGCGTTTCTGTTTGAGTGTGTTTTATGCGTGCCCGAGTGGGGAAAAAACAAAACCATCTCGAGTGTGCTGTTTGTCTGTGTTTGAGAGTGAGAGAGAGACTATTTTAAAAGGTACTAGCAGCCTAAAAAAATACATACATCCACATACTGTACATCTTATAAGTATGAAAACGCAAAAAAGAAAAAAAAAATCAAAACACGACTAAAGCAGCAAGTTATACATACAAACCAAGTGCTTTGGTGGGGAGGTACAGCAGTCCAAAACTCAAACAAATGTACCAGTTGGTTGCTTCAGAATAGCGTTTCCATAGCAACTAGCACCTTATTCACCATGGTTACCCTACCCTGCCAACAGATGGACTCTACTAGGGCATGGCTTACCATAGTAGCTGATAACAATGATGAAGGTGATGTTGATTATAATGATAATAAAGAGGATGATGACGATGGACTGTGAGCTGGCCGTTAGTCGATAAGGACTGACGCCACGCGGCTCGCCCACCGGTACGTGAGGCGTTCAAGTACTCGTGTAAATGTCACAACAGAACAGAATGGAATTCTAATGTATTGAAATCTGACAAGGTGAAATGTGATGTAAGCATTTTTACAAACTTGAAGCTCAGTTTTCTTTGCGGTTGTTTTCCTTTCCTTTCTTTTTTTAATTTTCAGTTTTCTTGAGTTTGCTGTGGTACATAACTGCTTATGTTGAGATGGGAAGACGGGTTTTAAAAGTTTGAAAATTGGGTTGGGTTAAGCTTTATGTAAACCTGGGCTGCACTCTGTGATTCTCTTCAACTCGTTCAACTTTAAGGTAAAGTCATGCTGCATACTATGTTTTTAACAACAACACTGGCGCGTCGCTTTATTTCCTTTAAAAGACGCTCCGGTGACTATATACATGAGTTAGGAGATAATTAGGAGCATTAGTGAACTCGTGAGAACGTTTTTAAATGTAATCTCTGGCTCTGGGGTATAGACTGTAAATAAAAGATGGGCACAGCAACAGTGACATCACATATTGGTTTGTGAAGTCCAGTTTTGAAGCCATTATTTTAGCCTTTTGCCAACACTGCAAGCACAGGAAAGAGGTACAGTTCAGTGGCTTAACAGACAACTACTGGCTACAGCTTCCTGGCAGTCCACATGCCTAATTATGATAACTTTAACCTTTAGAAAAGTTAAACGGATAAGTAAACTAAGCTGAACTTTAGCCTTGAAATTTTAAATAGATGTCTTGTTTAATCAGTAAGGGCCATGACATTTGAAAAATATAGGCTTGTACAAGACATGACTTCTGAGAGGAGTTACAGAGTTGCATCATGGGAATTGTAAGATCAAGTATTTTTGAGTTGAGGATTTTATAGTGTGGACAGAAAGTTGGTATTTGTTATCTGTTTTAGCTGTTCTCGTTTTCATTTTGGCCATGTGCTTTTATCTTAAAGAAATCCCAGATTTATAAAAGGGAAGTACTAAAGTGATAACCTTTTAAAATAAACTATGTCTGTTTGCTATTAATTGTATATAGATAGCATATGTTTCACTGAGGCAGAGATATATTTTGAACCTTTTTAAAGGTGTAATTTTTACCTATTTTGGCCTTTTTGGAGACCTAAATGGGTTAAAATGATCAACATGTCTAGTAAGAAAAACTGAAAAGAATGCAAGTAAGTCTAATGAAATGTCACCCTGACAAGAGATTGTGCCTGTGGAAATAAACAAACAATTAAAAGACCATGTGTGATCCAGCCCCAGGTGTACATATAGCTCATGGTGGGAGGGTGAAGGAGGAAAGGTTTGGGTTCGGGTGTCCAATGGGAGAATTGAAGAGTTTGAAAGGTTAAATCACTCTTCAAGAAGTTGCACTTAAGAACTCAGACACGCGGGCAAGAAAACATGTATGTGTGTTCATGGGTGCGTTCGTGTGTGCAAATTATTGAGAGAGAGCGAGTGAGTGAGCGAGCGACAGACTCTTTGTTTCTGATCTTTCCATGTGTGCGTATGAATGAGAAAATGTGACTGATTGTTGTCTGGCAAAACAATAAAAGCATTTACTAGTGTTGGAAACAACAATTACAATCATGTTTACCTTCGACTGGAATGACTTTAAATGAACTTGAAAATAAACTGTAAACTGAACGAACCATAACAGAGGTTATAACAATGATCATGATAACAAAATAATAAGCTTACAAATGTTACTTTTAACAAGACGTGTGTTCGCCTCTTTATTTGCTTCCCCCTGTTAATCTCCCTCACCCTCCCTGCTCTCTAAGTCTTTGAGGATCTAAAAAAAACAAAATAAGCATGGAGCTAATCCAAGACAACAGATGGAGGGGTTGCAGAAAAAAGGTTTTACCTGGTATACTCAGTTCTCTGTAGATAATGTTGTTTGGGAGCTCACAGATGTGATTTTCCATATCAAAGTTGGTGTGGCAAGGCTCTCCCTCTGCAGTAATACCTTTACACACTCCGATTAGGAGAGATAAGCACTTCAATCACCAACCCAACATTTGAATGACAATGGGACAGGGCAGCAGTGTGTACCTGTACGTCTGGACCGGCTGATGGAGGGATAATGCTGCTCCTGATGTCAGAGTGCAGCCAAGCTTAAAGGCTGTGATGTTATGCAACAGGTTTCTGTCATATAGGTAGAGGTAACATATTCACCACTGAGTGACAGGACAGCACAAGGGTTGAGATAAACAGATAGAGTTGGGGTATAGAAGGAGATGGAGATGTGAAATGCAGAGTTAGACATTTAGAAAGATGAGATTATACAGAAAGTCAAAGTGTGGATATTTACAGTCATTTGAAAAGGACACTGCTCAAAGGACTATATGCAGTCCTAAAGCTAAGTATAATCAAATGCACTTAAGTGATGATTAGCAAGTTTTGGCAATTTGCAGGGCTGGAGCATTCAGGGGGTTCTTAACATAATGTCACAGATTAGTAGGCAGAGGACTCACTCGCAGGACTCTGAAGTTTAGAGAGAAGGTGAGGGTTTATTTGCAATGTGACACCAAGTGAGAATATATACATATATGGAACAGATAACACAGGGGCTCCAGGGGGTAGAGCGGGGTCCGAAGGGAAGGTCCAAGACGGGGGTACACACACGCTCTTCTTCCACTTGATCCGTAACTCAAAAATGTCCACAATAAGAAGCTAACGCTCACTCACACACATCCACAGAAATCCAGATGGCAGGGAAGACGGGCAGGGAGTCTAGAAGGCCTGTACACAGAGGAAAAAAAACAAAGTCAGGAGGAAACTCTAGGGGATCAAAGGAACACTTTCATAGGCTAGGCTACACTGACACTTGGTAGTGTGACGATCCAGCGAGGAAGCAGCCTCTCTTGCCATCTTAAGTAGTCTGCCAGGATCAGTGTGAATGAGCCACAGGTGTGTGTTCAGGGTGGGTTCAGAGGCGGGGAACAAAGGTCCAGTTCCGCCCTGGTGGGAGAGGTTAAGACAAAAAATACACACACCACGACCTCTCCAGATCTTGAGAACCATGACACATAATGCCACAATCTTCCCAACAGTGGATGTCCTCTCAAATTTACCACAAGATCAGACTGCAATGTTCAAGAGATGTTTTGTTTAAATTCAAGAGCTACATCTCAGACACAACAAGGCTCAGCCAGCATGTTACCTGATTAAGTTCATGACAGTACAGTTAGAAAAGAACTGAACAGGTGTGGCTTGTTTGGAAGTTTTGCTGTGAGAAAGCCTCTTCTTTCTAAAGAACATGTCAACACGGCTTTGGTTTTGAAAGCTGTATCTGAACAAACCACAGGACTTCTAAGATGTTTCGCCATAATGACTAGTTTAGAGAAATCCACACACATATCAGCACAAACACATCATACTAACTGTTAAGCATGGGATTGGTGGTGGAGGGCTTGTCGTGCAGGCACAGGACCTGGGCATCTTACAGTCATTAAGTCGACCATGAACCGTACTGTATGCCAAAGTATTCTAGAGTCAAATGTGAGGCCATCTGTCTAACAGCTAAAGCTTGGCTGAAATTGTGTCATGCATTAGGACAATGACCCCAAGCACAGCAGCAAATTCACAACAGAATGGCTGAAAAAGAAAAGAATCAAGATGGTGCAATGGCCTAGTCAAAGTCCAGACTTCAACCTGATTGAAATGCTGTGGCAGGACTCAAAGAGAGGTGTGCGTGCAAATTAACTGAAGCAACAATGTAAAGAAAAGACGGACAAAATTCCTACACCATGACGTGAGAAACCGATAAACTCATAGAGAAAACAAGTCCTTCAAGTCATTGCTGCTAAAGGTGGTTCTACAAGCTATTGAATCATAGGGTGTTCTTAGTTTTCCACAGGACTTCAGAGACCTGTGGAACTTTTCTAATGACTTTCACATGACTGTACACCAATCCGGTATGACATTATAACCACTGACAGGTAAAGTAAATAACACTGATTATCTTTTCATCATGGCACGTGTTGGTGGGTGGGATGCATCATGGAGCAAGTGAAGATTTTGTCCTTAAAGTTGATGTGTTAGAAGCAGGAAAAATTGGCAAGTGTAAGAATTTAAGTGAGTTTGACAAAATTTAATGGCGAGTCAGAGCATTTCCCAAACTGCAGCTCTTGTGGGCTGTCCCTCGCCTGCTATGGTCAGTATCTATCACAAGTGAACAATGGTGAAACAGCGTCATCGGCGTCCGACTCATTGATGCAAGGGGGTAAAGGCCGGCCTCTGAGGTCTTATCCAACAGGTGAGCTACTATAGTTAAAACTGCCAGAAACGTTCATGCTGGTTCTCATAGAAAGGTGTTACAATATACAGTGCATCACAGTGTGTTGCTTATGCAGAGCAGTGAGGGTAGCCATGCTAACCCCTGTGCACCACTGAAAGCGCCAACAATGGACATGTGAGCATCATGACTGGACCATGAGGCAATGGAAGAAGGTGGGCTGGTCTGATGAATCACATCTTTTACATGGGTGCGTGTGCATCGCTTACCTGGGGAACACCTGGCACCACAATGCAACATACAGGGAGTGCAGAATTATTAGGCAAGTTGTATTTTTGAGGAATAATTTTATTATTGAACAACAACCATGTTCTCAATGAACCCAAAAAACTCATTAATATCAAAGCTGAATGTTTTTGGAAGTAGTTTTTAGTTTTAGCTATTTTAGGGGGATATCTGTGTGTGCAGGTGACTATTACTGTGCATAATTATTAGGCAACTTAACAAAAAACAAATATATACCCATTTCAATTATTTATTTTTACCAGTGAAACCAATATAACATCTCCACATTCACAAATATACATTTCTGACATTCAAAAACAAAACAAAAACAAATCAGCGACCAATATAGCCACCTTTCTCTGCAAGGACACTCAAAAGCCTGCCATCCATGGATTCTGTCAGTGTTTTGATCTGTTCACCATCAACATTGCGTGCAGCAGCAACCACAGCCTCCCAGACACTGTTCAGAGAGGTGTACTGTTTTCCCTCCTTGTAAATCTCACATTTGATGATGGACCACAGGTTCTCAATGGGGTTCAGATCAGGTGAACAAGGTGGCCATGTCATTAGTTTTTCTTCTTTTATACCCTTTCTTGCCAGCCACGCTGTGGAGTACTTGGACGCGTGTGATGGAGCATTGTCCTGCATGAAAATCATGTTTTTCTTGAAGGATGCAGACTTCTTCCTGTACCACTGCTTGAAGAAGGTGTCTTCCAGAAACTGGCAGTAGGACTGGGAGTTGAGCTTGACTCCATCCTCAACCCGAAAAGGCCCCACAAGCTCATCTTTGATGATACCAGCCCAAACCAGTACTCCACCTCCACCTTGCTGGCGTCTGAGTCGGACTGGAGCTCTCTGCCCTTTACCAATCCAGCCACGGGCCCATCCATCTGGCCCATCAAGACTCACTCTCATTTCATCAGTCCATAAAACCTTAGAAAAACCAGTCTTGAGATATTTCTTGGCCCAGTCTTGACGTTTCAGCTTGTGTGTCTTGTTCAGTGGTGGTCGTCTTTCAGCCTTTCTTACCTTGGCCATGTCTCTGAGTATTGCACACCTTGTGCTTTTGGGCACTCCAGTGATGTTGCAGCTCTGAAATATGGCCAAACTGGTGGCAAGTGGCATCTTGGCAGCTGCACGCTTGACTTTTCTCAGTTCATGGGCAGTTATTTTGCACCTTGGTTTTTCCACATGCTTCTTGCGACCCTGTTGACTATTTTGAATGAAACGCTTCAGAAGCTTTGCAATTTTGAGACTGCTGCATCCCTCTGCAAGATATCTCACTATTTTTGACTTTTCTGAGCCTGTCAAGTCCTTCTTTTGACCCATTTTGCCAAAGGAAAGGACGTTGCCTAATAATTATGCACACGTGATATAGGGTGTTGATGTCATTAGACCACACCCCTTCTCATTACAGAGATGCACATCACCTAATATGCTTAATTGGTAGTAGGCTTTCGAGCCAATACAGCTTGGAGTAAGACAACATGCATGAAGAGGATGATGTGGACAAAATTCTCATTTGCCTAATAATTCTGCACTCCCTGTAGGAAAAAGGCAAGACAGGGGAGGCAGTGTGATGCCTTGGCTAGTGATCTAAGAAACCTTGGTTTCTGCCATCCCTGTGGATGTTACTTTGACACACATCATCTATTGTTGCAGACTACGTACACTCATTCATGGAAACGGTATTGCCTGATGCATGTGGCCTCTTTCAGCAGGATAATGTGCCCTGCCACAAAGCAAAAATAGTTCAGAAATGGTTTGAGGAGCACAACAACGAGTTTAAGGTGTTGACTTGGCCTCCAAATTCCCCATGGGGGTCCCACCTCACAACTTACAGGATTTAAAAGATCTGTTGTTAACATCTTGGTACCAGATACCTTTTAGCTTGGCTGCTATTGCTGGCCAAGATCCACTCTGCAACACAAAACAGAGAGTAGCAACTATGTCTACAAGAACAGGGTTTTATTTCAAATACTTCAGGTGCTGTGAAAACTACGGTTATATATAATCCAGTCTGCCTGCTTTCTCTCACATAATTCCAGTCAACAAAAAGCTAAAACAAAAAACCCAAAACAAACAAACAAACAAAAAAAATGAATCTTAAAAAGAAAAACAGGATAGTATGATGATGTAGAGTGTTGGATATTCCAGGCTACCACAGGCACTTTAGGCATTTAGGTAATATAGCTCACACACCACTCTAAGATTTCTGCACTTCCACTGCAAGGCCAGTAGGAGCTGCAGAAGGGCTCAACAATGTTTAGTATAAAAATAATTATCTGAAAGGAAATACAATCAGACACTCCTATGCTACCTGGGCAGATCTGTAACCAAGATAAGAAGAAGCGGTTTGATTGCTTTCTTTATTATCATTGAAATCACAAGAAAACGAGCAGCTGTCCATCCTCCTGATCTAATGTGCTCATCATTTCCATCTGGAAGCAGACACATCATCAGCCTTCTGGGAAAGGATGCAGTCAGTGATTCAGACTTCCAGTAGCATTTGAGAAGTAGGCTTGAGGGATGACTACTATGACTGACACCATTCAACAAATCATTTTCTGCCAGAATGAAGTCTGCTTTTTCAAGGAGCACACAGTTCAGAGTGTGTGATGGTCCTTTGACCCCAGTCTTTATTCACATCAGGCTCTTGTTCTTTGTCATGCTCACGGATGTCAAGTCTTTCTGTTCACATATCTTCATTTTAAAGATGACGCAGCCATATCTCAGTTTTGCACAAAAAAGCAAACGCTCCAAACTTCCAAGTATTAAAAACAGAAAAATATATTGAATTAAACAGCCACTCCTCATGCAAACACAACTGTGACTCTTCTCATACTTCATGCTTGTCATAACGAAGGGAGCGCTTACACATCCATGCTGCAGCACCGAGTTCTGACCACTTGATGATGCTGTTCAGTCGCAGCTTTGGCGAGCAGAGGCACTGCTCCCTAATGCCCCTGACTTGTAATCCTTTACCTCAATACATAAATCCATTACAACCACAATGGACATTGTGTAACTAGAGCTGCTGGATTAATCGCACAAATTTATGTCACTGTTATGATATAACCGTTTAATTTTGCACACGTCACAATAGGTGAGTTCATGGGGAAGGCTTTGCTGTGGCTTTGTAAAGGTTAAAATCAATATGACTGCGTCTTAGTACTCGTACTATAACATATTGAGCAGTGAAAAATTATTCAAGGACTGCTCATCCAAGGATTCAGCAAATGACTGTGTAAACTCAAGGTCTTCCAGCCAAAGACTTGAAAGCAGCTTTTCTTTCTGCATTCATTTATCACAATGAGTCAGGCTGAAGAGAGTGAGAGAAAATAACCCCGACTTTCTCTGATTGTGTTTGTTTTATAGAGAAACCAACGTTATGCATGGCCAAGCTTGTAAATATGAAGCTGTTTACGACAGGCTAGTTCTACCCATGTTTTTTGCTCTGCAATGAAAACCTCTGACACTACAATTAAGCTGAAAAGTCTGTGCTGCATGGCTAACCTCAGGTCTTGTCTTACACTAAAGCTGTTTTCAATTTTAATGCAAATACAAAACACCGGCTCCTGTTTTTAAAACTCTTATCCTTACCTTAGCTAATGTATTCTTAACAAGCACAACACCAAAAAGCTATGAGGGGGTAAAGCAACCACTACACACTCGCCTCATTAGGTAAACCTGTTCATCTGCTCATTAACACAAATATCTAATCAGCCAGTCTCGTGGCAGCAACTCGGTGCATTTAGGCATGTAGACAAGACCGAGAAGAGCTGCTGAAGTTCAGAATGAGAAAGAAAAGTGATTTAAGTGACTTTGAACGTGGTATGGTTGTTCGTGCCAGATGAGCTGGTCTGTGTTTCAGAAACTGCTGATCTACTGGGATTTTCCCACATAACCATATCACAACTATTTAGTTACTAAAATTAAAAAAAAATAAAGAGGAAATAATTAATTTTAGTATTTTTTAGTTTGCTAAAAATTTAGATGCTGCCATGACACTTTTAAAAAGCTCTGTGTTTTTATTTTAATGCTTTTTTAAATTATTGGATCCATCCTGCCCTATATCAACGGTTTGGGCAGATGCTGGTGGTCTAATGGTGTAATAGAGTGGGTGATACTGTTTAGCACCAACTGAGCATCATGTAAACACTGCAGCCTAACTGTGTATTGCTGCTGCTACTTAACATGCACATCCCTTTATGAAGAGAGTGTGTCCATCTTCTGAAGAATACTTCCAGAAGCATCTCAGACGTGTCTCTTGAACATAACAGTAAGCTCACTGAATTCAAATGATCTTCACAGTCACTAGAAGTCAGTCCCATAGAGCACCTTTAGATGCACTGGAACAACAAATTCATATCATGAATGTGCAGCTGACAAATCTGCAGCAACTGTGTCATGCTTTCATGTTAATATGGACCAAAATCTCAGAGCAATGTTTCCAGCACCTTGTTGAATCGGTGCCATTAAGACTTAAGAGAGTTCTGAAGGCAAGAATGGGTCCAACGTGGTACTAGCAAGGTGTACCTAATGAATTGACCAGGCAGTATTTCAAGCTAAAAATGGAAAAATGCCAATAGAGTATTAAAGCTACATAATTACACTGAGCAGTGCAGTGTTTGAACCAGTGTTGGAACAGGGCGCCGAGTAATCAATCAGAAAATGCAAGGTCCATTCATGTTTACTCACTCAGTTTATTCTTTGTGGCTTTCTGAGCTTAAAAATAACTTTAGTCATTACACTGTTATCAGAACTGTTGGCCATGGTGCTGGAATGTGCTTTTACTTTAAGACGTGGTTTTAGCCAGACCTTCCTTCAACCCACAGAAATGACTAGAGCATATATGAAACAGACGATCCCCCTGTTGAGACACACCAACTTTCCATGTCCCCTAAGGCACGTCTGTGTGCTGATGAGTCCTGTGACTGATGCAGCCACAAGGGAAGCCCTCCTACTCTGCCTTATGGTTCCTGTTCGAATAACCTGACCCTTGCCTTTCTGCCTGCATGTTAATTCAGTATTTAATGTGTTTCAGTCAGGGCTCTGACTGAACATAAGGGTGATTGCGTCAAGATGTACTGGATTACATGTTGTTTGGTGCTGATGCATATGATGTGTCTGTGTATGTGTGTCTATGTGTGTGTGTCTATGTGTGTGTGTGTGTGCTTAATGATGCAGCATCTTTCCAGAACCAGCCCAGAAGGTGAAAGCTAGCTGAGTCACTGAATGCGGTGGAACCTGCAGCCAAATTCACAAAGCCGTCTCACCCACCTTTTTAATCATAACGCCTACATGGTGTTTAAACCTGGGTGTGGGTGATCAAGCGATGCACCTCAGGTAAATTCTCCTACATATTAACAAAAATTCAAAAAGTTTTTTCTCGGTTTTCCGTTGTTGTTTGTTTTAAATTTCAGGATAATGACATGTATTTAAGGTCTCAAACCTTCTTACACAGTTTCCATTCTGAATTTTATAGTTTTGATTCTAATGCTAAGCAACTCTTTGACCCATTTGAGAGATGCAGTTTTATCCCTGATTACTGATGCTGATCATTTAACCTGTCTTATATGACTTGAATTAGTATGATTATTTATTCATTTATTTATTTATTGCAATTTCTGCTTTTCTCTCACACATTAAATCAGCACATTTGTTTGTGAAACACTGCATGTGATTTACATTTCATTTGACCTTTTAACATTGATGGCAGAGTCAGGCTGTCACAAAGCATGAGATCTGAACCCAAACGCAGATAAAAAAAAAAACAACTAAAGGAACAAAAGACGAGCCTTTATTTCAGATGATGAAAGGTCTAAGATATAAAGTCCACCGAAAGTATAAAAAAAAAAAATCAAAACTGAGTGAGACATGCAGAAGACATTAAAAGATGCTGAGACCAAGACTGAGACTGAGATAGCACCTTTTATACACATGAGGCCAGTTAGGAGAAGTGAACAGAGCAGGACACGCAAGTGACAATAATCACGGACAATGAGACAGGAGGGAGGAAGTAAAATTGGACACAAGGCACTAGAAACAAAACTATCAAAATAAAACAGGAAGTGAGAACCATGATTGAATGGGGAAACAGACGCATGAATGAACTTAACTGGGCAGCTGACACAAGAACTAAAGATTCCACTAAAGGCTTGTAAGACTGAAGATTTAAATATATCTATATACACAGACCAATAAATAAAACTATGAATCCCAAACAACCTAAGAAAAAAAAGAAGAAGCAGAAACCACAAACACACGTGGGAACATGACACTTGTTAACAGGTAGCCATGTGCTATTTACTTATTGGAGAAACAACAATGAATTCTTCTGAGTAAACAGAAGAAAACTCATATATTATAATGAGTGTAACCCCTGCTGTACAAACACTGGAAAGGACAGCTTGGAGCAGCTCATTAGCACCTCTGTAAACGGCTTATTTTTTGCCAACCTTATAGAAAAACTCTTTTCTTTTTTCTGTCTGTTGTGAAGATTTGGTGAACAGCATGTGTCTGTAAAAACTGTAAACCTTTTCATGTTAACTTTTGTGTCTCTTTGAATCTCTTGCGACAAAAGCTGCCCAATTCTCTGTTCTGCATTTAAAGCGCTAAGTTAATCATCTGATCTCACAAAGCATGATGCTAAAGGAATAACCAGAGGACATGATTTGTGGATTTTGCTTCTAAGTTCTGTTCTAAAATAGGGACATTTAGATGAATGCAACTTTAAGTTTTTCTTAGAAAACTCAGCAGCATACCCAGGATTTTAGCTCAGAGGTGAAAAGACAGCCTTACTTTGTTCATCACTGTGGACGTTTCCATGGATTTCTCATGAAGCAAAAATCTTTTTTTCTCTGAAATACCTAGCAGTTTTGATGTGAATCGTGGAGTAATCCAGTCTCTGGGGACAAACTCACACACTCACATACACACATTCACTAAAAGCAATTTTGCTTTCATGCTCAAAGAGATTTGCTTTTTCTTGCTTCAACTGCTTAATCACCCTGACTAGGGTATGGATATATGTGTCCAACCATACTTAATGACATAATGAGATAAGGAATTGTGCGAGTTCTCTTTATCATCCTGTCTTCCTTATCTGTACATTTTCCTTTCTCCCAGTTCCTCATCTCTCGTGTGGGCGCAACATGCGCGGCCCTCCCGTCACATCACACACATGCTCTGCTGTCTCTCTATTTAATCATCCTCCCTCTGAGCGGCTGCTCTGATGCTGTCAGTCTCCCCCTGATTTATGCCTTTGGCATTAGTCACCGCCTAACTTGCCCCTTGTCCCCTCCTCACAAGTCCCCCTCTTCTCCAAGTTTAGCACTAATCTTCTGCTTCTAAGACAGCACCTGCACAGCCCCAACAGATGGGATGGTTATATTTACTCTGTCTCTCTGTCTGGCACACACATCAGTACACATGTACTTTAACACTGTGCAAACATTTAAATGCACACTTGAGATGAAAGACTCACCGAGACCGGAGAGTGAAAACATCCTGCTATGATTTGTCAGATCAAGATACTAGAAAAGCATATTGCATATATAAAGTATTTGAAATGTTTCCAAGGTCAGTGCACCATTATGAGAGATGGCAACGTTGCGACGTAGTGTTTGTACTTCTTAGAACAGATTTTACTGTGAGACCATGTCTCAGATAGACTTAATGGAGTTAGGTCTAATTGATTAATCAGAGAAATGGAGTTGTGCGATTTAATCGCCAAGTCCTCTTTTCTTATCCTGTAAGCACCAGATTATCTGAGCCAGGATTTCCGGAGTGATAGTCTTTAGTCTTTATTTTGGAGTGTGTGAAATGCTAATGACGACAACCAATTGTTCTACCTGTTTATATGACGTGTGCAGGCAGGAAGTCACATAATAGTGGCTTACTGTAAATGTGCTACCAGTGTTGGTCAAGTTACTTGAAAAAAGTAATCAGTAACTAATTATTGATTACTTCCCCAAAAAAGTACTTTACTGATTACTTATTTTCAAAAGTAATTAATTACTTAGTTACTTAGTTACTTTTTAAAAACACAATTTACAACCTGAAGAGGTGATAAAGCGATAGATCTTTCAGCCCAATTCTACTTTTTCTACATAATCCATCATACAAAATGTAATCAAATGGAAAAATCTCTTTTTTTTAACTTGTTTTATCAGTTTTAATCTTTTAACTTTATGCATCAAGCAAAAATTATATATGCAACATTCTCTGAGTTGAATAAATTAGTTTAACATTTAAACCTATTTTCTGCACATTCCAGCACATAAAATAAAATATTTTTTGTGTTTACACTCACTCTTTCAAATAGATGCAAGTAAAACACAGCAGAAAATAAATAAAGTCAAAGACTCAGCGGTCCTGTTGCTCTATTTTCACCTATTAAGCAGCACTGCGGTAGGCGGAGGTTTACCCTGGTGCAGGTGTGCCGCGGTCAGTTGAAGAATCCGCGACTTTCTCTGTGAATTTCCCATTACGTCGTTGCGCACTCGGTGCTTGCTTGGAAGTTTAGGGGTTTTTTTTCGCTGTAAAAAGAAGTTTTCTCCCACAATCGATATGTGATCCATTGTTGATCTGCACACAGCTGTTGTCACTAACGGCGCACTCGCTTACGTCACTGTCGTGAGACATTCTCGCAAAAAAATCACGGTTTTAGTAACGCAGTAACGCAGTGTTCCTACGGGAAAGTAACGGTAATCTAATTACCGTTTTTGCAATAGTAATCCCTTACTTTACTCGTTACTCGAAAAAGTAATCAGATTACAGTAACTCGTTACTCTGCGTGATACCTATGCGTTGTTTTTTTTTCAGTTTTTTAAAATTTTATTTTATTATTTTGAAGCCAGTGATCCAATGCAAGTACTGTAACTCCTTCACCAAATTTGTTTATACTCTAAGGACTTACCCTGGTAGATATACAGCATATATACAGCAACGTTTTTGATGAGAGAAAAAGGCACCAACTAAAAGGCCACACCAATAACAGTAACTGAGGTAGTAGAAGGTGAGTTATTTGACTCTTGGCTCCTTCAGTCCACGCGTCAAAGCATTCCTGGGCAAGATACCGAATCCCAAATTACTCCAGATACATTCATTGTCATGTGAGTGGGTGTGTGCTAATTAGAAAGCGCTTGTCCTCTACCAGAGGCCTTGGAGTTTGAGGGTCCTGCGAAGTATCTTCCTAGGACTGCGCTCTTCTCTGATGTCGTTCCTGGGAACTGCCCGATGCTGGATCCACTCGCCCAGTTTGGAGGTCGCTGTCCTATTTGCTCCATTTTATCACAGGAACCGCTGCTGCCTTTACCCTCCACATCTTCTATTTCCTCGTCAGTGTAGATACTGCGTGTTGAATATTCCATAGGTCCCACATCCTCTTCATGTATCTCCTTCCGCTGGGACTGCTTGTGTAGTAGTAACAGTTACCTTTTAACAGAAACACGGTACTATGGTTTCAAAAAGCATGTCACTCATGAACACACACCTCAAGCTTTTCAAAACAGAAGAAACACTACACAGAGTTCAACTATGAGACACTAACGATAATTTTTAACCTTACAACTGTTTACAACTTGCATAGTTCCCATTTCTGTATAGCTGTATATCTCAGATTTCTGTAAAGTTATTTATTTCATATTCTGTATAGTTTTTCATATTTATATCCTGTCCATATCCTGTACATAGCTTGTACTCACTACAGTCTGTACATACTTATAGTTATAGAATATTCACAACATACTTCATACCGTGTACATTATAACATACCATAATAGACCCATTTCTGTAATATACTCACATATCTATATTATTGCTAATATATATTGTAATATATCTATATCACTAAAGCACTTCTGGATGGATGCAAACTGCATTTCGTTGCCCTGTACCTGTGCATGTGCAATGACAATAAAGTTGAATTCTATTCTATTCTATTCTATTCTATTCTATTCTATTCTAACAATTAGAGATGGCACGATACCACTTTTTTATGTCCGATACCGATATCATAAATTTGGATATCTGCCGATACCGATATGAATCCGATATAGTGTTTTTTAATCAACAAAACTGTTTTTTAAAATATCTTGCTGCATTTTGCAAGTCTGCAAGTTCATACTCAAGATTAAAACAACAACTACACTAAAGCTATTCTGTTATACCTGTATACAAAAAAAATATTTCATAGTTCAGCAATACTGATCAATCTAAAAAACTTAGACCTACACCATCCTCCCTATTCTGGTATTTTAAAGAGTACTTAGCGTAAATATTAAGCAACCTAACTAATAGGGTTCCAACTCCCAGCAACAACAAAAATAAATAAATAAAAAATAGGGAACCACCCCTCACGCGCCACCTCATGATGCTTAATCAACGTAATCAACCTTAATTTGATGCAGTGTGAAAAAAAATGCACAGAAATCAATTATTTTTCAAGAAATATTAAATAGATTCAACATCTTTCTTCAACAAAATTGCAGACTGCACAGATGGTACCTTCCCAAAGGAAAAAGTACTATAGCTTACTAGGGTATATATATTAGACTTAATAGTCACTATATACAGTAATTGACTTCTATTCATTTTACATCAAATTAAAACTTTGTGTGTCAGATAATTATTTATTAAAAGCTAGACATTTTAAATGAGAATAAGAAAGAAAAGTATGTCTTTGTGCCCCCTTTTCCCAGTTAATGCCCTATCGGCCCCCCTGGTTAAACTTTGCTAGATCCGCCCCTGCACAGTTACCAGCGTCAGCTACGTAGAAAAAGATCCTGGAGTAGAAAGTAATATTAAATACATTCTAACAACAGCTTATCAAGCTTAAACGTGCTGCTGTTGTTCAGCCGCTGGTTTCCTCTTTCTGGTGCAAAGTGGGCCAAAAACAAAGACGGGCTCGCGACAGAAAAGCCGATCAGCTGATCATTTAAGCAGTTTCACGATTGAAGTAGCAGCCGGAGAGCGAGAGGCAGTCGCTCGTTAAGCTTAACGCAGGAATGCTTTACAAACATTCAGAGATGGACTTACACACTTGCTTTACTTCTCTCGGGGATAACTTTGTCGGAGATGAAATGCCAGGTTGCTAGCGAAGCTCCAAATGCTATCCAGACCACCGACAGGTCCCGCATGCCACAGCCGCTCTATCACGTGATGCATACTGCTCTGACATGCTAACGTTCTGAGGTGAGTTACGGCGTGTTGCAAGTTTTGTGAGGTGCTTTCGTGATATTTAATGGATCGGATTACATTTTTTATTTTTCTCCGATATCCGATCCAGTCATTTAGGTCAGTATCGGACCGATACCGATACGTAATATCGGATCGGTCCATCTCTACTAACAATACACATGTATAACAAAGAACACGTGACATAGAGAAGTGTGGTCTGTGACATATGTGGCAAGCCTGGGCGAATCATTGTCATTGTCTGATTCATGTCGAAATGTCACACATGAGTGAACATGAACAAACTGTTGTACCTGTGGTCAATATCTCTGAAATGATACATATCTTGTCTCTTTTCTGCCAGTTGATTGATTTTTAGCCAAAGTCTAGAGAGCATATGATGTACGGAGCACACTTTAACCTAATTCTGTACAACAACAACACAACACATAAACACAAACCTAAGGCTGCCATCACGGTGGACATATTGTGTTGTTTGTCATGTGAGGTCTTCAGACCAAAAGGATTTATCACACACGGTGACACACGTGCCATCACACCACCTGCAGAAGAGGGTACGGTTGCCGTTCCATTATTCATCCATTTATCCATGTCACATGAAAAGAGAAATATGTTTACTTCACAGCCCAAATGTCAGGTCGGGATCGTGAAAATGATTCTCTGATGCTCATCAGAATAGGAGTATAACAAACACGAAGCTGTTTGCTTAAATGTGGCAATTTCCATCTAGATTTTTCTTAAATTGCATTAAATTAAAAATATTTCTCAATTATACTTTCTCATCTCATGCAGTGTCACAGATTAAACGTGGCCATAAACCTTAAATGCACTTTTTAAATGCCACACCCTCTACTTCTGTAGACTCACAGATGCATAGAAATGTGTTTTTTAAAAGGTTTTAATTTCCCCATTGGAAAAGAACGCCTGTGGTCAGCTTGGGGTCATTCGGGTTTAATGGAATACATTTAAGAGGATTCATATCTATTGTTTAGGTTCTGCATGTTCAGACTTTCTTAACTTATTCAGCCAGAAATGTAAAGCCACAAAATTATATGTAATCCAACATAAAGGCTCCATGTGTCTGTGACGCAGATAATTGTGGAGTTGATTGAATGTTATATGTAGTCTGATGGTTTAGTTTAAAAACCGACACTGTTGAACAAGAATAGTTCACAATTTAAAAATCAACCTAAACATACAAAATAAATTGAAACTTCACAAACAGAACCACCTTTAGCAGCAAGAACTTGAAGTAATGAGTTTCTGCGTAACTTTATCAGCCACACATTGTTGTGGAGGAATTTTGGACCGCTCTTCTTTACACCTTTGCTTCAGTTTGTTGCATTCATTCATGAAAAGCTCAAACAAGCACAAATCATCACACCTGCACCACCGTGCTCGGCACTGCTGTGAGGTGTTTGTGTTAATGGTTGTATAGGAGTTGTATTTGGTTTTGGACAGATAGGGTCTTGTGCATTATGGCCAGAAAGCTCCACTTTGGTCTCTACTGTTTGAAGGACCTTGTTTCAAAAGTCTGTTCAGATGCAACCTTGGAAACCGAAGTCGTTATTTTTAGAGAGGAGCGGCTTTCTCCCAACAACCCTTTCCAATAAACATACGTCAGTCTTTTAGTTCAGTCCTTTTCCTAATTGTACTGTTATGAATTTTAAATGTAAACACACATGAAATTTCTGATGATCAATTAACCAAGTATAATATAACGGCTCATTCTTACCCTCTTAAATTCCTTCGGAAGCAGTAAGGATTAAGTTGTTTTTTTTCACGTGACTGTAGTTATTTACTGTCAGTCTTCGTGCTAAGTTAAGCTAAGACCCACCTCTAGTGCATTTTCCACTATGTCTTTTTGACTGTGTGGGTTACTGTTTAATACTCAAACACTCAATTGGGAGTTAAATTATCTCTTTAATTTATGAATGAACAGAAAAAACGATTCTCTTGTGTGTAAGTAATTTATGTGGAAATGAGGAATAAAATGGAAAGCTCTGCTATTATTTGTTGGTTGACTAAGTTGGTCTTTGAAAATCCGTGGCATTCAGCTAGACTGAAGTGCTGCTTAATGGACCATGAGGCATATGGTGTGTCGTCTAGCTGCTGTTTTGTCCCTAGATTTCCACTTAATCTCTTGCCTCATTTTGACTCTAGCTGCTTTTTTTTGTTGTCCCGCATAAAAAGCAGACATCATTTTTTTCTTTACTCTAAGACTACCATCGCCACTGTTATCCACAAGTCCCTCAAATGCCCAACAACTTTGAAGCAAACAGCTGAGCCGTCATGGCACACACACACACACACACACACAAGCTGATGAGCACGGCTGAAGCTGTGAGCATGCTGCAACTTGCAAAGTAATGCTTGGCCCAAATAGAGGAATTAATGGGGGAAAAAATAACAACTAGTGGGACACTGACAGTGTGCACATGCGTGTGCATGTGTGTATAGAACAATCAGATCTCAATGGTTGTGTAGCCTCGCTACATGCAGTGTATAAGAACTTTTTTGGTTTGTTTTTACTGCATTCAGCTTTCGATGTGAATTTTGGCTCTGATTTGCAGTGGCTGTAGCTCAGGTGGCAGAGCAGGTCAGCCACTAATCAGAAGGTCGGTGGTTCGATCCCAGGCTGCCTCCTGGCTGGATGCCAAATATCCTTGGGCAAGATACTAACCCCATGTTTGCCTACTGGTGGTGGCCAGAGGGCCCGGTGGCGCCAGTGTCCGGCAGCCTCGCCTCTGTCAGTGCGCCCCAGGGCAGCTGTGGCTACAATGTAGCTTGCCATCGCCTGTGTGTGAATGGGTGAATGACTGAATGTAGTGTGAAGCGCTTTGGGGTCCTTAGGGACTAGAAAAGCGCTATACAAATGCAGGCCATTTACCATTTTGCTGGAACAAAGTGACATGGCAGAATACAAACCCAAGGCCAACAGTAGGTGTTGATTAAAAAGCCAGTGCAGAAGCTGTGCTCTGTTTTTACCTGCACACTGACGACACCATCACCACTTTCCACTCATTCTAATTCCAAACAGAGAGCACAATGGAGACGCTTACGTTTCATTTTTTCTTGAGGGAGACATCCTTGATATCAGCAAATATCCTAGCTGCATTAATACTCATAATAAAATAAATTCTAAACTGACTCTTCTAGCTGATGGCGAAAAAACAAACACACACTCACAGATGCTGATTAGTAAACATCTCCGAGGCTGTAACCTGCATCCTGGCAATGTAGGTTATGTTCATTTAGTTCCAAGCAGGAAATAAAGAGCGGGAATAAGGATCTTCCAGACTGTCATTACACATGAACACGTGCTCTTCTGCATCGGCGTTTAATTACACGTGCTTTGTTAGCACATGGAAGCACAAAAGAGAACGAGGCAAAGATCCTCTCGTGGCCTTGATGCTCTGAGCAGGCAGTGCAGTGGCCTAAGCTTGTAAAATGAGTGTATCATCCCGTGGCCCCCTGGAACACAAATAACCTCTCTCGTTTAGTCAAGACATGCACTAAACCTCCACTCATCTTCTTATCTCATGTAATTACAAATCAACATTGGCTTAATGTTGCAGGAGCTTCATGTCGAGTTTCTGAAAGCTGTTCTTCTTGTGTCCCAGAATGCCCTTTCATTATATGGGGGTATGTTAGAGGCAGATGAACCCCTCTGATTCTAATTATAGAACATCCTTTTGATTGGGATTCATCTTGAACTGCATCACTCACACTCTGTGCCCTTTGTGCGATCGGGGTCGAGATTTTTGAGGATAAATGCCAGATGAAAAAGCAAGAATTTACAAAATGACGGTTTAATCTTTTTGATTGTTTTTAAAAGATTCACAGACATTGAAATACACTTTCCTTAATGATAAATTCTGACGATGTTTGTATGAGTAGTTTTTCGTGATGGGATTTCACCAAAGCCTATGGCTCGTAATTTGCAGCGATTTCATAACTGTTGGCTTTTTTGCTGCGCTGTCCTGATCCCCTCTGACCTCTGACCTTTGCATAAATCAGATGCCAGAAATACACCAACTGTTTTGATAATGACTATGAGAATCGGGATATTATAATGACAATTGTATAACGCAGTTATTGTTATTACTGTGATAAATCTTATATGCAACTGACATAACGGGTGTGTTCAGGTCACTGCATTTCATAATATAGACTGAGCCACGTCCTATATTGTCAGCCTTATTTCAAATGTGTGCTCCTGCGGTGAAACGCATTAGAGACATTGTTTTGTACAAACATTTATTATTAATAAACTTCATATGACATTCATGCATTAGCTAACGCATGGCTGTTATCTAATGTACTTCGCCTTTGCAGTCTTCTAACCTTAACCCCTATTTTGTTTTTTTGAATCTGAAAAAGGTCATCCCTTGATGCACAGCCATTTGTGTCTATTTCATTTCACCACAATGGTTTCCCATTAAATCCAACTACTCAGCCTCACTGTAATACTGTTTGCTTTCGCCAGTATTAAACACATACATTCAGCTTTCCATCTGTAACTGCAATTGTCATTTTTCCTGCTAGGATTAGAAAAAAAAGAGCGCAGTCCTGCTGTGATGGGTGCTGCAGATCAAACGATGCATTTCTGCTGATGCTATCTTTCTGTTGTAGGCTTCAGGGGTCTGTTTTCACATTGGCCACAAATTAAATGCTATTGGGGGTTTTGTTTGTTTCTTTTACAGCATCCAAGTGGGGAAATCTGTGAGGCAAAAGCCAATATTCTTCCTGCTTGCGCACACACCATAGAATCAGTGCTCACTGACTGCACTTTCACCATGACAAATCCTAAATAATGCCTATTCCTCTTCCTCAGGTTTGGTCCAGATACGCCACAGGGAAGGATGGCCGCTTAAAGTCTTTAACGCCTATGTCGAAGTCAAAGTGAACTTTATTGTCATCTCTGTATTAGTATAGAGAGGGATGAAACTGCGAAGCTCAGGGTCCACAGTGTACACAGCCTACAAATAAAAACAAGACGCCGTGCTTTAACATAGAGAACACTATGCATATAAAATACAATGTACATATATTATTCATCCATTTGAAGAGAGAACTTAGAATGATGGTTAAATGAACAACATGTCCTGAATGTATGGACGGCACAGTTGAGTTGAAAAAGAAAGTCCAATGCATCTTAACCTCTGCTCCCATAGAAATTCTTTCACCATCTGATGATGTGGACTGTACTAAGGCATGAGGTAATTCTTATCAATATTTACAACTGAGGACAAGATATCTGAGGAAAATCGCTTCCATATCTTTCCAGAAGGTAACAGCTGGAAGGCAGGTATTCACTTTTTATGTTACTTCTGATTTGTAATGTAGTTATACTTGCCTCATACAGTGCAGCCTTGTAAACTGTACAAAATACACAAAAAGTTCCTGTTTTTATTCATCCCAGCCTTCTCTGGTTGCGCAAAGTTTTTATTTCACGTTCAGAAAGTACAAGCTTTTGGATGGTAAGATCTTTGGTTGTCTAGAAGAAAAGTCCAGAAATGAGAAATCATTTAAATCTTAAACACTGTCGAGACCAAATTTAATAACAACAAAAGACCCAAACATAATTAATGTGATTGAGCCTCTGCAGATAGTGAATGTATACACAGAAAATTCACTGAAAGAAAGTTACTCTGCAGCATTGCTAATTTTGCTAATTTACCTGTTTTTGACCTTACCTTTAATTAGCAGTGATTACTCCGCACATTCATGTAAACACAAATGCATTAACTGAATGTATCAGGCTGAAACTAAAAGCCTGATTATTTTTGACATTACGCACCCAAAAATCTGGTAATATATGTTTCCGGCCCCCCTGGGATAGGATCTGAGTGAGGGTGTATATTTATTTATTTTGTTCTGTATCTACTGTTGTTCGTTTAGCCATTGCAGGACTACTTTATACA
Organism: Aulonocara sp. 'chitande type north' Nkhata Bay; assembly: GCF_057382095.1. NCBI lineage: Eukaryota > Metazoa > Chordata > Actinopteri > Cichliformes > Cichlidae > Aulonocara > Aulonocara sp. 'chitande type north' Nkhata Bay. Next base: position 27,968,661 of record NC_141354.1, on the reverse strand, counting down.
ATCGAATGTAGCAGATCACGTGTTAATGAAGCATCTTTTGTTGATGTGGTGTCAGAGTGGTGTTGATTCAGCTCTATTGTTATTTTTAGCCATTCAAGCTGTGCAACTCCAGCAGGAGAAATGTTTCTCTGTTAATGTATACACCACTTTAGTCTGGAGTGTAATATTTCCCCTCCAATAGGATGGACTGTCTCACTTTTTTTTAATACAGTTGTACAGATTTTCATGCTCTCTTGACTTGCTCTAAAGCACTGCACTGAGACTGGTATTGTTTTTATAAGCTACAGTGGCGTGTAAAAGTCTTGAGGCACAATTTCTTTGATCTTTTATTGCTTTTTCACTCATTTTCAATCCGTCCACTGACCTATGAATCATTAAAGCATAAAAAGACACTTAACTCACAAGGTGAGTCAATGTCGTTTCTGCACCTCAGATTTACAGTCAATATCTTTTGGACAGTACTTTAGATTGATATGAGATATGAAAATAGTAACCAAAAACGTCTTTACTATATACTATGTATACTTTATACTGTAAAGGATCCTGGAACATTACCGAGGTTTTACAAACATGTGACTTCTAACCATGGTATGTTAATTTTTCTGCCGTTTTGGGGGATGACAATGACATAAGGAGAGAGAAATGGTCTGTTTGACATGACGACCATCTGCAACCATCTAGCAAACACTGGTCTTGATGGAAAAATACACATTCCCCAAAATGTTGTAAGTGGTTGCTGGAAGCTGATGACAGTCGCCAGGAAAATCTCTGCTAAAGCTCCATTCACACTAGCCCACAGGCCGGTCAGTGACCCCCCCTGGCAAAAACCTGTCACTAGGTAAAAAATGTGTATTGTCCAACCAGTTGTGAATGATCTGGTTACTAGTACATTGCTGCAATTGTAGTTTTAATGGAAGTGACAGATTTCTCTTCAAATACTCGCCTTCTGCTCTCTGAGCTGTAGCAACATGGTGAAAAGTGTGAGGCAAACAAGCAATTTAGTGAACAAGTAATTCAATTAGGAGAGATCACTGGAAGAAAATGAATAGGATTTAATGATGTACAAAATCAGCCATGCTATTTGACAATTTGAATGAAATTAACACAGAGATGGGAAATAGGACAGGACCTCTCAGAGTATAAATGTTGGTGATGACAAAGATGAGATTGAGGCTTGTATGGAGGGACTTGTGTGAGGTGGAGATGTGGAGGAGGTGGGTTGCATTAAGGAGTCTGGAAGGGAGGACGAAAGATGAGCAGTGCAATTTAAAGTGCAAGCATGTAGGCTGATTGACCTAAACAAGGTGGGCAGAAATATGTCTGGACTACAGCAATGATGTATTGAGTTTTAGAGCGTGGGAAAGTGGAAGTGATGCAAAAGAACAGACTGGCAGCCAAACATGAACCTTTTTATTGAACTTGCGAACTAAGCAATGTGCTAGCAACCACTAGTAATCACTAGAAGGTTTTTGGTGGAGCTACTGCCAGAAACTACCAGGAACCAGTGCTAACTGGAGAAATACTCCAGCATCCAGCGGTTGTATCATAATACTATAGTATATATCATAATACCTTTGCCCTTGTGTGTATCGATGTTGTGGACAAAAAAATTAAAAGTTGATTTGACACCTCTTAGGCAGTGTAAGTTCTCGGGTTTCTCTGGTATTTGCATTGGTCTCTACCTAATTTAACATGGATTATACATTGCTACTTGAGAAAGACTGCATTGCCTTTGAAGAGATACTAGTTTACATAAACTCAGAGGCATCAATTTCCTCTCTGGTCTGATTAAAAGTAGCATCACAAACTTTAGTCATTTATTTCAGCAAATGTAAAAAGTAAACTAACACAAGAAGAAGGGGCATTACGTTATCTCCTCATCCATTGGTTAATGAAAAATAGCAACTAAACTTTCATTTATATTACGTTTATTGTATTAAATAATTTCAGGCACAGTTAATCTATCAGTGCATATCCATGGCTCAAAATCGTCTGTATTTTACTGTATAAAATGTTTTTTGCTACAACCATTTAATTAATTTTTAAGGTGAGATATTTATGAATTGATGAAAAAAAAAATCTCCCTGTTTTGTTGTACATCAGGAAGGGTTATCTGGTATCTTCAAAAATAAAGATTTTAAAAACAGGGTCTAACCCTTCTCCTCACTTCAGCTTATTTTTTTGCGATCAAAATGTCATCCTACATGACGGTTTGATAACATCTATTTTGGACTATTACATAAAAAAAACAAGTTATTAATATAGAAAATCTTGCTCTGGTTTTACAAGTGGGGATTTGAGCCTGCGCGCTTCCTGTTTTCGCCAAGGCTGAGCATGTTTGTGCAACTCCCATGAAGCTGGTAGATAGAAAAAAAAAAAGAAAAAGAAAAAGAAAAACACGCACACATATAGTATGCTACATTACAATCAATCCAAACACCTCATTAACACCAATTCTGCGGGCTGTCCTTGCTTCTTTCGGCATCATCAGCATATTAACACGTGTCTACTGAAGGGTCGTACCAGAGTTTGTGAGCTATAAATACACCCACGCCCTCTAAAGACGTGTTATACAAAACAAGTCCAAAAATACCTCCTGTAGCGGAGAAGAGATTAAATGGGGAAGAGTGATGGACAGAAAAATACATAATGAAGACACGGCCGTGGGAGGGGGGGGGAGAGATAAATGGTAAATGGCCTGTATTTATATAGCGCTTTTACTAGTCCCTAAGGACCCCAAAGCGCTTTACATATCCAGTCATCCACCCATTCACACACACATTCACACACTGGTGATGGCAAGCTACATTGTAGCCACAGCCACCCTGGGGCGCACTGACAGAGGCGAGGCTGCCGGACACTGGCGCCACCGGGCCCTCTGACCACCACCAGTAGGCAACGGGTGAAGTGTCTTGCCCAAGGACACAACGACCATAGAGGTGGGATTACACGTATCAACAGCAGTAAGTCAGTGGGGCAGGACAGAAGGGGAAGGATGATAGATGATGATGAAAAATAATCTGGGAACATCTGGACATGCTGTCTCGGGGGTGGTTTCTTATACTGACAAATGCTCGCTCATATGCACAACATAGAGATAATAAATAATTTCTACTACATGACCCAAAGAACAGATCTGCTTTTGGTTGGCCTCCCTTCTCCGTCCATGACGACCGTCTCTTTGCCTGCTGCTTTATGTAGAATGTTTTTCCTTCTGTTGCCTCACAACCTGCCTCACTATTTAAGTGTTTTACTACATTTCCCAGAACCACTTTCACCAAACATGCCTGGACATATCCTGCCATTGTTTATATCCTGGAGCAGACCTCAGCAGTGATAGTTAAGGTGTTAGTGGTAGTCGCAGCAGGAGGTCCCCGGTGGGTGAAAGCCAGAGTTTTTGTGTCCATTACTCAAAACACGACATGCCTTTTGGCTGTGTTGCATCACGCTCTACTGAGGCCACTGTCAGTGAAGAATTTGATATTTTGCCTTTCCAGCTCTATAGAGGATTTCTCCCTTTTGGCAGTGTTGAAAGTGCAAGATGGTGAGTGGCCTTGATCTTCAGATCTGACATAAATGAGTAATAAAGCTGCCTTATGTTACTGTGTCTTGTTTTTTTCTATGCAAATCTGCATTGCAGCTTACGTATTATTATTAATATACTTGTAATTTTCCTCTCTCATTTTGGTGTTTTTGTTGGAATAACAAAGGTACTGACCTACGGATGCAGCTGTTAACTGTGGGATCTGTTTTGTTTCTCTTTTATCCTTTTTGCAGCTTTGTAAGAGAAGCACAGCTGTTAATGCAAAAACGATCAAATACAAAAACAACTTCTATTCAGTCTGTTCAGTGAGCCAGCATGCACAAATAGGAGCACCCTGAAAAGGACTCAATGAAACTGAGCCATCATTAATTTTATTTTCCTTTTTCTCTTGAAATAGATATAATGTGAAAAATCTCCTATTGAAATTGTTATTAGCAGTTGTGCTTTTAAACTCAAAGTATAACAAATGTCTAAACATGAAAAGGAATTTTGAACAACAAACATATCAAGTGGTCATCTTAAATAACTACACAGCACAAAGTCCGTAAAACTTCAGGGACATCAATCTGTCCACTTTGCAAGTATAAACAAATGTGAATCAGTTTCATCCACTTTGGTCCAAATGAAAGTGACACCAGGTGCAGCGGAGAGGCAGCTACAAGACAACCTCCCAGAAAGCAATGGTTTGCAGGTGGTTGCCACAGATCATTGCCCTCTCCTTATCCCGCCTGGCTGATTTTTCTCCAGTTTTGCTTTTCTGAGGAAACTACAGCAAAACCAAACAGAGACTCAGCGATTGTTGGGAGCATACAATTACTGGAATAAAGGGAAGAGTATAGCCTCTGATCTCCCTTGGCCTAGAATACAAAGGTTCCTCATCAGTGCTGGTAGTATGAGATGGTACCTGCAGCTCATTCAGGTTGCACAGGGTATCCAGCTCCTGCAGAATATTAAATCCATAAATCCATACATGTCGTCACATGTATCATTACGCTATTTGGATATGTGCCTCCTGCACACTCTCAAAACTGTGAAAGACCAACTGAACACAGCAGCGGGAGTGGTATCTGAATCTTTGTGCAAGGAGGAACAAAAGGATCCCGGCTAGATCCCTACAGATGACCTCCAGCGATCATGTGCATGTTACTGACTAACGTATCAGACTCCATGGGTTTGGCATAAGGGTCTTTAGAGGAACCTATGCTCACAGCCCAGGACGATGTGATTGTTTTCAGGCAATTTACCAAGAACAACAGAACTGGCATGCCACCACTAGCGCCCAGTTCTCTTCGCACATTAGAGCTGGTTTGCGCTGAACATGTGACAGACGAGTCTGGAGACACGATAGCAAACACTGTGCTGTCTGCAGATGTAAGGAGAGAGGAATGGTCTGTCGGCACCGCTTGCAAAATTGTTGCCATATTGTTGGTGGTCTTGTTGGCTCTCCAGTGCACCTGTTGTCACTTTCATTTGCACCAAAGCAGGTGGATCTGATTCACAGTCATTCATGCTTCCTACAATGATGTGCAGATTGTGTCCCCTTCAGTAGATTGTTGGTGTTAGCAAGAAGACCTGTTGATGAGACAGGGTCAAAAATAGATAGAAACAAATGACTGATTGACTGGTTTTTGCAGCTGCTTCAAGTAGAGCCCATTTTTCATGGTTTTCCTAATGCAAGAGGACAGTATTATTAAAATGTGCCATCCATGCATTATTTAAAATATATGGCGCAGAAGCCGAACTACAAACTTTAGTTTTTCTTTATTGCTTTTTCTCAGCACTTAGGTTTCATCGTTAATGTCAAGCTGAATTGTGTTTCCCATATGGAAAAGAAATAGAAAACATATATATAAGTTTTAAAAGACTTGACGCATATTAGCTGTACTCATGAAAGTGCCCCCATTTGCATTTTCTTCATAACTCAGTCCTTTGTTTTATAATGATAAAGAGGACAATTTCTGTGCTAACAAAAGATCATTTTTCAAAGTAATGTTTAAATAATTCCACACCTAATTCTACTCTATCATTTTAGCACTTACAACCTATAAAAAAATTAGACCTATACTATACAATTTATGGTTTTCTTTTTTCCGTATGAATTAGAAATCACATGAAGCATAAGTGGCTGTTGTCAGAGTGTTGAAGTCTGTTTAATAAGAATGTGTAATTTTTGCATGACAGACTTATTCATGTGTAACAATACGTACACATTCACAGACCACTTTATTAGGTATACCTGCCAATGCATGTGTCTTAATGTGTGGACAAAATATTTATTAGGAACATGTTTGAATTTGATGCAATGTGTTCCACCAGCAGCACCCACCGTAGCCTCAAAAACAAACATCTGAGAGATTTATCACATAAAAGTAGAATGAAAAATGTTCATCAGATGTCACAGCTTCACCCAGCAAAGTGGCTAGTTAGTGTACGTATCTTCAGTAAGATTAGGCCTCCCTGTACATGTGTTTGCTAACATCTACTGTGACTGCAGATTTAAATACAATGATTTGTAACCTGACCACGAATTGAGTTAAGGTCAAATAAAAAAAACTATTTTGAAGCCTGCTCTCTTTCTCAAACCTCTGTTATCCTGCTTCTCTGTGTCTTGTTTGGTCCTGTCTCAGGCCTAACAAACGGCCAGTAAATGAGTTTGTTCAGTTACAGCCTTGAATGCCGGCTCTCCTCACTCTGTTACCCACACCCACATCCCCTGCACACACTAATCTAATTGTTTGTCTTCGGACAAAAAGCAGAATTCTGCTCAAATCCATCGCTTTTGAAACAAACACATTTTTGACAGCCACAGTGGGCTCTGTGATACGAGGAAACTACAGCAGCACCAAACAGAGACCCAGTTATTGTTGGGCGCATAAAACGATTGGAATAAAGGGAAGAGCATAGCCTTTGAGCTCCCTTGACCTAGAATGCAAAGCTGGGCTACACTAGGTCCTGCCATGGCAGACTTAAGCTGTTTCTACAAATCAAGTCCGGACACTGTCGGGAGAATCAGGTCAGGACACTGTCCCATGTAGCACACAGAAGGAGGCTGTCCACATAACATGTGTTCTCACTACTGGAAATACTACAGTGGTTTAGGCCAGGGTGGCGTCTGGGTAGAGAATTATACATTATAGGCCTGCTCTATTCCCACATGTGCTCAAATAGACATTACATGGACTGAAAATGGGAGCAGGACATGTCTGTAAGAAACAAATATTTTCATTTCTTCAATGGTTTAGATGATGACTTAATTGCTGGTTTTGATGTGCCAAGCACAGAACTGAGAACTACATGTGAAAATTACCAAACCTTGGCTTTCTCCATAAATCACAGTCATTATTTTTTATATGATAAAGAAGAGCATTTCTACAAAACACCACATCATTCACTTTGGCCTTGGGCATTATAAAAGAAAGGTACAATAAAATAAGGGAAATTCACACTTCGCTGCAGGACTCTCAGCAGCTGTTGCTTCATAGATTTACTGCACTCCACTGTTTATTCTGCTCAGTCTGCTGTCTCCTGAAACCACATCAAACCTCCATTTACAAAGGCTATGCAAACAGGAACACAAAAGCTACAATTATCAGGTATACTTGAGTGGGAATACTAAACTAGTAACATAGACTGTAACACTTAGCAGGAGGCTTCAAATTTCGATGCCTGGAATAATGCTGACCGCACCATGGCATCACAGAGGAGTGGACACTGTATCGCATTAATGGTTGACTCAGATGAGAAAGCACAGAGCATGTGGTGAGGTAAACAAGAGAAGTGTTTCTGGTGATGTAAATAGTATAGTATCAGTGGCCGGCCTTACCAGCAGGCATGATGTCACCTTTTATAAGGTTTGATAAGACAAAGGTCCAATGGGTGTTTCTTTCCTTCTTTTCTTTTCTTGCTTGTCATCATGCTCGTGCATGCCTCTTTTTTTATGTACTAATGGATGCCTCCACACACTGCTGCAAAAGTGCAACCCGATGCACAAACAGAGACAATGCTAGTCTGATGAAGGGACAATAGTGTCTGTGTAAACCTTGAGAGCATTGCCGTGCCTGTCTCTGTGGGAGTTTGCAGGCACACAACAAGAAAGCTTCCAGAGCTGCGATTACAGTTTACATTGTTCAGGCCAAAACAGTACAACTTTCAAAGTCAATTCTTGAGAAACACAGGTGAACTTTGCGCATACAGTTGTAAGATAAAAGTTTTACTGAGTCGTGATAACACTTGTACAGGTGCACAGGCCCGCTCTCTCTTGGTTTATATCTTCTTTATATGACTTTCTTATCTGCTCTTGAACAAGGTGCACGCACAACTGGATAATAGTACCCGTATAATATTAAGCTTGCTGTGACCCAAAGCACGTACGCTCCAAACATGTGACTCAGCAGGGCAAAGGTAGATATAGCAGGTTAATGTTAGCATCCAACGAGTGTTTCTTCACGTACATGCTCCTTTCTATTAATAACCCAGACTTGCGGGTTGTGTTGGCAGTTTGCATTGGCATATCCCATATACCCCATAATAAAACCCAGCTGTGTCTGCTGTTGCCAAGGTAACCTAGACTAATTGACCAGTAGGAAGCAGGGCCAAATTACAATCTGTGGCCCTTCACTTGCCCTCGTTTCTATTCCTTTGCCCGTCTATGTCCGATAAACTTCTCCAATCCTTTCATTTCTTCACAACTCAGCTTGACAAAAACAAGGAAATGTGTGAGACAGATTCTGTCAATTAAATGTAGCCTGTCTGAATCTGTCTGATCCTCCTGATGCAGTCCGGTCACTGTAATGACTCGTCCTTAATTTGTGGAGACTCTAGCAGACTGGACAATGCATTAAGGACACAAGGATCAGGGCTGAATTTTTTTTTTTTTTTAAATTGCCCTAAATACAGATTGTCCACTGACTGTCTTTCTGCTTAATTCTCCGACAGCTTGCAAATGCACAGCCGTCATTTTCTCCGACAGCTGTATTAACACGGTGCCGATGGCACCGGACCAGGATCCTTTAAGCTGCAGTAGGTGTCCGTAATGTTGTTCATAAGTAAGGCTTACCCTACTGTTTGCTGTCTGAAGCTATGGGCGATAAGATGTAGGTCAGGCCAAGCATTCTGCATGAGCACTGTGAAGTTGGAGACAAATTGCATGTGTATACACGTGCATGTGTTGTTTGTTTGTTTGTTTTTCCTCCGTCTGTTCCTAATTGAGTCAGACAGACAACCTGAGTGATGCTGGTCTTATTTAGACTGCTTTATGTCCACGCATTTAGTCATTCACCACAGAAAAGTCAACAGCCCCGACAGTGCCAACAAGCACACTGACGTGATCGAGAAACACCCTGTGGCTCAATCCCAAAACACTTGTGCTCCACCCAAACAGTTTGAAAAACACCACCCAGGCCTCAGAGACCAGTAACTCCAGTGAGGTTGCACTGGGTGTATCACAAGAAACTGTGATTTCACTGACGTTATGTACATTTCAAAGTGACATCATGAAGTTTCTTCTGTTTCTGTCATTTCTGATTAGCGCTTGTGCGATATATGTTCGCTCAGCCCACGTGCACTTTCATCGCTCTCACTGTCAACCCTGGGTCTGACACTGGTTCGTGCAGCAGAGACATAAATGCTGTGAAGTAATTGGCTTTATCTGGCCCCTTCAGACAGCTGAGAAAGCTTTTTAGTCCATTCTTTCAGTTCTCTCGCTTCTTTCTTTCGGGCTCTATTTACTGCTGAAATTGTCTGCACTTGTCATTGCCCATGTCTAATCTGTCATTTCTGTTTTGCTGTTTCTCTTGAGCCCAGTCGACATGTCTCTAACTTCGTAGCGTACTTGGTTATTCCTCTTCTTCCATGGTGTACAGATCTGCGTAGTGACACGGAGCTGTTTCTGTTGCCCTCCAAAATAAATTTGGCTTTATCAGGGCAGGGATCAGGTTACCTCCCTCGCCCTTTCCCACTTTCCTGCTCCGTGTTTTTTTTCCTCCTTCCTCGTCTCGCTTTGCGTGTCTCTTTTTAATATCCCAGTTTCCTTGTATCTCTGAAAACATTTCCTCTCCTACCTAGTTAAGCCGTTTTATTTCTTCTTTAAATGTCTCCCTCACGCTCATTTCCTGTGCTCTCTGGGTCCCTCGTTGAGTGGTGCATAGTAAAATTGATGGAATAATTAAAATCACACACTCTTAATTGGCTTTTTCCCAGCTCTAGTCATAATACCTCTATTTAAAATCACTCCCTTCACAGGGTGCGGGTGACTGTGTGTGTGTGTGTGTGTGTGTGTTTCACTGGAGGCAAAAGTGTGAAATTAAGCTTGCCAGAATGCTGTAAAAGCACAGTGAACTCTGGACACTGTGTATGTGTTTTGTGTGTTGCTGGCGTATGTGTGTGGAGAGCACTCATTAGCCCATGTCCTCTAATGAGAGCCATGGGTGGTTTAACTCCTCGGCCCTATAGATGGGGCCTGGCTGTACCAGGCTGAATCCAGGCTGATTGTAATTATAGCAGTCAGTCTGAACATTAACAGCCCTCTCTCTGCTGTGTCCTGCTCTGTAATTAGAAGTGCCAGAGCTGGCCTATTGTATATCTTTCCCATTTCTCTGTCATGCCTCTGCTGAGGCATACAAGGCAAACAGCTGGTGGGAATTGAACTGGCAACCCTGCTGGCAGCCATTTGTAGTCAGGGAATTATTTCCAGGGCATTCATGATGGAGTGGAGGCCAGCAAAAAGGTGGTGCAAAACTACAGGGATTGGTTGCATGACCGTGAGAGTTGCACGAGCACGTGAGTGCAGCCCTGAACCACACTGAGCAAACCACAAAGGAGGACTGCAATTAAATTCTTTTTACTGAGAACAATGAGAAAACAGCAAAGTAAACAGTCAACACCATATAGCTTGTAAAAAAGCATCATTGTGTGATGAAACTACTCCAGTTCTCTGTTTTAAAATATAATTTAAAAAAAGTCATTAAACATCAAAACATCTAAAATTCCAAAGGCCATTTGCTGTTTGCTTGCTTATCAGCTAACAGACACACCTTGCAGAAGATGACAACCCTGAGAGAAACTGACTTAAAAGCTTTTTTTTGAGCCAGAGGGGTTTGCTGATTAATTGGAAAATTATATCATTCAGCAAACTTATTTTATTAAAATGTAAAGTTTGCTACATTTGACTTCTGTCTGTTTTTAAGCCCCTATAATACAAGGTGCAGGGTTGAAGCCAGCAGCACAAATCGATTGAGAAAGTTGGCATTTCATTGAAATATCTGGCAGTATTGTGTTTCAGATCACATAGTGCTAAGAGTCAAGGAGGGTAACATTTAACAGTTTGCAGTGAACTGACAAAACATGTTACATACAAAGTTGTACTGGTATGAATTCGTTACTATTGTATGTACAAATCACAGATATGATTTACTTTTTATTTTATATGTAACTGACTGGGACACAAGTACTCAGATCTATCAGTATGAACTGCAATACTATTTGATCACATGAGAACATGGGAAAAGTTTGTGCATTCAAACTAATAATTTTACATTTGGTACACCTATTCACCTTTAAATCAGCCTTTCACATGGCATCAACTCAGTGCATTTAAGCATGTAGACATGGCTGAAACAACCTGCTGAACCTCAAACCGAGCAATAGAATGATGAAGAAAAACGACTTTGAACATGCCATGGTTGTTGGTGCCAGATGGACTACTCTGAGTATTTCAGAAACTGCTGATCTAGATCTCGTTTTCTCGCAAAGCCATCTGTAGGGTTTACAAAGACCGACATGATGTCATAGGTCAGAGGACGATGGCCAGACTACTTTGAGCCAATAGGAAGGCAAGAGTAACTCAAATAACCACTTGTTTACAACCAAGGTATGTAGAAGTGGATCTGTGAACACGTAGCATCTCGAATCTTGAAGCAGGTGGATTACAACAGCAGAAGACCACACCGGGTACAACTATTGTCAGTTCAGAACAGGAAACTGAGGATATGGTTCACGCTGGGCCACCAAAATTGAAAAATGTTGCCTCTCTATTTCTGCTGTGACATTCTGATGGTAGAGTCTGAATTTGGCATCAACACCATGAAAGCGTGGATCATCCTGCCTTCTGTCAGTGGCTCAGACTGCTGCTAATGGTGTGAGGGGAATTCTCTTTTGTCTTAGCACATTGGGTCCACTTGTACCAACTAGGCATTGTTTAAATGCCAGATCCTACCTAGGCATTGTTGCTGACCATCAGAGGATGGGTATCCTTTATGGCGGAGGTCTCCAACTCCAGTCCTCGAGAGCTACTGTCTTGCAGCTATTAGATGCATCCCTACTCCAACACAGCTAAATCAAACGGTTGGATTACCTCTTCAGCATGTCATCAAGTTTGGTAAAGACCTGGAAACAAGCCATTCATTTGATTCAGGTGTGTCAGAACAGGACAGTAGCTCTCAAAGACTGGACTTGGAGACCCCTCCTTTATGGGCTATGTGCTCAGAGTACTCATCTTCTCATGGCTGTTTCCAGCAGTGTAACGCACCTTCTCACAAAGCTTAAATAATCTCAAATGTGTTTCCTGACATTATAATGAGCACACCATACTCACATGCCCTCCACAGGCATCAGATATCAATTCATTAGAGCAGCTTTGAGATGTGGTGGAACAAGAGAGTCACATCATGGATGTGGAGCTGATAAATCTGCAGTCACTCTTTCTTCCAGCTCTTTGTTGAATCTATGCCACGAAATAGATGATTCTGAAGGAAATACGAAGTCCAACCTGAAACTAGGAAGATTTACCTAAAGAAGCGACCACCGAGTGTATTTCCTTATGTAATGCAGACATAGAAAGTAACATAACTTTAACATACGTGAGTAAAACACCAGTCTTACTTTTTAGGTTCCATCTTTGCACAATAGCTAAAAGAATTAAAAACAGTAAATGAACCCGTAAATAGGAATAACCACTGTAATGAAATACACATGCAAATGATCTAAATGACAGCATACTAGCAGGCACAAGCCTCCAGACATCCACTCTGCTATGATGTTGATAAGTGATTCTGTAATATACTCACATATCTATATTATTGCTAATATATATTGTAATATATCTATATCACTAAAGCACTTCTGGATGGATGCAAACTGCATTTCGTTGCCCTGTACCTGTGCATGTGCAATGACAATAAAGTTGAATTCTATTCTATTCTATTCTATTCTATATGCTACATTTTTTCTCAACCATAATCATTTCCAAATCTGACATGTTTCTTTGACTGATTTAGGACGATGCACTGACATCCTCCACGATGTGTTCCTATGAAAACACACTGAAGAGTTAGCTGCAGTCACATTCATAATGCACAAATACACACACAGGCATACACACACTTATCCCTGTAATAGGCATAGCCACTGATGTTAACCCACTTACATATAATATCCAATAATGGGATTAGAGATTTATTCTAGTAAGGGAGAGCAGAGGAGCAGAGGAAGGTGGGGTCGCATTTGTACTCAGATGACCTTAAAATCAGTTTTCAGGAATCATCCTCCATTTTTCCATCAGTTCTGTCTCCAGTTGAAGTCAAACCCACAACATGTAAGGTTTTAGTGAGGCCCTACACAGTTTGCAGGCTAACTAATGTGCTTCTGAGTTCATAGCCTTTAATAACGCTTAAGCCTGTTATAACCAGACTTAGTGTGCCTCCTTAGTATACATTATCCTCCTTTCAGACGTGGGTGCAGTAATGTGATTGGTTTTAATCGTGTAAGAGTAACAATACAGTCTCACATACAAGTAATCCCATCCAGTACTGTTCTTTGACTGTCCTTTGGATAACCATCCCTCACCTGCCCTTTGAGTGCATCCCAGCTAATGTGACTTCTGGCTAATGAGTAATTGAAAAAGCCTCCACTGTTGATCATTAGTTAAGGAGGAGAAAGCAGATTTCAAGTGTTTCATTCTTTCAAAACCTAAACTTTTAAGATCTAAATATGAAAGGTGTCCATTCAAAGTGTCCCTCAATATCGTACATACGGGGCTAAATCTACACCCAGATGTAGGAGTCTCTGAGTCAAACGTGTTAAAATCTATTCCAGCATTTTGAAAGGTTTGGCAAGCCAGCTGATCCAGACGGCAGATATCAAAACCAGATAAGGTCACAATGTGTTCTTCTTGCTTTAACACAAAAATCAAAGTTTTGATTTTGTTTGCTGTTGAGTTTCAGCTTTGAAAATCTTTGTCAGAATCATATGAGAAAATGATATGTTTTCTGCAAACTTTATAGCTATGCTTCTCATTAATTTTTGAGGCTGTACTGACTGCGCACCATCCAGTGACTAAGATGTCTTGGTTCTGAGCTTATTCCTTCCCAGCAGTCCTCTAAAAGCCCACATCAGAGGAACATTTTAGTTGGTTGAGTAAAGTCCCTGTTGAAAAGAGTCCTCCAAAAGAACCTCCTTTTTGCTTAAAATGAATAATCTCAAAAACATTCCTAAGATCCCCATGAGCCTCTTCCCCTGCAGGATCAATGTGTCTGCGCGTGTGTCTAACTGCATCATGGTATTTTATTCTATTAGTTCATTTTGGTAGAGGAGACCATCTGTTAGCAGTTAGGAGCTTGGGAGGAGACCACCACCACTACTGATCCTTCCTTCTCTGTCTGTTTTCAACTCTGTCTGTAACCTCCAAGATATGACCCGATCTTCCCTCAGCCCATCACGTACTCTGATCAGAAAATTGGATGCACAACCTGTCCATGCTTATGTAGTTTGGATCATTTCAGTCCTTGCAAATCCATAAATCGCCAACGTGCCTATCTGTGTGTATGGATGACCCTGTACTGATCAGGTTTGGCAGCAGTATAGAAAATCCCTCAGGAACATGTTGTGCATGTATCCGTCTGCCAAGAATAAACCATCAAAACCTCCAAGCATATCTGTCTGTGTGTGTTTGCATGTGCTCTGGTTAAGTTCCTGCACAGTTGTGGGGACTGTTCACTGATCTAATGAGGGCGTTTTTCTTAATAAGGACAATTTGATGAATTCTTATTATAAAGGCTTATTCTGACACACAATCAGAGTAAGCCTTGTGCGAGGGTAACTGTCGACCCTGCTTCACCCTGTCACAATTCACCCCATCTAAAGTTAAGAGACGCTATACGAACTGTCCCCGTTTGATCACTTGTGGCCCTGCTGCAGCTGTAGGTTTGCAGCGGATTACTGCAGTAATACACTGGCAATACCAAGTCCTCACTAAAATAGTAAAGCCAGTGTGTATTCGTGTGATTTTTCTGCCACCCACTTGTGTCATTTAGAAGACCCTGGTTAAGGAGATCACCATGGTGACCACTCTTTGCCCACAGCTGCACACACAAATACACACACACACACAAAAAGGCACATCTCCTGTTTGACTGGAGAACATCAATTATTAATGAACTGTGCTCACTAAATTGATTTTCAGTCCCTCATTAGACAATCTCTTCAAGAATCACATCTGCGCTCTAATTCTGAGCGTTTCCTCTTTGAACTCTCTGTAATTATGTGTATTTGTAAAATATGATTGTGGGGATTTATAAGCTATACAATTACAGAAAGTGCACAAGAAAATGCATACAAAAAGAGAAGCGTAATAATTCTAGGTGTGTGGCTGAACGGAGTGTGGGTGGAAGTTGCTTTCTGTAATTGCATCCACAGGTGTCTTTGTAGTAGCACATTAGCTTTATGCCATGCTTCTTCTCAATAGGAACAAAAAAACCAAAAACAAAAGATGCAGAGATAATGGTTTAGGTAGCGAAAGCAATCGATATTGTGCATCTGTGTGCACCAGAGTCTGTGTCGTGTGTGCTTACATTAAGAAGGGAAAATGGACCGGTCCCTGACATGGCAAGTGCTAGACGGCGTGTTCTCGATAGTTAAGCAACTGTGCAATTATGCAACGATCGTGACCATGCCAGTGATAGACAAAGAAAGAACAGAGAGACAGAACAGGAGGCAGAGGGAACAGCGTGACAGGGCTGAACAACTTACTGAGAAAAGGAAAGAAGCACCGCAGAGAGATAGAAAAAAAAATAGATGCGCCGCTCAGAAGTATTAAAAGATAAAGTTAAGTTGTTGGTTGGTACGTTTTGTTGTTTGGCTGAAGTTGGATGGCAGTGGGTGTTTATGGTGCATGCATACTGAGATTTATCCTACTAGTGCAATAAACTATATTTGGCGGGTGGGTCAGGCAAAGTGTGCGTATACATTTTAAGAATGCTAAGGCATCTGTGACACACATATACATGCACTCTGCCCTAGCATCTGTAACATTGTAACCTTAGCAGACTGTGTGCACACGTGTGTGCACAGTGTGTTTGTGTGTGTGTGCACCAGTTGGATCTCAACTTGAGCAGGGTTTTAACTTATTGCCTTCACTAACATGATGATCCTTTGGACCTATCCCTAGACGCATTTAACATAGCATGCATGTCTGTGCCCCCCACAGAATGATATATTGTTTAATCATTAAGCAGCTATATTACTTTATGAACAACTCGCATGGTCAAAAGCAGTGTTGATGCAGGAGCAAAGTAAAACGGGGTCTTTCGGAATTATAGACATCTAAAAGATTTTGGAAGATTAGCTTGCAGAAATTTGCTCAGGTTATGCCACATGGACATTAGTGAAATCCTGCACTGGTGCTGATAAGGCCTGACTCACAGTCAGCATTCAATCCATCACACTGGTGTTGGCTGAGCTCAAGCTCAAGGCTCTGTGCAAACAGGTCAAGTTTTTATATACCAAATTTGTTAAAACACTTCTTGATGGACCTTGATCTTTCTCACTTTGCATTGTGCATAAGAACATTGACACGTGCAGTGCCTTCTGCAAAATACTCATAAATTCAAAAACTTTCTCATCTAAAATGTAATTGCATTCAACAGGATTTAGACTTTTGTTAATAGGAGCGACACTGGCTGACCTGAAACCATTTCAGGAATAGCTCAGTATTTTACTAGAGCTTGCAGTCTTTAGCTGTCCAGCTTCCAAGTACAAAGTCAGTGTGAAGTTTGATTGCGCAAATACTCTGGTGAATTTGCAGTGGGCGAATGAGTGTCCGGTGCCCCTCCTACAGCACACTCTGTCCAAGTAGCACCCCTGTCCAAACTAATATTTCCAGTAGTGAGAACATGTCTGAAGCTCGGTGTTACATACAAGAAAAAAGCAACTCTGGACAATATTCCAACCTCATTATTATTAGGTGTCTCTGATACCAGAAGCAGAATGAGAGTGCTGAAAGGAACTAGAAGGACAGAGCATGTTTCTCCAATGTTGGTTTCTCTTCATCAGCTCCCTGTTAAATCTAGAAAAATTTGAAACCCTTCTTCTCATATACAAAATCTTGAATAATCAGGCCTTATCTTAACTACTTCATAATACCTCATTATTATAACAGAGCTCCTTGCTTTCAGACTAGAGACCTACTTTTGGTACCTATAGTTTTCCAAAGTCTCTTCTGAGAAAGCAGTTCGCAGATCCCAGTGCATTTGGGAGACAGACATTCCTTCTACTTTTAAGATTGGGCTTGAAACTTTGATTTTTGATAATTGATTGACTGATTATAATTATGGCTTGATCGGGCAACCCTGAACCAACCCTCAGTTCTGCTGCAATAGGCTTAAGCTGCTGGGGGGCTTCCCATGATGCACTGAGTGTTTCTTCTTCACTCACCTGTTTTCACCGCTGTATTATTGACTTCCTTCTTTCCAATATTTTATGGTCTTTACCTTACAATGCAAAGTGCCTTTAGGCGACTTGTTGCGAATGGGACTGTATACAAAATCACAAAAATCTGTTGAACATGGGTTTTTGAAATCTCATGAAGAATTTGCAGACAAGCTAAAGGGGCAATCTAAGAAACAATAAGCTGCTGGATGTGTAGCTTTGTAGAAGCACTGGTAAAGTCTAGTTTTGTTTCCACAAATGTGAAACTTAAATGTGTGACTTTTATGCAGTGCCACTGACATCCATCAAAGCAATTTAGCATTCAGACTGTTTTTTTCGAGGCCTTTTCAAGTTTGTCCCAAAAATGTAAAAAAAAAAAAAAGGACTTTAATACCTCGGTGAAGTCCAGAACTGTTACTATCCCCAACCGTTTGCACTCACTTGATACTGAAATGCAGAATAAATTCCCTGTGAACGCGCTTGGCTGTGGTGTGATCAGCTTCATTGTTTTCTTTCTAAAAGCAGGGCATGAAAGATGCTTATCATCAACAACAGAGCAATCTACCGCCAGAAGAAAAAAATCCTGATACGAGCACATGTGCCCACACAAGTGCCCACACATGCACACATGTACGTAGACACAGGCATGCACGTATGTACACACAATTATGCACATGTGTACCCAACAGCCGTACGTGCCCACACAAACATACACACACCGGCACACAACCACCCACATACACCCTGGAAGAAGCCATTCACACTTCGCCACCATAGAGTACATGTCAGTCCATCTGGGATCATTAACACTATGTTAATGAATACAGGGCTGGGGCCAGAAGCAAGTGAGGAGAGGAGAGAGGAAAAGAGACAGAAACAGACAGAAAGAGACACAGAGAGATAAAGAGGACAGAGGGTGGGAGGATGAATGAGGATAATAGATTTGCTCCAAACCAATGCACAGCTTAAGGTAGTTGAAATTGAAAAAAAAAAAACCACACACACACACACACACACACACACACACAATGAGATAGGAAAAGAAAATTATTCAAGGAGGCAACGAGCATGAAGAAAACTGGACAACATCAAGACAGGCGGGGAGAAAGAACTGTGAAAAAGGGAGAAAAGTGCATAAAAGATGGGAAGGGAAAAGGGCGATGTTTAAAAGCCACACAGTGTGAAAGACAAGAGAAAGGCAAAGTATCAAGCAGAGTTGCACTCGGTACGTTCTGGCCAGGGGCTGATGAGGGCTCCGTGGAAATAACTGAACAGATGAACAGAAGAAAGGAAAGGAAGGAAAGACAGCAGATACAACAGATGAGCCGAGAGAACAGGCAGCGAGACAGACAAGGAGATACAGTATAACAAATGATGGCAGAGGCAATGTGAGCTGAGTAGCATGGTTAAATATTTCACTGGGGCTTATTTGTGCTTTTGTGTGCTGCTGTGTTTGTGTGTGCGTGGGCATGTGTGCGAGAGTCCCTGGGAGACAGAAAGGAGGACAGAGAGGCAGTGAGAGAGCGAACGAGGGAAGTGTGCCTGTTGACTGGGCAAGTTAATGATTCCTGTGGTCTGAATAGTGAGACAGTGTTAGTCCAGGAGGGAGGGAGGAGGCTCATTTACCCCCTACTGACACACAGAAACACACATATAACATTGTTTCAGTGTGTGTGTGTCCATGGCTTGTTTTGATACCCTGTCAGCTTATGTGCAGCACGTTTGAAACAGCTCAGCATCCATGGCTGTTTTCCAGAGTGGTCCGAGCAGAAACGTGTTGCAAATCCGAGTTGTTTCTGCTGCTAATGTCTCGGTGTGTGATACCACAAGAATTAGTATCCCCCCCTCCCTGCTCCGGGGCTAAATCTAGACACATGGAGATCTGCAAAGCAGAAGCGTGCTTCTCAGTGGGTGAATAGAGGACCACCTGTATGCAGATGAATGGGTTTGAATGAGCGCCAGGAGACGTGCCTTTGTGGTGCCAGAGAAGGAGCAGCTTGTCGAAGTGTGCCGCTATGAGCCAGAGGGCCAAGGGTCCGCAGGAGGCCGGGGATAAAGGGACAGAGGGCAGCAGGGTGACGAGCTGTCCATGTGTAGATGAAACAATGGCAAGTGTTAACAAGCCTAAGCTAACGGTAATGATAGAGGTTGGGGGAACAAAAGGCAGCTCTTTGAAATACAATCTGTGATCAACTAGAGTCAATACACAAATTACACTGATTTAGCTCCTTTAAGCCCCTTTATACCCCTTTATTATAGCATAATGTTAATCTTCCATGTGACCTTTTTTCCATTGCTAGCTAAGGCTCTTTTTTGTGAGGAAGGTTAAGCAACATTAATGGTACACTAGCAGCAGAGGCTCGAGGGCAGACGAGCGATGGTGTGATAACATCGGGACAAAAAAGACGACGGACATGTGATCAAAAGGATAACATCTCGCTTCTGCTAATGCACCAACGAGAGAGATAAAACCAGGGATCAGAGAACTTCTACACATCTTTAAACTCCACAATAAAAACCTGTGCCATTGTGTTTGGACAGATGTGTTGATACTCTATTAAACAACAGCTGCTAAGATTGGTCTCCACCATCCCCGTTTTGGTTTTTGTTGCACTCCAGTGCGGCTCACGCCCAGTGTTTCCATGCCTCTTTTAAACTGTAACACCTCTTTGTTGTTCTTTCAAAGTTTCACTCCACCTCATTCCAATTTATCCTTGCCTCCCTGTTAAACACTCCTTCACATTTGTGTGTGTGTGTGTCTCTAAAGAAACCTCTTCAAATCTTTAAACACAGATCCCTGGCCAGCTCTGATCCCCACCTGGGGGCTGACAGGATGAGAGCAGAGAGGAAGGAGTAGAAGAAAGAAGCAAGACTGAAAATTTAATAGACTGATAGAAATCAGATTTTTTTTTTTCCTTTTTTAAAACATAGCTGCCTCCCACATATTCTTCACTCCTCCAATCAAAACATTTATTCTGTCTGGACCGAAACTTCTCTTGTAGCTCTGACACCATATGTTTTGGTTTTATAGATTTGTTCCTTTACACAGCACTCTGCTGTGTGTTTATCTTCCGTAAAAATGATGATCACATTTTTGATGTGGTTGAAAGAGAGCGAAACTGAAAAAACAGGCATTGCCAGGTACAGGTAGCGCCACTAGCTTCCTGTCTTAATTAAACAGGTTATGCAATTGTAGGATTTCCACAGCGTGCTGAACAACATGTGACAGATACTTTGAGGCCTGGAGATAAGTCCTTGGAATATAAACAAGATGGTTTATGCTCCCTGAAAGGCTTGTATGGCTGTCAGGTCTTCCCCAACTTCCTTTAATCCACTTTTAGAACTGTCAAATTTTCCATCTTCTGAAACACTTTTTCAGTGAGCTGCTTTTTTCTCTCCTTTTCAGACATCTTCTTATTCTCTGCCTTTCTGTCATTCACAGGATCCCCGGTATTCCCTTTCTGTATGTGTGTGTATGTGTGTGTATGTGTGTGTCTGTGTGTGCGTGCGGGCGCACTATGGGAGGATTAAGTCTCACTCTGAGAATCATGTATTGTTTCTACCGGCAACAACGCTGTCAAACCGGCCGCAGAGAATGCTTACATCTTTGTGTGTGCTTGTACACATGTATATATGATGCACGTGCATGATGGGAGATCCCAGCCATCTGACTGTTGGCTGCAGCAGCACAAAGGAGGTGCATGTGGGGGTTGTGAAATTCTGAATGTGGGTTTCTGTTTTATTGCAAGCTTGGTTGTGTGTTAGATGAACAGATCATCGGGAGACCCCGAGCATGAGTGCCGGAAGTGTGCTGGCAGTGACAAACAGTTCAACAGTCACTCCTGGTGCTGTGTATGAGAGAGAACTGGAGAGTCCTGTTGTTGGTAGTCTGAAAAGATCATAGACATATTTATCATCCCACAGAAGAAAAATATACACAAAAGACTGTGGAAATGTCTGGGTTTGCATTAGAACAAATTACCAAAAGGGTTGATTTTTGTTCAAACTGACCTCTTGTCCCAGTTTTCTTTTTCAATTCTTCATCGTCTTACTTTACTTTACCCTTATTTTGGGGGGAGGCATTATGGAAAAGCACCCTGAGCTATGATTAACCCCCACCGCCTGCAGGATATACAGTGTGTGTCTGTGTTTGTGATCCAGGACGTGTGTATGCCTGCCCAGCTAAGCCTAGGGACAGTCAGGCATATAAAACACACACACACACACACGCACTGCCTCCTGCCTTTTCCCTGAAGTCTTGGGCCTCTGAAGCAGCTAACCCAGGCTGCGCTCCATGCCTGCTCGAGGGAAGCCCTCTCCTGCTGAGGCCACAATCCCGTCGACACCCCATGATCTGGACTTTATCCATTCCATCTGTGAGTTTGTTTTCTAAAGTTACCTGTCTAGGACCACAGCTATAAGCAGACACCACAAGATTAGACTTACTGATAAGATTGTAGTAATTCTTTACTATCTGACAAAACATGCCTAGACAGCAATACCCTTAAAGACCCCGTGCATCTTTCTGCAGAACATTCTCAAGCGATCAAAGGACAAGTAGTAAAACAATCAGATCCAAAATGATGTTTAATACACAATATTTAGTTCTTTTGTGTTGAAGCAACCTATGTGCATCTGTATGCTTACAGCTCAGTGAACAAGCTGGTTTACAGTGCATAATAACAAACCAGCAACTACAGACGTCACAAAGAGAAGCAACACTGCCTAAGAGTGACACATAGCAGTGTTACAAAAGAACAACAACTTAAAAAAACAAAACAACAGTTGCTGAAATCTGTATGAATCTCCTTTAAGTCTTGGATTAATTTTTAGTTATAGGAAATAAAAAATTATAGTACTTGTGATCTAGTAGTACTTTAAATGATTATTTCTACAACTACTTGTAAGAAGGAAATTTTGTCTGCTTTTCCCACTAAATTTTCTGTAGAGCTGGTTACTAGTTATTTCTCCGATTACTGTTTCATATACCGGACAAACGTCTAGTTTAAGCATGATCGCGCGTTAATCCAAATCCATGGTTTTTTTGAAAACAAAATACTTAAAACAAATTAAAACGAGTGCTAAGATAGTATTGCTTATATGATAAGGTAGAGGTAATTATGATCTGCCAACACTTGAAACACCGTACTGTAGCGTTTTCTACCATATTTTCTTAAACAAAGCAAAAACAATTTTTATATTTACTTTCGTTTCTATAAAGTTATCAGTTTACTACGAGTAGGGCCGGGCTGTTGTTTTCGTGAGCAGCTGGAGAGCGCGTCTCCAGTGGGGCGGGGACTTCACTGGTGACACCACGACGGGGCGGAGCTTCTGCAATACAAAATAGAGTTGCGCTTCTGTGATACAGTCAAGACCTACAACAGCGTGTAGTGAGAAGCGTTACTTTGCACTACTTACTACACACAGCGCGTAAAATCCTCAGTTGGTTTCCGTGCGCGCATTAACATCTTCCATAAGTGAAGTCCTTTAAACGTCAGTTACCGCTTTAAAGGTGTTCATTGTTCCTTTCGGAGAAGAGAAGCTATGGATGTGGTGTGTCTGCTGTGTTTGGTGCTGACCATCGGTTCTTGGTTTGCCTCCGCGGAAAGACACAGCGTCTACTGGAACAGCTCGAACGCAAAGTAAGTGCTGATCTGTGCTTTGGTGTAGTGTTATAGGGGATGTTCAGTGCAGCATGGGAAGCCAAGTGAGTGGTGTACTGGGTCAATCATACTGTCTGGTGTTTCCCAGTTTGTCCAGAGGGGAATGACGGTAACATCCTACTTTCTTAAGTTTGACACATGTAAAGTCTTATCCTACATACTCGCATCCGCGGACTTGCCATGCTTTCTTCATATGTCAATTAAAGATCTCTGTGACTTTATAGCCGTGGCTTTAGAGTGCTACAGCACCCAGCAGCAGATGGATGTAAAAGCAGAAGACTGTGAGCAAGTGCCTGGACAGATTCGTCACTATATTTAACCGCAACGCATAGACACAGACATACTCTAATAGTAAAAAATAGACCGACGAGTATGAACTTGGCCAGTGCTGTCTGCAGGGTTTGCACCTGTGTGCACTGTGCGTGTCATGGAAAGATGACTCTATTAAGCAATAAAAACGAGTTAATTCCCTAATATATTTACAAAGATACGGCATCAGGCAATTTAAAGAGGTTTTTCATTGGAGAGGAGAGATGGTGAGTCACACAGAGAGGGGCGCATATTGCTGATTAGTTTGTTTTGAGGTCAGAAATGTAATGGTATCCGACCACTCAGCGGGATCGATCGGGCCTGACATATCGCAGCGCGATTTATTGAGCTTTTAGCGTGGAGCGGGTGATCCCGACGTTTGAAAGACGGTATTATTTTAAAACCGAGCTGAAACAGAAGGACGCTCTGCGAGGTTCTGCTGCCGAGATAGGTCGATTAAAATCCACCACAGAGAAGAAACAAGGGCAAAAGCCATTATGGCTTTTTAGTCAGATTAGCTTACATTTCTAATTGCCCTTTAACATTGTTAATAGACGCGGGGCTAAAAAGAGCCCTGCAGCATGGAAAACAATTGTCCCGATAATTGGATAAGAAGTCTAATGGAAAAGTCCTGTCGTCACGAGGACTGTTAGTGTCATAAGTTAGTCCGTGTGTGAGTCAACAGACCAGGTTTGACCCACCTGAGTTATACACCTGAGTCACTACAAACCAGGGAGGGAGTCATGTTCAGGTGGGACAGGAGGTAAAGGTAACTTCACAGAAGGAAACTTGTAACCAGAGTCTTCCAGTCAGTTCAACATAAAGGACAGAAACTGGATCTCGGAGGCTTACTTCAAATAAGAAAGGCTGGAGGGGGAAAGGAGGCAGAGAGAGAGAGAGAGAGAGCAAGAGAGATTAGGGTGGTCTAATACAAAGTCAGATCTTATGTCTGCTGTTTTTAATCCAACTCTGCACTATTTTTGCTCCAGAAAGGGAGTTGCATAACTAGAAGAAAAATCACAATATAACACTAATCCCAAATGTGCCACATGGCTAAACATAGACTCTGACAAAGACAGACAAACGGGCAGAGATAAGCTTCATAGAACAGTTAATGGATCAGAGACACTTGTGGATATATTCTGCTTCTACTCTGGCACACTTTCGCTTGCTTATTGTCTGTCTCTAAAACACATTTTCACAGGGAGTGGAACTAAACCCCCATTCCACTTATTTTTATTTTTCTCATATTTTACAGTCTGATTTCTATTAGCCCCTCAGTCCATCATCCCCTCGGCTCTACATCACCATCCCCCAATTCACTCTCACTCCTCCTCCTTCTTCTCTTCGCTCTTCCATCGTCTCGCAGTCCTGTGATTTCCTGCCCGACTAAAAGCCCACCTGCCTACTACTGTCCCCAGTGATCTATCAGTCACCTGTTCAGAGGATTAAGTAGACCCATCAGCGACCTTTGGTGGAAGTGGGCCGTGGATAATTGATGCTAATTGATTCTTGGTAGGATTGTGAGCAGCAGTGATCTGTCTTAGGTGGAGGACAGTGACCAGATGGCAGTAGCCTGCCCACTCATATAGAGATATGAAGAAACCGGTAACACCTTAGGTGTGCGTGTTTGCCTCTTAATACAATCTGTATGTGTACTCATGTGTAAGCGTGACTTAATGATTATTGCTTAATCCTTCACTTCAAGTCTTTTTAGGGACTTGATCCAGTGTTTTTGTTTGTGTATCGTTTTCTTACACGACAAGTGGCGAGGCATGTTTTTCACAGTCTGGTCTGGTCTTGTTTTTACGCTACTTGTCTCTACCTGTGTGTGTGTGTGTGTGTGTGTGTGTGTGTGTGTGTGTGTGTGTGTGTGTGTGTGTGTGTGTGTGTGTGTGAGAGAGAGAGAGAAAGAGGGAGAGATTTAACTTCCTGGCTTTTAACAGGAAGCAATTATGTTTTTGTTGTGAACTGACAGTTCACGGATTGTTTCTGGGTCTTCGGAGTTCACGTGTCTCGGCGTCAGAGCAAAACAGGGAGTGACCGGTTACCGTAAGCAGCCTCACCGAGACGTGATAAATGTGTGACTCGCACTTCCACACACTGGGGGGCATAAGGGGGACGACTTCGCTGTTAATATTAGCCACAGCCAGCATTCCACCCCGCTGTTACTATACTCAACTCTGTCAGCTGTGCATGAGTGTGTGTCTGTGTGTTTCTCTGCCTTGTACCTGTCTGTTCCTCTTCTCCATCTTTCCACTCCTACTCCTCTCTTTTAACAGTTGGGTCTTCTCCCAGACTGGCCGCTAGCCTCAAGCCCTCCTTTTCTCTCTACTTACTGATTCAAGCACATTCGAGATCGCCTCATTTTTAAATCCAAATATGGACGATAGCGACACACTACTCCGCTGCATCCTTTTAATCTTTCATATCTGAGTTGTTTGGCTGCCTTCATCCATCTCCAGTGGCATGGGTTTGTGTCCCATGCCTCTGCTATCTGTGCAAATATCTTTATCAGGAGTTTGGTGTAATGTTATATTCTGTTTATCTCAGCCTGTGTCTGGCTCAGCCTGCCTTCACTGTTATTGATGCAGCCAGGCCTGCCTGTACATGTACACGTTGCCTGCAGTTTTAGGTGAACGGGGTCAATGTACTCCCACCTCCTTTTAAATCCCAACTATTACACACTTCGCCCCCCTCCTCTCATCACCCTTCTCCCTCTCTTTCGCTCTCTGTCGTGTCTGGTTGTTGGGCTGTAATCTCACCAGAATGGGAACACACACATACGCACACACACTAACATCGGGTACAGACAGCTTGTAATCTGACCATCTGACCCAGAACACCCGACACAAAACCATCATCCTGGAATATTCATTCTATGTATATGCCCCTGGGATCCTGTGATGTAACGCTTCTCTGTTTTTCTGTTTTTGTGTGTGTGTGTGTGTGTGTGTGTGTGTGTGTGTGTGTGTGTGTGTGTGTGTGTGTGTGTGTGTGTGTGTGTGTGTGTGTGTGTGTGTAATTGTTAGAATGTATGTAAATTACTTAAAAGCCCCATCGTTATCAGGAGGCTTTGTGCCTATTCCCTGCTGATATAACTGTCCTCTTACCTAATGTGCTTATAAATGTTCTCGCATATCTTCACACATGATAGCACCGAAGCACCTGGGGTGATTTAGTTACCATAGTTTACAACAACAGTATATATTGTTTCTTAGGTTTGTTTTCGGGCTTTTTTTTTTGCATCACGTCTGCAGACTCATCTGTTTTACTCTCTGCTCTTCCTCTCTGCTCCTTATCTGTAGTCCAGATTTCCTTCCCCCCTCCCCTTTCTCTACCAGTCCCCCCTCATCCTCACAGACCTTCCTCTGTTTTTGCCCCAGTAGTTTTCCATCAGAGGAGAACGAAGCACCTATCAGCTCCCGTTCTGCTAACATTAGAGAGGCCTGTTTTCGCCCGGTGTTATCGTCCTAAGCATGGGCAAGCACGCGTATGTGTACACTGCTCATTCATAGAATTTCAGACATACCGTGACCAGTGCTGCCCACTTGAAGCTCACTAGCGCCCCCCCTAAGGCTGACTCACCAGCAGATATACTTCAGCTCATGTTCTTGCAGATGGTTTATTTTGCATCAGTTAAAACTTATTTCATTTTTTTTTTAATTAAAAAAAGTTAAATATTTGATGTAAATTCTTAGAAGTTAGTGAACTTGTGCCCTCTCTCCCTCAGCTAAACGGGCCAACAGATTAACTCTACATGACCTCCAGCATATTAAACCAAGCATGATACCATTTGGCCTCTTTCTATTCATCACAGACAGAATAGGAGGCTACCAAAAAGGAGGGGACCGGTGAAAAGAGAAAAAGGAGGCGGGAAAGAGGCCTGGGCGCAGGGTGAGAGAAGGGTGAAAGGGATTTGTGTTGAGAAATTAGCCTGGATGAAGAGCTCTGGTATATTATGTCAGCATTAAGAGACAGGACAAATAGAAGATGGAGGGTGGGGGTGGGGGCTAAATTTGCAAGAATAAAAGAGAGGCAGACGGAGGGAGGAGAGGCCGGACAGTGATGGATGAAGGGAGGGAAGAAGTTTAGAAGTGAATAAGTGAGAAAGGCCATTGTTGACAGTTTTAAAGGCTCTCATCCTGCAAAAGGATTGCTTCATATATGAACACACATTTCTTGAAACTGCTTAAAATGTAATCATTTTATCGACATCAGGTTGTATTTGCACATAGTGGGGAAAGAAATCCCCCGTGGTTTTTGTTTTTATTGTAATACAATGAGATATAGAAAGAAGGGAGTAGATTACACAGGAAGCTGCAGTAATATAGGAAGACTTTTCATTTTATATTAGATTGGCTCTAATGGAGCTGCCCACTAGTGAGCAGCTAAACCCATTAGAACCACTGACAGCTCCTCACGCCCGTGTGAAAGGAGGTGTGAATCTGTCATACCACAGCAAATTAATCGGATATTAAGTGTACACCTCAAAGTAAAAGTGTGTAAGAGTGGGGCTGGAAATTTGATGAGCGCGCCTTGTGAGAACACTGTAAACTATCCGAACTGCAGCCCCCACCCCCCCTCGCCCCCTCTGCTGTGACATTCCTGTGTGTGTGTGTACACTTACTACTGATTACCTGAGGAGCAAATGGAAGAAGAGGGGGGAGTGGTGCGTGTGTTTGATGTTTCAGACGTGCAGACTCTCTTCGTGACTCTGTTTTTGTGTGTGTGAAACATATATCTTCGGTGCTGACTCGGATGCTAGTGCGGGTGAGAAGTGGCGACCCTGAACTGTAACCTTTTGACCTGGCTGCCAGTTTGCGACTTTCCCCAGACGGACAGTGAAAGACAGACTCCTTGTGTCAGTAGTTTGAGCGAGCCCAGAGCGAGCTCAGGGGGACAAATGGTGGGAAGGGCTGTAGAAGGGAGACAGGAAGGGGGGGGGGGGGGGGGGGGGGGGAGCCAACAGCAGAGCAAAGACAATTGCAAAACTTCAAAGCTTTAGTGACTAGAAGTGTTGCAAAAGTCACCTGCAGTAAGGAGCAGTAATAACTATTCTGTTTTGTACCTTCACGACACATGCACCGCAATCAGAGTAACTTTGTATTGAGGAATGACCTGCAGAAAAGGAAGACTAGAGCCACCTTCAACCTTTGCTGTTTACCCATACCTCAGTCTCATGCAGGAAAACGCACACACACACAAACACACACACGCACAAGAGGCTCCAACAGACCTTGATAAACAGATGTGCTCATAAGCCCGGGGCATGAGACGCCCTGGATAAGGGGTCTTCAGAGAATCCCTCTCCCTTGAAAACACAGACACACAAAGCAATAGGCGGGAAGAAGAGGATGCAATGTGGAAAGTAGGTTTGCGACAGCTCACACACCTGGCTCTCCGTCTCATAGAGGACATAGTTATCACATTAACGCGACTCTCACTCTCCCGAGAACTGCCAGTCAGAGGCTAGTGTAGACGCGGGGAGATGCTAGAGTGCAGAGCTTTGATGAATGAAGACGTAAAGAGGGTGGTGGAGTTGAAGACGGAGCGAATTCAGTGGGCACGAATAGGTGGAGATTTAAAGAAAAAAAAAAGAAGCATTAATTGAAATTAAAATAATACAGAAGTGTGAGAAGGTTTTATTAAACCACCAAAATCAGCCACTGGGACACACATTAGACACGTAAACAGCAGCCAGGGTAGTGAAAGCTCCATAGGGGTTAAGGTAGAAGGGGTTGAAGGGGCCGTGTAGCCTTCAGGCATTCTGTCTTTGGGGAGGGAAAGGGTATAATTACATCCCATTCATTCCTCCTCCCCTCCTTTTCAGGAGAACACATTGGCCCCAGACCCCTAACAGCTTTTAATTAGCCAGACCAATGGTGGCGAGGAGGAGGGGAAGTGAGGAGGTGAAGAGAAGAATAAAAGGAGAGTTTTCTTAAAAGCATGAGCCGTGAATGAAATTAGCAACACAATCTATCTGTTTTGTTGGCTTTTGACAAGCCCGTTTTCACATGGAGGTCGGCCAGACCGCTAACAAGGACACACTGTGGGGAAAAAGGTGTATCCTATACAATTTAAAACTACTCGTTACTTCAGAGGGAACCACTAGAGACCTCCAAATGTCTTGTTTTACCCAACCCTGTTATTACTGGTTTGACTGAAGAAAACAGTAGAGAGGAGCAACATGAGAGGCACGGCTTATTTGGCTAATTAGGCTGCTACAGATGTGTCTTTTCATTTCAGTAAAGCACTTGCCCTTGTAGACCCAAGACACAGATAAACACACAAACAAAGGCGTACACACCTGCACAGAAGTGTACACACTTACAAAGGGCCTTTTCAGAGAGAAAGCTCAGGGTAGTGATCAGCTTATTAGCCCTGGAAAACAAGTATAGAGCTGTGCTCAGCTAACAAAGCGTGTTTTGACAGGTAGGTCAGCACTAACCCATACACACACGCACACAAGGCACACAAACAGTTACGCACACACAGAGGCAGGAAGAAGGGGTTAGAGGCCCTCATTTTGGAGCCAGGGTGTCTGTGACTTGGTCAGGGGTGTCCTGACGGGAGCCACAACAACGGGAGGGGAAGAAGGGGGAGGGTCTCAGAGGCACCGCGTCTCGCTTTGATGACAGGACACGCACATAAACAGGGGTTGTTTTCTTGTCACTCTCACTCCGCGCAACATGTGAGACGCAAGCGTCCACAAGCAGTTGCTCATAAGCACAGATTGAATTTGCGGATTAGAGCTTTTATCCCTGAGGATGTCATGGAAGTAATGTGCAAATATCAGTCTTTCTTCACCTCCTGGTTGATGGCGAGATTTGTGCACAGCCCAGCTGCACTTCGCACGCATGATGAAACTGAAAGGTTGGAGTTCATTAAAATCTCTTTCCCCTTTGCGCCGATAAATCTGGTCCTAATGGATTAGTAGCTTATTTTTTAACAAATAGTAAGAGTTTTACTACAGTGAAGCTTTTTTTTTTTTTTTTTTCCCTATATCCTCGCTGAACATCGTCACCACTTAATGTGCAGTGAGACTTTACAGGAAATATACTTATTTTTCTACCGCCTCTCCATACTTCATTAGAACTCCCGGGGCGAAACAAGCATAGGAAGTGAGCACAAAAAGGAGCCGGGGAGGCTTAAAAGAAGCCACAAAACTAAATGAAGGGTAAAGATGAAAAGGGAAAGAAAAAGAGTGAGATAGTCTGGCTCCCCACCTAGTCTCTCTGTGTCTTTGAGGAAATCAGAGAAAAAGAAGATAGAGATAGAGGCGGCAAATTAGCCAGAAAAGTCACGGCAGGAGCTCCGCCACAGATGGACAAACATTCAGGTGAAGAAATTAATGAGACAGAAACCAGAGAAGAGCTTAAAAACACTTGACAGAAAGACTCAGTGAGCTGTACCGAGAGGAAAGTGGACCGAAAGAGAAAGTGGGAAGAAAAAACTCCCCAAAAGATTGTTGGAGCTGAGCTGTCATGTGTAATTTAGTTTCAAGCAAGTGCATCTCACCCAAAGGGAAGAGAGAGAAAGAGAAGGTGTGCGAGTGTGTGGGATGGTGGGATGGGCTGTGTACGATTCTGGGTGTGTTTTCTCGCCCCAAAACAAATTGAACAAGTCCAGCCTGATCAGCCTCTTTCTAATTCTGTTGCTCAGACAGGTTTGCACAAGCACACAGAAAAACACATCCTCACACGGCATCACCCAGCTTTACCTGTCTGTTTATTTGTGTTATTCATGTCTCTAAGACTCTTTTCAGTTGCCGCACGTGTCTGTGTTTAACTAGTCCTCATCAATATCCAGAACACATCCAGCGTATTATCTGCTCTGCTGGGTGTGTCGAAAACAACAGATGAGATCCGCCTCTGTTACTCATTTTGGAAAACTGGGTGAGGACATTTGTCAGTAACCTCGTGTCTCTTTCTGTCTCCCCTGTAGCTTTCAGTGGAATGAGTATACGGTGGAAGTGCGCATCAATGACTATCTGGACATCATCTGCCCTCACTACACCCACGACGAGGTGCCGTCGCATGCAGCTGAGCGTTACGTGCTGTACATGGTGGAGAGAGAGGACTACGAGGTGTGCAAGCCTCACTCCTTCGATCAGCTCCGCTGGGAGTGCTCGCGGCCCTTCGCTCCTCATGCTCCCGAAAAATTCTCGGAGAAGTTTCAACGCTTCACCCCCTTCACCCTAGGAAAGGAGTTCCGTCAGGGAGAGAGCTATTATTATATCTGTAAGTATCTTTAATGATATTTCTGCTCAGTCTTCTGTGGTTAGAGGAAGGTTCCTTGTGTTAAACTTTTCCCTCCGTCTCACTTTGTCAGCAAAGCCAATGCATCACCATGGGAAAGACTGTCTGCGGCTGAGAGTGGATGTAGTTGGACATAAAGGCTCTGGAAAGAATCACTATGACAAATCCAAAGCACGTGAAACAGAAAAAATCTTGGAAGGAGAAAAAGTGAATTTCCTTGCTACAGGAGGAGTTCACAACCCCTCTAACCGTCTCCCAGCAGGTGAGCATTCTTTAAAAAATAGATTCCAGACATAGAAAATAATCACAGCGGTGCTGTGACTAAGAGCAGCTCAGCTGGGTGTGTTTACCATCCCTGAGTGATGAAATCCTGTCCTAACGGTCCTTCCCATCTCTTCTCTCAGATGACCCTGCTGCGATGGAGCCAAATGTCCAGAGGAGTGTCGGCAACTCTGCAGCACAGCTGATCTCTCGTTCACTTCTTTTTGCCCTGATCCCAGTCTTATTAGCCCTGATGCTACACTAAAGGCAGTGAAAGCTCCACAACAGAGACATTACTAACCCGATGCTGGTCACCGGGACGTGAACGATCAGAGATTCTTTTTATACAGACTTTTTTTATACGAGCATGGACAGTGTGTGTTGTTCAGCGTGCGCTTGATGTGGTTTTTGTGTGTGTGAATGTGGAGCGTGGATCGCTCCAAAATAAAAAAGAGGACCTCAGAGACTTTTTTTTTTTTACTTTATTTTGAGGATTGAAATTCTCACTTATGACCATTTAAGCTGAACATTTTTGTTTTTTCATTATGAACGAAGTCGCAAACAGAACGATCCAAATGCTTTGTTATAAATCGACGGCAGCAAGATTACATTATCCTCACTGTCACGTGTCAACACATTTTCATAGCACTGGTACAGCTGTGCGTTTCATTAGTGAACTCTCTTTTTCTTCCTCTACATGTAGAGAAACTATTGATATTGTGTATTGTTGTCGGCAGCTGCCACAATATGTAGGATAATGTAGGATATTTGCCATGTTGTGTTGCACTCAACTCCTCGTTATAATGCTCCACATTTCTAAAGTTATCTGACATGTTATCAGTGGTAACGCAACCTGAGAAAACAGATGCTCTAACGGTGCAGCAGTGGTTCTCGCCCCGATTTCTGGCTTTTAGTGATGTCTATTGGTGCTCATGCTGATGAAATCTTTTCATGTAACCACGATTAAAAATGTATTCCAAGAACCTAAAGATATGCATATACTAAAAAAAAAAAGATGCAGTGATATTTATGTTTTTGTTAAGTCCTCATCTGTCAATTACACGGTTTCATGTGATGTTGTGAGCCAATGTTGAGAGCCACTGAACAAAACAAAGACAAACTCAGCATCTTCAGCACTTA
The DNA here is from genome assembly GCF_057382095.1 of Aulonocara sp. 'chitande type north' Nkhata Bay. NCBI lineage: Eukaryota > Metazoa > Chordata > Actinopteri > Cichliformes > Cichlidae > Aulonocara > Aulonocara sp. 'chitande type north' Nkhata Bay. Next base: position 27,935,785 of record NC_141354.1, on the reverse strand, counting down.
TTCACTCATTTCTATTGTTTCGACTGTATCATGGTACACTGGCTGATGTTTGCAGATGTTGCCCCACTCGCACTTCCTGAAACCTCAAACTGAAGGTATCTCCCAGAATACATTTTTTTTTGTCTTTTTTTTTTTTTGCTTGTGTCATTTTGTAAATGTTTATATGTACATTTGTACATACAGAAAACTATATGAAACTGTTTTAAGATGTGAAAAATCTTTAGTGAAATAAAAATGTGATGTAATCCAAAAAGAAGAAAAAGATCTGTCTGTTTTTTATCATAACTTATTTTGGATCTTGATAACCCACTGAGATCATCGAGATTTGGATGGATGACACAATATTTTGGCAGAGCCATCTATCCTCTGTCCGTCTCCACATTTCCACCCCCATGTCTTTCCCAGCCTCTCGTCTCTGCCCTCTCCTGCTTTCATCTCCTCTGATACAACATACCCGGGCTTAGATTTCAGACTCAAAACCAAACATGGACTAAGAGGGGGACAAAAAAAACACCCAAGAACCCAGAGAGAGGGAGGCCCACAAGCGAACTGACAGCTGGGTGTGAAAGTGTCACTCTCACCTCCTTGCTCATACTCTTTCACTCTTTTTTTGCCCTGTTTTTGCCCTTTCTTTTTCTTCTCTGAACATCGCCTTTTGAGGAAAAGCTGAACATCCGTCCACACAGCTGTATGTTGGAATGAGGAGAAAACAAACCTCAGAGCTGACTGAAAACTGTCAAAACTCACCGTTCCTTGTAAAACCGCACAACATACACACTCAAAATCAGAACATTATACTGAGCTGTTTGCTTTTCCGTGATAACGTCATAGCTTAAATTCAATGCAGATGATCACAGAGTCTCAGGTATCTTGTGCAATGCTGCACCCACAAATGTGTACAGTAGGATAAAGCAGGACATCATTCAACTGTGCCTGATGGGATGGATTAAATATGGTAGTCTCCACCGCTTTGATGTCTCGGTTCAACATTATGTCAGGCATTATGTGAAAAAGTAAATGTATGCTTTATAATACAAAAAATGTTCCTTTAGCTGTGCAAATACCATAAACCAAAAGTGAGCTTTCAGATTAGTTCGAGGACAAGCTTTTACAAACATGGCATAAAACTGTAGAAACATCATTTTAAGGTTTTATTCCAGTGCAGTAAATCTGAGTATCGCAGAAAATTCTACTAAAATACAATACTTGAAGTTTAAAATTGTGATTTACTACATATGACAAGAAGTTTTTGAAATATAAATCATTTGGGCACTTAATTACATTTACATGTACAACTACTCATTAACACATTTAGGCAAGGTGACATGCTAAAGTTCAAACTGAGCATCAGGTCTGAGTATTTCACAAACTGCTGATCTACTGGGATTTTCCCACATAAGGTTCACAGACAAAGGTCCAAAAATTAAAAAAAAAAAAAAAAACCATTGAACAGCAGCACAAGAGGTCAGAGAAGAATGGACAGACAGGAAGGCAACAGTAACACAAATAATCACTTGTTACACCCAATATGCAGAAGAGCATCTCTAATTGCACAACACATCAAGTCTTGAAGCAGATGGGCTACAGCAGCAGAAGACCGCACAGGGTGCCACTCCTGTCAGCTAAGAACAGGAAACTGAGGCTAAACTTTGCACATTCTCACCAGAATAGGATGACAAAAGACTGGAAAAATATTGCCGGGGCCGATGTGTCTCAATTTCTGCTACAACATTTGGGTAGTAGAGTCAGAATGTGGCATAAACAAGACGAAAGCATGGATTAATCCCACCTCGTATCACTGATTCAGGGTGCTGGTGGAGGTGTAATGATGTGAGGGGTATTTCTTGGCATATTTTGGGCTCCCTAGAGCTTTCCAGAGTATCACTGCTGATCACATCCATTCCTTTGGGACCACAGTGTGCCCATCTTCTGATGGCTGCTTCCAGCAGAACAATGCACCATGTTAGAAAGCTGAAATGATCTAACACTGGTTTCTTGACCATGACAGTGAGCTCACTGCATTCAAATGGCCTCCACAGTTAAGCCAATAAACGACCTCTGGGATGTGGTGGAACAGGGCATTCACATCATGGATGTGTTGCCAACAAATATGGAGCATTGTGGGATGCTATCATGCCAAAGTGGAGCAAATTTCCAGGATCTTGTTGAATCTATGCCATGAAGAATTTTGCAGCTCTGAATAGAAAAGAGGCAATTTTTTACCAAAGTGACCAGTGAGTGTATTTTACCATCTTTCTTGTCCAAAACTTTAGCTCTTATTTTATGCTTTATCTAATACAAAAGGTCATTAACTTTCACTTAATAAAGGCAGACACGTAAACAGCTTCACTGGCACAACACTCGAAGGAGTCTGAACAGCTCCGATAAAAAACACTGTCACAAAAAGAAAAGGGATTGCAATTTAATAACAAAAAGATCAACCATAAATCAGAAAAAGAAAATTCTTCTAAATCAATATAGCAATGACCTTCAAGTGAAGAAAAATGTGTGAAAAGACTAAATGTCAAACAGATGCAAAGCTAAAACTAAAAGCTAAAGACTAAAGAAGAAGGGTGAAAATTATACACCAGAGACTGCTGAGAAAGGTCAAGTTTTGAAATGTCTAGAGTGACAAAGCAGCTCGGCTCTGACAGCTGTACACAGGAGGGAGCAGTCAGGTGACGATGGGGGAGTGGGCGAGGCGGGGTGGTTCGGCAAGAAGGGTCAAAGAAAAGTTAATGAGCAAACTTTAGATGATTCGTATTAAATTTACCCCGAGAGACGAACAATAAGTGAAAGTTTTAATGCACAACTTTTAAATATGAATCTTAATTCTTGGATGTAATACCCATGAAATGACACCCAGCACGCTGACTAGTTGAAAAATGATGCATATGAGATAAAATTAATCAAATAACACTGGTGCACCCCAGTGGAGTGCATAATTAATTTTTCAGTTTAAACAGTGAAATCATCTCATTTTGAAAGTATAAAATCCAGCATATTTGCCTGGATCCACACACTGACTGTTCTGTGTGATATCAAGCTACAAGCATGTGATATGGGATTGGAACAATGATGTAATGATGAGACGCTTTTTTTCTCCTCCTTCTTCTTATCATAGGCTAATAGTTGGGTTTTCTTTTTTGACTGTGCTACTGGAATACAGGGTGAAAAACAAATGTGTGATTCACAGAAAGGAGAAACTGGAAAGAAAGACTGATGCATTATGTGAAGCAGTGGAAAAGCTTGCCTTATTTTCCTATTCTGTGCATCAGCCTAGTGTTATACTTCCACAAGGTGAGATATAACAAAAAATGAAAACATCAAATTGCTCCCAGTGTGATCTTTTCATTTGGAGAACCCGTATCTTCAGCGTCCCTTTAATAACTACTGTACGAATGCTTGATGATTTTTCTGGGATGTTGAAAGCTTGTAAAAGTGGGTGCACGATTTGTACTGTTCCAGTTATAATGTTCTGTTTATGGTGTGAAACCTGACATCTAATACAGCTTTTTAAAGAGTCTTGTCATGGTTTCCAGACCCAAAGAGGACAAACATCTAAGATTTCCTAATCTTGAGTTTAATACTGTCTGATAATAATCTTAGTGTCTGTAATAGGCTCAAATATCTTGGACATCTTATTACAGATCAAATGACGGGTATTGATATTGCACAAGAAAAACCCCCACTTATCAAATTTAAGACTTTAATAAACCACAATTATCAGCTGTCGAGACAATTTTCACATTTTAAAGACTTTTTATTTATTTCTTTTTTTGTGCTTATTTTACTTGATCTTTGTTTTTACTTTGTGACTTTGCGGGTCAACATGCTGGAAGCAGCCATCAGAAGATGGGTTCACTGTAGTCATGAAGGGATGGAGATGCTCAGCAATAATACTCACGTAGCTGCGGTGCTTAAACAAAGCTCAGATGTTAGTAAGGGTGTTCTGGCAAAGAAATGTCTCCACACCATTACACCAGCAGCAGCAGCATGAACCAATGATATAAGGCTGGCAGGATCCATGCTTGCAAGCTGTTGACGCCAGATTCTGACCCTATCCTCTGGAAATTGCAGCAGAAATCAAAACTCATCAGAGCAGACAACATTTTCCAATCGTCTGTTGCCCAATTTTGGTGAACCCATGTGAACTGTACTCTCTGTTGTCTGTTCTTAGGTGTGGCACCTGGTGTAGACTTCTGCTGCTGAAGCTTATACGCTTGAAAGTTTGACGTTTGTGTATTTAGAGATTTAGACCTGCTTTTCTGCTCTCCTATCAGCTTCTCCGTAAACCCTACTGATGGTTGTGTGGTCAAATTCTAGCAGATCAGACAAGTCACCTACAAAAGTTTTATGTTCAAAAACTTGAACATCACACTTAAATCATCCGCCCCTCCCATTCTGATGCTCACTTTGAACTTCCGCAGGTCTTGGCCGTGTCTACATGCATACATGCATTCATCCAAAGCCAATTACAGACCCACAGAAGACATCCATCCCATCCATTCGCTTCCGCTTGTCCTTTTCAGGGTCGCGGGGGGCGCTGGAGCCTATCCCAGCTGTCATAGGGCGAGAGGCGGGGTACACCCTGGACAGGTCGCCAGTCTGTCGCAGGGCTAACACACAGGGACAGACAATCATTCGCACTCACATTCATTCGCACATTCACACCTAGTGACAATTTGGATTATCCAATTAACCTATCCCCACAAGCTGCATGTCTTTGGACGGTGGGAGGAAGCCGGAGTACCCGGAGAGAACCCACGCAAACACGGGGAGAACATGCAAACTCCACACAGAAAGACCCCGGCCTGATGGTGGAATTGAACTCAGGACCTTCTTGCTGTGCGGCAACAGTGCTAACCACCGTGCTGCCCCCACAGAAGACATATAAAGTTAAATGCGTGTGTAAAATCGGAGCCTTCCGGGTCGGGAAATACTGAATGTTTTCATGCTCGCTGACTGCTGAAAAGCTTTGAATAAACTGTACGAGTGCCATGAGCTTTCCCACATCCGTGTCCCTCTGGCAGTCACTCGTAAAATTCTTGCAACGTAATTACGTCCAGCGCTACGTTCCTTATCGTTTCAGCACCCTATTGGGCCAGCCCTTTGAGCCTATAGCCAATCAGAGGACAGGAACCAGGAGGGCACTGATTGCAAATACGGAAATACAGTGAGAGCATCCGCGTCGTTATATTTACCTTTCATCTCAGGCAGTTTAAGAGTTTGTGATTAAAAGGAGACTGTGCACAAAGCACGTATTTTTCCCCCGCTCTATGGATTTGTTGTCGCTTCTGTCATGGGCCTGCATCGTGTTCACAGTCGGGATGTTCTCGACTGGACTGTAAGTTTAAATGATCGTTAATTGCATGCATCTATGTTTTATCTTACTTCCTGCTCTAACTTTGTAAGGATGGGAGAAAGTACGAAGAAAGCAAGATCCCACTGAGACAGGATGGAGATTTTCTGAACTGCTTGCACTTGGTAGCATCACAACAACTTTATAGTGAAGGAATGCGAGAAAGTACTAACACTGAACATGGAGTTATTGGTTTAAATTGCTATTAGCATCTCCAGCCTATTCTTTTGTTTTTTATTCTTTCTGTGTGTGTGTATGTGCATGCGTGTGTGTGTGTGTTTCTAGGACCGACCTGAAAAAGATGCGAGAATCCAAAAGTACAGACAATATCCAGTTTCTCCCTTTCCTCACCACGTGCCTCAAGTGAGTTTCTCTTTCCGCTTTTGCATAATTCACTGTGATGCATCATCACTAATGTTCCTGTTGTTTCTATAGTAACCTTGGTTGGATGTATTATGGGATTCTGAAGAGAGATCAGACGATTATCCTGGTCAACATCATTGGTGCTCTTCTCCAGATACTTTACATCATCATGTACTTCCGCTACACGAAGCAGAGGGTCAGCATAGTCAGACCTGTCATAAAGCGCTCTCCTTACTTGCAGCTGGATCTTTAATTTATCTGTCTCTGTATTTGTTGGTTTCAGAGGTTAGTGTCCTCCCAGACCCTTGCAGCAGGGATTGTACTGATCTGCGGTTGGCTCTACTTCACCATGTTTCTTACTGATGGAGACATTCGTCTCAGCCAGCTGGGACTCACCTGCAGCGTGGTCACCGTCAGCATGTACCTGTCACCGCTCACCGACCTGGTACAATTCACACCACAGACAAACACAACATACAGGCAGCGTGTAGAACGTCGCCTGTGTTTGTTTTCTCTCACTGAACTGAATAATATTTCAGAACATGATCTGGAAGTCAGTTACATTTGGATGATAGTACCTAAAAACCCGCCTTAATGAGTTTTATATTGTAAAGGTAAAACTTTTAGTAGTAGAGAGAAAATCCTGCTAACAACAGCAAGGGTGTGGAGGAAGAACTGTCTTTTTAACAGGAAGACATCACACAGCAAGCGAGTCGATTTGCACAATACTGCGAATCGCTTCCTATGTTGATGCAGCTTAAGGGCTCCAGCCCTAATTATAATCTTTATCAAAAAGTGAAGTTTATTTTTATTTTTAGCACATTTAAAAACAACAAAAGTGCTTTACGAATAAAGTAATCAAATTGGATAAAACCGAGTTAATGACACAGTTAAAAAAAGGAAACCCGAATTTAAAAGAAACACATTTAAAAGTACTCAGAACTCATTTTGATTTAAAAGCCAAACAATTTCTTTTTTAAAAAAGGAAAGTTTAATCTTAAAGGTAAAGAGGGTGTCTGTCTCCTCAACCCAAACTGTGAGCTGATTCCACAGAAGAGCATCTTAAAAGCTGAGGAATCTGTCTCCCATTCTACTTTTAAATGCTCCAGGAACCCGGCTGGTTTAGCTCAGTGCATTGAGGCAAGGCGAGGCAAGTTTATTTGTATAGCACAATTCAACAACAAGGTGATCCAAAGTGCTTTACAGAGACATTAGAAACAAAAACAAATAAAAAGCATGATTTAAAATTGATTAAAACAAGCAAACAAACAAACTAACTAATTAACAAACAAACAAACAAACAAAACAGTATATAAAATCAAAAGAGATAAAATCAGAACAGTAGATAAAATCATTAGTTAAAATGTAAGTTTTGAAATTTAAGCTTAAGTGTGGATTTGGTGTTTTATTCAAATGCAGCTGAGAACAGGTAGAGCAGGCAACCCATACGGCTGAGAGCGGTCAGCCTGGGTTCAAGTCCGACCCGCGGCCGCATGTCTCTCCTCTTCTCGCTGTCCTTTCTTCACTGCACTGAAGAAGGCCAAAAAAAGTATTTAAAAAATGCCCCAGGAACCACAAGTAAGCTAGCAGTCTGTGAGGAAGATATGACGAGGCTTGATCATTTAGATGGCATTTTAATTAAACTTTGGATTCAACACGGAGCCGCTGAAAAACATATAACATTTTTCATTTTACTCATAGCAATATTGCAAAGACTAAAGAAAGCAATGTTATTTGTTTAACGTACATGGTATTTGTTTAATGTGCACGGTTGAAGGCAATGTCCTGGTAAGAAATGACTCTAAGATTCCTCACAGTGTTACTACAGGCCAAAGTAAAGCCATCCAGAGCTTAGTGTGAAACCTCAGCGTTTTTCAAATGAAGTAGAATCAGAAAATGACTTGCCAAAAATATTTATAAAAACTAGTGTGCATATGGGGATAATTAATAGCATACCAAACGGATACTATTTTTGTTCAGTTAATGAAGTCAGTTTGCAGTTTGCTGCTTCATTTCCAGTAAATGGTGATGGGCTTAGCTGGTAAATGTTTTTTGGTTTTGTTTTCACTTTTGTTTTGTTTTGGTTTTCCATCCTTTCCAGTTTAGCCTGTCCTATATGTTACTACATAATTCTCATATCCATTAATTAAATTTTTCAGGACATAATAAAAACACTAGATTGGGGGGAAATTAATTTTTGCTAAAAGCCATATGAGAAACTGGGACTGCTGTATAGGGCTGCACCAATAAGCTTATAAAGATATACAATTAGTATTGAGTTCAAATTTTGGACCCCTCAAAAACAGTCCCAGTTTCTGTTGGGAAAATTAATTCCCTTCCTCTGCACTATATAAAGTCAGCCACCGGGGGCAAAAGTCATTTTGTAAAGTAATTGTTTTTAATCTCCCCACAAACTCTGAGGTCCTCGAGGAGCCCAGAAATGGGACTGGCTATGAGTCTTAAAAGATTTACATATGCCGATCTTACACATGCACGGCACCTGTGAGCTTTCTTAGAACTTACCCAAAGGAGATTCTTGTGATAATGCAAAACCCAGCAGAGTCTGATCAGGTGTTAAACAGTATTTAATCTGCCAGGATCAAAGTCCACGTAACATCTGTTTTCACTGATATGAGAGTCAGTGTCATGTGCTCTGCCTTCTGCACACTCTACCCAGGCAGTACCCTAAATCAAACTGAATATTTACAACAGTGAAGAAGTGTCTCTGTGGTGTCATTATTAACACATTTGGCTAACACGTGAAAGAGCTAAGCCATCAAAGCCTCAGTGGGGGCATCAGTAAGACTTGTATTATGATACAGCATAGCAGATTACGATGAACACCTATCTAAAAACTGGTGCCGTGTCTCCTGATGATACACCCAAGGGGCAGCATTTAAAGGCTAAAGAAGGTTAGTCCCAGGATCGAGCCATGTGGTGTGCCACAGCTATTATAATAATTCTCGTTCAGAGCAACAACAATATCTCTATCCAAACTACTGAAGAACATTTGCACATAAGTCCAGACGTTCCTGTGCTACATAGAATAGAATAGAATAGAATAGAATTCAACTTTATTGTCATTGCACATGCACAGGTACAGGGCAACGAAATGCAGTTTGCATCCATCCAGAAGTGCTTTAGTGATATAGATATATTACAATATATATTAGCAATAATATAGATATGTGAGTATATTACAGAAATGGGTCTATTATGGTATGTTATAATGTACACGGTATGAAGTATGTTGTGAATATTCTATAACTATAAGTATGTACAGGCTGTAGTGAGTACAAGCTATGTACAGGATATGAACAGGATATAAATATGAAAAACTATACAGAATATGAAATAAATAACTTTACAGAATCTGGGATATACAGCTATACAGAAATGGGAACTATGCAAGTTGTAAACAGTTGTAGGATTAAAGATTATCGAATGTACAGAATGATTATTTACACAGAGCTATACATTAGTGCAGTTAAGATAAGTGAGGGTGTAGATAGTTTCTACAGAGGCTATATAAAGTGCTAGTGGTTGTGAGTGGTGGTTCAGTCCATGTTATTATTGTGTTTGAGGGTACAGTTGTCCATTGTGGGTGTGTGTATGTTCAGTCCATGAGTTTAACGTGGGTCAGATGTCAGGAGGCAGAGTTCAGGAGTCTGACAGCTGTGGGGAAGAAGCTGTTCCGGTACCTGGTGGTCTTAGTCCGGAGGCTCCTGTGGCGCCTCCCAGAGGGCAGGAGGGTGAAGAGTCCATGTGATGGGTGACTGGGGTCTTTGATGATTTTCCCAGCCCTTTTCAGACACCGCTTCCTGTAGATGTCTTTTATGGCAGGAAGTGGTGCTCCGGCGATGCGCTGGGCAGTTTTCACGACCCTCTGCAACGCCTTCCGGTCCGAGGCAGAGCAGTTCCCGTACCAGACTGTTATACAGTTGGTCAGGATGCTCTCGATGGTGCAGCAATAGAAGTTCACCAGGATGTCTGAGGACAGGTGGTTCTTCCTCAGAGTCCTCAAGAAGAAGAGGCGCTGGTGAGCCTTCTTGACCAGCTTGGAGCAGTTGGTCGTCCAGGTGAGATCCTCGGAGATGTGGACTCCCAGGAACTTGAAGCTGCTCACACGCTCCACAGCCGTCCCCTTAATGTGGATGGGTGGATGTGGGTCAGCATTCCTCCTGTAGTCCACGATGAGCTCCTTGGTCTTCTCGGTGTTAAGCAGCAGGTTGTTTCTGTCGCACCACTCAGCCAGACGATCCACCTCCTCCCTGTAGGCGGCCTCATCGTTGTCACTGATGAGGCCAATCACCGTGGTGTCATCTGCAAACTTAATGATGGTGTTGGAACCATCAGCAGGTCTGCAGTCGTGGGTGAAGAGGGAGTAGAGGAAAGGGCTCATCACACAGCCTTGTGGTACACCGGTGTTCATTGTGATGGTAGATGAGCAGCGGTTATCCAGCCGGACATGTTGGGGGCGGTTGGTCAGGAAGTCCAGTACATGAGAACATCTCAACAATTGGGTGTTACACTAAAAACAGTCATTTGACAGGTGGTTGGATTCAAAAGGACTTTCCTTCAACCAGAGGCATCAGAAAAGTAGATCTTTAATAGCATATATTGTGTGCGCTTTACTGCACACCTCCCCCCTCAACTAAAAGTTAGTAGATGAAAAGTGTCGTAATCAAAGAAGTGTTTGATTGGTCGGTCGACCTCCACAGTGAACTCAGAATGATGACACTCGCTCACACATGGACAGTGTCAGTTTCATGTCTTGTGCCTGCAGTTAATAGATTAGAAATGTCAGGCAGGAAATCTAAAGGGTTGAGAGGGTAAAGAACAGCCCCACGAAGCAAATACTCCTCTACTATGTGCCAACCTCAAACAGCATAGTATACTATTTGAAACTTGAAACTCCACTAGTAGCGGACTCCTTGGTGGTTGTTGCTGCTCATTCAGAATCATTATTGCTTTTTCCATTAACAGGCAGCCCACACAGTGCTTGCCCTTGTACAATTCATATATTATAGGCTTGTTAGTGTGGTCATATTTTTCTGTAATGTAGCACAGCATTAATAGTGTTACATTGTTTCTTATTCTTTGAACTCAAATTATTTGTGAGTCACTTCAAACATTTATCTAAAAGATTCTATTGAACCTAACCTTGCAGCAGCGAGTTAAATAATCAGTTGAACTAATGGCTGCTACTAGGAAGATTTTTGTTTGGGTAAACCTTTTTGCAATATAGACTTACTGGACAATTTATTAGGTACCCCTTGCTACTTTTCCCTTTAGAACTGCCTTAATTCTTCATGGTATAGATTCAACAGGGTGCTGGAAATACTCCTCTGAGATCTTTCTCCATATTGACATGTTAGCATCACACAGTTGCTGCAGATTTGTTGGTTTCACATCTGTGATGTACTATTGGTTTGAGATCTGGTGACTGTGAGTACAGTGAACTCATTGTCATCTTTAAGAAAGCAATTTGAGATGATTTAAACTTTGTGGCATGGGGTGTTATACTGCTGGAAGCAGCCATGGGCACACTGTGATCATAAAGGTGGTCAGCAACAATACTCAGGCAGGCTGTGGCGATTAAATCCTTAATTGATTCCAAGGTGGCCAGAGGGTACAAGAAAGTCCCCTACACTGTTATACCCCCACCAGCTTGAACCTTTGACATAAGGTTCGACATGTTTTACATTTAAAGATATTCTTCTGCGTGCCTTGGTTGTAATGGGTGTTTCCTTCTTATCAGCCCAAATCAGTCTGTCCATTCTCCTGACATCAACAAGGCACTCAGAGAAAATATCCAGTCAGCAGGAATTTTCTTTCTCATACCATTCAAGCCTTAGAGATGGTTGTTTGGGAAAATCCAAGAAGATCAGCAGAGTCTGAAATATTCAGACCACCCTGTCTGGCACCAACAACCATGCCATATTCAAAGTCACTTAAATCACCTTTCTTCCCCACTGTGATGCTCAGTTTGAACTTCAGCAGTCATGTTGATAATGTCTGCGTGGGTAAATACACCGAGTTGCTACGATATGATTGGTTGGTTAGATGTTTGCGTTAATAAGCATTTATATAGATGTATCTAATATAGTGGCAGGTGATTGTGTACATGCATTACAGTTCATAGTACCCTCACTGTATTCATGATAACACTGATTGTGTTTAGTATCTACAATAGGAACCTCATATCTTCTCATTTCCTGAACGTGTTCCTCGTTGAACCCACTGCACCGGCAGCAGCTGCTCACTTTAATTCATCTGCTCACATCATCTCAGTCTGCATGTTCAGCTATGCAGTGAAGGGATAAATCCCCTGTTCTCACTCTTTCCTTTTGTCACTGTATTTGATCTTCTGGTTCCGTCTTCTATCCTGTTCGTCTCCTTCCCTCCATCTGCCTCACAGCACCGAATGACCCCCAGTCAGCTTCCTGCCTTTCTTTCCCTCATCTGTCTTCCTGTTATTCCCAGTTTCTGTCTTGTGTGTTCCCTGGCCCTTTGGTTCCATTATGTTTTCTGCTATATATGCATATATAAAATGATGTAGGCACTGCACAAATTACTTAAAATCCAAAGCTGCCTGCTTAAAGATCATTTTTGTTTTTTTAAATTACAGGTTGGGAATGTGGTGAAATTTCTAAGCCAAAATTGAATTTAAAAAAAACTCCAACAAGCAGCCAGATAATGTATACTTTAAACTAACCCAGAGGACAACTAAATATATTGTCAAAGTAAAACAAAGCTATAAATGTAAATTTACTGCCTAAGCTCTTAATTTAAAACACTCATAGGTTTCCTTTGCCCTGAGTTATCAACACTTTAGTTAAGTTCTCTTTCGGGTTTCGGTACCTTCAAATAAAATGGAGTACAGTGTGTCATCTGACCACTTTAGAAGTACCCAGTGTTTATATCACTTCCAAATGGCCCCTTTTAAAAGCAGCATGAAGAGTCTGCCAGTCATAAAGTGGCGCAAGACACAATAGTTAAAATGTGGGCAAAGCAGTGCACACTTACTCCTTCCGGCATTGGAAGTGTGTGACAATGTAGCTGTGGGAACGTCTATAGAGAGCACTTCTGAAGAGGCATGCTGGTGTGTTGATATTTGAATAGAGTAATTCTCTCTCTCAGGGGTCATCACTGAAGGCACCTTTCATGTAGCAGTTGGTAATTCGATCCCTTGTAAATATTAAAAACTGTAATAATCCAGCTTTGAAGTGTATGTTAATGGCATCCCTCCTCCTCTCTGCCTTTGCAGGTAGAGATCGTGCGTAGTGGTAACGTGCAGTGCTTGTCCTTCCCTCTGACTGTAGCCACCTTCTTCACTTCAACCTCCTGGGTCTTCTACGGCCTTCAGCTGAGCGACTACTATATTGTGGTAAGACATCATGAATACGCACTTGGATACCTGTAAGCTCAGCTGTCAGTGTTGTGTGAGGATTGAAGCGATAACATGTTTTTTTTTTTCTTCTTCTTCCTTGTTTTGCTTGTTTTCCAGGTTCCAAACACACCGGGTATTTTCACTAGCCTCATCAGATTTTATCTATTTTGGAAATTTGCGTCAGTCAATCAAGGTTCGCCTTCCTACAAACCCGTGCACATATGATGTTGACAGTTGAAAAATTCATCTTCACGGATGGACGGTTGGCAACAAAGCTTTAGAGTTACATGTTGGAACAAACTCAGCGAGTGACTCGACGTGTAAAGTGTTTTGTTTACTTTTTGGGGGGGAAGAATAATGTGGACTTTTACTCAGCTGAGAGTAAATTTCACGATGTCTTTAATATGATTCAACTGTTACTGTTCTGCGGATAGTTGTTAGACATGTTACTACGTGTCTCTCTCTGTGTCTCTCTCTGTGTCTCTAAGTGCCTTCTTTTAGGTAATGTTTGCCATTAAAGATTTATGTGAATTTTTAGAGGTTAAAAACGTATATATTGTACAGTGGTTAGCACTGTTGCCTCACAGCAGAGAGGTGCTGGTTTGGATGCACTGGCAAGCTGGGGCCTTTCTTGTGGAGTTGATCTTTGGGTGCTCTGGCCTGTTTCCTTCCACAGTCCAGAGATGCACTCATTTGTTTAACTGGGGATTCTAAATTGGCGATAGGTGTGAATGTTTAGTGGGATTTATACCTCTGATTTAAATCTACTCCATAACGTCATAATCACAAATTCTTCTTAAACCCTGCACCCTAACCAATGTGCACCTCCCTAGAAATGTAATGTAAAATGTGATGCCAATTATTGAACCAACTGGAAGAGAATGGATAAGCTCAAAACTAAAAGTTTACTGCCAACTAGTGTCTTGGAGGTGAAATTGCAGACTTCTGCGGGCACACTACACAGAAGTACGAATGCTAACAGCAGCGTTAGCCAATTGCTTAGGCTATGCTGTTTTATGTTTTAGACTCTGAAGTATAAATTAAGCTTTTTCCCTGCGATAGACTGGCGACCTCTTCAGGGTGTACCTCATCTCTCACATATGACAGTCTCCAGCTTCCCTGAAAGCCTGAATGGATATATAACAGCACATGCAGTTTGTTACAGTTATATTTAAAAAAAGGGAAAATATTGTAAAGGAAGAAATTTATGTCCATTTTCTGCTGGACAAACAATGTGTTTTATCATTAAATAATGAAAGGTGCCATATCAATAAAAATTTTTTACCGTAACTGTCACTGTCTGGTGTTTTTTCTCCTTGCTGAGGCTGTACTTGACCCTTTGAAGTAGAGGAATTTGTGCTTTAGTTTGGAGGTTTTGTTTTGGGTTCAGTAACGAGCTTTCATGCATGTGACGAGGTAAGTGTGTATGATTGGAGTGGCAGTGCAGGAGAGACAAAAGCCTGTTTGATGGTGCAGCAGTGCGAATGAGCTTGTTTGTGTGAGCCTGTTGATTTAGTGAGGGCAGCGGTGGGAAAGGCTATGGCAGAGATTCTCATCCTCAGTGTGTGTGTATGTGTGTGTGTGCATGAATGCTACTTGGACCGCTCTTCCTGAGCTCAAAGAGCTTGCCCCTGACAGAGAACACACATGCACAACAACAAGACAGTATTGTGTTGGAAGCTGAGTGTTATGTAGAGGCAAAGAGAAGACTGGAGGTGGGAGATAAATGAGATATACTTGAAAGAAACGTGGGGGAAATATAAGCAGCAGGTGAAAAAGCAACAAGAAAGGATGTATAAATGAGATGGAGGTAGTAAAGCGTGGGAAAAGAATAAAGGAATTTCACGGATAAATTTAGGTTTGGCTTCTAATAGGTTGTAATTATGTAGCACAGTTCTTTAAGTATTGTTTGCTAGTATTTCATGGAGAGACACAATAAGGACATGTGCATAGAGTGTCTTTACCCCTCCATCAGAGCTCTGATTTCCTTTTTTTAAGTCCAGTTTTGACCTTTATGAATCAATTTGGTCTTTGTATCGTATTGTCTGTCGGATCTCTATCTAGGAATTCAGTTTTTCTTGTTTTCGTTTCCCTAATGCAATCGATACACAACTAAAGATAACAGCACACATTCTCAGACAGTCTCTCCAAAACATTCATGGTGCTGTTATTGATTGTACATGCAAAAGGTGGCAGAATTAGTTTTGTAGAGAATAAGAAAACAGGTTGAAGGTGAAGTTAATAACCTCCCTATTTTCTCACATCTGTACATTTGGCTAAATGCTCAGTAATGTGACTGTTGCAGAAATGACCTGATACATAACGCCCCCTCACTGCTGTGGGACCACTCGCTAAGAAGCTCTTAAATAAATGCTTTATCACGATAAGTAATTTAACCTGTGGTCAGGAACAATTACGTAAATAAAGTAAATACAATTTTATTCAAGATAAAAATAATATTCCAGTGCTTTACAATGAAATGCTAAAATAAAGACAGAAAAAAAGTCTCCTTTCATCCTCAGCCTTGTATTTTGCACAGCCAGCAGGTCCTGATCACATGACCTCAGGGATCTGCTTTGAATGCATTGATGTAAAAGTTCACTGATGTAAACTGATGCTTGTCCATGCTTAGCTCTAGAAGTCAAAAGTGAATCTGGAACCAGGATCTCACAACAGTGTGATTCGAGTGTTCATTACTTTAGGCACAAATCTCTTTAGGAGACAAAAACATTTGACTTATTTGTTTTTATTTATATTAAAATAGCATAATAATCTATGCAAGATTTGTAACTTAGAAACATCTTAGGCCTTTAAAGAAACACATAACGTTCACGTAAACGAGAACGAACATCTTGTAGATTTGGTGGAACTATGCTTTTTTTTTTTTTTTCATTTCATTGCAGTCCACTAAACTTTAAAAAAGTCTTCTTCAATATGTAGCAATTCCATGAATGTCAATACATGTTAAAATATACAACTTTACAGTATTAAAAAAGTCCTTGTTAGATTTTCTCTCACTTTATAACAGCTCTGAGGTGGTGTAACCACATCAAGTGTGCTAGGCCCCACTATCACTAACTATATTTCTTCATCCTGTCTGTGCTGTTCTTGCCTTTAACAGTCTAAAAACAGTTTGAGCGTCAGGTATGCTGAGTAGAATTTTACATTAGCTGTACATTAAACCCGTAATGTTTTAATGACCAAGCTTAGTGGCATTTGTAGCAGCAGCCTAAACGCCAATAATGAGCCCCTAAAATATGAATGTGAATTAATAAATATACATCTACTGGTTGACGACACGTTGACTCTGTCTGTCTTCTGTGTAGGCAATCAAACAACGAACACTTAAAGCTCAACAAATCTTAAAGTCACTCAAATTCATCTTATGCTGTGAAACCTTTCAGATCTACAGTGGTTTCCAGTCCTGTCCAAGGTGGACAAAGAAAACCTTCAACATGCAGAAGGTATATAAAACAGTTTGTGTGTCCAAAACATGCCAAAGGATAAACCAAGTTCATCCACTGGCAATCTTGAGTGTATGATGATGTATAATTGATCTGTTTAAAGCAATCCATTCGTTGCCATCCCTAAAGTCAAGCTGTTAGAGCTTTTTACTTGTGTGGTAAATTATAAAAACATTATTTTAAAGGAAACCTGTGACAGGATACTGCAGACGAGTGACTCAGAGTTGAACAATAAGTCGGAGTTTTGTGAGTAGAAATTAGTCATGAAGGTTGAAAGGGAAAAAGGAGTATCTTGAGAAACAGTAAATGATGAGTCGTGGAGAAGACAAGGCAATACTGGAAGCTGGAATCATGCTTCTGTATAAAACAGATAGACATCAATAAGACGAAGAAAACAATGGTTGGAGTCAGACTGGCCAGACACACCCCTAATTAGAAACCGTGGCTGTGTTGTGAAGGGACAACGTGTTAAGTGCGAGGCAGGAAATCAAAACACAGACCTCACGCTGATGAGTACACGTCTTTGGTCGGCAGCCAAGTAGTAAAATGAGCTCTATCTTGTGTACATGAGCGCGTTTGTGTGTGTGGTGTAGTAGAGTTGATGAGGAGGGGGTGAGGAGCTGAACAATGAGTACGACTCACAAACAGGATCCCTCTGTTTCCTGTCACAGAGACTGTCTCCTTAAACAACACACACTCTTGTACTTTTGCCCATGTCCTTTTAAACATAGGCGTATACGCATTGTATATACAGCAACTACAGCATGTTGTGTCTTACACAGACACTCCCACAGCCTCTCCTTCGCAAACACCATGTGTGCATTCAGATGTCTATTTTTGTCGTTACGGGCAAATTTTGATCCGTGGGTTTTGTTTCCCCCGTAATTACACACAACAAAGTCTTTGCTAACATGCAGTCAGCAACCAAACAGTGTGCACACTCAGCATATAAACACACACACACACAAGGCATACACACAGCACACTGGGAGGTAGTCAGCAGCTTGTGCACTTTCTGCCATCAGTAAAAGCACACCTGTCCCAGCTGCTGTTTTGAAGGGAAGAAGAGGGAAAAAGGAATGTGCTTCTCTCAGTTTTCCTGTGAGCCCCTCACCCTTCCCAACCATCTCTGTTATCCTCCTCCCTTTACTTGTTTATCCAATTATTCTCATGGTCAGCTGCTGTTCTTCCTTTTCTTCTCAATGCTGGCATCTTTTTTTTCTGTCCTCATCTTCATTGTGTGTTTTCCTCTGTCTTTTGCCTCATTGTTTTTCTTACTCACATCTTTGCATTCTTTTGCAGTTTCCCTCCTGCTTTGCATTACACGCCTCGAAATTGTCTCCGTGGCCCCGTGCTCAGATCATCTGCAGTGAAAGTCAGTTCCATGAATCTGACAGTCAAAGATTTATATAGGTTATATAAGCAGAGCAGAAAGGATAAGACTACAAAGAAAAAAAGATGCTGTTGCATTTTCATGCAACAGATCTCATTGACTGGCAGAAGACAACTATAAAATTCACCCGGTTACCAATTATACTGAAACTGTCAGTTACAGTGTTTTTATTGGTGTGCGTGTATATGCCTGCTTTTCCCTTTCTGTACAGTTGTTGGTATAGGTATTTATGATGAGCCATGTGCAGCAAGTGGTTTTCTGTTCCTAATTTTACCAGCGTCTCCACCTTGACTTTATAATCAGCGTTTTCTCCTCAGAGCCTGGAGGCTGCACAGCTGAAGAACCTAAAATGCCCACATTGTAGGTTGCACACAGAGACCACCTTCCTCCTTCTCTCTCTTTATCTCACACACACACACACACACACACACACACACACACACACACACACACACACACACACACACACACACACACACACACACATGCACACACAGACTAACATGCCAAATGTGACTCCTAAGCTCTTTCACTGTTTCCAGCAGCTGCTGAAAGACATTTGCTCTGTACCTTGAAGATTAACAGGGAGAACCTCCGGTGTGTCTTAAGGGTTTGAGTGTAGTTCGGCGTGTTCTGTCTCCCAGATTGTTTTTCTTCCTCCTTCTTCCTCCTCCTCCTCCTCCTCTCCCTCTTGCTTCTGTCGCCCTTCAAAATTTGAGCCGGGAGTGAAGTGATATGTGACAGCTAGTCATTAAGCTGTCAGAGGAGAGCCCATGGACCAAAACCCTGTCAGCATGGATGAACATACACATTTCACCTTTGATATAAATCATTTGTCAGGTATCCTCTTGTTTTACTGCCAGAACATATCTGAGACTCCCCAGCTGTGCTTGACAGCAGTGGACCCAACAACAGAGGCATTAGATGTCTTAGGCACAACATTTAATTTAAGTCGTTCCTTTGGTGGTTTTATAACTTATTTACGTGTTTTTATTTCTTTGTAAAACATGACTCATACTGTACACCGGATATGAAGAAACAGGTGAGATTTTCTGAAGAAAAACAAGCCGAGCAGGTGGTATAGAACATTTAATGACTTTTTAAAGAGGTAATGTTTTTTCCGGTCTAAAAATGACACACAGACGTAACTACTTGGAGAACCCGTGGGGCACTGGTCCTGTCTGAGCATGCCATCCCATTCTGGCATCCATCCAGAGTGCAGATGGATCACAGATTTGTGTGTCTGCGTGTGGTTTTGGTTCTGTTTTTGAATGGCAGCTGGAAAGTGGAATTGAATTTGATTACGTGCATGTGGAATTCTGTGCAGGGACACGCAAATGTGTCAAATCTACTGTGCCAGTTGTAATGTTGCCATATTTGGTTAAATTTTTCTGTTTTTTGAGGGGAAAAAAAGTTTCAACCAGTTGGAGCTTGCTGAGGTCCTCTGAGGGAGCTGAGGAAGAGTGTATATCTGCGTGGTTGCACGTACGATGTACGCGTCCACTGCGATGCGCAGAGATGCTGAAAAACGGGAGACACAGCTGTTCAGGGGATTTGGAGCCTGTGCTTTCATTAGCAAACATTTTTGTAGCTTCTTGCACTGTATGCACATTTGAAAGTTTTTCTGCATTTCATTGCATATGAAACTTATTCTGCATGGCAGCATTTTTAACAGTATTCCCAGTAAAACTGTAAACAGAAAATCTCAGGTGTGCATACCAGTTTAAGATTATTCCCTGTTATGAAACAACTATATTTACTTAGCTGATACTTTGTTTCATTATTTTTTTAGTTTGTGATATATCAAATATGTAAAGAAATCAAAATGCCTTTTAACCTGCAAGTGGCCAAGTCTGATCACTTTAAGGTGACCCCTGTCATACACATGTGTTGAGATATTTTTAAATCTAAGAATGTTTCCTACCATAAATTTACTTCTCGGAAAACTCTCCACAGGGCTTTGTTTTTTTTTAATTTAGCAGGAACTGTAAAGGTGTGGCAAAGACAGCGGAAAGTTGTGTGGCTTCATTTATGACCCGGAAATATCTGAATTGTTTTTATTTTTATTGTGAACACTGTAGGCTTGGATTTCTTTGTAATTTACTGGTATTTTTTCCATAATTAGGCACTGATTTTGACGGTTATATTTTCAGATATTTCAGTGTTTAGACTGTTGTAGATTTACACGGAACATATTTGTCTATATTTTGTTCTGATCAGGATCACGAGATGGGCAAGTTAGGATGAAACCCTGCACAATTATAATGACAAAAAATATCATGGAGTCACTAGTTCATCTATATTTTTAATGTCAAAATGACACTACTTCACTGTAATATAATTCACTCAAGCCTGCTGTGAGTTTCATCACATTTTGTCTATTATTGTCTATAGTTTTGCTGACACCAAATCTAAATACATATATATACAAAACACTTTTTGTCATTACAAAAATATGGAAACCTGTGATTAATTACATTGAAACATTTTAAAATGTCCTTTATAGATAAAGGAAACAGTCTAGCATAGTAATGTATACTTTATTGATCCCCGTGGTGGAATTGCTCTCTCTGCATTTGACCCATTCACTCAGGCAGCCACTAAGCAGGCGCACCGGGGAGCAGTGTGTAGGGATGGTACCTTGCTCAGGGGTACCTCAGAGTAGCCATTCGGTGGATTCGAAACCGACCTTCCGATCATGGGGTGACCACTCTACCTACTGAGCTATCCCTGCCCCTAGTATGATACACAAACAGGAATTTAATAAGAATTTTAGTCACTAACAATAGCTGGGCTAAGATGAGGGTTAGAATTCCTTGTTATCACTTAAGATTTCTTCTAAAAAGAAATCCAAGTTTTTAAGGTATAGGTGCATACTGCAGATGATTCATGATTACGTACTGATTCCACTGAAGTCACAAATCACAACAAATTTCTGTTGAGACACAGTTACGTGTTTACGTGCAGATACAGAGTTTTGTGATGCTGGGTTTTCTCTGGTAAACACGTTTACGCTAAACTCAGCCGTAGCTAAGAAATGGTGAAGCCACAGGGCAAACAGAGGCCTGCGGTGAGAAAAAACACCAGGAAACAAAAAGCAAGAACGTGTCTGTATAACGCTTCACTGGAAAACAGTGTGCTGTCAATGTGGATTTTTAGATTTGGGGAGGTTTTCTTTCTTTTTCTGTTGTGCCCAAAAAGAAGAAAAAGAAAGACGAGATAGATACGAGCAAGATTAATATTCTTCCAGGTCTAACACCATGAACACCACAAAGATTGGTTCAGATGAACCAAACAGAAGCTGAATGCTCCCATTACCTAACATTATCTGACATGTCATCACAGATTTGTGACCAGACATCTTGGCGTTGACACAGTGTGCACCTGTTGTGAACTTTTTTTTTTCCAAACAAAAAAGAGGACAATTGGACAATGCAATGTTGCCCCCTAATGCTGAATATTCCATACTGCAAGCTCCTGAAGTGGAAGAGCTTCAGCTCTGGTTTGATTGCAACAGCTCCCTGCTGATGTCAAAGGACAACGACAAATTCAGAGAAATTTTGAGATTGCGTAAGATGTATCTAAGTCATCTACCTTTCTGGAAAATATCTTTCTTTGATGACTACGCTGTTAAACAACAACCCACTCACCTTGTCCCGTCTAGTGTTAACATGCTATAATGCAAATGTTGAAATCTTTCTGCTGCTTTTAGTGTCAGATTTCCAAAGGTGTGTCTTGGCTGATTATATTTAAACCCTGTGGCACAAAACATCCACTTTATTCATTTAAGCAGCTCTGGCACACTTGCCCTTACACGCAATGGGGCATCACACGCTGAGAGGCGTTTTTTCCATGACATGCAAACAAATAGGGTTTGTTTTGGTAAGCCCTCTGAGACTACTGTTCTGCTGTCTGCAGTCAGTCAAAGTCTTTATTGTGTGCAGCAATTTAACCACTAGTTGTGTTTATGTTAATGTTGGGTATTGTATGAAAACATGTCAGTTGATGATGAAATGCTTTAATTTAAGGGAGTTCATTTTGGGGGGATTCAAATTTAAAAGACAAAATGTTAAGAAGCACTAAAGAAATTGTCATGCATATCTACTTGTGATTTCTTCAGTACAGAGAAACCTTTGTGTTCACATGTTGTGGTGCTCAAGGGCAGGGAAAAGAGATAATTTACTGATACATATACATATGTAATACTGTGAAAAACTCTTGAGCCACCCTTGATTTCTTCATATTTTGTTGAAGAAATCAAGGGTGGTTTGGGGCAATAGCTCCTCAGGCTGTAGAAAAGTCTTTTAAAGGTTTTCTTTGGACATTGGCTGCTTTTCCAATTATTTGCAGTCCAGCCTGTGTACCTGAACAATGTCAGATGATTTATTCTGTTTGTTTGTTTGATCATAAGTTATAGAACTTATGTCTACACACAGCAGACAATATAGAAAGTACCGATTTTAAATTAAGTCTTTGCTACGTAGCTAGTTGCAAAAACACTTCAGTTGTTCCCATTTCTTTAGCTGAATTTCTTTTAAGAAAAGAAAAAGGCAAAGACTCAGTTTTGGCAGGCATAAAATAGTATCTTTGTACCAACAGGGTTAAGTGCGAAGAGATGTTAGCTGAAAACCGTAAATATTTTGTATGCAGTGTGTTTTTTGGACAATTTGGATAAGTATAAGTAAGAAGTGGAAGGCCTAAAAACCATCTAGGTTAGATGAAAAGCATCTGAAAGTCATGTCCTGGGAGATGTATCTGGTCCTTTACTATTTATTGAAGTCTCATCAGAAATGGTTTCAGTGGAAGGGTGGCTGTTAAGAAGCAATTTACAAGGACGGGAAGGAAAGGCTGAGGTGTGCTGTATTACACAAGAACTGAAACAGGTCTGATGGAGTCATGAATCCAAATATGAAATCTTTGGTTCCAGTTGATGTCAGTATGCACGGATGAGGTCAGGGGAGCGGTGTATACGGTACTCGGTAAAACAAAGTGGAGGCTGTGTCATGGTTTTGGCTTCATTTCAGCCAGTGGCTGTTAGAATTACACAACGTCTGTTTTTACTGTATTCTTTCCATGTACATTTGCAGATGTTTCAATAGACTGTTGCACCCATTTCCCATTTTCCAAGAAAAATAAAAATAAACGAGGGATACCTGAAGACTTTTTCACAGTACTATATTTATTGTTTTCTCTTGACTTGATAGAAACATTCCGCCAGCAAGGCAAAGTCTAAATCAGGAGGACTCTGATTTCTGAGATGCTACAGTCTCGAGTCATTCAAGTGCTGTGCTGGAACATATGTACGGGGTATAGATGAGTTATTCAAGACAGGACAGGACAGGATACACACACATACATACCACAGAAAGGGTGAAAGTTACAGCCAGAGCTCCCACACCCACACATACCCACAAAAAAAATCATATCAAAATACAGTCAGAGCCTGTCATTTTGAAAATACTACAGTGTAAACTCTTTGCATTTAAATGATACATAACAGGAAATAAGTAACTTAGCTAATATTGTAGGTTTCAAAAGGTACAGGGAGGAAAAGTGAACTATAAAGTGTACTTCAGTTTGTCTCCTCAGTAATCCACTTCATTTACCTGATCATTAACACTTATGTGTAAATCACTCAAACACCATAAACACAAGACACAAACAAGCCATGAACATTTCCAACTTTTCAAAATGTGACACATTGAAATGTATTCACATGGTTATGTCAACCAGCATAACGAGAACAGTATTCCTTCAGAAGGTTTCTTTGATTTGTGTTATAATCACACACACAAAAAAATGTAGGCAACTGTGAGCATGTTTACGCAGCCAAAAAGCCACACGATTCTTTTGAAATGCAAAACAGTGACTATATAAAACCAAAACTGAAGCTTTTTATTCAACTACGGAAGAAAATTCACATTCTCTAATTTTGTTTTATATTCACATTGCTGGCGCTACATAAAAATTTAAGATAAAAAAAATTAGGCATACAGTACATCTGAGTTATTTTCACAAGGTGACAGTCAGTTATCTGCATATACGCAAGTTATGAATCTTAGTTACACCTGCATGCAGCTTATGCTATCCAATTATTCTGGGAAAAAATTAGCCAAAAGTAAAGGGAGAGCAGATTTTTTTTTTTGCGTTGCACACAGATTATTGAGGAGACCCTGTGAACAAAATTCTGCATAGTCTAAAACCACTTTGGCTACAGTGTCCTTAGTTGTAGCATTCCAAAGTAATTTTTTAATAAGAAAAAAAAAGAGCCAAAAGAGAAATGTGATCAATTCAGGCCAAGTGCAACTGTAAAAGAACATCAGATATTTATATTGATCACACTGAAGGGAAAACTAGAACTGTATTTAGCAGTCACAGTTCAGCCAGAGAGCATTTTCTGCCTGGGATCATTTCACAGACTCATCTCTGAGCTGTTTATTTACTTAGATTCGTTGCTCTTGTTTGGATGGTTACTCTCCGAGGTGGTGGCTCCTCAATGCTCCGGTTGGCCACGAGGTCCTGCAGCTGCAGGGCTCCGCCGCCGATGAAGCAAAATGCCGGACACACCGGAGCGGAGCAATCCACGTGTCCCTCCCATAGGATACGCAAAGAGTGGGCATCGTAGAAGGTGACTCGTCCTTTGTCGCAATCCAGACACACTCCTAGCCGAGGTGGCAAAGGAGCAGTGTGAGGGTGAGACATGCTACTGTGGCTGCTACTGTGGGAGTGCATTGCTCCATGGCTCTGGCTGTCACCCTGGCTCTGAGTTTGACTGTGTCCTTGAGGAAGCAGGATTTTGCCCATGCCCATAGTGAGGAAGCAGAATGGAGGGGAGTCCTGGCCATCTTCAGCCCCACTGTCATGGCCGCTGTCTGGGTCGCAGCTGGGAGGAAGAGGAGGTAAGAGCAAAACTTAGAGTAGACCTGATTCAGTTTCTTCTACTTAAAATGCTGTTTCCAGCAGTGGCCAACAGTAGTAATGTTATTCATGTGTTTACAAGCTATTATGTTGCCCCCAAGTGGTTAGAAATATATTTAATTTACTGGCATGGCTCCTATCCATCTGAATAAGAGGCATGTTACTGAATGGCAAATGAACTGGCTCTTATTTAGTGCTTTTAAAGTTACTTGAGTACATGTCTCATTCACCATTTCATAAAAACAGTCATTTCCATGTCTAAGTTATTTCAGTATGTTGCCCAAGGATACTGTAGCATGCACACTGAGCAGCCAGAGACTGAACCAACAAGTTTCTGATAATAGAAACTAATAGATGGCCGGCTCTACTACCTCAGCCACAACCAGCAAGCAGCTCAAAATATAGGTGACAGGACACTCCTATTTCTATCATGGATCTTAATGTCATGGTAATTTGAGGCTTTTAATGATTTTTCCAGCATTGAATAACTATACATACATGTACATACATGTTTAATGACTTCACATAACAAGAGTTGTGTGCATAAGTTTGAATGGGGAAGACCCAAACTGTCAAACTCAGATGAGAGGATATTGGTTAGCATGTTTGGGAACAACTCAGGAACCACAGAGGCTCGAGTCTGGTATGAACTGGAAACTGCTGGAACAGCAGCATCACTGTCCACGGCAAAAAAATAGTTTTACATCACCATGGAGGGTGCCAACTGAGAAAGACACCCCTGCTCCATAATCAACACCTTTAAACTCAATAGAAATTTGCAGCTGGCCACATTGACAAGCCTCCTGAGGAAAACTGTCAAGCATGGTGGCAGCATCATGCTCTGGGGCTTTTTTGCTAGCAGTGGTACTGGAATAATGCACAAAGTTAATGAGATAATGACGGACAGGGACTACCTCCAAATTCTTCAACTTCACCTCAAATCAACAGCTTTATGGTTTAAATTTGGACACAGCTTTGTGCTCCAACAGCAAAGTAATCCCAAACATACATCTAAACTGGTTGTGGAATTCAAAAAGCAGCCTAATATTAAGCTTTTAGAACGGCCTTCCCAAAGCCCTGACCTCAACACTATGCTTAAAAGCTGGGTACATGCCAGGAAACCAATCAGTTTAAATAAACTCAAACACAACCCTGACAAGGACAAGCAGAAGACGATGTATGTATGGATAGTTGAAAAGGGTAAGGTTTAGTTACCGAGGGCTGGCCATGTCCTGAGGGAGATGGAACCACTCTTGTAGCTTAGCCTCCTGCCCAACTCCTATCTGCAAATGAGAGGAGCAAAAAGAAAGAAGCTTTGGTCACATCCATTGTGAGTCTGCATGTAAAAGATTTTTTAAAAAGCTTCCTTCACAACATGATCGACAACACTTTCTCTTACCTTTACCAGGTAGGAACTAGGCTCTACAGAGCATGCCCAGTAGTGTTTGCCTTGAGTGACAGCCAAGTCTGCCACCAGTAAGTCAGAGGTCAAGTGGCAAGATGTTAGTGTGCGATCGGCAGCCTGCAGAAGGGAGAGGCCTGGCACACTGCGGGCGTAGGTTTGGCCTTTACCCAGTGCCAACCGGTCTGCATGCAAGCCCCAGCGAGAGTCTAGAGAAAAACTCAAGACTGGTAGGAAGGATAAAGAAGGAGAGAGATGACAAGAAAGGAAAGGAATCAGAAAGAAGGAAAGGTTAGATCCTGCAGCTCAGGCATAGAAAATGAAAAAGGGGCTAAGAGGAGCATGAGACAAACACATAAAGAACAAATGAAAAGAAAACTTTGTTTTCAAGATGAATAGTAAGAAACGGCTTTACAACAAAAACATGAAAAACAATAAAGGTAAAGAGTAAAATTTGATTTGTACATATACCTTTTCAAATATGTTTATAATGACAAATACTTTTGAATTTAATATTATTTAGAATAATACCAAAAAGGAACAATGGACAAAATGTACGAACACAAATGATTTTGGAAAGTGCAGAAAAACAGACCTGTGGCATATAAGACAGAAGCAGATTTAGTATGACTGGGATGGCACTGGAATGCAGAGCAAATAAAGGAAGGCTTTTGCAGAAACTAAAACAATGGGAATGGAGGAAATCAAGGGATGGAGAGAAAAGAAACAAAGATTAGTCAATTGGCTGAAAATGAGTACTGGCAATATGAATACTGGGGGGAAAAAACAGCTTTTGTTAATCTTAGAATTTAATTAAAAGAGTGGCGAGATGAAGACTTTTTGTACTGAAACAACTGTGTGTACACATCCTACCAGGTGCCGGTGGAGTGTGGAGGTAAACCTCTTCGCTGTACTCTCCAAAGCCAGCCTTGTTGCACCCTCTCACTCTCAGCACATACACGCTGTCCATCTGCAGTCGAGCGACCACAGCACTAGTACCCTTCACTTCATCGATGCGCAGCCAAGCTGTGGCCGAATTAGGGGATCTGATGCCACCCCACGTGGCCGCAGCTCCTCCTGCTCGCCTCTGGTATTCAACAGAAAAGTGCCATGCTGGAACTGAGTCCTGAGGGAGCCGCCAGCATAAAAAAAGCTGGTCGTAAGCTAACGTCTTCTGAGTGTCAATGACTGGAGCCAGTGGAGCTGTGGAGAAAAATTGCAAAGATACGGAGATTAAACTATTCATTTTTAACTCTTTAACATACCATGTATTGCAGGAACAAAGAAGCTGACAACCCACCTTGTATAAAGTCCAAATTGTTTATGATCTTAATCTCTTTGGATGCATCCAGGTGAAAGTGTCTGAAGGAGGGCTCGGCAGCAAGAGAGAAACACTGGAGATTTTCTATAGCCTTCACCAGCCTGGAGAAATAAGATAATAAAAGGAATTTAAGAAAATTCAAATAAAGGTAACAAATCGAACTGAATGAAAACGGCTGAATCTCTTACCTGTTGTGTGTTATTCTCGCAGCCTGCACAAAGCAGGGTGCATCCGTCTCTTTCAGCAGCTCTTGAGTGTAGGCCATTAGACCGGCCTGCTCCAGCAGGCCTTGCTTCTCAAAGACCTGAGAGGACAGGGCCTCCTCCTTTCTGCTGCGGGATCCCTCCAAGGCCAAGGTCAAAGACCCCTGGCGCTCAGCTACAGCCGCTCCCAGCTCATGGATACAGTGAGTCAAGTGCTGTAGAGCCACTGCACTGTTGGCCTGCAGAAAGAGAGAGGATGCAAAAACAGCTGGAAAAAATGAAGATTGGAGATACTGTTGCTATTCAGGGAAAAATCACGATGCTTTTAGAATGGCATTTACACATTGTGTTGCAATTGTAGTTAAAAGAAAGTGGTCAGTTAAACTGAAGTCCATTCATACTTTACTGAAGCATCACAGTTCCTCTAAATTCGGTGAAATAATTACATTTTTTTGCTGAGAAACTCAGGAGAAAGCTGCAGGTAAGATCTGGACAGTATTGATATCCCAATGACATATTTTCTGCTAAAAATGTAAAATGAACCCCCAAAATACTGCATTTGAAGCCCTAGCAAATACTGTTGCACCTGTACAAAGATCAAAAGCTACTTTAACAAAGCAGAGGAGAAGCACACCTCCATGTGTTTGATGGCAGCCTCCAGTTGAGTGATCTGACTCTGTATTGTCTCCTGGTTTGCCAAAATGAAGTTGACTTCCTTGGTAATCTTGTCCTGGAAAACCAAATAGAAAGCTAACACTGCTATGCTGCAATCACCAGGGCTGTAGCACAGTAAAAACATATTACCACCACCCTCAAAATCACCTTGAGTGCCTGGTAGGCTTGTGCTATAGGCAAAACCTTGTGCCCATGATGGATACGGCGTAGCTTACAAAGTGGACACAGCAGCCTCTGGCAGGTACGGCAGTACCACTGCAGTCTCTCCTGCTCATGCTCTGTGCATGTTAAAACCTATAACACAAAGGTGGGTTAATGTACTGGAAGAGATGCAACTTTGTATCATGTGCGGAGATAAAAACAGAGACCAACCTTTGGCCTAAAGTTGTTGGTAGGTAGAATGTGTTCATGCTGAGCTCGAGGCGTTCCCCACGGGTGGTAGAGCTTGAAACACTCGTTGCAAAAGTTGGACTTGCAGTCAGCGCAGCCCTTGGTAGCCTCCAGAGACTGGGGAGGCTTACAGAAACTGCACGTGATGGCTACGCTGCCCAGACTTACTGTGTGCCTGTACCTAAAGGACAGACATGTGTACATGGAGATAAGGGCAAGGCTGTGATAATTCTGCAGCGGCAAAGAAAGAAAGCAACAAAAAAAATAAATGGGAATAATGAGCTCATCTGACTGTGGCCTGCTTTTTTCAGTAGTTAAGAAGGCAACTCTTCAACTGCCTGACCTGGATACATCACCAGCAGCTGCCTTGTTATTGCATCCTGCACAGTAAAACATGCACCGTCACACTTTCCCGACCAATTGCAGTGATTCTAGGGGAGGAAGCAGCGGCACCCAACAAACTGCTGCGTGTGAAAGTGTCTCTCCCTGTCTCACTGCTTCAGAAGCAGCTCCTCTCACTTTGATCTCCTTTGTTTGAGCTGATAAGGGGTGGGGGAATTAAAAAGCCAGAGGAGTGTTTCAGTCCAAATAAAAATGAACAGTTTAACCAATGCTGCACTGCATTTTTACAGCTGCCCCTGCACTTTGCTCTCAGCCTTGGATCAAGAGTAAAGGAAAAAGATCATTATTGCAACTCCTTCCAGCAAATGATTTCCTGTCTCATTTATAAAGCAGCACTGGCCTCACTCTTCATTCGCTGCCTTTACACATTGCCTGCATGACTGGTTAGAGTGCTTTTCCAAAACTATTACAGCTCTTATAATGCGACATTCCCACTGGATAAAATAAAGCCAGGTGACATGCATGGGGGAGCTAAAAGGTGTCTGCTCTTTCTCTGCCTGACCTGAGGTTGTGATGCTACAGCACTTATATGATATTCATGGGGTTGGTGCATATACATACCTCTCCACAATGCGCTCCAGGGTGAGGTTGCGAAGGCAGTCTGTCAGGCCTTTCTCCCCGAGCTCTATATCCTGCTGACAGGAAGGACAGGGAAACAGCATGGGGGGATGGGTCTCCTTCCGCCGTCGCCCTGGGTATGTCCCACACACTGGGAGAGTGATGCAGGTGTGGGGATAAAAAGGAAAGAAACACAGACACAGAAGAATAAAAAGCAAGGTTTTTAGAGATAGTTTATGAGGAATTTAACAAAGGCGGACTAGTGAGAAAAGGAAGGAAGCAAAACTCTAATTTGCCTCCACATTTGTGCAGATCATCATGAAAAATAAACTTCTCGAGGAAAAACTATTTGCTTACATAGACACCTTGGCGACACACCTGCTCGGCAGATGCTTACTGCCTTTCGTGTCTCCTTGAGGTAAGGACTCTCGGACTCTATCTTCTTGCTCTACACACACTTAAATAAGTCATTAGATGAATCCATAAAGCTCTGGATGTGCGGCAGGATGCTGATGTGTCTGTTAAATCATCTATGACAGTCTGAGAGGACAGTGACATCATGCTACGTCAACATCATCCTTGTTCATTTGAATGCCAAACACACACACACAAACCATTTCCTTTACCTGTTCTAAGGACCCGCTCCAGGCGATCAGGCGTCCTGGGAGCAGGTCTGCGTGTCTGTCGTGGGGATCGGGTGTTGGGTGTGGAGGATGGTGAGTAAGGCTCTGGAGGGAGATCTGGAGGAGGATAGCCTCTTTGTACCAACACCTCAGCTGCACAAAGCAGACACACACTGTGCTGGCAGGGCAGGATGATGGGCTGCTTCACCATCTCATCACACACTGGGCAAAGCAGCTCCTGTTCCATGCTCTTCATGTTGGACTGGAGAGGAGGACGAAAGAGGCTGAAGACTAAATAACAGCTGAATCACTAGAATAAATAAGGAATCGGCTGCTCTATACATTCTGTGTCTTGTGATATAATGTATAGTCAATGTGTAGGAGGCTGGCATTGAATATACAGAGAGCAGAGAAGGCCAACGTGGATGAATAAATAGCTTTCCCCTGAATACTCATCTAGCTTTACCTGTACCCTGTAAAAAAAACTTAGATGCACTTTACACAACTCAGAGAAGTACAAAGCAGTGAGATTTTTAAATCTGTAAAATGAAAATGCATTTTTCTGCTCATTCTGTCCACCAGCATCAGTTTTACTGGTTCTGGAGGCCCCTTTCTATTGCTGCAGCTACTTAAACGCAGCATCCCGTTTCTATGACAACGTGCATCTTCCCATCATGTGCATCACGAGTATTTTAACCTACTACTCGCCAACATATTTAATTGGTTTTAATGCTCAAACACTTATTTGATCTACTAGAACTTTTTGTTTACTTAATTAATGCATTTGTAGTCACAGTGGCCCCGTTTTACGTTTCCAGCCACAGTGCTAGAGCATTGCCATTTCTCGTTGATTCAAGATGCAAAAAAATACCTTCCAAAGGAAGAAATGCCACACATTCCTTCATCATCAGCGCACATATGTGCAATATGGAAAAGATCCACAGGTAAATGCACAGGTGGTAAACAGATCGCTTTTAAAAAGAGCACACATGGTTAAAAAATGGCTAATAAAATGAGCGTCACACTTACACTGATGCGAACCAGCGCGTCCATGATAGATGTAAAGGTTTGTAAGTCCGCTTCTGCCATACTCCTTCGATGCAAATGACTCTGCGATACAATAACGGATCGCCTTTTTTTTCGTCTGGAGAAAGGCTGAGCAGGGTTACCGTACCGAGGTATGGCAAGCCCGGGCCTCGACCTGATGTAGCCGTGCTAGAGGTGTGTTTTTTCACACACGCCGATTCAGTGCCGTCTGTCTCAAAGCAACGAGTCCACTCCACGTAGCAATCAGATGGGAGGAGGGGGGGGGGATTTGTACTGGTTTAGGCTACAGCTGCCACAGTCGCATTGCTCAAAGACCGATTAATACAATTAGAATGGAACTTGGCACTATTATATTCGAGCTAGATTTATTTTATTTTAATGTATGACAAACCTTCAAATAAAAATGTCCGATTACATATTAACATTTATACAATTACAGCATTTTATAGGGTTTTTCACGCATGGCATTGTGGATGTGTGTCTAAAACAGCTTAAAACAATTTGCAGTTCAGTTTTTCGAAATAAACCTCCAGCTCCTTGAACGTGCAGCTCCTCCGTAGTATTTATATGTTGATACATATGCTGGTGGCAGTTTTTCGTTTTGCCATTAGATGGCAATGTTTTGTTTTTTCAAGCACACACACACATACACGAGTTCTTAAATTGTTGTTCCATGTCCGGAACCTTTGTATGTTGCTTTTTCATGCGGTGGGTCAGTAATACTGGATGCACCCGTTCGCTGGTTGTTGTAGCAACCAGAGCATCCGCCTTTCGTGTAATAATCACAGCAAGGGGAAATCGGATGAATTAGTTCGTATTTTATATGGAATACGAGTTAAATGAGTGACATGGGCGAATGTGTTTATGCTGCAGTTATCTTATTTGTACTTTTTGCTATCTTATAGTAGCTACTAGGCGCATTTGAATTGCCGAAAAGCTGCATTTCCCGTCCAGCACTAATACCGTAGTTTTTCTGAATTGTTGTCTAGCTACACTTTATTCAAGCATGTCGTCGGTCAGTAGCCTTGTCCCCGCACGATTTCTCACCATCATAGCTCACCTCGTCATCGTGATCACAATCTTTTGGTCGAGGGTAAGTAAGCAAGCATGGCAAACATTTTTTTGTATTCTGTGATAACTTGTTGTAAATATCCATGAACACAATAAAGGGTGACGATAATCTGCAGATACTGGCACTGAAGCTCGACAGGAAAATTAAAAAACAAACAACAACAACAAAAACTAAAATAAATTTTAAAATGTCAACATGTGAGAGACCTCAGAGTTTACCACTTAAAAAGAAGAAGACATAATTCATTTCTCCCAATGCGCTAAAGAAGAAAGAAATTGCCAAGGTAGAAAGTAATTCAAATTCAGATTCAAATCTGGACTTACAAGATGTACGAAACAAAAAGAAAAATAAATGAATATGAATAATCTTTGTCAGGTGATGAAGTCAGGAAAAATAAATAAATAAAATAGAAATAAATAAATAAAAAACAAGAACTGGAGCAGCTGCATGGCATCAGGAAGCCAAAGATTTTGATGTCCACCAGAAACAATATGATAGAGTCCAAAAGAGAAACTGTGGTACTTATAACTCAAGGACTAGCATGAGGGTGATGTAGGAAATGTATGAGGACAGTGAGACATGAGGTGTGTGTGGTAGGTGTGACAGGTTGAAGGTGAGGGTGTGATTACATTAGAGGTCTGCTCTGAGCCCCTTCTTGTATCCAGTGGTGATAAACAGGCTGGCCGATGAGATCAGGTATGAGTCTTCGTGGATTATGATGTATGCAGACAACATTGTGATATGTAGTTAGAGTAAGGATCAGGTGGAGAAGTGGAGCTATGATCCAGGGAGAAGAGGAACACACGTGTGTGAATAAGAGGTGGGCAGATGTAACAGTGATGCTGCAAGGGTGTAGCAGTCGAGGTGGATAAATTTAAATACCTGGGTTTAGGAATGAGTAGATGAGAGACGACTCAGGATTAGAGATAAAGTCAGAGAAGCGAGGCTGACAGGGTTTGGACATGTGCAGAGAAGAAATAGTGGATAAATTGGACAAAGGATGTTGAAAATGGAGCGAGTCAGGAGGAAGTTGTCCATCACAACAGAAGCATTGGAGTTGACACTGCTTCTTTTTCCTCATGTCTTAAGAAGTAATTACACCAATTTGTAACTTTTACTTTACAGGAAAATAATGTGAAAGCTTGTTTGCCTTTGGATTTCACACAGGAGCAGTATGACACTGAGGACAGACAGTAAGTAAATATTTTAAACACATTTGACACATTTGTGTACACATCTTCCAATCTATTATATGTATTCTCTGTTTCAGGTTGGTGGTGGCATTATCAGTGACTCTCGGTCTGTTTGCTATAGAGCTGGCTGGTTTCTTTTCAGGAGTGTCCATGTTCAACTGTAGCCAAAGCCTCCTTTGTATCCTTTTCACTCACATTTTACACTCTTATTTATCGTTTGTGTTTTGATTCCAAATGGTTACATTTATTACTTATTATGCATATATATTCCACATCCTCTGTTAGGACTATTTGTGACTGGCTGTCCAAAAACATGCAAATACACCAAATAAATATAAAGCTTGCAGTTGTAACTGAGATGATATGTAACGCCAAGGCAAACAGATAGATGTATGGTAGTAACTGAGTAACAACTGCAATGATGTTAGTGTAAGAAAAGCAATAATTTCAAAAGTGCTTGTGATCAGTTACACTTCCATGACTATCTTTTACCTGGTATAGCAACAGGAGTCCATGCCAGTGCCTCAGTGGCTCTGCTTTTCTTTCTATTTGAGCAGTGGGAGTGTCACATCTACTGGTGGATCCTCGCCATCTGCAGGTTGGTGTATAAGCTTGCTCAATGTTGTTGTATTTTTCCAAAGTTCTTTTCCCTGACTCACGTTTCAACCAGCACTGGCTGCCCACTGCAGCGGATCAGTGTCTTTGTCTTTTTTTGTGTTTGAAAAGTGGGAATGCTGGACTTACTGGGTTATTTTTGCCACCTGCAGGTTGGTTTGTATGCATGTTGATGTGAATATTAGTATTTATGTCTCTAGTTCAAAGTGACATAGCCTCTTTTAAGCATTAGAAGCAGAAGTATAACCTACATTGGTGTCTCTCTGGCTCTTCCTTTAGTGTTCTACCGGCTTTAGTGGAGATTCTTCTGTTCATAGCCGTTTTTGGACTGAAGAAGAAGCCTTTATGAAGGAAAGTCCGGATGTACGATGGTACAAACCGAGATTGGATGTAGACATCTGTCAGTTTGTTAGCAGATATACTGTAGCTACAGAAAAAGAGTGGATACCAGACATATATCAGTACAAAACACCAACAGTAAGGAATGCATAAAACACACTTTTAAAATGTTTTTTAATCTATTTTTATATCATTTGAATAAAGTTGATGCAGCATACGTTTTTACCTTATGTCTATTTTTTGTATGTTGGAACTGGAGTGTTTTGTTTATATAGTGTGTTTGTAGTGTCAGTTACTCTGTAAAAGTAAATAAAGCTTGTAATTATTTTGTTGCTTTGGTTGTGTGTGTGTTCAAATTATTTCTTGTTCTAGTGCATCTACTGCAAAGTGTTTCTTGGTAAATACATTTAAGTTGTAATTTCTGTTGAAATAAATTGAAATTGAGTTAAATTATTTAATGCTAGCATAATTACACACTTGTTCTGAACTGTACCATGAAGTTCTACTTTTAGAAGTCCACAAAACATATAAACATAATGTATATAACGTACGTGTGTGTGTTTGTGTGTATTTAGACGATAGAAATGTAATTGTAATGCAAACACATAATTGTGTTTTATAAATGTTTCGATTTGAACTTTAGTGGAATCAAACAACCATTATTTGGATTTTTATTCTTTTATTGCTTTTTTTTTCACCCGGAGAGCTCATGTGGCTCCTCCCACCGGTCCCACCTGACTTTAGAGCCGGGTAATCTGTTTTTTAGTTCCTAGAGCCGGGGCAGCTAGCTGGCTCGTCGAAGTTAAATTTAATTTACTGGTGCTTCGTCACGGAGACTATAATTAAGTATTACAGTATGGGTATGTATTGCATAATTATCAATAGACACATCGTCAGCACAGACATAATGTGCAGATATCCTCAGTCTCAGTGTGCAGTATGTCTTATAGTCCTGTGTAGCTAATGTTAAATGTAAACCACGCTAACACAGATTTCTTTCTTACAGTCTAGCAATGCCAGCATTACTGTAAAGTACCAGAAAAGTTTTTATGTGCTGAGCATTTAGGAAATTATATTAGAGGGGTGTTTTGGTGCAGATGTGAGTTGATTAGCACAGAGCTAACAGCTATACGTGGGAAACGTTATGCGTGAACACTGACGTGGCGTTAAGTTCCAAGGCGTATGACTGCCCAATTCAAACGAGATATGACATTTAAAACCATCGTTTACTTTCGGTTGCATTACAGTTCTATACTAGATAACTCTTTAGCCTCAGATAGCCTCAGGTTTTGTCCAGATGACAGTTTATCTCTGTTGTTTGTAGCGGTGAACACCGGAACCTCCCTGGTGCTATCCAGTCTGCTCTCTGTGCTGGTATTCGCGGGGATGCAGATGTTCAGTAAGCAGCTGGCATCCACCGAGTGGCTCACCATCCTGGGAGGTTTTCTGGGCTCAGTCCTCTTCATCTGCTCCCTGACTGTATCCTTTAAGTGACATGTAGAGTTGAATTGCTTTGCCAATGTTGTTAATCAGTAAACTGCACAGTTCTTTTGGAAATCGGTATTTATTGAACAACTTTCAGACTTTTATTATATATTCTCCATAAAAATGTATAGATGTCACTGAGGAGAGTCGCACCTTAACTTTGGCTTCAGGCATTTAATAATCTGGAAAATTTGGTTTTCGGAAAGGGATTCCAGGCCAAGATATTCCCTGAGAGTAAGTGATGATGGCCCATGCAGTGGCCTTTTTCTTGTTCACATGGTGTTTAATATTTCTGCTGAGTTAACTGTTAGCTCAGCTTTACCTGAAACATCAGAATTGTTTATACCAAACTCTAGCCTAAATAATAGGTGGAAATCTTGGTTGAGGTAAAGGTCAGAGGTTAGAGAAGCCAGGTAACCCAGATCGCTGGTTTAAGTCCCTGTTCAGGTGAAGTGATCTTCTCTAAGATGTTTGATTTTGTACACAAACCTTGCAAAAAATAATCAAGAAGCAAAAGCCTGACTAAATTAACAATAATAAAGCTAAATTGTTCCTCTCAATATATAGCCGCTGTATGCTGGTTTCTGCAGGCTGAAGACCAGCGGTCACTACAGGAATCAACATCTGCAAAGTAATTTAGTGTAACACAGTTTACATGCAGTTACAGTGGTTTGCTTCTGATTGCCACAGCAAAACCTGTTCAGGGTTTTTGTGCCTGTTAAAATGCTAATTATAAATACTGTTCCAATCAATGTCAGTAACACAGTTATTACAGTAAAAATAAGCTGAAACATTCACCGAAAATGCAACGTCTTCACTAAATGTCTCACTGTCGAGTTCATGTGCAAATATAAGAATCTCCTCAGAAGAAAATGTAAAGTGCTTATTTGATAAGGAGCATTTTTTTAATGTTGTTAGGTAGTCCTAAAATAAATTAAAACATTAAAAAAATCATTTTAATTATATTAAACATCTTGCTGATGTTAAATCTACCACGTCAGCTAAACCAGAACAACAAAACATTTGAGCTAATGGAGAGAATAAAAGTTAGATAAATGTTGACTCAGACAACGAATTTAGGGTGCTGCTGATGATGATGATGATGATGATGATTAGTAGTAGTAGCATTTATAAGCGGCAGCTGGTTTCTGTGTGTGCTTTAGTTAGCCAAGGTAAATAAAACACAGCACTGCTACTAGACTTGAGGTAAGCTCCTGCACTACCTCTGTGCAGGAGGACTCTAGGCTTCCCACACACACACACACACACACACAAACACACAAACAAATCTTTTGACTGGTTAGGCAAGATGCTAGTTTCAATGAGCTGAGTCTACCCTCTGGTCCAGATTTGCGTATCATCATGACAGCCAATGCAAATTTAAAATAACATTCTAACATTATTACCTCGATGCACATCTGTAGGCTCATATTAATGCTCATCACTTATATGATTTACTGTGTCATCTTGCAGTTCTGTTGTGTCTGTGCCTTTCACTGTTTGCCTCTGGCCTGGTACACCGTGTCTGTGTCACTACTTGGTAAGTGACTCCTCTGCAGAACACGTTTACCCAAAGCATCTAGAAAGCACTTCTAAATGTATTTGATTATTAAAATACTTCTCTTTCTTTTTTCCTGTTCAGCCTCATCTTTTCCCTCTTTGCCCTGTACTACATCAACAAAGTGTCTGCTGCCCTCTACCAAGCAGCTGTTCCTGTAGTAACACCAGCCAAAGCTGGCAGCAAGAGCAAAAGGAAGAACTAAAGAGCCCACTGGATCACAGTTGTATCACACTTCGACCAGTCATTATTCCCCAGGTGCTGGTGGTCATTGCTACACAGCTGAATGCACAGTTTTGTCACAATGATCCTTTGTTATTAGGCTTTTTTTAGGTATATAAAATTTGGTTTGGGGTTATTATTTTAAGTCATCATTTCATTGAGTACAAGCCTGTAGTAGTTAATCTGGTCCTTTGTTTGTGTATTTTTTATTTTATTTTACAGTTCTCTTAAATTTGAATCACAAAGAAATGGTAGATATAAGGCCAAACGTGTTTTACGTTCCATCCCTTTCTAATCAGTGCTCTTTTTAAAAAGGTTGCAAAGAGATTCTTTCCTCCTGTGTATTCAGTTTTCTTCTGTTTTGTTTTTTCAAATCCATTTTTGTAATTAAACTTTCTGAAAGACTTTCAATGTGTTGTGCTTCCTTCTACCTTTGCTCAGTTTGTAATCTGCAGTCTAGCTGTGTGGGGATGTAATAAAATCATGCAGTGGCATATGTGTAAATATTCCTTGTGCAGCCATTCCCATAGTCAAGAGTGCTGCAGCCCACTTATTTTTCTGTTATATACTGAAATATGCATTTAAAGAGGACAGCAGTGGTGTAAAGGTTAGCAAAAGTACTGGTGGCTCTAGTGGTAACACAAGAGTTTAAAGTTTTATTAGTTTTCACTTTTCTCTCAGCTAAATTTGTGTCTGTGTTTCAATTAGTTGCCAGATTGGGTTTGATGATTTTGTTTGAGTTTTCCACTTTTAGGAAACATTTAGTTTTTATTAGCATCAGTAG
Source organism: Aulonocara sp. 'chitande type north' Nkhata Bay (assembly GCF_057382095.1). Taxonomy (NCBI): domain Eukaryota; kingdom Metazoa; phylum Chordata; class Actinopteri; order Cichliformes; family Cichlidae; genus Aulonocara; species Aulonocara sp. 'chitande type north' Nkhata Bay. The sequence goes on along the minus strand of NC_141354.1, from coordinate 27,897,003 downwards.
GAAAGTTAATGGGTTTTTTTTATGTTTATATCGATGAGATATATGCTAAGAGAGTAATTTTACAAGTTCAGCACAGAGAATTTAAGGACAACACTTCTTCAAGGTATTTGATGCGGACACGGAGAGAGCCTTGACTGAATAAATCATGCATCAGTTTGTCTTCATGCTTCTTCGACCAATGTAGTAACAGTTTTCTTTCAGCTTTGCAAGTAAACAATATTGTTTAAGATTTCATTTTTCTGTTGATCATTTAAAATTTTTCATTCAGTTTTAAGTTTTACTTCAGTTTTCAGTTAACCATAACAGTCTTCAGGCCGTTCACTCTTCATCTCCTTGGAGAACAGGAGAGAGTGAAATCACAGAGGAGCTGTTGAGCAAGTTTTAAAGGAACTGCCAAGTGACAGTGAAGGGTCAGTTTGAACAGGCTGCTCCTGCAGTGCTGCTGAAAGCGGTATCTGGGAATAAACTCGCAGTGGAGATTGTCCATTGTCCACAGCCTCACACTCCCTTCCCCCGGCTCGCCTTGTTTCGGGAGAGCATCCTGCTGCTGTCATGTATCCAGGTGTGCCGACTGTTACAGGTAAAGAAGACGGCCCAGTGCAGACTTGCTCAGTCTTAGCAGGTCCCATCATGCATGCGTTATTCTGCTTTGTGCCATCTTTTGTTTTACTTGCATGATGAAACACAAACAGTGTAGATTTTTGTGAGGTAGCATCGTCATGTCAATGCCTTCTATGTCTTGCAGTAACTGTGGGAAAAAGGGACAGTGTTCCTTTATTTGCTCTCCCTGCCTCTCTGTATCCCTCCTCCCTCCCATCACTTGGGCGTTGCCTAGATGACTATAAAGTGTTGAATAAACTTTCAGTCAGCCCACGTCTAACTCCACTTAAGCTCTGCCACAGTTTCTGCATCCTCGTGATCCGGTAAGGCTATTAAAACTTATTTAAAAAGTTAGAAAGTTGTTTGTTTGTTTTTTCCTTTTTCCATTGAATGTTACGTTGGGTGGGCTGAGGTGCTGTTGGTGCATTACGTAGGGTTTTCCTCCTTTGCTATGCCAGGAATGGGTGTCTCCAAAAACGTTAGGCCTATTTCTCTCTAGTCTATCTTTACTGTGTGTCTGCGGGCCTAGTTTTTTCTTTTTCTGAAACTGAAAAGTTTATAAAGAGAGGGGAGGTAGAACCCATATATGGATTTTGGGTTTGGGGCCAGAAGGTGATTTGTGCCAGAAGAATTTGCTTTGAGTGCCAGTAAAAACCAACACCCACATCCTCTTCAAACAATGTGCTGTAACCTAATGCTTGGCTGCATTTTTCACTCATTTTTCTCCAGTGTGAATGTAACAAGCCAACAGTAAAAGTAAAAAAAAAACCCTGTTATATTTATGTCCATTCCTGCCTTTTGTCCTTTCAGCACTCATTTCTGCAACCATGACTGACTTGGAGAAATCCATGGATTCCATGATAACCGTGTTCAACAAGTATGCCCATGATGGCAAACACGGAAAGGCCTTAACCAAGAAAGAACTAAGAAAACTAATTGAGGCTGAGCTTCCCAACTTTCTGAAAGTAAGGATCTTTCTTGCTATCATACCTGATCTCTATCCTCAGTGTGAATCATTGTCCATATTTAAGTTAAAAATGTTATTGCTCATGCGCTTTGCACCCTGAACTTGTCTCTTATTACATCTGTTTCAGACCCAGAAGAATGCCAACTCCGTGGACCATATCATGAAGGATCTGGACCAGAACAAAGATGATGTCTTGGACTTTGAAGAATTTATGCCATTCATCGCCGGCCTCACAATGGCCTGTGAAAAATATTGCTCCATGTCTGCTAAAAAGAAGTGAAAGAACTGATGTGCAAATACACTGTAAGAGAAAATAATGCTTGTCTTTTTTTTCTTTCTTTTTTTGTAACAGATAAAGTTGATTGTGTTGCACAACTGTGTGCCGGATTTACAAGTAAAAACTGCTTTTGACAAAATTTCCCCGACTGTGTGTCTGGCTACTTTGTTGTAAATTTTATTCAAAAACATTGGGTATGCTAGAGTTTTAGTTACTATCTGATAGCTGACTTCTGCAACACATTTAAAACTAGAAGCTGGATTTGAAAGTAGTGAGAGTATTCATGAATTAATATCTAATGTGCATCATTTCACTTCTCATCGAAAGTTCAACTGAGGCAGCAGTTTCTACACAACGTGAGGGGGTAACTGCTTCGATACGGGAACGTGTCAGGATCAGATGTTTGTGCTAAAAAGCCTGAAGTGTGGTGCAGCACACATGCCTGTGAGGCGTGAGCTCATGATTTATTTAGGGTGGGTCAAATAAGTAACATTTTTGGAGATGGTGGAGTTTCGCTCACAGAACTCCTCCAGATGAGATACAAACTGCACTTTTTGAACTTGGTGCAGATCCATCTGGTAAACATTAACTACTTGGCTCATTACAAGTTTGGAATTCCACCTTTAAACTGACTGAACTCCAGTTCAGTAAAAATACAAATATATTGTGCACACAGGCATACACACTAAGTGAACGTTAACATGCTCATTACACTGTGAAGGATCTCTCTTACTGCAAACATATCAGACCACCCTTGGCCTTTGCAGTGTTTTCAGTCTGCCAACTACACACACATCAATATGTTCTGTGTGCTTCACAGTGTAATACAGTAATGCCCTTTTGAGAGTTCATTTTAAAATTATTTTATTTGTTTTGAAGTCCTTAAACAGTCTCGCCCTGCCCTATCTCTCTGGGCTGCTGCACTCGGACTCCCCTTCCCGCTTGTTCACTTGAGCTTACCAGCTGCTCCTGGATGTGCCGAGGACACAGAAAAGGCTGTACATCACTAAATCAACTCTTAAGATCCACCTTTTCTGCTCAGCTTGTGACCCAGGTTGACTTTATTATTCTAATCTTATTCTTATCTTATTGTTTTTACTCAGATTTGCCTTTCTGTTATGCATATTTATTCATGCTTTTAATTTGCTTGTATTTTATTTAATATATATTTAATACTCAAGTTGACTTGATACTGACTGTATGACATGGCCAGCCAACTTTGCTGAAGCCAGCATGTAGTGCATGCAGCACAGAGGTGCAGATTCCCCAAGGACACACAGAGTTCAATTTTTAAGGCACAGGGTTACAGAGTTAAGGTGCACAACAGTTGTTTTTCCCCACACAGGTCAATGTAGCATAAGTGAACTTTAAATAATCTTGAGGAGATTGAGGTAAATAAAGTTAACTGAGAAATGTTAACTCCAGTGTATAACTCAGATTTATGCTCGTTCTTTTTTTCAGAAATCATTTGCACATCTTCTTTTTTGTTTGTTTGTTTGTTTGTTTGTTTTTTGCAAGGGGTTCTTCTTCTATTCTTGAACTTAAAAAAAAAGACAGATCATGATTTTATATTAAATGAAGCCACCAAGGAATATAAAAAGAAGTCCAACTCTGGATTGTAAGGTGGCGAAAGATTTACCCTCAGGCCCCCCCTCGATTCATAGATGGTCTTTCCCTTTTCACATATCATTATGCAAACGTACTGTTTATAAGATTGGGGAAACCTGCAGTCAAGTTTCGCCACTCTTATAAACAACAGTCAGCCTTCGACTGAAGAAGTCACTTGGATGATTGACGAAATGTTTCGCCCTCTGAAAACGCTGCGTCCATATGAACAGAATCAAACTTTGGGGATTTACTTACCTGGATTCTTCATGCATCAAGAAGAGGATGGATGGGTGAAAAGTTTGGAAATCTGTGAGTAAAAGTGAATTTTAAAAAAACACACACACTAAAATGGTCATGTGATTTGTTGTAATGCTATGATACAAGATGTAACTCTTTCTATATCAAGACATTTTTTGTAGCCACACAGTGTCGAGTCCATGCTTTACTGAACTGAAATGAGTCAGGTGACTGCTGCATCCTGTTTGATTTATTGCTTTTGAAATCTGACACATTTTGGGATAAATAAAAAATGAAACGCACTGGAATTGACTGGTGGAAAGTTTTGATTTGACATATTTTTTTATTTGACCAGAAGATGGTGCTACAGTGTTTGGAATGAAGACAGGCAGCGATGCAGGCGACAGAGGATGTGCGTGTAACTTTTAGGCCGTGCATGGCTCCATTTAAACAGCAATGTTTAAACCAACCATAATGAATAAATACATTTACATTTAAGAAGTCCTGAAACACTGTGTAGTCTAAACTTCAGGACTGCCAGACAATGAAAAAAGAAGCAAGCCTCGAGGAAAACAGTGTTAAGCGACGTCAATTTAATATACAAATTTTGGATTTTAAATTTGATTTAATAAGTGTGCTTGGCCGATATATAAAAAAGGTTAATAACAGTGTTTCATGCATTTCATTGATGCATGCACTAAATAATAAATACAGTCACAGCACTGCTGCGTCAGTGTTTTGCTATTGCTTGCTCATCATGTTGGTAAAACAAAATTGGAACAATTTCAAATTCAGTTCTATCCCTACCTGCCGAAACATTCCTGAAAGCCAATTAGAGAGAGCTGGTTCACTCAGTGATTCTTCTCTTGGTTTTTCTATCCCTCTTTCCATCCCCAATTAAGAAGAAGCCCTGTTTTCAGCTCTGAGTTGATGTATTAGGGCAGATGTAGTTGCATTCGGAGGATAGTGGATGTTTGGAAGTACATGGAGTTGAAAAGGAGCACACACGAGAACAGAAAAGGCATGAAAAAGATGAGATAAAACTATTCTTTTGCTCAGATCTGATCACTTTGCCCCATTGAACCCTTAATAACCTCTTTACCTTTGGCTGTAGATGCTGTAAGTGGGAAGAATGACTATATGAAAAAAAGTCTAACCTTTAAAACTCAGGAAGTTACTAGAAGCAAAGATGGATCAGAGTTATACCTGGATTGACCCAAGGAGGTCTGGTACTGCTGCTCTTTGTCAATACAACTGGATTTAACTGACTAGATTAAACTGATGACTGAAAAAAATTGCTTTGAACTGATAGCTATGCACACGCTTTATCAGGTCTCTGTCCATGTTTTTTCATTAATGGAAAATAGACTCTTTCTTATTTAGCACTTTATGCAACATGCCTCATGAGAGCAACCTGGAGTTAATATCTTGCCCAAGGGTATTTGGCATGCAGTCTGGAGCAGCCAGGAATTGAACCACCAACCTTCAATTTGGTGTGAGCAGTGATCACCTGCTCTACCTCTACTTGAGCTACATAAAAGATGAAAAAAATATCTGAGAAGAAAGATGACTATGATCAGTTACAGTGGGGGATGTACAGCATACATCATTAAGAATGATTTTTTTTCACATGTAAACTAAATGAAGTGTTTTCTTGTGTTTTACCTTTACGGTAATCTAAAAGTAAAATATAAACTTGAAGTAGAAAAAAATGACATAAGGCAATAATACACAATTGCTCCTCTTGCTATTGTGTATTGAGGTAAAGCGAAAGACCTGTAACAGTTATATAAGAACTAGTGTTGAAAAAGAGATAAACATGATTCACATAATGCAGCTGCTTAAGGTTTAAACTATCTATTGCAGAAAAAAATGTGATGATTAGAAGGTTGAGTGATGAGCTGTGACACTTTGATGTGCATGTACATTATTTGCTAGTGTTGACACATAACACCATTACTGGATTCACTCAGGGGCGTTTGTGCAAACCAGAATGCAGAGGAACCTGTCCCTCACACCAATTATTTTGAGGAAAACTCTAACACACTTTTTTTTGTTTCAAGCTCCAATTAATTCCAATGTTGTTGCAAGTTCTAGCAAACGTGGCTTGTTGCTTTTCTGGACAGTACACACTCTACTAACAGAAAGCATTTTCACTCCAACCATCAGCTCGTAATGTTACTCACTAACTTAAATAAGTTATTTACATAACTATATAGACTGTTCGCTGTGGCCATTAAAAAAGTGGTCATACGGATCCTGTTTGGTTAACGATCCTTAAAATATTTCTTACTGGCTGTCAGATGCCTTTTATTCAAGACTGGTGTTGCTCTTACAGATGATTAATTGATGGAGTGCTGATGAGATGGCCATGCATCTCGTCTTTGTAGAGGACTTCTGGAGCTCTGCTAGAGAGAGCTTTGTGTTCCTGGTCACCCCAGTGGCAAAGGCTTCTCTCAATCACTAATTCCTTTTGAACAGCAAACTACAGTGCTGTGCAAAACTCTTGATTTTTCAATCATTTTCAGTCCAATACTTGTACCTGAGCATTTTCACACCATTGTTTCCTGTTTGTATGTTTGTTAAGTCCCTTAACATTGACCGTTGAATCATTCAAGCATAAAAAAAACTAACCAGTGTTGTGTCTACACATAACAGAACACAAGAACAAAATCTAAATTATTGGAATCAAGGACAAAAGAAGACATGACAGGCCTAAAAACGAGTTCATGAATGTATGAGAAGGTCATGTTCTTAAGAAACGGGAAAAAAATCTTGCAAAGAACTGACACAGGAGCCAAGAAAAATACACCTGGACCATGAGTTGAGACATCTATTGTTCACTGAAGCCTCATCAGAAATGGTCTAAGTAGAGGGGCAGGTGTCAAGGAGCCTTTATTAAAAAAGGGAAACGGGAAAAAAAGACCGAGGTGTGCCAAATTACACAGGCACTGGACTGAAAATCAGCAGCAACAAGTCTTATAGAGTGGTTAATTGAAATTGAAGTTTTTGGTTCAAATTGCCGTCACATATGTATGGAGGAGGTCAGGAGAGAGGTGCAACAGTGAGTGTTTACAGCCATATACAAAACACGGTAGAGGCTATGGAACACTCAAAGTGCCAACATCACCATTGTTGAAGCAGTGTGGGATCCTCCTGACAGAGAACACAACAAAAGGCAGCCAAGATCCAAAGAAGAGCTTTGAATGTCCTTTAAGAAGCCTGGAGAAATATTCCTGAAGACTACTTACAGACATTACAAGCTCTGAAGCTCAATAAAATTTCTCCCTTTTTGCTTTGTACACTATAATCCCATGTATGTTTGCAAGTTTCAATAAATTGCTGCACCTAGTTTACATTTTCCTAGCAAAGTATTTTTTAAAATGAGGGGTGGCTCAAACCTTTGCACAATACTTTAAGAGTTCTGCAGGTCAGAATCACTGAGGCCAGTGTGTTTTCTGAAAAAAGCATTAGAAATGATTTAATGCCTTTGCTGTAATCATTTTAACTGCAGGGGTCTATAAAGAGTATCTGCACCTTCTGGCTTGGTTATTGAAAAAAGGTCTGCATCCTATTTCTCTTTTACTCGCTGACATAGTTTCACTTTATCATTTTGGGTCATTAAATGTGGACTGATGTGAAAATGCAGATTTTTTTATATTAAATCTATAAAAAAAAAATCACAAAAAAGCAGTCTGAATGTTACACAAAGGGTATTTTATACAGCCACCATTAAAACATTAACTCCCATCACAGTATGGTTAAACAAACATGAAAAAAAGAATTTAAAGTTATGTATATTTAATAAGAAACTTTCAAAAGAAACAGAGTCTTCATGCTCATGGTACGAATTCACCACCGAAAAGGTTCACGGCCTCTGTAGCAGTGAAACCGTAATGCATATGCCTGCCAGCAGAGTGTGGAAAGATAAAGTTTTTTTTGTAATTAACACCACATGATACTTCATCTCCATTCTCTTTTCCTCCCCTGCGACGGGAAACTGATAGTATTCAATAAGTGAAAGTAATATGACCTAAGTGAAGAGAGTGAACTGACCTATAAAGGCGACTTGGCAGGGGGGCAAGAGAGAAGAAGAAAATGCTGCCTTTCTGATGCCTTGGAACAGAGGAGTGGAAAATGAAGAGTGAGTTACATAACGCATGGACTGAGGTGACTGTCATGAGGAACAAACATGTTCAAGCACACAGGGAAGCCGTTCAATCTGAGTTTTAACTGCAGCTGCTTTTATTTAGTCTGAATAAGTAGTGAGAGTATTAAAGTAGGACGATCACAGACACCTTTAGTGAGACTGAGCAGTGTGAAGCATTGGTTTTATGGTCACGTCACTGCACTTATTTGCAAAGCTTCCTGAACGTGGTAAAAAAAAAAAGAAAAAAACTAAATACATGCCTTTGAGCGTAGGCCATTAGCAACCACACACACACACATGCAGTGTGGAGATTGCACCAACTGACTGTAACTTTCCATTTAGCCTGGCTTTCTATTTTTTTTCCAGAGGGTCAGCTCCAGCCGAGCTGCTTTTTGGTGAAAATATTCCTGCTTTACTCGTTTTAATTTGTGTACCAGATCTGCACATAACACTAATGTAAGGACAACGAGTCCAGCTACTTTTTCTGCACATAAACATTAATGTCCTCCTTATTTTACAGCACTGTGTAGCAGAGACAGATCCGGTACAGCTCTAATGGGTGGAGTCAGGCACATGTCAGGAGCATGAATCACTGCTGGTTTGTGTTTGTGTGGTTGCCTACATGCCATCGTGTATGTTTGTGTGCATGTGTGAGTCATACAGTGTGTGGGTGTACCCTTTAAGAGGAGGCTTTCCCTCTCAGTTTGACAACAGTCTCTCCTAGGACCAAGCTGGTGACACAGACGCGATCTCTCTTCACCTAGGGCTCTAAGGTGAGTAGTGATGGGAAGCGGGGTGTGAGGGGAGCGAGTTTTGAGGAAGGAAATAAAAGGAAATGGTTGCATTCGGTCTAGATACAGAGCGTTATTCTTGAATGATACAACGAAAAAGACAGATTGAAGAAGCACCGTTAAGGTTGATCTAATATGGGAAAAGTATTCGCTACAACTTTAATAAGTAGCTCTGAGGATTTTTTTTAACGGTGACACAGTTGACGTTTCTTCCATTTGTGTGTGCAAACATTAAACTTATACTGCATGCAGTTTTTAATGCCATTCTGTTTTTACGTGTAGGTTCAACCATGGCACGGCTCGACCAGGTCATTCCAAACATTGTGGATATATTTATGCAGTATGCTGATGATGGTGAAGGCAAAAAATGCCAGCTAAACAAAGAAGAGCTCCAGAAAATGTTGGAGGAACAAATTCAAAGCCCCGATCTGAAGGTAAACAACTGAACTTCATTTGTATGAGACATCTATTAATAGAGGAATACAAAGCTTTTCTGTTCATGAGCTTCATTGTGTTAACTGTATGAATGTATTCTACAGGATCAAATTAATGCAGGTGATATTGAGGAAGCCATGCAGTTGCTGGACAAAAACCATGATGGCGAGGTCAACTTCCGTGAATTTTGCCGGTGTATTTGTGTCCTTGCCAAATGCTACTACCAGAAAAAGAGAGGCAGGGGTGGGAAGAGAGGCAAGGGGAAAGATGACAAAGACGAGTGCGATCAAGAAGACTGAGGCAGCTACAAATATTAATGTTCATTTTGTAGCGTTATGTTTAAAAACGTCTGGTGCATGTGATGGATACAGTACATGTATATCTGCAGGCTACTGGGTTTTGACCATTGAGCTTTCTCTGTGTTTAAGTGTGCATAATTTCCAGATTTGTCATCATCATCTGTATAAACTTGATTTCAAAAACATTCCATCGCATACTGAAAATAAATAAAACCTATTAAGTCTAAACTGGCCTTATTCATCTATGCATGCAATTACCTCATGTGTTGTGTCTGGGTGTTCAGTGTCATTGCAGGAAAGCATTGGCTCATCACACTTTAAACAGATATCCCTCACTTTGTTCTTCAGTCACATGTCACTGTCAGTCCTCCTACAGAGGATGTCTTATTAATTCAGAGTTAAAGCTTCATCTAATATATAATTTCTATGCTATAAATGAGGGAAATGAAAATGTTTGTCTGTATTCTTCTTTTTTTATGTATTTGTTTCAAAACAGCTGTATTAAACCATGAATGTGTCATGACATCAGACATCGCGAAGAATGATCAGAATTTAAATCCCAAATTTTTACCTTCATCTTGATGAACAAAATTTCTTAGTACTAGTATTTACTATAAACAGAGAAAGTGAAATTGGGGGGGCTATTTTTATGCTATTTCTCAATAGATTAATCCGTAAAGTATTTGACAGAGCTGCATCTCTTTTACCCTGTCATACATTAAGTTAAGTTACAAGTCTGAAAAGCTCTCGTGAGAAAGCTGCACAGTGAAAACAGGTTAAGCAGGACTCCTGTGTTCAAAAGCCTCACCCAATATAACTGACAACAGGAGTGGGATATCAAACGTCCACGGTAAGCAGAAATATTTTAGTCACTGAAATAAAGTTTATTTAATCTATCCATTCCCCCTGTTTGCTGCCAGGTGGAGCAAGTGTACTGCATATGTTTGATAGATACAAGCATCCACCACCACTTTTAGTCATGCAAGCAACATCAAAGTTAAAACATGCATTAATTTCTGGATCAATTTAAGCCTCCAGATATCGAATACTTAACATACCCATGGATTATCCAGTTTACTGTATAAGTGATCCCAGACACCTGACTGTAACTGCTGCATAACTATAAGTTGTGTAAGGAAAAACATCCCTAATTCAAAACATTTCTGAAATAAAATCAGGGTGAGATACAAATGGTAAATGGCCTGCATTTGTATAGCGCTTTTCTAGTCCCTAAGGACCCCAAAGCGCTTCACACTACATTCAGTCATTCACCCATTCACACACCGGCGATGGCAAGCTACATTGTAGCCACAGCTGCCCTGGGGCGCACTGACAGAGGCGAGGCTGCCGGACACTGGCGCCACCGGGCCCTCTGACCACCACCAGTAGGCAAACATGGGGTTAGTATCTTGCCCAAGGATATTTGGCATGCAGCCAGGAGGCAGCCTGGGATCGAACCACCGACTTTCTGATTAGTGGCTGACCTGCTCTGCCACCTGAGCTACAGCCACCCCTACAGCCACCCCTACAAAGACATAAGCTCTGAGAGTCTGCAATAATTTGTTGAATTTATGTTTCAGAGCAGTGGGGTTGTTTTTTTTTTAAACTATTTGCTACGAGGTTGAATAAAACTAAACACAGGTTTCTGAGCAGGGAAAGTTGCGTCCTTAGTGTTTATGTGGACTTTGAGATGTTGGCTCAGATAATCAATAAGTACTCTATTTGCATATACTTGTTTGAAATATAAACTTTGCCTCAAATTATAATTGCCCGCATGCGGTCTTACACATTAAAGCATGGATATCATACTTTTGGTCCAAAGGCATTAAAATGAAAGAGGCAAGCCAGAGAATATAAATGTCATGCTGATTTCGTGTGTGAATGTAATTAATTGGCACAAAACTTGTCTAGAGCAAACCTTAACATCCTGCTATCTATCTATCTAAAGACAACCCAAGTAGTTTTTAAGTGAAGATTTCATTTATAAAATTAATTACCTCCCCTAAACCCCTGGTAAAATAATGACTTAACTGTTATTAACCACATTTTTTTTTTTTTTTGGAAAGATGAGCTCAATTTCACTTGCAACACCCAGGCCCGTTTACTGCCAGACCTGTTAAGAAATCACTTAAACATAATCTGCTTGATGAAGCGAAGTAGGCTAAAAGATCTCAAAAAGCAACAAAACATACCATAATCTAAAGAAACTAAAGCACAGATGGGAAACAAACACTGACATTGATCAGTCAGGAAAGGGTTATGAAGCCATTTCTGAGGCTCTGGGACTCCAGTGAATGATGGTGAGATCCATTATCTCCTTGAGAAAACTCGGAACAGTAGCAGACCCTTCGCAGGATCAGCCCATCTCATGAAATAACTCCAAGAGCAGATGAGCGACTTATCCAGAAGGTCACAAAAGAACCGAAGAACTGTAGCCTTCACTCACCTCATTTAAGATCAAAGTTTATGATTCTTTTTTTTTTTAATGTATTTCAGTTGTTACAGACAGGACAGACTTGACTGGGGGATAGGAAGGAAAGAAAGACAGAGAGAAAGGGCACTTAAAAAATTCACCTGGATCACCTGTTGAGAGAAGAAAAAAGAAAAAAAGAAAAAACAAGCAAAAAAGAGAGCAACATAATAAACACAACACCACTGCAATAATCTAGTTAAGTGTAAATAACAGTAAATACTAAATATTGAATGCTATTGTGCAGCACACAAGACCGACAGCACACAATGTGCTTTGAGGTAGCAGCCAAGAAAAGTGTAGTTTGTGTCTGAGAACACCCGTGTGCACACGTGTGTGGATGAGCACGCTTGTATTCAAAAGGTTTCTCCATGTAACGATCTGCTTGAGGGTGTGGGGAGCCATAGCCCCATCCCCCAGGGCATGAAGCAGGCATAGAGGAGATCCAGGCCCCAGACATCCAGAGGCCAGAGTGTGAGAGCTCAAGGAGGACCGTTGGAGGGGCAACTGCTCTCTACCAAAAACTCCTGAAGGTGAATGTCCAGCCATCAATTCAATGCCCTGAAACGCAAGCTCACTTGCATCATACAGCAGGGAAATGATCTGAAAACCAGTAGGAGGTCCACCTCTGAATCGCTGAAAAAGATAAAAGGAAGGTTTTGAAGCTACCTAATTAAATCTGAATGAAAAGCGTTGGTATGACCTTAAACTGGCCACTCACGCTTAAAAACCTTCAAATGCGCCTGAAATGAACATTTCCCCAAAGTAAAGTGGGCCAAAATGCCTCCACAGTGACGTAAACATTGTCAGTTATCACAAATCCTTAATTGCAGTCATCATCAGGTTTCACAAAGAGCCTGGTAGGGTGGGTTGGCTTTTTCCCATAATAAATTAAATCATCATTTAAAAATTGCATTTTGTATTTTCTCAGGACATCTTTGCCTAATATTACTATAATTTTTTGATTATATGCAATCACAGCAATATGTACATTAGATTCCCCCTCGATTCTGATATCGGTAATACAGGAAACAAAGGAAAATGTTTTTGACAATAGGTTATGCATGCATGCATAAAGTACTGCCGCTAATATCATCCAAAGTGCTGGTAGAAGCTCATATCCATCCAAGATATAAGGTGCACTTGTTCCACCTGGAAGAAGTAAAGAGTAATATCTGCAGGCAGTCAATACAGCTGGCTGCTGGCAGATTTTTAAATCAATCAGATATACACAGCACACTTGCTCCACCTGGAAGAGAGTAAGGAGAATGCAGTCAAATTATCATATCGGCAGGAATGCCTTCTACAGTATGTCACTCCTCTCTGTTTGAGTCCATTCACACTGCCACGGTTCACTGTAAAATAACTAAACTATGAACTCGCTCACATGCATTCTGGCCTTACACTTCATCTGCTGCCAATTTATATTGAATTTGTGTCTTTTACATCACTGTGGAGGCAACCTTTGTGGAAGTTAAGAGGTTAAGGATCCAGTTATAAGCTTACATATATCTCACTGTTATTTGCTGTTCTATGTAAAGGCATCCAAACACTAACATAATATTTAAAATATAACCACTGGATGCCTCCCTGATTAATGAGCTAAGAAATGACCCCCTGCGTTGCACGTGTTGAAAAGCCAGACCATGTTTCCAAAAGCGATTTTATGCATTACATAAGCTGTTGTACAAATCAGGTTCTTTCATGATTTGTTCTTTGTGTAGAGATAAAACAAGAGAGTAAATGTCACAGCATTTATTTTGATTTGTTAATTGTCACTTCAGACAACGAACATCAGTTATACTCAAACACGGCGTATACATAATGTTATGTTTAATCTCAAGAGTCGTACATTCCTTGTTAAATGAAGGAGAAGTAAATAAAAAAGTAAAATGTTGAATAAACGTGTGATTAATCATTGTGCATTAGACCCAAATGTTCCAGTTAAAAGCATAAAATATTTGACAGACCTGGCTTAGCTGTTGTGAAGCACTCTCACTTTCTCATTGTACAGATTGCATATGTACAGCTGAAGTGTTTATCTCACAGAACCATAAATCATAAACTTTGTGAATTCAAACACGATATCAGAATATTGATCCAGCGTGTTAAAATCTGCCTTTCACTATCGTGTCCCAATTAAAGAAAGAAAAGGTTATATTGTTAGACATCAGATTTATATTTTTTTTGTGCCATTCACAGCTTTTTGTGATGGCACTGCATTTTGTCTACTTGAGACTCACTGTAGAGCATTTCAGTCATTTCTAGATTGGTTAAAGTGTTTTTGTCTTCAGCAGCCTGGAGTATATGCACTGAATCGACCTGCCTCAGCTACACTTGGATGATTTGTTCAAAATGTTAGATTGGTGTGATGGACACATTCTTCTGTGAAGCTGTATTTAAACATTTCTCTAACAGTCTGATTCAGCTCTGCTTCCTTCAGGACACACACTGGAAATCTTTGATACCTTGTGTGATACCTCTTTAAAAAAGAAACACATCTGTCTAGCAGAGGATGATCTGTTCTGTCACTACACTTTACACGCTGTCATACTGAGTCCCTTTAATGTCTTCTGACATGTACTGTGCTTGTCGTTTTACTAAATTTAGTCAGCTATTTCTATTCTGGTACAGTTTGCTTTATAGAGCTATTTTAATACATGAAGCCACTTATTGTATTCAGCTGTTTCACTTTATGTACTATTCATTTATTTTATTCATTTATTTTCACTTTTATTGTAGTATCTAGTTAGTGAGCTCTTCATTGCAGCACATTCAGTTTTTTACAGGTGAAATGCACTAATATATCGTAAGACCTGTTTAAACAGTTGGAGGTTGACAGAATTACAACAAATTGTGAATAAATAAACATCTTAGTGAGTAGTGGCCTGGCTGTGATAGAGGAGGATGTGCTGTGGAGTAAGGAGGAGAAAGGAGAATAGAGGATGCAAAAGGGTGCAGGTGATGGATGATGCAGCATATAAACTGGTTCAAAGGAAGGTCAAAGAAACAAGAGCGACAGGACAGAAGCAGTGATTCCCCAAGATGACTTTTTTTATTAATTTATTATTATTAGTTTATTATTACTGTATTTAACCAGGAAAGATCTAATGAGATTTTTTTTAAACGTATTTACAAGGGTAACCTGGATAAAAACAGCACTAAAATACACCACTCGTAAAATGTTATGAATTATAAAACATCAGTGATCTCAAACATATATAAACAAAAGAAAAGTCCAACAACAAGTTCAGCAGTGTAGTCAAAAAGTCCATCAAAACATTTACATGCAAATCTTTGGATATGTAAAATGTGAAGTATTTGTTTAAACTCACTCAGAGAAACAATTCCTTCAAATGGAGCTCATTCTGGTGCTGATTTCATACATAAGGGGAGAAGTACTTGAAGCCTTTTTTCCCCAACTCAGCGTGAATCCTTGGCATCGTCACTAAGAACAGATTTTGTGAATGAATGTAGTAAGATCCCAAACTTTTCTAGATAATATAAGGTGTAAGTAATATACTATTGCATACAGTGGCTTGCAAAAGTATTCGGCCCCTTGAACTTTTACACATTTTGTCACATTACAGCCTCAAACATGAATCAATTTTATTGGAATTCCATGTGAAAGACCAATACAAAGTGGTGTACATGTGAGAAGTGGAACGAAAATCATACATGATTCCAAACATTTTTTACAAATAAATAACTGAAAAGTGGGGTGTGCGTAATTATTCAGCCCCCTCAGTCAATACTTTGTAGAACCACCTTTTGCTGCAATTACAGCTGCCAGTCTTTTGGGGTATGTCTCTACCAGCTTTGCACATAAAGACTGAAATCCTTGCTCATTCTTCTTTGCAAAACAGCTCCAGCTCAGTCAGATTAGATGGGCAGCAGTTTTCAGATCTTGCCACAGATCTGAAAAAGTTGCAGACTATGTTTATATGAAACGTGTGTATACTTACTGCATTTGATGTATTTTAACCATATGTAATACGTTACAGAATGCATCACGTGTAATTGATTGTTGTTGATTTTTCCACCCCTTTTTTCCATCCTAATCTCATGAAACCTAAATAAATTTCTTTAGATCCGTCCCTGTGTAGTGTTTGAAAGGTGCTATATAAATAGACTTGCCTTTTGTAAATATGCCAAAAAAATGTAGACGTTTACAAAAAGGGCTCTTTTTGTTCTACAAAAAGGAAAAAAAACCCCACTGTAACTACAAGGATTGATAGTTTAGACCATGATTTAAGCAGTGACATGTGTTCTCAACATCTCAATCAGGGATTTATCAGTGAAATATTAAACAAAAGCGAACTTAGGAGTGATGAGTTTTCTTGTGGGGTCCGTGTTAAGTCTGGGAATCACATTTTAGGAGACTCAAAGTTACGGTCTGATCTCTTTCTTCACTGATTTAGTTTAGAAATTGCAGACTTCTGTTTGCTCTCGACACAATTATGTGCACTACTCAAGTAACTTAACGGTCAGTCTAAAAAAAACCGTCTCTGATGGTCGACATGGAACGCCTCCCGCGCATCCTGCTACGGTCTCGCGAATCATCGTAAGATTTCGGCTTTTTCCGGCTTACCTCATTCAGTTAGCTAGCCAAGCTGATTAGCCTGCTACTACAAGCTAATGTTTGTATGATATTTAATGTTGTAGCCGAATCTGATTGGATGATACAGTGAGTGCAGAAAAATGGCGGACGTAGCGGGGCAAGAAATTTGTTCCCCGGTCCCTCCGTCACCTCACCCTTCTTCTCGTAACGGCTCCGGCAGCGGTAACGTTACACCGGGCACCGGCGGCAGCTGCCAGACCGCAACCACCGTTACTTCAGGCCCGCGGCTGGTTCGGATAGTGAAGTCTGACTCCGGCTATGGGTTCAACGTTCGGGGGCAAGTAAGTGAAGGAGGGCAATTACGGAGCATCAACGGAGAACTGTACGCCCCACTGCAGCATGTTAGTGCGGTCCTTCCGGGGGGTGCCGCCGACAGAGCCGGCATTTCGAAAGGGGACCGGATTCTTGAGGTGTAAGTACTGTTTTTTAGCTTCTCTCCAAGCTGCTTATAACGTAAGTGATGAAAATGACCTGTTTCACTTTCCGGACGATCACGCAGTGAGCTCAAGGCAAACGTGACTTTATAGCATCATTCAGTCAAACTGGGAACACTAAGGTGCCAGTGTGTGCATGCACTGTGACACCGGTCCTGCAGAAGAGCCGTTCATCCCAATGAAAGGAGTGTCTGTGTGTGTCAGAGAGAAACGATCCGGGGATCATTAGAAATTCACGTCACACTGAAATCTATTCCTCTCATCCACTGCATGCCAGATATTTCCAACTCACTCCTGTGCACATTCACATCATCCTAAGCAGATGCAGTGTGGGTCATTTATCAATGAAACACTTTGTTTACACAAATCATGAATGGTAAACCAGCTCACATCTTTAACATCAGCATCACTGAATTAGATGTTACTTAGCACTGAGGATTATTGCACCTGGTTGATTTGGCATTGAAGTGTTCAAGTGTGTGTTGAACTGTTGTTGTGTGGAGTAACACACAGCATCAGCATCAGTACTCATGCTTCAGTGTGTCTGTGTGCATGGAATACCATGATGCAGAGAGGGAGGGATGCCTTGAGTTCAGTTCTGATTGGCTTTGTCCTCTCAAAGTCACTTTCTGATTGGCTGGCTTTTGCACACTGCTGTGTCAATGGATGGCCTGCAGTAACCTGGCAGTTTGTTGACCCCATTATTTCTGTGTGCCAGCATGTGGATGTGTGCCTGATCATTTTGTTATCATATACAAGATACCCCTCTGCTAGTATTATTAGCATGGTATATAGTGGTCATGTAAAGCTACAGTACACTTATTAAATTTACTAGCCACATAGTATCCTTCAAGATCAGAGTGTACATAATACATTAAAAAAAAAACTAAACTTTAACAGTGTGGGACAATAATGAAAACATGACTCAAAATGCAGGATCAGACAATGTAAAACTACTACTTAGAAAAACATGAAGTGAGCTCAGAAATCAAAGATTTAACAGGAACAGAATAAGTCAGACTCAGGTTTAGAATAACAAAGAAAACAAAACAGGAGTCAAGAAGACTAGAATAATAAAAGCCAAACAGCAACCCAAACACAAATATATGCACTACGAATCCTAACCTTGAAAAACCACACAAAAAAAAGAAAACTGGGACCATGGCAGCCTGAGGTTATATGAAGGTTGTAAGGTGGCACATAATGATGCTGAAATTAACCATTAGAAAAAACGGTAAAACCACGTGGTCATCGAAAATCCTCGGTTGGTGACTTAAATATTAGAGTTACTGTTGACTTTCTTTTTTCTCTGACCTCTGCTGTCAACAAAGCATTTCAGTTACTGGATGTCTGTTTTGAGATGCTTCTGCCTGAAATCCTGAAAGAGCTACAGTTTCTGAGTAACTCAAAACAGCCAGTCTGGCGCTAGCAGCCATGCAACATTAGTGACTTGATTTTAACCAGGTCCTCTTCATCGTGCTTAATTAACATGTGATTGGCTGGTTAAACATTTGCTAGTTTAATACAAGTAAGTAGTAAAGTGAGTCTAAGCACTCACATTCACACTGGAGTGGCTGCATACTAGCTGCAGCATGTCGAGTATTTTTATTTATTTGCACTTTTATAAACAGCTCCTCCTCTCAGACTTAAATTCAGTTTGTGTTATTTAGCATAATTATTTCAGCATTCTGTTTTATTATCAAGGTCATATATATTGTTTAAACACTTTTCAAGGTGTCAAATGCATTTTAATTTGGCCTTTAAACTATGTGTGAGGGGTTGAACATTTATACATGAAGTACAGAACACTGCATAGTGCATAAAGTCACCTAATAAATCCTTAAGCTGCAGCAAAAACAAAATGAACACATACTAGTAATTTCAATTATAAAAGCAGAACTAGAAATCTGTCACATGGGAAGGGTGTCTACTGTAAAGTGTTTATCATAGTCAAAAGTGCTGATAGTGGCGGTGCAAAGGCCTCTGTGTCAGGTCCTTATTATATCATCATAAAGCTGCAGGAAGGAAAGAGCTGCCAAAATGCTTGGTCTGCATTTTTTCTTGTAGGACACGTTTGCGCTTTCTCCCACTCCACCTGCAAGATTGTTATATTTGTGTCCTCCATATTAGTCTTTTCTTACTTTTACCTACATAATCATCATTCCCAGCTTTGCTATGTGTGCACTGGCTCAGAATGCCTTCTTTATGTTGAGTACATGTGTGTAGCTATTTTGTTCCACTGTAGGTAAAATAGAGCTTATGTTCATCGGGCTTCAACCCTCCATCTAAATGCCAGCATGGCAAACATAACAGATATGTATTCATTCAGTTGAAGCATTTCCTGCATTTCCTGTCCTGGCTTGTTACCATCTCAGTGGTTGTCTTTAATATAAGTTAGTGAAACATTTGTGGGCTTCTCACAACGTGCTTGTTTATAAAATGTGAATTAGGACACTCAAACCTTTTGCATACTATCACGCTGCCTAAAAGATGTCACCCTGTGGTGATGTGTTTTTTAAGTCAACTAAACCCTAGAATTGGGTTTTATTTTCTGCTCAAAGCTCGAAGTGTATCTTAACAGCATATTAACACACTTTATCCTGTATTTATCACAACATGTGTTTTCACATTAGATGATCAGAGCTCATCTATGTCTACTTAATGTGAGAATTTGCCCCCAAACCACTGACTGTGTTACATTTAGGTTATGCAAATATCATTTACAACGCTGCTGGCTTCTGTAGTCTTTGGAAAATGTTCAAATGAAGTTTGGCCTGATTCCTCATTCACTGTAATATTTCCAAGCTGTTGTTTAAGTCCTGGAATGTAAAACACAGAATAATTTATTGAATCTCATTCAGGCCTCGTTCAAATACCGCCTTTATCTGCCAGCCTACGCTGGAGCTTGTTTTAAAAGTGTGAGAAATATCCAGTGGTGTCGCTGAGAGCTTTTAGATGAGGCGACATGGTTTTGGAGCAAAGTTAACTACGGGTTAGGCTGCTACAGCTCTGTCATTCACTCCGTTTGACACAACTGCCAAAGTGCACACACCCAGTGTCGCTCACTTTCAGCTGTGCTCATGACATAACCAAAGGTCTCAATTCTGAAAGAGATGATGCAAAAGTTCTACAATGTGCGCACCAGTAACTCTTATTTGAACCCCTTTTTTTTTTTTTTGCTGTTTCCCATTTCATTCAATATTTTTATATTGTTTAGCAGTTCAAATAATTCTTGTTATTTGTGAATCTTATAATTTCATGTGTTAAACTTCTACCCTGAGAGAGAAGAAGCAAAGTACAAGGCACTGATAAATTGTCTGAATATAACAGCCCTGCAGTCATGAAGCACTTAGTCATTTCTCATTGGTGTTAACAGCATGCCGTCTGTGTGTTGATTCAAGTCTCTGGTAATTAAAGGCTGCTGTTTAGATTATTTGATTGCATTAATTTATAATTGCATTTTCACTATTGTATTTCCTAATTCAGTGAAAAAAAACTCTGTACTCTTTTATGCTTATGAAAAATAGAAAGTTAACCTTAAGAATATTAAAAAAGAAAATGCTTGCCACTCTAGTATATAAATCTCTTTATTCAACAGCAATGGGGTGAACGTAGAAGGAGCAACACACAAGCAGGTGGTTGATCTGATCCGGGCCGGTGAGCGAGAGCTGGTGCTGGCCGTGCTGTCCGTTCCTCCCCAGGAGGCCGACTGCCTGGATCCCGGAGACGACGGGTCGGCCCAGTCCTGTTACGACTACTCCGACAAGCAGGCAGTGCCCATCTCTGTTCCCAGCTACAAACACACTGAACTCAACCATGAAAAGTTTGTGGTGGGTACACTCGTGCAAAAACACTCGGATGGATAAAAATGTTTTTGTAGTTGGACGCAGCCAGTCACAACTCAAGGCTTATGCGATTGTTACATTCATGAGATGTTTATATTCAGGTCTATGAGCAACCTAATGTTCTGGATATTATAAATACTGTTGACTAAAGATCACCGCCTTTTCATTTTCATTTTTCCACTTTAACTCTTCCAGGTGTATAATGTGTACATGGCAGGCAGACAGCTGTGCTCCAAGCGTTACCGGGAGTTTGTGATTCTACACCAAAACCTGAAGAGGGAGTTTGCTAACTTTACTTTCCCCAAGCTGCCTGGAAAATGGCCTTTTTCCCTTTCAGAGCAACAGCTGGACGCACGACGCAGAGGCCTGGAGGAATATCTAGAGAAAGGTGAGGAAGAGAGGAGGAGAATCAGGCTTTCTTCATAGGGCTAGCACACAAACAGTTCGCCCACGTACAGTTGCCTTCCATATTGTTTGGAACAAAGATACAGCTTTGTAGTTTTGCTTCTGAACGCCACCACGGTTGATTGTAAATCAAACAAACAACACGTGATTATTCAGTTTTCCAAAACATTTGCATGACCTCTTTAAGGATTACACACATTTTTATAAACAGGACACCATTTTCAGAGGCTCAGAGTTAATGTGACAATTGACTGCTAAGCAGTTTTATGGCCAGGTGGTGAAGTCGCAGATGTCATTGTATAATGACTTTTATTTCACTTACACACACACACAAAAAAAACTGTATCTAATATAATGTGTGTTTCATCTGCAGTGTGCTCTGTCCGAGTCATTGGAGAAAGTGACATCATGCAAGAGTTCCTGTCTGAATCAGATGAGGTAAAAAAATAAAAATAAACGTGTCTTTTTGCCCGTTCCCCGCCTGTGACTCACTACGCTGTGTCTGTCTTTCTGGCTGTCTTTGCTGTGACCTAGAATTATAACGGTGTGTCGGATGTGGAGTTGAGAATAGCGATGCCAGATAAAACCACACTCACTGTCAGAGTTCGCAAAAATTCAACTACAGACCAGGTCTATCAGGTAAACCCACACAAACAGTCCTGTCCCCACTATAGCCACAACATTATTTCAGTCTCTCACTCTCATTCTGTGGCAATCTCTCACGTTCAGGCTGTTGTTATGAAGCTAGAGATGGACAGTGTAACAGCCAGCTACTTTGCTCTGTTTGAGGTCATCAACCACACCTTTGGTGAGTAAGGGCAGGTAACTCAAGCACAGGTTGCATTTTTGCTAAAGCATAGCACAAATGTTGCTGTAGTTGCTATCTGTGATCACTAACAAGTGACAGAAAAGAAAATATCTGTATGCAGCCACCTTTTTTTATAATCATCTAGAAGCAAATACCTTATACATGAATAATCATGCTCATAATATGGTTTGTAAGGGCATTTATAATGATGTCACATTCGTTTGACAAAGCTTAGTGTGTTGTTTGTGCCTAATTTAAAAAATGAAATAAAACTACAGTAGTAGCATTTCTGTTTAATGCACAAAGTTCTCTATGACCTGTGTCTATTACAGCAAGGACAAATGCACCACAACATTAGCAATAACCAGTTATATTTGATGAGAATGAAAGTTTTGTGTGTATCCACTAAAGTTTCAATTTGTTTCTTTCTTGCAAGGAATAAATCAGCAAATTCTATCCCCAGTGATGTGAAGAAAGCCATCCCCGTTTTATTTTTAATCAGCTGAAGAGCTGATAATTACAAGTGTATGCACTTGTGCTGTTCTTCCACACCCCTTCCACACCCACACAACACTTTTTTTTCCAAACTCTAGGAAGGAAATTGTTTAGCAGCACGAAGGAATCTTTCACAAGTAAAAAGAAGCATTTGTCTTGCAGTTCTAACATCAGTTACATTTACTTCAGTGTTTACTTTAGAATGTTGTAGTGTAATGTAAAGTTACACTCCTTATGCTGTAGGTGTAGATAACTGTGGCCTGATTTATTCTGTCTCAGAAGGCTCAGAAGCGTCATCTGTTTCTTGAAACGATCCTTAGCTTTGGTTTCACAGTAACATCGCTGTCTTTGGTTTTTGACCTTGCTTTGCCTTTCTTTTTTCCTTATTCGTGTTGCATTGTTTTGTATGGCTTGGTTACTGTCACAACATTGTATCACAAAGCAGAAAGTAACAAGCCTACAACCACATTAGCAGCTCGTGAAACTTTATTAATAAAACCTATTATGAAGAATTGTGTTTGTTTGTTTTTCATGCAAATTATCGTTATTTTATTAAGAACATTTCTAATGGATCGCCAGTCTTTTTTTCCCCCCGTAGTGCTTGTATTAAATTTCATGGCCATCATTCTGGCAGTTGCTGAACAAAAGACACTTGATTTACTGCTGTACAAATGTCTGTCGAACTGACTGACACACTGACAAAGAAACTGACCTTCCTGTGCAGCTAGCCTCACAAAAAATACAGCACAGGTTATGTGACTTTATTGACATATCCAATAAAATGAAATTATATAAACTTAAATGAAACCCTATTGATTTTTGGTTCATAGATGGTATCCATCTTTGTGGAAGAAGTACAGTTAAGTCTTAGGAGGTAGGATTTGTGCTGTTAAATGTTCTACAAATTTCTTTCATGTCTTCTTTCTTCTTTAGTACGTAAGCTTGCCCCCAATGAGTTCCCCCACAAACTGTATGTACAGAACTATACCTCAGCGATCCCAGGAACCTGTCTCACCCTACGCAAGTGGCTCTTCACCACAGAAGAGGAGATTTTGCTTAATGACAACCAGCTCGCTGTCAACTATTTCTTTCACCAGGTGCGTACACACTGTGTATTTGTCTGCTCTGTTTGGTATGCTTAGTGGATTTTGTATTTAATTGTGTCTCCTGTCTGACCTCGTTGCAGGCTGTGGATGATGTGAAGAAAGGCTTCATTAAAGTTGAGCAGAAGTCTTATCAGCTCCAAAAGCTGGCCGAGCAGAAGAAGATGTCCATGGTGAGCCTTTTATATACAGCACGCTACTGTTTGAGAGTAACATGCACATACAGAGACACTGTATTCTCACTATATCTGAGTGTGTCGTCCACTTTGTCACACTGCTTCATTCTTATTTCACTGAGTGATATACCACAGTGTAAAAAGGAAGTAGTCTAAGAGCGAGTGTGTCACAGACACACATTCTTGCCAGCAAAATGTGCTCGCTGAAAGTGAATAAGTGAGTGAGCATCAGTAAATTACCGCCAATTTGAAGAGATTAAAGCTGCTCCAGCAGGTAAATAATCACATCCCGTTTCTAAATCAGTCAGGCTACAGAGAATAACTGCACTCTGCTTTATAGCCTTAAGTGTTTTTTCACAGTTAAAAAATGCACCCTGCATCTAAACTTCATTCAGCTGCAGAGCATCCTCTTGTTTTTCAGTTTGTGAAAAATATTTAGCTCACATTGCCTCTTCTCCCTCTTTTTTTTCACAGTACCTGAGTTTATTGCGAACTTGCGAAGGCTACAACGAGATCATATTCCCCCACTGTTCCTGCGACTCTCGACGTAAAGGCCACGTGATCACGGCCATCAGTATTCACCACTTCAAGCTGCACGCCTGCACAGAGGAGGGGACGCTTGAGGCAAGGCCTACTCTTTGCTGTGTGTGTGTGTGTGTGCGTGTGTGTGTGTCTGCCTTTTCTATACCTCTTGTGTAACAGGGTGAGTGTACTGAAGCCTTCGTGTTGTTCCAGAATCAGGTGATTGCATTTGACTGGGGGGAGATGCAGAGGTGGGACACGGATGAAGAGGGCATGGCCTTCTGCTTTGAATATGCACGAGGAGAGAAGAAGCCACGCTGGGTCAAGATATTTACTCCTAATGTATGGATCACACACAGATCACTGCATACATATTATGTTTATTTGTTAATACTGCTACAAATGAAATAATTGTAAAGAACTCTAAAAGAAAAAGTTCAGGATGAGGAGAGTTACTGCTATATTTAGAAGGAACAGATCATGGTAAATGGTAAGTATGGTCTCTGCAGATATTTTATTGAGTAGACACCACTTGTATGCCTTTACAGTAAATAAGAGGATGACACAAGCAGCCAGTAATTTTTATTTTTTTTAAAAGTAGTGGCAGTAGTCAGCCTAGTTCACTTACACATTACATCATAGCAAACTTCCCTGTTTGTATGGATAAAATCAGCCAGATACACCTGCTAATTAACCAAAAAAAATGTTTGAAAAGAAGAAGCCCATATTTAATTGGAAATAGTACAAAAACATATCCGAGAAGTTGTACCGAATCTTGAAAAATCATCATTTTAAATTGAATTCCTTTAAAAAAAAGTTAGTACAGGTGCTTGTTTACTACTGTGTTACAACACATCTTCTTTCACCAGCTCTTAAAGCCTTTGGGAACCAGTTACTGTTGCTTTATAAAGTGTGCTTATGCTGAGATAAGTTAACCAGTTGGTGGATGTAAGTTAAACTATATTTACAGGCAAGTACAAGAAGGTGGTATCAAAGTTCTTATCAAACTCCTTTTAAAGAAAAGAAAGAGACTCTCATTTCTACTACTCTTTTAGAGCAGCGATGTTAGGCTCATTTTATATGGTGGGTGACATGCAATCACTTTGATCTCAAGTGGGCCGAGCCAGTAAAAATACAGGATAGATGTGTAAAATTAGAGAAAAGGGTATAATGGCTCACTGCACAGACTGTCCTGTAATTATAAAATATAATGGTTTTGTTAGTTTACTGCTGACTAATTAATATTTGAAAAACAGGACCATTTATGTCATTTAATTATTTATCTGTTAATTACTTTAATTCAACATGAAAGCTAATGGGGGTTGGGCAGTTTGTATCAATAGGAAAAGCTGTAAAACGTATTAAATACAGTTAAAAACTTCAAATCTATGCACTCCGTCAAATTTTCTAAAGCTGTTCAGTGAGTCAGATTCTAGTCTTCGCTGGGCTCATTCTGACCCTTGGGCCTTATGTTTGACACCACTGTTTTAGAGAGAACCGTATAAACGCCAGTCTAAATCTGTGCTTCTCTTTGTCATTGTTTAGTTTAACTACATGCATGAGTGCTTTGAGAGAGTCTTCTGTGAGCTGAAATGGAGGAAGGAGGTAATGCCCTTCTGCTTCTTTACAGAATAATCTGCTCTAATACAAGCCATTTACTTCTGTCCTGTACTTACGGAAATAATGCATCTGTGCCTTCAGGTGGAAGAGGAGGCTACAGACAAGGACAATAAGAACTGCAGTAAAGATGGTATGTGTGGCAAGGTAAGGCTTTGCCTGCCTCTGTCCAGTTTGATACCAGTGATAATCCTTTTACTTTCTTGTTTTGGTGTTTTATACAGTTTCTTTTCCTTCTGTGTCTAAGCTTGTGGTTTTTACCCCTGGTTTCTGTTTCTGTAACAGAATATTTTCCAGCTGCTGAGGCACAGAAGGGATGGGGGCACCTAGGAAGGGAGATCGTTACCTCGTAACTACATCGCCATCACCACCTCAGCTCAGTTTTGGCCCCGACCTTCCCCCCCATACCCACCAGAAATCAGCTGTTAACTACTCGGACGTCATTTAAACTCCATCAACTTCAACATGAGAAGCTCCTCCTTACATGCAAACCAACAAGCATCTGCTGATGAACACGTTGAATGAACAGACGCATAAAAAAAACAACAACTACAGACTTGTGTACCAGAACTCTCGAATCCAGCACATCGCGACCATGCATTAAGCAGAGCTCCGTTGAAAAGAAACGAGCTGCCTACAGAATCAAAGTGACGGATTCATGCGAGCCTTCCTCTTATTGGCAGGGACTTGAAGTGGAATGTGACGTGCAAACGATCGGGGTTTTGAACCTTCTTTTAAGAAGTCCTACTTGAAAAAGAGAGCTGAAAAGATTGGTGGACAAAGAAAGGAAAGTAAAAGTTGTTAGCTGCCCTCAGAAAGGGGACCACAAGATCACATTAATCACTGATTCGGAGGGGTGACCACA
Source organism: Aulonocara sp. 'chitande type north' Nkhata Bay (assembly GCF_057382095.1). NCBI lineage: Eukaryota > Metazoa > Chordata > Actinopteri > Cichliformes > Cichlidae > Aulonocara > Aulonocara sp. 'chitande type north' Nkhata Bay. The sequence continues at coordinate 27,870,278 of NC_141354.1, read as the reverse complement.
GGAAGACATTTAGCTTCTCAGTTTATGGATTAGAGCCTCAGTGTCCTGCGTCTCCATGCGTGTTATTAATATATGCAGAAAACCCCATCAGCTAAGAGAGAAGGGGCAAACCAGAGTCGAGCCCTGATAAAGTAAGTTACAGCTGAACCACGTCACATACATTAATTTCCATGTGTTGCGAACTGCATTTGCATTAATAATGTGACAAATGAGAGAAGGGATGAAGAACGCAGATTTTCTTTATAGGCTGTTTGTTTGTTTTTTTCATATTTGGGTGCATATCAATGCTTAGACATATGTTGCACTTTATCCAGCAGTATTATTGACCTCCAAATGTGCATAGTATAATGTAAAAGGGCAATAGATGGAATTATAATGGAATAAGTACAGGTCTACGTTTATCACTGACTACGGTGCAGTTATATACTGTGTGAGTGTGCAGAATTGTGCATTCAACTCTTAGGTAATCTTTTTAATGAACACACCATGCAAAATGTTTACGGCCATCGTGGAGCAGCGGTGATGCGGAGCTCCGCTCAGACACGTAACATCGTGCTTTACCCAGAAGAGGCAGCAGGGGTCCTTGTCCTCCTGCCGGCTCTTGAGCATGCAGTTATTACTTTTTTTTTCTGAGAGCTCCCACCGGATTTATAATGGGCCCGTAATTCAAATGGCCTTTCTATGCAGCACTATTTATCTGTGTAGCTGGTGCTTTGCTGTTGAATCACTTATTCTCTGCAGATTCGGGTTAAACAGGATGACAGTCTCCGAACAAAAAAGCGATGGCTTTATCCTTCGACCATTTGACAAAATAAGGATTACAGTGCGCAGCCCGTAAAGACATCCTACCAGCCGATGATTCAAAAAGGTAAAGCTCAACACTGTAATGCCATCTCTAAATGAGCCCAGTTCAAGTTCCAATGTAATCAAAACAATTATGCATTGAGCTAGAACCTAATTATTTGATGGTGCAATACAGAGCCTGACAAATAAACAAAAATTACAATTCATTGCGTCATTAAAACCTGGCGCTGCGATGGCTGAAATTAAACATTTATTATTGCTTAGTGCAATTTTGTGATCTCGCATCCTTATTAATGAAATCGTAATGTGTTGCACTTTTTTCATTTTGAAAGTTACCAGTGAGTCGGACAAATATTACATGGTTGTTTCTACACCAGTTGCTTTTACAAGGTGAGAGAAGAGTGGCATGTTCAGTTATTATTATCTTAATAGAGGTATTTTTAAAAATCAATATATTGAAAGCTGAGATTTGTTCTTAGGTTTAAATTAAAGCTTCTTCTGAGTCAACAGCAATTTTATAAAACAATCACATTATAGGTTGTAGAAACAGAATATGATGCCACTGGCTTAATAGCATTAATATTAAAGATATCTACAAGACAGTAGGGAGCTTTAAATTTACATCAGTGAGTCTACCTAAGAGTCCTCGTTATCGTGATAGCGCTGTTCACGGAAGCATTTTGGGGTGATTAATGAGCTTCAGCACACCTTTGTGAGGGTAGAAAGGAGGTTTAATTGAATGTGTTGAGCCTTGAATTGAGAGATTGAATGTGCAGTCTTAAAGGCTGAACACATTTCCCCAGGATTCGTGTCTGCTTACTGAACCATGTCTGACACAGTCGATTGTCTGGCATCGCCTGATCACCCCACCTTCAAGCCCATGGGCTCACCCATCCACCCCCTACACACACGTGCACACACTTTCTCATGCTGACTGAAGTTAGATGTCACGTACAGTTAGATTCGATTTTAAATTCAGCTGATGAGCGTCACACTAAGAAGGGGATGGAGAATGACAACCTACAGAGCCTTTGACATGTCGAAATGTAAAATTTAAGCAAGTGTTTGGTTACATCGCTTACTGTAATAAATTGTAACATATTCTTTTAAATAAACCGATTTATTGATGCAAAGTTGGTTGTTGTTTATTTGCAACTAACGTTGTGTGTTTGGAGCTGAGTCAAGGAGTGCGGAAATCACAAAGTAACAGACAGTCCCCACAGTGGGCAGAGCCAGATTTATCCTATAAAGTTGATTTTACACCTGTACCCGTGTCTTTATTCCACTCTTCCTCTTTTCCTCTTCTCTCCTCACCGGCTTCCTCTTCTTTCCCCAACTCCAGCATCTTATAATGAGATCTGGGAGACAATTACCCAACAGGCAGCGAGATAGCCGTTACATATCGACCTGCATCAAGTGTCTGCACCCAGTAATTAATAGGTATTGATTGCTGCTGGTGAGGTGGTGACTGAAAATTATCTTGGAATGGGTGAATTTTGAAAAGCTAAAAATCTTTGGTCTGAAAATCTGTCCTGAGAGACCTCGTGGAAGTATTCAGACCTGAGTGCTGATTAGTTTCTGAGGAAGACACTTCACAAAAGAATTAAGCTCTATTCTAATAGTAGATCCACTGCTGATGGGAGTGTACACTCATTTTCAGCTTCTGTGCATTTATTGCATGTGAAATTAGTTGTCATTTTGATATAAAAACATAAAAAGACCCAAGCGCTTCTCTCTTCATCTTCCCTCCAAGGAATTGCGTCTCCCTGCTTGCAACACACCACAACCGTGTTGTGAAGCTTCTTTTGATTGCTTGAAAATGCTTTTTGCACAGCTGGAGCAGTGCCAAGTGTTGTTCTCTGTTATAGAGAGCTTTTTAACGGCCTCCAGCATGAAAGATTACAGGCTGGCCTAAAATAAAAAGGTGAGCTGTTTCTGAAGGTTTGATCACCTTTTGTAAAATATTCACCAGCAGGCCTGAAAAACTTACTTTTAATGGGTAAGCATTTGTATCTCACAACCCTGATACATCCCACCCACATAATATGATGGCTCTGATGACTGGTGACATATAATGGAAAGAGTCACTTAGGTATTTAGCTAAATTGCTTAGTTTCAGTGATAATTTAAGTTCAGTTTTTTAAGTCCAAATTTCAGTGAACTAAATGAAGTCTTAAAATTGGAGGATGATACGGCTGGTAGTATTTCAGAATCTGCAGATCTAGTGAAATTTTCACACACAACCAACTCTAGGGTTTACAGGGAATGGTCTGAAAAAAAGAAAATATCCAGTGAAAATGCCTCGTTGATACCAGAGGTCAGAGGAAAAGAGCCAGACTGCTTTGAGCTGATAGGAAGGCAACAGTAACTAAAATAACGTCTTGCTGCAACCAAGGTGTTCAGAAGAGCACCTCTGAGGGCAGCACATGAAGTAGATGAGCTACAGCAGCACTCATTTGGATTTTACGGTCAGAAGTTGGTGTAAATACCATGAAATCGTGAATCCATCCTACTTTGTATCCACAGTTCTGGGTGCTGCCTGTGGTGTAATGATGTGTAATGATATTTTATGACCATCTTCTTATGGCAGCTTCCAGCCGGTTCACACACAATGTCACAAAGCTCAGATCATCTCGTGTTTGTTGAACATGACATTGAGTTCACTGTCTCCACAGTTACCAACACCATCTAATAGAGCACCTTCTGATGTGTTGATTCACATCATGCATGTGCAGCTGACAAATCTGCAGCAACTGTGTGATGCTGTCACATCGATATGGACCAAAGTAGAGCTGGGCGATATGAGATTTTTTCATATCACGATATGTTTTTTTCATTTCAGGCGATAACGATATCTATCACGATATAAGCCAAATAACTATATTTGTAAGATTTAAATGTGCCGTTGCTCACAAGTAAAATGTGAAATAATCAGCAGCTTGTTTTTATTTAAATATTTATTTCCCATAATAAGTTCAACAGGGTAGATGTACTTAAGGAACATGAGACTTTTTCAGATAAATAAAAGGCAAATATTGCAAACTACACAAAAGACAGCCGCTAAAGCGTTTAAGTTTCAAAATAGAACAAACGAAACAGACTAAATTGTCAATTCCACTTAGAAATAAAGTATTAATTCTAAAAATAAATCTTAGTTTGTTTTACAGAAGAACAGACAAAACTGACTAACTTTTGTCAATATCAAATAAACTGAGAACTAAAAGGAAATTCTCAATCTCTCCTTGTTGTATAGCTTAGCTTTTCAAACAGTTTTAACAGTTACTTTAGTCTGACAAAAGCCGAATGACGAATTAGCGCTTCCAGTCAGAGACTGAGGCTACGTCCACACGTACACGGGTATTTTTGAAAACGGAGATTTTCCGTTTTCGTTTTAAAAAATAATCCCGTCCACACATAAAGGCAGAAATGAAGGAAAACGCTGCTATGAACATGCCAAAGCAGCAGGTGGCGCTAGATTCCTAACCGTGCAGAAATGTTGGCCAATCAGAAGTCTAGAAGCCTCGGTGGGAAAAAGTAAACAAAGCTGGGGCATAGAAGCAGAACCGAGTCGTAAGTGTGGAGGGACAGTAACTGTGTGTATATGTAAGCATTTAAACACTGCAGAGAGTAGAATTAACAGTAACAGTATTGTAGAAATTCATTTCACCGAAACAATAACGTGGCGCACAGTGTGACGCATGCACCAGTTTATTGTATTTCCAGACTTGCTTTCGGCACATTTACAGTGCACGCTACTCTGTTTTTGTCAGACTTGAAATAGCCGAAATACCTTCACACTACGGAACTTCTATGGCTCTTCCGTTCGACAATCTCTCCGGCATTGGAACCATCATCTGTTTTCTCTTCGGTCGCGCTCGGTTGATTTTTCTAGTCGGCACACTCATTTCCTCCATTACGCGCTGGCTCCATTACCCGCTGGCTGTTTCCCAAACAAACACACGAGCGGCTTGGCACTTGTGCTGTACGTAACAAGTCATGCGACGTGACGCTGCGGCTGTGATTGGTTCGGCTCTGCGCTGCTTAATTTGGATTGGCTGACCTTTTTTTTTTTTTTAAGAGGACAAGAGCGGCGAGGTCTATCGCGATAGCTTAATTTCTCTATCGAGTAAAAGTTATATCGCGATACATATCGTTATCGTTCTATCGCCCAGCTCTAGACCAAAGTCTCTGAGGAGTGTTTCCAGCACCTTGTTAATTCTATGCCGCTAAGAATTAATGCAGCTCTGAAGGTAAAAGAGGTCCAACCCAGTAAAGGCAAGCTGTACGTAATGAAGTGGCCACTAAATGTACATTCTGAATTATAGATAAATTTTGATATATAAAATTCAACACTTTAGAGTTAAAATATTAATAGATAAGTGTTGTTACAGTGGCTAAGTGATCACCCTTACTGTCTCGGTTGTCTAAGTCTGTGTATGTGTGTGCATATTGCATATTCTCGCTTAGGGCTGGGCGATATGACCCAAAATTCATATCTCGATATTTTTTAGCTGGATGGCGATATAAGATATATATCTCGATTTTTTTTTTAAGCCATAAAGTAAGAACAAAAAGAGAGTTCTTAGTCAAAGCTGTGTCCCAGATGTCACACAGGCACTTTTATTAACATACAGCACAGATGTACATGAAAAATTACTCAAAATTAAATTATGAGAATTCATTAAATAATAATGCTCCATAAATAAAAGAAAACAAGGTTGTTTTTGTGCTAAACAAAGAGCTCACAATTGTGCAGTCAAAATGTAAACTAAAAGACGCTGAGCGTAATAACAAAGACAGATTTCACAGCTGCTCTGTTCCCAAGTTTTACTGTGTGACTGATAGCCTGGAGTTTGAAATCCGCTTCATAACCACCTCTCTTACAGGTGCCATTTATGGTCCTTATACACACACAATACGGTAATATTACGTTGATGCACAGTACGTATCACTCCGCGAAGCTCCTCGGTAGCCGTAATGCGCCGACAATCTATCAAGCGGTGCAGCTCCGTAGCTTACCAAAGTCGTACTCAAACATTTTTGACAGATTGCTGAGCGCCGTGTACCACATAAAATCGGTTCGCGGCCATCAAGCACAACCAGAATTCATACATAAGGCGCGCTATCAACTTTTGAGAGAATGAAAGGATTTTAGGGTTAGCGCTGTTAGCTCGTTAGCAGGTTTAGCTCGTTAGCACGTTGACGCCGTCCAGCCCCACGCATGGGGCGATGCGCAGTAACTCGTTAACGGAGATTTGCCGTGTCCGTCTTGTCGCTGCCTGCACGTGAAGCGATGGGGGAGGAGGGGGAGTTGTCTTCAGTGAAGGCGAGGCGGAGTAACGTTGCGTAGAGACAAAAGTGGACGAAAGAGAGGCAAACTTGCGGCTCCACAACTATAATTATAACGTAACATAGACTATATCGATATAAAGGATATTGTCACATCTTATATCTCGTATAAAAATATATCGATATGTTTTAAAAACTCGATATATCGCCCAGCTCTATTCTCGCTGCACTGGTGGGTTTCTTCAGTTTACATCTAAGTAAGGAGTGAGCTTCTGTGGAAAACCTATTATGGGCTGGCAACCTGACAGCTCCTGCTTGTCATGCTGACTGTGGCAAAAGCTGATTGGCAAGTGAGTGAACTATAAAAACAAGTTTCAGCTTATTTGAGTTCAGCAGCTTTTTCACATTTTGATCAATTAAACTTTATTAAAATACAAGACAAAATGGTATTTCAGCGATTACGCCATCCTTTTAGATTGTCTCCCTGCCTTATTTTTCCCACATAAGCAAAAATATTGCAAAGCAAGAGCACTGCACAAGCAGCCGTAAGTGAACAGTTTGTGTGGAAGCGATCTGAAGCAACAGAAAGAGACAGCTTCAGGACCATGAGTGGTTACTGCATTAGGTCTGCAGCAGAGCCCTTACTTTACCACTCGATGTGTGCGTGGGTTTGTGTTTGCGCTGCTCTTGGTATCCGTGGATGTGTGTGTGTGTGTGTGTGTGCGCGCAGGTACGTGCGACAGCTGCAGCCACAGATTGCAGTGGCCCCTTGATAGACACGACGCGTCTTCTGCATCCCGCTGCATTGTGCTCGTCTGTTTGGATGACTCAGTGTGCATCTCCTCCCAATAAACAGATCTGCATGAGCTGTCGACACAAAGCAGGTGGAGGAAAGAGCCAGTGAAGGAGGAGAGTATCTCAGATTTATTACCTGCGCTGTAGTGCATCTCTCAGCAGCCCAGTTTTACAGACAAAAGGAGTTCAGTAGGCCGTTGAAATACACAGAGATTTCTCCAATAGTGAACTAGCCTACAGCACATAGAGGACAAGTCAAATTAATAGCCTCGGGGTAAAGGTGCGAGTCCGGCTGTGCCAAGACACCAATTTGCCAAATTCAATCCTCATAATGTGCTTGCATTATTTCCCAGTCAATCATTTTAAACGAGAATTTTTGCCAAGATCATCACATAAATCCCAGTGAGGACATCCTCTTCCAGTTCTGAATAAACATCAAGTCACCCATAAATGCTAGACACAGTACAGTTCAGCAGCAGTATAGAGGAGAGGGAGGAGGAGGAGGGAATGTTTGTTCTTCACGTTCTTCCTTCCCCTGTCTCATTAACGAGCAATCAGTTAAAAAACTTTATTGGTCTCTTGCCGCTTTCTCAGCACATTTTTTTGCTCCCTCCTCTGTTTCTCTCAACCAAGTCATGAGACCACCTTGTTCTATTCGTCGTCTCTTTCATTCTGCATCCTTTCTGTCGGTGTCTCTCTGCAAAGCCCTCCCTTCCTGCGACGCCCTCTCTTTTTTCCTTTTGCCCTCTCTATTGCTGTGCTTCATTACCTCTATCTTCCCTTTTCCTCTTTGGCTGTTCCCCTTCTCCTTCACTCCCCCTGTCCTCTGTTCCTACGTCGCTTTGAAAACTTGGACTGGGAGGAGGCGAACGAGGGAAAAGACTGAAAATTTGATGCATGTGTAGAGAATACAAAAGACAAGATTGTTTATTTCTACTGCCATTACTTACAGCTCAGTCTGTCACAGCCCTGGTAATAAAGTGTCCAACATCATACATTACATTAAAAATCACAATCACAGGGACTGCATTTTTCTGCATACACAACAGCGCGAGCGTGGCAATAGATGAGCGAGAGTAATGCATGTAATTAAATAAAAGCCTTGGGAAATTTACATGACTAATCATCGATTCTTCCTTTGCAGTCTGAATTTTACTGACACCAGAGCAGATAAACTATAATATTACAAATCATGAACAAAATAAGGAGTTTTGAAACATTTCTTTTCAGTGCAGTAAGCTCTCATAGATAATCAAAAAGCATCCTCCTTAACGATAAACAGAGGGCATGTTTGAAACATCACGTCGATGCAGTGTGTAAGTTTACAGAAACTAAAATGCAATAGACAGAAAATATTCCCTTGACGGTATGCGAGAGGTGTTTTTTAGCACTTCACTACCAACTCAAGCAAACACAGTTGCTAAAGAAGATGCAGAAGTTCATCCGTAGTGCCTCTGATTCATCACATTTTTTGCAGGCATAGACATCCTTCTAAAAGAAAACCTTGAAAGAAAATGAATTCAATTGAAACCCATACACCACCTTGATACTGTTAACAAAATATGGGCACTGCAGATTTAAGAAATAACAGTTTTCACTAATACTCAGTACACAAAGCTAGGCTTGATGTAACCCTGAACTTTTAAACTCTTACATAAGTTCTGCTTTAAAACCTCTATGTCTAGTTTCTCTTGACTGGGCAGCTGTAATCCTATTTTACAAATTTAATAAAGTCAGGCTGTGGGATAACTATCTTTAAGGCGTCTATTTCACAAAAAGCATTTATTTCTAGACTAAATATATGTTAGTTAGTCCACAAACCATCATTAAATAATGAAACAAAGCACTGTAACAGTGTTGGAGGCATGATGAGGTCTACAGTATACAGGATAAAGGACGAAACTGACGTGTCACGGTCCATGAAATACTCGCTGTTTACTTCCGACTGCCTTAGAGAGCAATTGTGCTTCCAGCACGTCCGTATCTGTGTCATCTCTTAACACCTCCTTGGTCTATCAAATGTCTTTTTTTGCCTCTTAGAGGAAGTCTTTCGAGAGTGCTATTCCAAAGTTGGGTGCAGCCATAAGGATAGCGATGGTACAGATAATGTTGAAAACACTGAATCCAACCAGGCACAACCGGTCGATGACCGCCGCGGCAAACTGCCACTGCTCTGCCAAGCTCAACTGACGGTCCTGCTCACGAACACGTTCAACTAAGAACTGCACCTCTGCCAGAAGAGCCTGCAGCTGGTTGTCCACTGCCACAGATCGAATCATCCCACTGTGGGCATGCAACACAGCTGATCTCCCAGTCCCAGCCTCTAAGCCGCAGACTCCAGAAGCTGTGGTTAATTGGTCAGGGTCCAGGCACACTGGAAGTTCCTGTGTGGGGCTCACAAACTTAGAAGATTGGTGTTGGTGATGAAGTGGTATATCGCGGACTGGTCCCCCTCCTGCTCCTGCTCCCGCTCCTTCTCCTAGTTCACTGTTACCCCTACCATGACTGGTGGTTCTGTTTCTCTGGATCGGTTCCAGCTCTGCTGTGGTGTGGAAGGTCTGGAATCCCATGTAAGGCAGATGCCCATTAGGCTGGGGTTGTGGGTTGGGACTGGGATCTCTGTGAATGGGATTAGGGAGGATGATAGCCTGAGAGTTTGGACGGTGAGGCAGTGAGTGTGGCAAAGGGAGGTTGAGCTGTGCCAGGCTGGCCTGCAAGGAGTTCAGGCCCTGTGGGAGGACGGAGGGCGCTGGTGTGGGGATGGTGGTGGTGGTGGTGGTTGGAGAGGACAGGGTCTTGCTTTGGGAGTCTGCCTGACTGTTGGAAAGAATAGGCACCACTCCCTCACCTGGACGCTTCATTCGCAGAAACCAAGGAACCCACTGCAGCAGAACTAAATTCACCTGAAAGATACGGACACAGATACAAATCGAATGAAAGAACAGGGAGTCACACACATAAACACACTTCAGATAAATATGTATTGCATTGTGTATAATATCTCACTCACTGTCACAACTTACCCAGCGTGGCATGTGTCCACTGTCGGGGTTATGGTGATGGAACTGGAGGACGATGACTGTGGCTACCACTGACATCCCAACTATCACCATGGTGCTGGCGAAATACTGACCTGAAACACATGTGAGACTTTGCTACTAATCTGTTGGCTATAAACGGGATTATCATCCTGCAAAATCTCCAACACTGACATGCAAATTCACATGCAGTCGAAAAAAAACCCCTGACCTATCAGTGGTACAGAATCTGAAGTGGCGGGCATAATCTCTGCAACCATCAGCATGAAGACAGTCAGAGAAAGCAGAACTGTGATGCCTGGAGGCCAACACAAGACACCGGGGAGTCGTGGGTTGCAAAAAAAGAAAAGAAAAAAGAAAAAGCCCTTAAGAGAAGAAAATACATGAGTAAACTTAGTAGAACTGTATATTTGGTATGCTGTACTTGACTTCTCGCCATAATCATCTGGATTACTGACACTCCCAGGAAAACTTATTCGATTTTACTGTTTTTCATCTTCCCTCTCATCTTTTCTGCCTTTGTCTTTCCTCCCTACCACGACATCCCTCCTGACACTGTACAAAGGCTCTGACTGAAGGTTTTCCAATATTGTTAACAGAGAAAGACTGCTGGAAAAACACTGGAGTGAAATAAGCCATTGCCTTCTCAAGAGGAGTGAGGAATAATATGCAGCTAGAGAACATATTTTATCTTAGAAGCAGATTCACCTCTTGTTTTTCATTATCTCCCTTGCTTATTGTCAGACTGTGCCTTGTCCCTGCTCCCCTGGTCACTTATTATTCCTCACCCAGACTGATTTTCTCCCCAGAGTTGGCAGGCAGCAGGAAGACCAGCAGGGTCATGGAGGAGAGGAGCACACAGGGGATGAGGAGGTTGAGAGCGTAGAACAGGGTCCTTCTGCGTAACGTCACCACAAAAGTAACGTCGGGGTAAGGCTCTACACAGCATTCATAGAAAACCTCATTACGACCTCCTGGGACCTCTGAGAAAAATTAGGAAGCATAGAGATATAGGAACTGCGTAAGCGATGAGAAAGCAGGGAAGCAAAAAATAAAGAATATCAGAAAATCAATATAACTAATGAAATGTATTTTGGTGCATCCACTGAATATTTGTGATTGTATGTGGGGAAAGCTGCATGTATATCCAATACTGTGCAACAGTCTCGAGTCATTTCTTTATATTTTGCTTCCGAGAAGACAGACTTGCTTGAATTCTTTTTTAAAAATCGACATGAGCAATAGTTCTCTCCTCTCTCTGAAGGTCTTTCACATTTTTTTGTTTGTTAAGCCACTTAACACAGACCTGGGAATCATTCAAGTGTAAAAAATGTGCCTATCTCAAGGGATGAACCAGTGTTGTGTGTACACTTAACAGCAGACAAGTTAGCTAAGAACTATTTTAAATTGTATTACTTTATTAGACACTAGCGGCCTATTGCAAAAAACATTGAATTTGTTCAAATTTCTTTATTTCAATCTAGGAAACATGCCAAAGATAACACAGTTTGACAGGCATAAAATAGTGTTTTTACACCCACAAGGTGATTCCCAAAGTACTATTAGCTGAAAACTTGGCATATCTGGGCAAGGTGGGCAATGTGTCCTTAATAAATTTGAGGAAACTGGACAAGTGGAGGACAAAAAAAGAAGTGGGAGGTCTAAAAAACAATCCACCAGAGATGAACGGTATCTGAAAGTCATGTCCTTAAAAAACAGTAAAAAAAAAAAAAATGCAGCAAAGACCACCTGACACAGTGCCTGAGATGTATCTGGCCATTCCATTGATGCATCTACTGTCATCAGAAAGCCTCAGTGGAAGCGAGGCTGTCAAGAATCCATTCTTAAGGAAGGGAGACAAGGAGAAAAAGGCCGAGGTATGCCAAACTACTCAAGAACTGGACTGAAAATCAGTTCAACAGGATGGAAGGATGACTTCAAATTTGAAGTTCAAATCATTGTCAAGGTCAGGAGAGAGGTACAACAGTAAGTTTCGACAGCCATCCTTTAAACACAGCCGAGGCTCTGTCATGGTTTGTGGCTGCATTTCAGCTAGTGGTGGTGTTAAAACTGATGGAAATATGAATGCAGAAAAGTACTATCAGAATTTGATCCATAATGCAACTCATCTAGAAAGCATCTGATAGGCAGCAACCGCAGTTTTCAGCATCAAAATGATCCAAAACACACTGTCAATACAGTAAAAGGATACCTGGATAGAAAAACACACATAGGAACACTATCAGTCATGGATTGACCTCCCCAGAGATTGGACCTCAACATTATTGAAGCAGCGTGTGATCATAAAAGGCAGTAATCATCCAAAGAAGAGCTTTGAATCTCCTTCAAGAAGCTTTGAGAATTACTCCTGGAGACGCTTAAAGAAAGAGTTCAGGCCATGCTGATGAATAAGGGTTGACTTTGAAGCTCATTAGAATTGCACAAGCTGTGGTTTTTGCCATACATACTATATTCTGGGTGGGTTTTTTACACAGGTTTAGTAAATTACTGCACATATAATTAATATTATCCTATCAAAGTATTAAAAAATAATGAGTACAAGACTTTTGCACAATACTGTAAATCAGAACTATAAGAAGAATCTGGCACAGGACCAGCATTATAAAAACAGAGCCCTTAAGAGACTGTAGAAACCAAGGACTGATGCTATAAAAATTATGATTCCGTGTTGCATGGGATATTTTATAAGGATGTAAACGTGTATGGAAATATAAAACATCATAGCAAAAAGCATTCATGTTCTTCAGGTTCTATGGCAACAAATCAGACATGCACTCATATATAATATGTATTCATTAAGTGAGTCTTTACAATTGCAATACTGTATGGTGTTAATGTAAGCACAGTTACTAAGCAACACAGTCTGTCATCCATGCTTTTGACAGCGGATCCTACCCAGTAGGTCCCACTCGCCATTGGCCATGTATCCTGATACATCTGCCTCCTTCATCTGGATGTCCAGCAGCCAACCATCAAATGTCCATGAGCCAAACTTCAGCTCACAGCGCTGGATGTCAAATGGAAACCATCTCACATCGACATTACATGTGCTGATAAAAATTCCTTGAAATGCATAAATAACAAGAAAAAGCAAGTAAATACTGGATAATAAAATGAATGTTGCTCAGTGGTGCAGCCATGTGGAATTAAAGGAAGACGAAGTTATTTAATGAAACGCTGCAGCATTAATAATAGTGCAATTATGCAGAATGATTAAAGGTCTAAATGGTTTGAAGGAAAATATAAACCTCTGCTAAAACGTACCTGGAGGCAAATACTCACAGAAACCACTGGAGTTGACCAGCACATAGGTCTTAAAAGTCGCATCAAACTTATCATGAGCGCTGAAGGACAATAGCACAGTGACCAGTCAGCAATTACCAGCAGCACTGGTTGCACACACCCGTATTTGTACGTCACATACCTGTTATACAGCAATATGTCAGGCGTCCAGACCTGGTCGGGGGTAAAACGAAGGTTCTTTACTCCAGGATATTCTGACTGGTTCCACTGCAGGTAGTGGTCGTACCACTGCTGGGAGACACAATTACAACTCCATGAATGGAAAATGATATTTAAAAAATACTCTCCACAAATACATAAAAAAAACTGAAGGAAGACACACCCATTATGATTTCTATATCGTAGTAGATATACAAGCAGCTTATCCTTCACAGCAGTAATGTCAAACTCGTTTTAGGTCATAGGCCACATACAGCCCAAATTGATCTTAAGTGGGCCGGGTGAGTGAAACTCCCTTTTTTGTCAGTGCAACGAGTCCATGAGATATCTTGATATAGGAAAAAGAAGTGTGATTTCCACAGTACATCTCAGTTTTTCTGCATGATAAAAATGCTGCTGTAGTAAATGAAAGGAAGCTGCCAACAAGATTTTGGGGGCTTGTGAGAAAATGTGTAATGAAAATGTTCCCATAGCTCATTTATTTATTTATTTCACAGTGGCCCCAGTTTAAAAAATGAAATTTTGTTTTATAGTAGATATTTTAAAAAGAAGAGGAACTTTATGCGGTACTTTATTATTTTGGTGTAGTATAAATTGCCTTTCTTAAAAATCCTGAACTCACACCTTCTTTAACATTTTCTAAATCCACCCTGTGGGTCGGACTGGAATCATGCCGGGCCAATTCTGGCCCACTGGCCTTATGTTTAGCACCCCTACTTTACGGTATGTCTCTCCTCTTTTACAGTTACAGTTCTGACAAGTTTCTCGCTGGTGAAGAGGGAATTCCTTATCTCAGCAGAAGATGGTAAAGTTGTCTGAGGCAAAACTTTGATATGGGTTATAAAAAATAACGCTGACATGAGACAAACAGCTTAGTCGTTTGGCCCAGATTCAGCCAATTCTCAAGATACTCATAATAAGGTCATGTTTGGGGTTGAAGGAAGAAGCTGTTCCCTGCTGAGCAGCATATAAACTAAAACCCAACTTGCATCTAGGTTGATACTGTGCATCTGCAATGGCTTTGGGTAGACACAGATCAATATTACATTAATGTTATCCATTATACTCACCATCTGCAGCCAGGCGTTTGTGGTGAGCAGCTGGTTCTTTTCATCCTTACATGGCAGAAAGAAAATGAGAGAATAAATGATTTCGTGTTTGAAAGAATGAGCTCACATGTTGCACAATGGTCTTAAAACAATGTACACTGACTTTATATTTAAATGATTTCTGGCTTTTGTAATTGTGTCCCACGTCCGTGCTTTCTTATGCTTTTCTAATGTATGTGATGTAAAATGTCCACAATCCTCTTTATGGGTAAAAATGTCCTTTTAAAATCTTTCATACGGGATAGAAAATCATGTGGATATCTACCAAAGTAGAGATTTTTATATTATGCAAGTCATTAATAACTTTCCTCTTTTTGTGACTGTCCCTGCACTGAAGTTAATCAAGAACATGCTGTCAGGGGAAACAGAATAAGTGTCTGAAATTAAATTTACATAAATGAAAGACTGAGGATTCGTGCCCCGATCTCAAAAGCAATGAAGCTTTTGATTATAAAAGGGAAAAAAATGCATTATGGAAAATGAGGAAAATGTGACTTTATTTCTTGTCTGATTGTAATGCATGCATGTTTCATGCCAAACGTACCACATCCATGACCTGCATTAGTGTAAAAGAGAACTGAACAGTGAGACTGTGGGAGTCGTTGGCCACCGGTCTCTCCATGGGGTTGTAGTCCCGCAGCAGCTCTTTGAGCAGAAAGCGTTGGTAAGGACCCTGCATTGATACTGAACATGGGAGGGGAAGGGAGTGTAAGGGAGGGGAGAAGGACGGAGAGAAAATTTAAAGAGAGATAAATAAAGACATAAGAGCACAAGGTAAAAGTCAGACACAAAAAGAAAGCTGTGTCAAAGAAGGCAGGGAGCAAACATTTTAGAAAAACGGTGCGATTACAATGATAGAGTTTAGAGTAGAGTGCTGTAGAAATTATATAGGTGGCTAGAAGCGAAGAAGAGGCACACTAACAGAGGAGCAGATGACAAGCTCAAATTGAGGTGAAATGGAGCGCAAAGCTATACGAGAGAGGATGTAAGACAATAACATAGGCAACAAAGAGAAACGGGTGGGAGAGCACAGAGAAAGAAGCCTACTCTTTCTAATCACTTACATCGCTGATTGATCGCCAGCATACTGTCAGAGTTTTCTACTGCTGTAAAAATGTCAGCTTTATTCCATGCGGAAAATACTGAGGCCATTAAACACTGAGACACCCTGGACAGACACACACAGCAACTTTGTCTGTTCACCCTATAACTCCGAGAGGGCTTCAAATCACTCCTGATTTGGATCACTGGTGGATACAGGAGGCACACTGAGTAACTTATAAACAGTTACTATATGCTTAAAATGGAAAAGCACATGAAAAGTGCTATAGTAATTGGTGTGAGATTAATGCACTCAAATTTACACTAACTAAAACATACGATCTATCTATCTATCTATCTATCTATCTATCTATCTATCTATCTATCTATCTATCTATCTATCTATCTATCTATCTATCTATCTATCTATCTATCTATCTATCTATCTATCTATCTATCTATCTATCTATCTATCTATCTATCTATCTATCTATCTATCTATCTATCTATCTATCTATCTCAGCATCTAAAAAATCTAAGCCTCAGCCAAACCTATGGGATCTGCAGTGGAGATGATTACATCGTGGTGTTGCAGGCTCATCATAAAAATAAATAAATTTTTCTGTACGGCTGTGCACAAGTGGCCACTCTCTTTGTCTAAATCAGCTGCTTTGTCCCCAGTTACTATGATCCGCTACCTTTACATGCAACAGCACATGCAGAACAGGAAACACACACTTGTTCGAGCACAGTCTCGCTCAAAGCGCAGTGAAAGTCACTCACCCCGGAGCAGAGTCGCAAGTATCAACAGCCACAGAGCCACAGTTTGCTTCATTCTGCATTCCTCTGTATCGGCAGAGAAAGAGTGGTAAAAGGAGAAATAGAGGGAGAAGGTGAAGATGAAAGAAGATTAAACATGTAAAGTGAGGAAAAATGGGGATGTGAAGAGAAAGAGAGGCTGTAGAAAACAAGTGGAGAGAGCTCAACACCAGCAGCAGCAGAGCAGGGAAAGGAGGAGAAAGGGTGAGGAAGAGAGAGACTGAGAGAGTGGGTGAGAAATGCAGCGAAATGACTGCTCCTCTAAAGACGGAGAAGCTGTTTGTTGGAGTCGGTCAGGTTTAGAGACATGGGGATGCCCTGACCTGTGCTAAAACTCATCATCCATGCATCCCTTCTCAATATACCCTGCAGACTTTATGATATGCGGTTATCTGTGACTACATGTCAGTCATCCTCCATCATTTTTATGATGGATTCATTCAGTTTTTCTGGATTGGTGGACATAAAGAGCAGCTTTATTTTTGGAGGAGATATAATACGCAGAGCTGTCTGGGTGATGGTATTTTTAGTAGCTATTGTCCAGCTGTCTTTAACAGTTATTAAATCAGTTAAAATCACAGGAAATATTATATATATATGTGTGTATGTGTTTTAGGGTTTTTTCACTTTCTAATTTATACCAGGAAGCAATATTTAAAATCTGTCTTGCTTTTGAGCTAGTCTGATCTGACACTAGCGTATTCACAGAGTAGTGGTGACACCCAATGGCTATGTCAGTAAAATGCAATATGCACATTAACACACTGAGCAAATTTCGATAGATTGTTTATTCTTATCAAGTGCAAATGCTGTTAAAAAGCATCTCCCAGATTTCTTTACGGCTTGTTAAGGACATTGTAAACAATTTAAAATCATTTTTGAAAGCAAATAAACAATTATAAGGCAGAGATCAATATTAGCTGTAAAAGACACTGCTACAGTAACAGTGAGAACAAAGGGGGAAATACATAGAAATACTGTTTATAAATGCAGCCACGTACTGTTGTTAGCCTGCAAAAAAGTCTAAACCTTGTGTGTCAATTAATAAATCACTTCCACCAAAATAGGAAAAAAAAATCCACCTTGTTAAACAAAGGTGGTCAAAACATTTTGTTGCTTTGTCAGAACAGCAGTGGACTTCAGACGTGCGTTCATCATCATCTTCTTCCAAAAGTGTTTTGCAGTGTGACAGGTGGAGAACCGTCACCTATCACCAGGTGATTTCTCTTTATTTACAGATCGCATTATCTGTGGTGTTTGGCAAGGTTTGAAATTCAGTCTGATTTTGCTTCTACTTGATAATATTTTGAAAACTCACCAAGATACCTGTGGCACACAGATATATGCCTCATGATAACTACCTCGGGATAGTCTCAGTAATGTTAAACATTGAAAAATGTTCGGTGACTCAATACCACAAAATCAGAATTCCTATTATTCACTAAACATCACTGAGCCTGTTTCCAAAAACCCCACTGGTATTCAGGTATTATTTTCTATCCAGCCCTTAGCTTTACCCCTCACATTAAAATGACTGGACTATTGTAACTCCATCCTCTCTGTCTGCTCGCTAATGGAAAACTACTGTCTCACTTCCAACTGGTTGTGAATTCAGCAGCTCAGCTTCTTACTGGTTTTAGCAGACAGAATCACATCACCCCTCTCTTGGCTTGCCTCCACTGGCTTTCTGAACATTTTACAATAGATTTTAAGATTTTACTCATCCCTTGTTAAAACTTGTCTGAGTCTGGGTCCTGACTGTAGCTCTATGTCTGTTCACAGCTTTTCCATCAGGGGCCCTCAGCTTTGTAATAGCCTGCCTGAAGAGATCTGAGCCCTGTCCAAAGAGCCAACTAAAATAAATACCCCAAATATCTTTCTGTTTTCTGGATTCACTTAGTCTAACACAGCGGTCCCCAACCTTTTTTGTTTTGCGCCACGGACCGGTTTATGCCCGACAATATTTTCATGGACCGGCCTTTAAGTTGTCGCGGATAAATACAACAAAATAAAACTAGTACCGGTACCGAAAAAAAGAAAACGCGTGAAAAGACCAAGGAAAACCTAGTAAACGATAAAAACGATAACAAAATAACCCTGAAAACCGATAAAAACCCTGAAAACTATATATTTCACACCTGAACCTCAACTCTCACGGCCCGGTACCAAACGACTCACGGTCCGGTACCGGTCCGAGGCCCGGGGGTTGGGGACCGCTGGTTTAACGCAAAGCTGGCTATCAAGTTGTTGAATTAACCCAGGTTTTCCTTTTTTAAGTTCTCAGGAAAGGAATGGTGTTGGCACCATCTGACCGATTATATATACATCCAGTGGCAGCAGGGTGGCTGATTTTGAAAAGGAAACTGAAACTATGCTATGGGAAAAATATGGTGAGATTAAGCAGCTGCTGCAGAAAAAGTAAGACTGGAAATGAGCAAATAAATTAAAATATTGAGCCTATTTCAAGCCAGGAAAGAACAGATTTATCAATATCACATCTCTGTTATTAAAAGAAGGGAGAATCTCATGGGTTACAGCCACATTTTTGATTCATTAATATATAAAATACAGTCTTCGTTTTTATTCTTTCAGCTGCAGCCTCAGTTAAATAATGCTTTGAAAGTAAAGGATAAATGTAAAAACAGAATCCAAACATCATCATCATCATTGTTTATTTGTATAGCACTTTACGAACACACCAGGCAGACCAAAGTGCTGAACATCACAGATCAAAACAACAACCAAATTAAAAATACCATAAAATCATTACATACAATAAAATAAATAAGAAGGTGTCAGTTTCCTACAGAGTTAAAAGCCAGGGAATAAAAATAGGTTTTCAATCTGGACTTAAAGACCTGCACTGATGACGCTTGTCTAATTTGGAGGGGAAGGTTATTCCAGAGCATCAGCGTTGTCTACATGCAAATTCGATATAGCACGTAGTTGCTCTGTTTTCAAATCACATACTCAAACTTACAAAGCAATAAAATTAAAAAACTGCAGACATTTAAAAAAAGGAAAGTTGTGTCTACAAATATATCATCAACAGGGAAACACAAAGTATGAGATGCTATTAAAAACTTTAGATCTTCTTTCTGTCTGGATCTTCCAGGAGTGCTGACAATGTTTTCCAGAAAATTGATTGGTCAGTAGATGGTGATTTCATACTTGCTGATCTGTAGTCTGGAATTTTGCAGTAAGTTACCATGGTGATATATCAATCCTTTCTAATAAAGAAAAAACAGGCTTAACCCCACAGTTACCTGGATAAGATGAAAACCTGCTTCGTAGGACAGGCCTATACAATCCTGGTCACTCCCACTGAAAACTGAGCATCTTCAAGTCTTCCTCCTGTCTTTTTGTTAGTACTACTGTGTCCAAACCATACATCATAGCAGGTCTCACTACTATCTTGTAAACCTTCCCTTTCAGTCATGCTGCTATCCTTCATTCACAAATTATCCCACACAGTTGTCTCCATCCACTCCTGCCTCTCCTTCGCTTCTTTTGTGCACAGCCTATAGCTTTGGCAGTGCTACATATTTAACTCATCCACCTCCTTGCACCTCCCTCTCATTCACATGTATGTATTCTTTCTTAGTTCCTCAGATTTTCATTCTTCTACTCCTCAGAGCATACCATCAGCTCTGCAGGTTCTCTTACAGCCACTCCCTAATCTCATCATGGATCACAATGTCATCTGCAAACATCACAGTCCACAGAGACTCCTGCATGACCTCATCTGCCAGTCTGTCCATCACCACTGCAAACAAAAATGGGCTTGGAGCAGATACCTGATGTAATCCCACCCCCATCTGGCCACACACCTCACCACTGTCCCATGTCCTCATACATGCCCTTCACCACTGTCACATACTTTTCTGCCACTCCTCACTTCTTTACAGTGCTACAGTTCCTCTTGTCCCCCTATCATATTCTTTGTTTAAATCCACAAAGACACAGTTAAGCGCTGTCTCACCTTCTCTATACTCTCTATAAGCAAATGTAGTGTTTTCCTCACAAATTGAATTATGTTGCACCTAGGTTTTATGTACTATTATTGTATTCTAACATATGTTTAACAATGCTCACACACGACTCACACTCGTAGACTCAGCTTTGAGATAATCTATTATGAATATTATGTGTTGTCATCACAGAAAGAATGAAATGCCTTTCCAGTGTATTGTAGGCCTACAATGCTTATTCTAATGTCTGTGATACGTTTTTGTGATGAAGACCTATGTTCACATACAGCTTTTATAGAATGATGAATTAAAAGTACAACTAAGTTCTAGGTTATACCTACTTTCAGTTTTCAGTTATATTGTTTTTGGTACGTTTTGACTGTTTTCTACAGTCATTGGTTAGTCAATGGTTTGAACAATATTGAAACTTTAGCAAGGTTCTACGTCATTTGCTTGCGACGTATAATCGTCAGTCGCAGCCTTTGCGTCACTATTCCCCGCATCAGTTCTTTGATTGTTTCTTTCACCGCATTAAAACATCACACACCAGCAACCACGCACTACCAGGAAACACGGCGAAGTGAGGTAACTGCTAAAGGCTATGGCTTGTCCTGAAGTCATTTTGTAGACTTTGTGTGAGGCGTTTATCGCTGTTTGACTGTAGCAGATAACGAGCCTGCTGCGATGCAGGCGACAGTTAGAAATGGTGCAGTGCCAGTGCGGAGCTAGCAGGCTAACCTCAGTTAGCCGGAGGAGGAACGATGCTCAGTTAGCTTCTATCAACTGGTCATTTCATCCCCTGATACTGTCTTTTCACCGATTTATTAATTAATAATAGTGAGAGCTGTTGTGTCTGGAACAAAAATATGAATATCAAGTTGGTCTAACCTGTAGCTCCTAACGTTTAAGCCTCGTGTTTCTCTAATTATTAACCTTGTCTTGTTTGTCAGACCTCCAGTTTTAAAGTAACTGAATTTAATGCTAACCTTCATGAAAGTGATAAGAGAGACAGATAATATTCGTTTGCTTTGATTAACAAAAAAGTTTGTAAGTTTCCGTTTTATTTTTATAAACCCCCCTTTTACGCTGTGCAGCTGTTTTCCACATTAACTGTTTGGATTCAAGCATTTTCTTTTGTAGATAAAGCTACAACAGCACATTGGCAATATGATTTATTATTTAAAAAATATTTCAGGCAATTTAAAATCAGGTGGAGCCCGGAGTCTTGATTTAGTATGCCATCTAAATTCATAGCAAAATTTTGACGCTTTGGGACAATATTTGAGTCTCCCAAAATGTATTACATTCCTTTCACCCGCTTCTTTCGTTTTCCTTGTTTTATTTTTAAAGCGAGAAATTGATCCGAGCGAGTGTTGTCTCCTACAGCAAGCACCGAGGAGACTATGCCCTGGTCTGTTGTGGAGCAACAAGGACGTCGCTATAGCTTTTTTAAATTTTTTTTTATTTTTTTTTAAATCTGACCTCTTCGAACAGAGACGAGGAAGCTTAACCTTTAAACAGTTCCGGTGTGCCTCGTGGTCACGTGACTGGCGACAGAAACCTAAGTTTTCTTCAGAAATGAAATCGAAACTTAACCCTTTTAGTGGAGGACAGTTTCCTTTTTATTACAGTAACAACCCCGCGGATTTTCCCTTCATCATCGCCGTGTAACAGTGTACTAACGCATCTTGCAGCAGGCTTTATAAGCGCGCAAACCTCTCCGGTGTTCATCTTTGTGCTGCGATTAGGACCTGATCACCCAAAACCGGAAGACCCTGCATTTTGGACAACACCTTCAGCACTACATAGATTTGTGATTATTTTTTTTCACCCATTCTACCACGGGTTCCGTCTTTATTCTTACATTAATCTGTAACGTTTATTTTATTGTTATAATTATTATTATTACCTTATTTACATGGGATCGAGTCTTGGATTAGTCGCCTTTAGGAATCTGCAAAAGTAAGGGCGCTTTTTACTACTTCTATTTACTTTTTCAGCGCTGCCACTTTCATTTGAACTACTGTAGGTGAGAACTGTTAAAGTCAGTGTGTTATAATGCCTCTGATGATGCTGTAAGACTCCACGGGCC
This sequence comes from Aulonocara sp. 'chitande type north' Nkhata Bay, assembly GCF_057382095.1. NCBI lineage: Eukaryota > Metazoa > Chordata > Actinopteri > Cichliformes > Cichlidae > Aulonocara > Aulonocara sp. 'chitande type north' Nkhata Bay. The sequence goes on along the minus strand of NC_141354.1, from coordinate 27,847,837 downwards.
CTTTCCTGCTTGTAAATATAGCATATTGCGTGCACATGTGGAGGTGTGTGCGCTAAATCTAGAGACTTCATTTCTGACATATTCAGGAAACAGAGGGCACAAAGCTTAGTGATGATAGAAGAGGGTGACTCTCAATGTCAGGAGGTGTTTTGTCTTTAATGGGTTTTTTGGTTTGTTTTTTGTATTAAATAGTGTTCTCAATCAGTTGTCAGATGCACAGTCTTGTCTACATCTCTGTCTAGGCTAACAACAAAGGAGAGTGTAGTGAACGCAGATTCTGAAAAACACAGTTGTTATTTTGGCTGTCAAATGTTGCCTTGCATCAGGGTCAAGATGAGTCAGCTTCAGTACTGTTTGGCCCCTCTGCTGCCGGCCCTGTCGGCCCTTATTACAGCGATGAACCAACACTATGGTGTTCTCTGTTAATGCGCTATGTTCGGTCCGCTCAGCTCTCAGCGACATGCCGTTGATGCTGACTGTGCCAGAGGGGATGAAACCTGACTCAGTATTGGGTGTCTCCTTGTTGTCATTCTGCCTGATATAGACATTATTGAGTGTTGTCAGATATGACACTTGAGGAGGAATCAATGTTTGTTTCTCCCATAGAAGGATTTTAAAGTTCTGGGACAGTGTAGGTCAAAATTTCTGTTTCAGATTGCAAATTTTTTTTTAATGTTTTATTTTCATGCATGCTAGAAGAATTACTCTAGCTAGCTCTGTGAAAAATAACATTATAACCAGAATTGCTAGCTAACTGCTGCAGGTTTTTTTCCCTGTCTGCAGTTTGTTACTGATGACTTTTTAGCCCATGTCCCTCTGTGCCCTTGTCTGTTCTCCTTGTTTGCATCAGTCTCACTTTCCCTCTCTGCTTCGGCTTCAGATCCAGCGATAATTTCTAAGGCCAGAAATAATACAGAATAGTTGCAACAAGGTCTGCATTATTTATCAGCTTCCTTTTTAACCGGGGTTTGGTTTCAGTGTGACTGGAAGAGATAGTATGTCACCCTGCAGTATCCTTGTAGACTGAATAGTTATGATAATCTGATGATATATGCAGCACTCCCAGCTTGTCGTCTCCACATTTCCTCCAACCTTCCATATTGACCACATTTTGAGTAATCCTCTGTGTTGTTTGCTGCTGTATTTTAAGAAAGCAGTGGCATAGACAGTTGCTTAAAACCCTGCTCTTGGAGTTGTTATAGATTTAGTGACTTATCCAAGGACACTTGAGCAGGTTGGAGGGTTGCCAGCACAGTCTGAACTTGTGGTACTGGCTGGAATGACAGTTTTTTTCTTAACCTCCCGACTGCTCCTTAATTTTTAAAAGTTTTCTTCTTTTTTCTTTTTTTTTCTTCAACAGTTGAGTTATCTTGCTGTTATTTGTCTCAATTTATTGGTATTCTCCTAACTTTGCCCTTTGTTTTTATTTCAGGGTCTCTCAGCATGCAACTGGCCTGCCCTGACTCCTGATCAGGGTATTCTGTTTGCGCTAGAGGACATACACTAATACAGAAGCTGCACAGCATCGGCCCCCTTCACGCTCAACCCCTGCGCTATGAGCAGAGGTAGAGGAGGGCCTTCCAAAGAACATTACTACAGGCATCCACAACCCCGCGTGCAGGAAAGGGATAACTTCTATAGACCTGGCCCAGGTGTATTCTATCCCAGAGCTGGGCCACAGCAGATCCCACATCCAAGTTACTACGACGGTCCTACCCACCCTGAAGCACACATACAGCCCTCATCTCCCCTAATCCCTTCTACCCCCCCTACACCAAGCCACATTAAAGTGGTCCCAAACTCTGTCACCCATAATAGCTTGTACAGCCCGAATCACGGTGCAGGTCCAAGCCCTAATTCCTTTTATGACAAACAAAGAGAATTCCTGACAGGGCGGATCTCTGAGGCTCCACAGTTTAGAGCCACTGTGAGTGGAGGAGGAGGAGGAGGAGGATTTGTACCCAACAGGTCACATAGTACTTTATACCAGCCTCAGTCAGGATACTGTAGACATCCAAACAGCAGCCCTAGTGGTAGAGGGGCTAGCCAAGACCGGAGACCATACCGACCTGGTGCAGGAGCTTCAAGAGGTAACCTAGCACCTCGACATTTGAATCAAAACCAGTTCCAAGGTAAAAACCATAACCAACACTCCAGTAGACAATGGCGCACCCAAACAGATTCACTCTGTGACCAGTTTCAGGGTTTGTTGCTCAAAGACAGGCCCAACAGAGGAGGAGAAAGGTTTGACAAACATTCTTCATCCAGCAGCACAGGAAATTTAAGTTTTTGTAAACCTAACATCACTCTCACAACTCAAATACAGGGCGAGGTACATGAGGCTTTGGCTGCGTTGAAGCCAAGTGAAAGTATTTCTGCTAAAGTGTTAGCCAGAAAACTGCATCTTCCCAAAAAGGTAGTCAACAAGGCTCTGTACTCTTTGGAACACTTACAGAAAGCTTCCAAGCAAGGATTAACCCCTCCTGAGTGGACACTATACAGAGAACCTCTCAGAGTCGAGGAAGACCAAAGCACAAAGTATCACGTACAAAATCAACCTCCATATTCGTTAGCCAGTTCAGAACCCCCACAAAAACCTGAAGAAAAGGTTGAAACAGAAACCGAAGAGGAAGTCCAGGCCAAAGAAGAGGACTCTGACACAGAATCAAGTTCTTCATATTCCTCCTCTTTAGAGTTTTCTGACTCTGAAGATTCCCAGTCATCAGCAAAAGGTCAACACCACAAGAAGCAACATCCCAGCACTTCCAGCTCTCCTGATCAGGACATTAAAGGTGCTGTGATGGCAGAACAGAAGGAACAGATTTTTAAATACCTTCTTCAATCAAGGGAGGCAACAGCTCTTAACATAGCGAAAAATATTGGACTCAAGACTGCTAAGCAGGTCAATTCTACTCTGTACGCCCTAGAAAAGCAAGGTGAAGTCGTTAGGAATGTTGAAGTCAACCCTCCAACATGGGAGCTCTCCACCCACCGCCGAGAGAGAATGGAGAGGAGTCTCAAAGCTGCACAGAGCAACCCGGCTGTCCTGGTTAAAATGGAAGTAGAAGAGGAGGAAGTGAGTGCCATCTTTTCCCCATCACCGCTACCACCATTACCAGGCCTTGAGGTACTTACGGGGGGTTGGATACCAGACCAAATTCTTAGTGAAGCGGTAGGTATAGCTAGAGTTTTTGCTTTATACATTTTGATTTGTTTAATTATAAATGGCTTTGGGTTTTCACTCAGCTGCAGGAGAAGAAGTGAGGCAGAGTAGTTCAGGGGGCAGTGACCAATACACCTGCCTTGATTTTGCCAATCAGCCAGCTGTGACCAGATGGCATAAACCAGCCACCCTTCTTATTTCCCCTAAAATTTTATTTAGTTATTTATTTTGTGCATCTGTGTCACACCAGAGATTCAAGCAGAGGAGGCAAAGCAACAGGCGTTTAATCAGATTTGAAATCTTTGCCTCAGAGCCTCTTTCCAAAACAAGATTGGTTCAGTTTGATGTTGGACTCAACTTGTGTTTTTATTCTACCTGAATCCCTGCTGTATTTTATGATCTCAGATTTAGGGCCACGTTTAATTAAATTCACAGCATGGCGCACTGTGACAAGCCATACTCTTTTCTAATCACACACAAAGAAACAGTGAAGAGCACAAAGTTTGATCATCTAACTGGAACAAATTGTGAAGAAAAAGGACAAGTTGTGTAAAGAGTCCGCCTTCTAGCGTTGCTTGTCTTTTCCAGCTACGCCTCTTTTATACACTGAAGGTAAAAACACTTGATCCAAACCTGTGCATCCTCCATTAGAGCTCTTCTGGCAAGCCTCTTCTTTCCTCTGTCCTCCAGTTGGGTTTTGGGAATTGTGACACCCTTCAGCATAGTGTACTGAGATTGATTTCCAGGTCACCGTCGAGAGGACAGAGAAGACGAGAAGGAACAAATTAGTGAAATAAGAAAAGCCTTAGGACTCCACAGCTGGGTTGTGGGCTGAGCCAGACTTTTTCTCCGAGTTATTGTTTGGAGTCCAGTGTGATTCACCCTGCCAGGCAGGCTCCACCTGAGTGCACAGGGTTTTGATTTATTCTGCATTTGTCCGTGCAAAGTGACAATAAAAGTGTGTTTGCAGCTCAGCATGGTCCCTGGCTTTGCCTGCACTAAGGTGAATCCATCTGTAGTGTAGGTCTGCTACATATAGAACAATACAAAGATTCCTTGAAATGTGGCGGCTAAATGAAAATCAAACCATAACTTAAAAATAATAAATTTGAAACTCTTTCAGCTAAATAGGTCAAGCTCAATGGATAACAAATTCTAGGTATTAAAGATATTTCCCCAGTAAAACACAGCATGCATTCTGAAAAGATTAAAATAGTAGCTTGACATTTTGAGACATAAGCTTATTCGCTCATTTCCCCGTTTCCAGCCTTTATACTAAGCCAAATCAACCATCTGTGGATTTATCCAACAAACATAAAAGCAGTGTCAATCTTTCTTTCTAATTCTCTTCCAAATGTTGAACTATTGCTCTGAGAGACACTTTGCTGAAAATGTGAACTTTTTATTAATCGCATTTAGATAAGACTTGAAGATCTACCCTGCCTATATTAACCCTTTTACCTCAATTTTCCCTTTCCATCTCGTTCCTCCTTTTAGCCCCTTTCCTCTGCCTCATGTAAAAGCGAAAACGCCAATGAAGGACAGTGGTCCACTGATGACATCCCTGAATTCCTCAATGCTATTCGCAGAGAGACGGATGCTGAAAAAAAGGCATCCGAGAAAACCAATGCCATGGGGACTGTAGCTGTCTCAGTGGCTGCCCCGCCTCCCCAGAATCTGTGGGCTAAGTTACAGGAGGTAAGGTTGAAGAACCCTGTGAGCGGTCTCATGGAGTATGCCCAGTATCTGGGCCAGAACTGCGAGTTCCTGCTGCTGGACCAGTCAGGACCCTCCCACGATCCTAGGTTAGTGAAATGATCCACATACACCAGGCTTTGTAAATGCTATTATGGCACTTACTGGTTTGTTACGGCTAATCACTGACTCAGGTTTTAGTGCCACAATAATTACTTTACCAAGTTTAACTCATAAAATATCGCAATTAATAGTGACAGTCCTGCTGTGTTACGAGGATTTTCACGAGCTCATTAATTCAGTTAGGTTCAGTTTTGTTTATATGGCTCGAAATCACAACAACAGTCACAACAAGGTGCTTTATATTGTAAGTTAGTGTCTCTTCAGTAATACAGAGAAAACCCCAACAATAAAATGTGCCTTTTGAGCGAGCACTTGGCGACAGTGGGAAGGATAAACTCCCTTTTAACAGGAGGAAACCTCAAGAGCATAACCACGCTTAGGGAGGGGGAGTCATCAGCTGCAACCCCTTGGGGGTGATGGGAGGAAGACAGAACAAAAGACATGCTGTGGAAGAGAGCCCGAAATTAGTAATAACTAGTGATTAAATGCAGGGAGGTTTATAAACATGTAGTGAGTAAAAAAAGAAGAATGAACAAAAAAAAACACTCAGTGCATCATGGGAAACCCCAAGAAGCCTAGGCCTATTGCAGTCCCACTAAGGAAGGATTCAGGGTCACCTGATCCAGCCCAAACTATATGCTTTATCAAAAAGGAAATGAAATGAGAAATATGCTCTCTTTCTTCCGTTTTCTTTTGTACGGAAATTGTTCTACACCGATAAGACTTAACCGATACAGAGGGTAAATCCTATCATTTTTTCATTATGTGATAGTTTTGTTTTTACACCTACACAGATCTGTGTGTTCAGAGTCTATAAGAAATAGATCTTCCGAAGTGAAGTCGAACTAAAAATGTAAATTACTTTGCTTGTTAGTCAACGTAGGAATCTTGGTAAATTTTTCTTGAATTAATCATATTTGCAGATACTTGTGTCACATCTGTATTTGCTTTTTTGCGTCTGTTAGATTTCGTATGCAGGTGATGCTCAACGGGAGGCTGTTTCCTGTCGCGGAAGCTTCTAGTAAGAAAGTTGCAAAAAAGGATGCTGCTGCAGCCACACTGCGAATCCTTGTCAAAGAGATGCAAGGGGGGACGTGCACCGCCGATGAGGAAAATACTGGCAATGTGGACCAGGTGATGGAGCTACCTCCAGACACCAGCGTAAGTTCTTTTGTAATCTGTGAAAATACGACCCCTTATGCATTTTAAGAAATGAAATCACATTTAGTCACAGCACGCTTTAACTAATTGCCTGTGACTGGTCAGACTTTCGTCAATTGAGAGTGTTGAATTTATTCACCAGGGCATGAACTGTAAACAGAAGTCTAATTACCTGTGCTGGCTAAAACTGTGTCCATAGCCGTTATCTAATGTTGGAGACCAATTAAAAACTGTGTCTGAGAAGTGCCGTAAATTATAGTTGGCATTTTTGTTTACTCTCTCCACAAGGGGCCTGCTGAAAGCACAGGGGGGATTTTGGGGTCTGGCGGTGTGGAAGGGACGGCAGAGGGACCTCGCCAACCCCTGTCCCGCTCTCTGCCTGGTGGCAAGAATCCGGTGTCTGTCCTTATGGAGTACAGCCAGCGCAGTGGGAAGCCCATCGAGTTCATCAACACTGGACAGGCGGGTCCACCGCATGATCCAAGGTACTGACTCATTCACTTCCCTTTGAATCTGTTTGGATGTTCTTCTCCACACTGCATGCTCATAGGTTGAGTTTCTCTCTGTGGTCATACTTTTCTGCCTCAGAGCAGCAGCTGTTCAATATCTCTCAGTACTGTAGTCATCTGACAAAGGCACAAAAACGTCTTTGTTCAGTTGATGGCTGAGTCAGACAAACAGTATAAACTTGTGTTTTCTTGCCATCACTTTCCAGAAAACACGATCACTACTCTTGATCATGATCTTAGTACAGGCTCCAGTTTCATTGTGATCATGGTGCATCTGTTCAGGCTTTGTAAATGTGGAGTTATGAATCTGATCTCAGTTATAATCCTTTCGTTTCCCTTTCTCTGTTCTGGGCTCAGGTTCATGTACAGGGTGAAGGTGGGAGAGAGCTTGTTTGCAGAGGCCTCAGCTCCAAACAAGAAGGCAGCTCGCCAGCTGGCAGCAGAGGAGGCTGTCAAAGAATTAATGGCTGATGGGAAACTGCAGCTCAACAAGGTGTTTAATGAGTAACCAAGAATAGATGGGGATTGCATATTCCTAAAATTAAAGGGATAATTGATTTCTTGGGCATAAAGAAATTATTTTTGTCACATCTGTCACAAAGCTCTTTTCTTTACTGTTCACATCTTTCTTTTGCATCACCGCCTCACCCATCTGTCTTCTCCAGCCTCAGTTGCCCCTGGGTCCTTCCAGTGGCAGTGACGAGAGTTTTTCTGGGGCAACATGCCCCAGTTTACCTCCACTTACTGCAGATGAGTTGCGAGCAGCCCACGAGGCAGGGGTCGGGGACCTCATCAACCACCTGAACAACAATGCAGTGTCGGGTCTTCTGGAGTATGCCAGAGCCCGTGGCTTTGCTGCCGAGATCCGCCTTGTGGGCCAGTCTGGACCGCCACATGACCCTAAGTATGTTAGACCATGATGCAACCAAACCCACAGACCAGGAGTTCTACTACTGTCTGGGCTGCCACATACTTGTAAAAGGAATATTTTATGTAGATTTTCGAATAATTTAAACATTTCTTTTTTTGCCTCGCTTTCCAGGATCTTTGGTGTGTTGCAATAGCAACTCATGCTATGAGGGAATTATTAGAATAGATATTTGTGTTTATTTCTTTGTTAAAACAGCTGGGGTTTCCATGCAATCACGGGAGGGGGGGGACCAAGAAAAATCCTCTGCTTATCTTACTTTTTGCCCATCTTCTCAGGTTCACCTACCAGGCCAAGCTCGGCGGACGCTGGTTCCCTCCCGTCTGTGCGTCCAACAAGAAGCAGGGAAAGCAGGAAGCAGCTGATGCTGCACTGCGCGTTCTGATTGGAGAAGCTGAGAGAGCAGCCCGCACTGGGGAGCTTACACCAGCTGAGGTACTGACTATTCAATGAATTCACGCATTTCATCTTAAAAGTTAAAAGTGCAGCAGCTTTAAAAGAGCTTTCCGTGGCTCAGCGTGGGATTACAGGTGAACATAATGGAATGAAAGAGTAGAGCATAGCAACAGGTTCTGCTTAGCTTGATTACTTGTGCTGAAAGATTAAGCTCAAAGTAATCGACAGTAAATGCTTGAAGGATAATCAACTAACCACTTCACTTGCTCTCCTGAGAAAATAATATCAGAAAATGTCTTCATGTACATTTAAAATGTATAACCTCGTTCAAGACAAAAGCAGTCTAAGGTAAAGTGCTTCACAATAAAGAACACAACACAAATGTGTAAGGAAGTGACACGTCTGTATAGACAGCATACTAAAACATGCAGTTTGTTATATTCTCCTGTTTTAGTTTCACATTTTTGTCCAATTCATATTCAGAGAATCCTGAATGTTGAATAATAATGTCTTAAATAATGCTTCCTGTCTTTCTTTCATTTGCATGTTTTTGTACTCCCCTCTGCTAGTTACCAGTGAGCGGCAGCACACTGCATGATCAGATAGCAATGTTGAGTCACCAGCGCTTCAACGCTCTGACCACACGGATCCAGCACTGCCTTCTGGGACGCAAGATTCTAGCCACGATCATCATGAGGAGGGGGGAGGGCCTGGGGACTGTTGTCAGCCTTGGAACTGGTACATCCATTACCTTTAGCGTATAACATATGAAATGACCAAAGTAGTAAAAAATTTTAATTGTGGAGCACTGTGGGGGTGGATGGGGGGGATTGCCCCTGCATTTTTCCACGATGTTTAGTTTTGTGGATTTCTGCGCTTAGAGGTATGTACTGTCACAAAGCTGAAGCAACTAGGTCACCGCTGAACCGAGAGGCGCCGCATTGTCGTGTTTTTTTGACATTGAATTTGTCTTTTTTTCCTCTCCCTCTCTCTCATTCTTGTTGTCAGGAAATCGCTGTGTTAAAGGGGAGGAGCTGAGCCTTAAAGGAGAGACTGTTAATGACTGCCATGCAGAAATCATCTCCAGAAGAGGATTTATTCGGTAGAAATTGATATCTTGCTTCTTTATCAGTGTTTCTCCTACACTTCTAAAAATACCCCCCTCTCCCTGAAACGGCGTCTGTGGGACATTATAAGTCTAGCTCACCTTCTCCTTTCCTCTCAGGTTTCTGTACAGTGAGCTGCTCAAGCACTATGAAGGTGCAGACGATAGTATATTTGAACCGGCGGAGAATAACAAACTACGGATCAAATCTGACATCACCTTTCACCTCTACATTAGGTGGGAGTATGAGATGTTTTCTTTCTCTTTCTTCACTCCCCCCAAGCCTTCACTTTCACACATCAGTGTTTCCTGTTTAGCTCTGTGAGGTCTCATCTCCTAAACTGCAGGTTGCTTGGCTGTGCATCATAGCAATACCTTATCTCTCTCCTTTTTCTCTCATCCTTAGTACGGCACCGTGTGGGGACGGTGCTCTGTTTGATAAGTCATGCAGTGAGGCGGGGGATGAAGCTCAAGGCCACCAGCCTCTATTTGAGAATGCTAAGCAGGGCAAGCTTCGCACTAAAGTGGAGAATGGTGAGGCACGATACTGAAGGAGAAATTGGCTTTTATGTACATGATCTGTCATGAAATGTAGATGAAAGCAAATGATACCACATCCCGGTTTGTAAGCAAGAGTGTGCTGTTGGTCTTTGCCAGGTGAGGGCACCATCCCTGTGGAGTCAAGTGCCATTGTACCCACCTGGGATGGCATCCAGCACGGTGAAAGGCTGAGGACAATGAGCTGCAGTGATAAGATCCTGCGCTGGAATGTGATAGGCCTACAGGGGGCACTGCTTACCCATTTCCTGGATCCCATCTACCTGAAGTCCATCACACTTGGTAAAATATAAAGATTTCTTTGTGCAGATAAGAGTCAGTGAAAAATGGTGGACTCCCATTGCATTGGTTCTGGACTTGGATACCAGTTTTACAGCATGTCTTTGCGTCTCTTATCCAACAGGCTATTTGTACAGCCACGGTCACCTGACACGCGCCGTTTGCTGTCGGTTGGCCAGAGACGGCGAGGCTTTCACGCAAAGTCTCCCCGCTTCCTTCAAGCTGAACCACCCTGAGGTAACCGCACAGGTTTTTGGCAAGGTCACACTTGGAACATTAATCATGAACATTAAGTTTATTCTCACTAAATCCATCAAGCTGCCAACAATCCTATTTGTGCCTGCACAGCTTTCTTTTTTTTTTTATTGCTCATATTATTTTAAATTTGCCTCATCCATCAATTAACAAAAAGCCAGCAGGTTGCTGTTGTAACACCAAGAGAAAAGGAAGAAATATTGCAGCTGCCACACTTTCAGTTTTTTCTTTTTTTGAGCCTTTTTTTTTCTTAACATTTTCTTGGTTTGTCATTTAGTTTGACACTAATCAACACAGTGTGACGCCTCTGACACATCAGTGATGCACGTGTTACTCATCTAATTAAAGAACTGCTAATTTACAAAATGTGCTCTCTCTCCCCATCCCTTCTCCCACACCACCTGGTTGGACTTGTAGGTCGGCAGGGTGAGTGTGTATGACTCCACACGTCACACAGGCAAGACCAAGGAGTCCAGTGTGAACTGGAGCTTTCCAGACCAGCACAGTGTTGAAGTGCTTGACGGGACCAAAGGAAAAGTAGATGGGTATGTAGCATGTAGGGACTGACATGTATTATCTTTACTGAATTTTTGTTTTCTTTTTTATTATTAATAGTAAGAATTGTGAGTTGAGTCTAAATCTACAATTGACATTACATTCAACAGCTTCAAGACTTATTGTATTATCCTTTTTGATCTTTATTTTCTTTAGTATAGATTATGTTTGTACATATAGCTGTTGGAGGCAAAATGCAAGTAGTTGCAACAACCAACTCATTGCCTAGTGGTTTAGGATGTTGCATACTCAACCTCTGGGTGATCAGTTTACTCACAAGGTGTTTGTACAGGTTGTATGATGGGAGGAAGCATGTCACAGTCTTGGACTGACTGCAGTCAGTCTCAGACAAACTAGTGAAAGCATGCAAATTATTGCTGTCTAACTGATCCAACACACTGCATCAATTGGAGTCAGACTGCGTTGAGTCAACTTCTCTGCAAAGCATCACTTTGCAACTGTTCAGGTTACATTCCAGTGTAAAAGCAATCAGAGCACCTGTGTCATTTTACAGTTGAATGGTCGTCCTACAGCAACTACGTCACTATTTGTGGAGGAATTTCTGGATTTCTGTTCCATGTGTAAGATTTGCACTCTGCGTATAAGTAGATAATGTCAATTATCAGTACATAGAAACAACAGATTTGCAGTTTTTGCTGATTTATTACAGTTAATCATCATGGTATTACAAACAGAGTTCATGCAGTTGCCAACTTGACCACATTCAGTCACAGACTGATAGCAGACTGACTCAATCTTCCTTAACCACAGTCACTTGAAGACAGCAGATGATGGCGAGGAGTCGCAGACCTGGTCCCTGTCATTAAAGAAACCGTTTTAAATGGCCTGTATTTGTATATGCAAGAGGAGTCCAACATTGTTGCACATGGTTGCAGTAATGTTGGTCACGCTGAGGTGTACAGCCACTGCTTTTCCTAGTGTGACTTTTGCATAACAAGGAAAAAGAAGTCAGACATTCTGATTTTAAATTGGATCACTTAATAGCTCCCAAAATGCTTTGTTGCTATCTTGAGCTGTTGTTCAGTGTGGGCCACATAAAGCTTTGAAAAGAAGTGTCTTGATGCATGCTCAATAATTCAGATAAAGGAATCCAACCAAGTTAATTCGGTTCATGTGGACCTACATTTTCAGTAGCAGAAATGTTTTATCGCTCATCCAGGTAACCACTACAGTCTCAGGAAATGTCTGGTGAGACTTCTTCAGCCTCACTGGACATTTGTGACATCGCTCATCCAAGTGACTTCCTGTCACTTGGATGAGCGATGAAACGTTTCTCCCACTGAAAACGTTGCATCCAGATGAACTGAATTAACTTTAGGGGATTTGAATGGATGCTGACACCCACTCTGGGGGAAACACTGAAGCAGGTTGTGATAATTCAGTTTCAGTTTGTGGAGTTTTTTCCCCTTATTTATCTTTATAACGTCTTCCCACACCCTCCTATACCACATTAGTAATAAAAACTCTTTACAAAACACCATAAACTGAAAGCTGTTTGCAGATTTTTTGCTTCATTGAATTTTAATTAAGCGAGTCAAAACAGAGCAGCAGGGAGCGAAGTAAGCTAAATAAGAAACACTGCATGATCTGAGGAAACACTTTGTCATGCCAGCCTGCCAGACAAACCATAATGCTTTTCCTGTCACACTTGTTTTGCATTTTTTTAAAACACTTTGCTAATGTCTTTTTTGTCCAGGACCAAACTGGCCGTGTCCCGCGTGTCCAAGTCCAATCTATTCCATCTTTTCCGCTCCCTGTGCCAGCGAAGCGGTCGCACTGACCTCCTCTCCCTGCCCTCCTACGCTCAGGCAAAGATGTCTGCTGTGTCCTTCCAGCAAGCCAAGCAACAGTTTTTCCAAGCTCTCAGCGCCCACGGCTACGGAGCCTGGATCGGAAAACCCCTGGAAGAAAAGAGCTTCGAGGCTGGGGAGGGAAACGGGAACAATGGGGCACCTGTGGGAAACAGCAACAATGTAGGAGCAGTGGAGGCGTAGAACTGTTGTGTCGAGTGCTTCATAAAATAATACCACTGGGTGCAGGGAGAAAAGCTCAAAGTGCAAACGGGTTAAAGACAAAAGGATAATCAAACAATGTGACGACGCTAGTGCCCCAAACTATGGAAAGACTAAAGAGAGAGTGAAAGAAAGGGACACAAGAAGTGAGTGGAATAGGTCAAGGAGGGCAAACCCTAAAGGATGAGTGAGTCCACAGCTGACAAGACAGAGCTCCGCGGGGTGTACAGAATATTGTAGACACTACATGCAAAAGAATTAGTCTGAAGTCAGTAAACCAACATGGCAGGCACTGCTCGGAAGCTCAGACAGCTTCAGTTTTTCTTTGTCACCGTCTGGCATTTGTGGTTCTTGCTTTCCTATTGTACTACTCGATGTTCCCGTTGCAAATGTCTGCACCCAAATCACTTGTTTTCTCTGCAGAGGAGAGAAACTGCTTATTGGAATTCAGCCTGGTGTGACCAGTGCCATGTAGCAGTGTTTGTAATTGTGATTAATTTACTTTGCAGTGGGAATCTTCTATAATGAAGTATCTCTCCCCCCCCCCCCCCCCCCCCCCCCCCCCCCCAGGTTCATTATGCTTTTATTGTGTTTAATGTGTTTTTTAGGACGAAGAGAAATAATGGGACACCCTCAGCGGGAACTTTTGGGTTGGATTTTTGAAACTGCATTGATTTAATTTTGATGTCAAAAGGAAAATTACAAGAATGTACATAAGCAAATCATTAATGTTCATTGTTCAACATTTCAGTCTTTAATTCCTGTACATGCTTTAAAGTCTTCAGTCAGACTTATTTTTAGTTAAACATGCTGATCGTACGTCTGCTGGCTGTTGTTGCAGTTTTTTGTCTTTTTTCCTTGCGTTTTGAGTATTTCTCTTCCTCCTGAGCTCCTGACCCTCTTCTGTCAAAGTGTTCATCAGTAGCTGGGTGTGTTTTTAAATCCTGGGAAGCCTCACGTGTCCTGCCTGTGGGGAAAGCCACCTTATATTTTTGAAAATATAAATCTAAATACACAAACTTTTGAAGCTCTGGTAAACTGGGTAGTTTTAGTTTTGAAAACTGGGGCTTAAGTTTTGTCTTTGATTTGAGTGTATGATGCTATATGTATATGTGTGTATATATACATACATATACATACGTGTGTGTGTGTGTGTGTGTGTGTGTGTGTGTGTGTATACATATACATACATATGTACACACACACACACACACACACACACACACACACACACACACACACACACACACACACACACACACGTATACACATACATGTATATACATATATGTGTATATGTGTATGAACACAAAGATGTACGGTGGGTTCCAAAAGTTTAAGCCTGGTTACAGAAGCTTTTATTTTAATGTGTGGCTGTTTTGTTTTGGGTTTTTATGTTTGTTTGTTTTTTGAAAATTTGAAATACACTTTTAGAAAGATGAGCAGTTTTAAGATTTGAACGAGCTGCTGTTTCCATTAAACAGACCTCGGGTTTTGGGAAGAATTTGGACGCGTCGCCTCATGTCAGAGATGTAATGTGACGCCGGATATCTCTCTCAGATGTTTGTGCTTAGTGTCTGATAACTACGGAGGTAAAGCTATGCAAGTCAGCTCTCTGATCCTTCAAACGGTTTGGGGTAGCTTTGATGCATGTATAGAGCCATTGTTTTACTGGAAAATAAATCTCTTTTTTTTGTCATTGGTTTTGAAGTTGCCTCTGTAAAAACAAGAGCAGCACCTCCAGTGAATTCTTGTCTTCAGCAGCGAGTTATGCAGCTGTGTATACTTTTTTTTTTTTTTTTAAACTCTTGGTAAATTCTGATCTATATTCGCTGCACTGAGCTCTACATGTATGTGAATCACTTAGCTCAAAAACTCAGACTTGTGGGCCCTCACTATGATAAAATGGGCTTTTTGGTTTAACGGTGTATAGCCGGTGTGTCTGTGTGTGTATGTATATGTGCAGGATTAATGTATATAAATCATTCTCAGTTGCTTTTCTATATTTTTCCTGATATTTTAATTAACTGACAGTGAAATTTATTCTTTTTTTTTTTTTTAACAATGACTTTAACAAAAGTTAAAAATAATAAAAAAGTAGCAGTCTGTCATATTTTCATATTTTTCATCTTATTTCTTTGTGGGAGGCCTTGAAAGGCCTGGGGTTTGAAGTGTCTGAATGATACAAGGGCATTTAAAATTTGCAGCTCAGAGCTGCTGTTGAAGTGTTTTATGAGTGCTAAAAAAATTACTTGCAATGCCCTTATTGCTCACTCTTCATCTGTGACTAAGCTGTGGATTACACCTATGCAGAAACAATGAGTGGAGAAGAGAATTTCGAGTGTGAGGACGATGGTAATTTCTACAGCAGGGACTCCTTCCCTCAGGGTGGTGTTTTGATCCAATCTGCCTTCTGATAGCTGCAAAGCCTATTGCAGTGCTCCAAAGGATCAGCAGATGGAAACGTGTGCACACCTTAAGCCTGCGGGTCTGTTTTTGAATGCATGCATCAGGGAAAGCCTACATGAAACCAGCCATGGGTGACCTGATATTCATGGTGGATGCAAGACAGATCTCTGGGTAGATATGATTTGTGACTTGCAGAGTTTTGATCTGTAGATTAGCTCATTGCATTCAGCGATACGCCAGCATTAACTGTGTCATTTTCAAAGCTAGAGATGCGCTTATTTTCACTCATATTTTGTAACAGTACTTATCTTTTGTGACCAACTGCATTAGACTCGCACTGAGTAGAGAAATAGTGTACCCTGGATTCAACTTGATTGTCAAAAAATTAACTTGGATATTAGAATATTGGGGAGAAATTGCATGAGATTTTAGTTATGTGTAAATCATAAAAGCAGATTTCCTGGTACTTCACGCTGTTTTAGCAGTGTCATAATAGGATGCAATAACACAGCAAACATTTAAGCAAGCCGTTTAGAGCTGTCGCTCTCTGCAGCATCTCACTGGGAGAAAACAGTGAGTGGCAGCGATATCACGAGCCAATCAGTGCAGTATTTTTATTACATTTTATTAGATGTGGGTGCACACAAGTTGAATCACGAACACCCTAAGAAAAATGCTTTTTAAAAGTCATTTAAAGGCATGCCCCCGCTGATTTATGTGTACACAATCATACTTAACTACAGTTTGGAGCTAAGAAATAAGAGAGATTTCTCTGGTGTTGTATTCAAAACCTGCACATAAGCATGTTTTTGCTGTTCTCGGTGGTCGGTGTGCTATAGAAAAGGCCTGTTTCACTTGGGATCTCGACCCATCGAGTTGGATTCCTACTGTCTCTCAAAGCAAGTGTTTGGATGGTGGGAGGGCAGGACTAATGATAGGGGGAGAGGAGTAAAGCACGGGTGGAGGAAAGGATAGACGAGTGGAATGAGGCTGCATGAAGTGAAATATTAGTCAGGACCGAGGGGCTTAAACAAGCCAATCGATGCTCTCCAATAGAAATAAATGAGAGAGGGTAGGGAGAGAATACATGGAGGCTGAGAGGGGAGAGGAGTGGCTTAAAAGCCAAGCTAAAAAAGCACAAGATCGTGGTCATCCGAAGCGTGACCGGGTGGAGTGTCAGATCATTGAGGCACCAGGGAGGAAAAGAGAGAGCCTGAAAAGTATCACGGTGCTGTGAGGGTAATGGATGGTGTTTTGAGTTAATGGCAGTTGTACTGCAATGCTTCTTCTGATGCCTGACATGGTTAATGTGCCTAAAACTTGCAGTGTTAGTGCTGCAGTGGTGTAGTCAGTGCAGGAGCATGTATGCATGTAGAGCATTGTTTGCAGTGCTATTGATCACTTTGAAGTGGTTCTCAGAGAACTTATACTTAAAGACTAGTACTGCATTAAAACATAATGACAAGCTGAACCACTGGAAATGTATTTTGCCACAGGCTGAACCATGAGTAATGCCACAAAGTGTCATTATTAGAATGGTCTGGTAGCTTTTGTATTGACTAAATCTATGAAACATATCTAATGCTTTATTGATAATGCAGATGTAGTAGTTGAGGTTGAATGCTTAAAAACCTGTACATGGTATTTTAGTTGTGACCTAGGATTGGGAGAGGTAAATAGATTTTCTGCTACTGCAACCAGTAAAGCAGAAATACAATAAAAGCCCATTTATGAAATGAAAAATGAGGGGCATGCCCCCGATTTGGAAATTATTAGTATGTACATAAAAAAAATCTGTCCTCAAGACATATCAGGAGGACAACAACCAATGGGAAGACCTGAGGAGTAGGGGGTGGTGAGTCTATTCCTGTAATATAATAAAATGAAAGCTGTGGATTGTAAGAAGCAATGCAAAAATTGAAGACTGTATAGCCTTTCTATGGCTCTGGGAAATCTTAGCCTGGTTTTGTGGTCTAAAGTTCTGGATCAAGT
The DNA here is from genome assembly GCF_057382095.1 of Aulonocara sp. 'chitande type north' Nkhata Bay. NCBI lineage: Eukaryota > Metazoa > Chordata > Actinopteri > Cichliformes > Cichlidae > Aulonocara > Aulonocara sp. 'chitande type north' Nkhata Bay. The sequence continues at coordinate 27,830,676 of NC_141354.1, read as the reverse complement.
AGTTTTTTCCCTTTTTGTTACTTCAGATCGGCCAACTATGAACCTTTTTTCCAGTTCATTTGTGAGCGCTACAGTATATTGCTAATTAGAGACATATTTTATAGCCTAATTTATCAGGTTATCCAGCCATAAAAGGGTGAAAAGCAGAAAGATGAACTTGCTAATAGGGAAGAAGCTTAAGAAAACCGTTTAAGAGCCTGAATAGTTAAAACTGTATCTAACTATCTATGTACTTCTATCTACTGTTTAAGCCATAACGAATACATAGAACCAGTTATTTGTATTTTACTTATTTCATATTAACATTACACACTGGCCTTTGAGGTGTTGATTCTTTAGCAGTTTGCTCATTTGACTCTATGTTACCAGTGATTTTTTTTTTTTTTTTAGATCGAGTGACATTGTAATTTGGACTCTGCCGTACCTTAAATCAAGGAAAATGGATTTTATTGTGCAATGGTACTGTTGTGACCAAAATAAATCCGCGTCGCTCAGCTGAGAGACAGTAGACAGCTGACTCAGGAATATTGCGGTCACCTCAGAGACATACGATCACCAGCGCTGCATGGATTTTACTGTCATCGTGACGCTTTAAAGCTGGGCTTCGCCTCTGAACTCCCTGTAATACTTTAAAATGTTAGAATGAGGTCATCTGCACACACTTGCAGGCATACTTAGTGAGCTGTCTCTTCAATCCAGGGTGGCACGTAGCACACAGCATACCACGGCATTCCTTTTCTCGGAGGCCTGGAGGGAGCCCTTGACCTCCTGCTGCCTATACATAAAAGATATCTAAATTTGACACCACCTCTCTGATCTGTGAAGAAAGAGAAAAGGCCACATATCTCTCACACCCCCTACATCACAAAAACCATGACCATCGTTACTATCAGTGGGGAAAATGAGTAGCCATTAAAGTAGGCATAAAGAAACTTCCTATGGAGGGGGAAGAAACTTAGAATGAGGTAATTCCTCCTTTTCCTCCTGTTTCTCTTCTCATGATACTAAGTGTTTCTGTCTATTTTCTATGCATTAATCTCCCCAAAAGACCATTTCTGCATGAGAAAGCCTGGTCTCACAAAATTTCCATAACAAGCATGACTCCAGATACAGCTCCCATATTTTCATGGACTCAACTAGGCTCCTTAATGGCTGCTTCAGCTGGTTGGAGAAAAAAAAAACACAGATTAGGGGACAGGAATGTCATTTTCTTCAGGCTTGCGGGTTTAAGGCACAAACCATGAAGCGCAACATCCCAACCAGGTACATTCACTTATTATCACTCACCATTTTCGACACCAAGTAAGAATAAAAAATCCCTAAAGATATCAGCAACAATTCTTTAGTCAGTACAGCTTGACAATGACGTCAATGAGACAGTAAAGTCATTTATTTTTGGAAAAAACACTGAATATGGGGACAATAATTATGCTGTGAAATGAATTCTATCCATCAACCCAGATGAAGAACGTCTAGCTCGAGTCTTTGCCACAAAATAACTTTGTTGGGGTCTGTTAGAAGCAGCTGTAGGCAACAAGAGCTGGAGAAGCAAGAAACAGCACATCAAAACACTCCTTTACACATCCAAGACATCTTGAAAGCGTATTGAATTTCATTCAGCAGAGAGGATACCAAGCCAGAAATTGTTTTAGAGGAGCTGAGCAGCATGGACTATAAAATCTGGAAGAGAGACGTTCAATAAAGGAGTTACCGCCTCCAGCCACGAGCTGGGTTGACAGTGCACCCTGGAATATGAGCTTACCAGCTTCTCCGACCCTGTGATAGATTTCTAAATCGAAAGCCAAAACTAATTACTAATTACCTTACTTGTGGTATCCCTGACTTCGAACCTTAAAGCCATGCATGACTATGAAAGGGGGGAAATGGTCCTTGAACTTGAAAGTGTCAGGAAAAGTGTGAATAAGTGAAAATCCGGCAGTGACACTAGTCTGCTGACTGCTGGGTTTTTTTCCTTCTTTTTTTTTAGTCAGCAGACAGCTGACACAAACACTCATCCAGTGCATCAGCATCACCACAGCACACACTTTGGTTTCATGCTGACACTGTGAAACTGTAGTTACCCCCTGAACTCTTCAAACATCGACTGTTACTAACAGGACAGCTGCACACACTTGTGAGCGGCGCACTTAACCAACCGGCTCTTCAGTCAGGGGGTGATGATGCCCTTTTCTATATACATTTTAGAAAAGATGGAGTGGTGACTAATATTTTGCTTGGCGTATGATACAGTTTCTGACAGACGCAGATTCTGATAAAGCTGCGCAAATATGCTGTGTTTACATATGTTTGTGTGTCTGAATGTGTGTCAGTCCTTTCATTAAAAGGGCACAGTTGTTTGGAGGCAAGATGTTCAGCTCTGATTGCCCGCCTCTTGAACAGGAGAGCGCGGACGCATTACCCGCGGCTTTCAAGCTCCACCATTCACTCCCCCTCTCTTTACGCCTCTCCCTCCCTGTATCTTTTACCCCCTGCAGTCTCCCATTCTCTGGATTTGATTAGTCTGTCTCAGGCAGCAGGTTCAGGGAGCTGTTTGCTCTGCAGAAATCCATCTGCATACATCCATCGTTTCTAGGCTGCGGGTTAGACTACACAGCTTCTAGGGCTCTATAGTGCAATCTGAGCCATTAGGATACAGTGGAGTCGGTGTAGGGCAACGATTAGAGCATGTCTGATAGAGTGAGGCCAGCCCAGTGGTCTATTAAGAAGAGTCATGCAGCTATGCAATGCACTTACTCATCACTTCCCTGACATCTATCATAAATGCAGTCAACAACAGGTTCATTATTTGGACAGAGAGAAAAATCGGCTTCTCCATTTCCTGTCATTCAGTGGCTTTGTAGTTTGGCCAGAGTGGGTTTATCTTTCAGAAAAGGAAATGTTTGCAGAACATTTCCTTTGTTCCATTTTTTTCTTAGCTTTACTTGTGTATTTTGCAACCCCAAGTCCAAAAAGCTGTCACACTGCGTGTAAAAAAAAAAACAAAACACAAAAAACCCAGAAGGCAACGATTTTCAAATCTCATAAACCCATATTTTATTAACAAAAGAAGATAGGAAATGTGTCAAGTGTTTAATCTGAGATTTTACTATATCTTAGCTCATTTTGAATGTGACGGCAGCAATACATCTCAAAAAATTTGCGACAGGGCCATGTTTACCACTATGTAGCATCCCCTCTTCTCCAAACAACATCAGTAAACATCTGGGAACTGAGGACACCAGGTGCTGGATTTTTTGGAAGAGGAATTTAGGATTCTCAGCAATTTTTGTTGTGTGTTTTTTTTGTTTTTTTTGTTTGTTTGTTTCATGACATGCCAAACGTTTTAAATTGGTGTATGCAGTGTGCAGTTTATTACTGATTTGCTGGGATGAGCGCTATGATCCAAGCTCCCAGTTCCATAGGCACTAATGCACCCCCATACCAGCAATATGCAGCCTTTTGAACTGAGTGCTGCTGGATGGTCCCTCTTCTCTTTAGTTCAGAGGACACCGCATTCATATTTTCTAAAAGGAATCTAAAATTTTAATTTTCTGACCACACGACAGCTTTCCACTTTGCCTCCGTCCATTTTAAATGAGCTTGGGACCAGACGAGTGTTTGTGGTTCACGTTCACGCGGCTTCTTGTTTTGTTGACAGAGCTTTGATGTGCATTTGTGGCTGGTACAGCGAACTGTGTTCTCACTCAGTGGTTTCTAGTCATCAAAATTAAAAATGATATAATGTTTTTTCATTAACGATTAAAGTATCTCGGTTCAAACATTTGATATGTTTTCTTTGGGTTTGTGAGATTTTCACATCATTGCATTCTGTTTCTATTTACATGTTACACAATTTATACCTCCTCCTTCATTCCCTCCTTCCTTTCCTACTTGCACTCCACAACATTTCTTTAAAATGTTTTAGCAGGTCTGCTCTGTTTTTGTGTGACAGCGGAAAAACTCATTACACACAAATATCTGTAAATATTTAAAAATATGATGAGTTGTAATTCATTAAACTGCCCATTGGTGTATGAACTCCTTGAATTGCTTTCTTCCCCTAGCTATGCCATTAAAATGATGGCTATACATCGATGCAAGCACAAGACTGATTCAGTCATAAAAAATGCATATTATAGAGGCATTTGGTATAATGATTTTTTATGCAGTAAATACACTTTTCTGTTTATATATATTTAATATCTTTATATGGTTTCTCAAGCAAAACCTTTTACAGCAGAACTTTTACTTGTGATTGAAGTTTTCAGTGTGCTACTTTTGATTAAAGAGGGAAAATTCAGATATAATAAATGTGTGTTTCTTATCACCAATGAAAATTTAATGTCTAAGCAATAAAGCCCACCTTTCAAAATGCAGAACTGTCGCAGTCCTTATCTTTGCCCTGCTTTTGTTTTTATTCTTCCACTCCTTCCTTTACCCTATCCACCCACTAGCTCTCCAGCGCCTTCCTTCTGTTCCCAGTCACCTGACACACACCCACGTCACTTATTCCCAATTTCTCAATCAGCCATGTTGTATTTATACCTGCCATCTTGCTATTGTTTTCTGCCAGATTCTCTCACACGCTCATGCTGTGTTCTCAATTCCTAATTCTTTTCTCTTGCCTGCCAAATTGCCTGTAAATCTGTACTTTGCATTTTGAATTAAACCAGCTGGACAAGTGAGCATTTATTTCTTCCGGCTTAGTCACAGAAATGTTAACAGAAAGTGAAGGTAGCACCTCTTAATACAATCTGTGACTTGGGATATAGTTTCCAAATATTTGCTATATAATTCTTTAAGTTTCAGATGTAATTTTTAAGTACCTAAAAATACCAGGAGGTACAGCAGAACAAGGGGGTAGAACTGCAGTGTCGAAGGAAAGGAGGCACAAGTTTTCAACATGCATGGTTAAACTGAATGTTAAAATTATGGATTCTCCTTTCCTTTAAATCGGTTATGTTCTCTTGTGTTTGTGTCCTCTTTCCTTCTTTTCTCTCCTTTCTCTTTCTCAGCTGATTGCACAGCCCCAGACTGGAAAAAGCTTGTGACCAGACCGTGCAGCTCTCCAGCTTCCTCAGATCATTGGGGGGTTTTTCATAAGTATTTAGTTTTTTATTTCCTTTCAGGATTGAGCCTGAAAGGTAGTCAGTTTTTTGTGGCTTTATTTGATAATCCAGTTTTGTTATTTCATTAGTTTAGGAGGGAATTTTCTGGGTCCTACAGCCCATTGTGTGTCCTCTTTATATGTTGCTGTCACTGAGATGAGTTGAGCCTTTATGTTTGTGGCTATAAGTCTGTCAACTGTTACTCCCTTGTTCTACTACACCAGTAAATAGTAACGGCCCTAAATTTATTAACAGTAAATGTTGGGACGTTGGTTTTTGGCCGTAGTGAGACGTGCACCCAAATTAGCACACATACTTTGTTTGTGTTATTGTTTCCTCAGGGGACGGGCACCAAAACCCTTTTGTACCATGCGGTAAACATGTAAAAACTGGGCGTTTTAACATGGTGACTTTCAGATTTAGCCTCATTTGAGGATCTGCAGTTTTTACCACTTTGTATTGGCTTCATTTTCTTTTCATATCTAGAGGTTCCTGCTTCAGTGATCAGCAGCATATGGAAATCCTGGTAATGTTTGTAACCTTTAGATAAATACTGTGCATTATGTATTAGACTCACTGAATCAGAGTGCTTACATTAACAATCTCCCCATTCATATAGTTTTTTATCTAAATAGTCTCTACGTATCAATTGTGCTGAGAGTTAAATGAGAAGACCACTTCCACTCACATGTCTGTAGTAAACATGAATGTACGTTACCCCATCTGGTGAAAAAAACCACTTCCCACAACCCTAATGGTTCACTGTGTCACATCTTGTTCAAGATGGCCTCAGCTATATGTGCCTCCCCGTTCACTTCCTGTAATGACTACACTGCAGGAAGCTACAAGGCTACACCTGCCCAAGAAATAGTTCTAGTGGCGGTCACATAAAACCACAACGTGCAATACATTTCAGCTTTTTATGCAGTACTGGTAAGCTGATTTTGCTTCTTTAAGCAAGGCCAGCCTCACTATTTCCCCTGTTTCCAGTCTTTGTGCCATGCAAGCACAAGCAATTTCATATTTACTGGAGAGACATGAGAGTGGTATCGATCTTCTCACTCTCATCTAGCTATCCCTTCTAAGTACAGGACTTGAATGGAGTACTTCTTCCACCCCTCTTGTTGTTGAAAGGGAGACTTAACAGCCAGAAGATGTAAAGGGAACAGCAAACCAGTGTTTTCTGAATGAATGGACCTGTATATTTCAGCAACAGGAAATAAAATGTGTAAAACAAATATGAGTAGGTTTGTGAGAAATATGAAAGGAGGAAATGCATGTGTGATTGCTGCTTTGTGTGTGTGTGGAGGGGCAGAGGGTCAGCTGTCCTTTCAGTTAGAATCTAATCAGCCCCTCTCTCTTTTCACTCATGAGCTTCCTCGTCCAAATTCTCACATTTCCTCCACATCGCTTTCTCCTCCGTCCGATTGCACATTACTCCCATCTTCCATTTCCTCTTCCACCCACCTGCTTGTTGTGTCATTTAGAAGTTTTATGTGATTTATACAGTATCATTTCCTGTAGTCGGGCTTTTATGTGGCTTTAAACTCAGAGGGAGACCAGGAAGAAAGATGGATTGGCAGAGTGAGAACTCATCTGTACGCTACAGCGTTGGCATAGCAACTGTCAACCCACTTTATTATTTCTCTTTGTATTCTATTATTCACTTTCTCTTTTACATATTTCTCACACCATACATATGACACATGCTGCAGGGCAAGACTGTGGACTAACCTTTTCATTCAAAGGGCCCATCATTTCTCTTTCTCGTGACTCCCCACTCTCCATCTTTTCCTCCTGCCCCCTAACCGCTGCGCACAATATTAAGACTTGTGAAGGGTATACATTGTGGCCGGCCACTCTTCCCATTTCCTCTCAGTTCTAATCTCCCTCCGGGCCTCTGACACTCCTTTTTCCATTTACCAAGCTTCACTGTGTTGTGTTGCGTTTGTCAGACTCCCCCTCTTTCTCTTTCTCTTTTTTGTTTTCCAACTTTCTCGTCTGTGTTCTGCTGACCAAACACCTGTTTGAAAAAATCATGCCAGAACATTCAGGTTCAGGTGGGATTAATGCTGTTTTACATAATGTACTTAAGGGTTTTATTTCAGCAGATGAGATGAAACAACACATAAGAGAGAAACAGACCGACTTTGCCGGTTAACGCTCCTTCACAATCAGCCTTCGCACCGTCTATTGTGTCATTTTAATCGCCTATTTCTAAATATAATACGGTTGTTTGAAAAAAAAAAATAGATCTGTTAAATTTTGAGGAATTGTAAAAATGTTCTCGTCAAGAACAATTTTTATGCAACATGACATCTGAAGGAATAGTTCAAATAGTTGCTATAAAGGATGGAGCTGGAACTGAAAAGCGTTTGATGAAAGACATAAAAGACGTGAATTATATTAAAAAAGATTTGTCGAAATTTTTAATAGAAACATTTTTGCAGCTTTGCATTCCTCATTTGAAACTTGAAGCTTAATCATAAAACTCGCTTTCTACACTAAAACCCACATATCCTTTTTTTCCCCTTGTTGATCTAACTAACTCTCACTCTTAGGCTGCAGCAACCCCATAAATAATCAAATAGATATTATTTGTAGAGGAGCATGCAACAAACCCTTACAAATAATGTGTTGAACCAGCCACTTTCCAACCGTTACCCACAGAAAAAGACACTGGTACAAGTCATGGCAATGAAAATCATGAATAAAATATCACATTTAGAGCATTCAGACTGGACAAGATATACAAATACAGAGGCGTACCGAGAGAAGATTCAAACTTAGATGTATAAGGTCACCATCATTTTCTGTATCACTGAAGGACTACGGTCTTTCTTTCACAGTGAGCGCACAGTGAGCGAGGTGTTGGTGTATGGCTGCTGCTGTATAAATACTTGGACTCATCCTTCACATGCTATGATTTGCTTTATTGATGTCTGTCATGTTGCATAATGGCAGGATAGGCTGACCTGTCATAAGGAAACGGTCTAATCCACTCCCACACAGTTCTGTGTCTGCTCTCATCAGATTATACCGTACCCAGAAAGCCACAGCCTAATGTTAAACCGATTAGGCCAGGTAGAATAGTCTAATTATATAAGATTATACCTGAGGATATACACTTGGCTGAATTGGGATTATAACCTGATAAGTCTATAGGAATCAAATCAGAGAATCCCAGTGGAAAATCTAGTATAAGTAGTCTCTTATATATTGCAGATCTTATAGATTTCTAAAATTATTTTCCTGTAGAATAACTTTAATATGTCAGTGATGTCATGTAACAATCTAAAACCCATTGCCCAGCAGGAATATCATTGCAATAACACAAGTAGTGATACTCGTGTTATACTTAACCCTGGTCAATATGTGGCTATCATCCATGACTATGCATGGTACCTTGCAAGAGGATACATTTGAGAAAAAATATATCCATCTAGATTTCTTGAAGATGAAACATTTTCCTGGTGCTTTATAAAAGAAAAGTGCTGGATGCCAAGACTGCAGATCATCACAGCTTTACGGAGTCTGACAATAGAAGCGGCACAGCAGCACAAAATGAGAGGACAACAACTTAACGAGAGGACTACAGGAGGAGAATTCAAAAGATTCTCAACCAGACCACAAATTTCTGCGTGTTAAAAAAAAAATCTGCATTAAAAAATATTTTGACACAGAAGGAATCACAACTTGTTTTGACCATCCCACGTGGTTACACAAACTACACTTTTTCAAGTTTTCTTCTGATATATCCTCATGATCCTGACACTCAAAGTTTGTCAGAGAAAAAAGATGCTCTGGGAAAAAAATAAAACCAGGTTTTGGCTTTAGATTGTAACACTTGGAGTTGGAGTAAGAGTGATTTGGTCACAGTTTTTAACAGAACCTAAATGTGTTTTTCAGCTCTACAATTTTCATGTGGCTCTCCTCCGCACTTAAGAAGTTATGACGCATCATAATGCTGGAAAAAATAAGGCTCACAGAAAGTGCCAAATTTCAACTTACCTCTAATGTGTGCACTTTTGGGACTGTAACTTGGAAAATATTCACAGTAAGAAGTTATATCTAAGGAAACTATTCTCTCACAGTTGTCACAAAATATACATACAGTACTGTGCAAAAGTCTTGAGCAACCCTTCATTCTTCGTATCTTGCTTTCAAGGCACCAGAACCTCACATTTTTTTAAGTGGTCTCGATCAATAGTTCTCTTTGGACATTGGCTACTTTTTCATTTTTTCCAGTCCCATCCTTATAGCCGAACATTTTTTGTTTGTTTGTTTGAAAAAAATCACCTAGTTCAAGGGATGAAGCAGTGTTGCGTCTACACAGACAACACACAACTTAGCCAACATTTTTCCCAAAGGGCTGTGGGCTGAAAAGTTGTCCTATTTTAGCTTGATGTGCAGTGTGTCCTTATAATTCTGAGCAAAGTGGCAGCCTTTAAAAAGCTATCTACACCAGATGAAAAGTACCTGAAAGTCGTTTCCTTAAGCAATAATAAAAAATCCCTCAAAGATCTGACACAGGACCAGAGAGATCCAGCTCTCCCTTCAGTCGATGCATCTACCATTCACTGAAGCCTCATCAGAGATGGTCTAAATGGAAGGGTGGCTGTCAAGAAGCCGTTCTTACAGAAGGGCAACAGGGGAAAGGCTGAGGTATGGCAAATTACAGGAACTTCAATCAACAGGATGGAGTGCTGAATTCAAATGCAACATTTTTGGTTTACATTATTGTCAATATGTCCAGAGGAGGTCAGGAGAGAGGTACACCAGTGTGTGTTCAGCCATCTGTTCATCACAGTGGAGGCTCTGTTGTGGTTCGAGGCTGCATTTTAGCCAGTGGTGTTGGAGATCTTGTTGAAACTGTTGGAATTATGAATGCAGAAAAGTACCATCAGATTTTGATCCACCATGCAGTGCCACCTGGAAAGCATCTGATTGGCAGCAGCTTCATTCTGCAGCATGAGAATGATCCCAAACACACTGCCAGTGCAGTAAAAGCCCAGATAGAAAAACACACAAAGGAGAACTCTTAATCGTACCTCAACATTATTGAGGCAATGTGAGATCATCTTGACAGAGAAGAGAAGAAAACTCAGCCAATATGAAAGAAAAAAGCGAGCGTTGACTGTCCTTCAAGAAGCCTGGAGAACTGTTTTGGAGACTACTTAAAGACAACTACAAGAAAGTTTCCCTAAGAGAGTTCAGGCTGTGCTAATGAATAAAGGTGGTCATACTAAATCCATTTCAACCTCATTAGAATTGAAAAACGATATTTTTACCTTATATAGTGTATTTCCATGTAAGTCTCTGAACCCCTCTGAAAGGTGGCTCAAGACCAGAGATGGGCAGTAACGCGTTACTTGTAACTTTTTTCAAGTAACGAGTAAAGTAAGGGATTACTATTGCAAAAACGGTAATTAGATTACCGTTACTGTCCCGTAGGAACGCTGCGTTACTGCGTTACTAAAACCGTGATTTTTTTTGCGAGAATGTCTCATGACAGTGACATAAGCGAGTGCTACGTTCGTGGCAACAGCTGTGTGCAGATCAACAATGGATAATATATCCAGTACGGGAGAGAGTATGAGCGTGCAGCGTTTAAAGCGTGGAAGTACTGACCTTACTTTGAGTTTGATTCCATAAAAGGTGACAAAAACATTAGTGTCCGTTGTGCATGAGAAGAAAACTTCTTTTTGCAGCGAAAATAAACCCCTAAACTTCCAAGCAAGCGCTGAGTACGCTATGAGGTAATGGGAAATTCACAGAGAAACTCGCGGATTCTTCCACTGACCGCTGCGGCACACCTGCACCAGGGTAAACCTCCGCCTCCCCTACTCCTGCTTTACAGGTGAAAATAGAGCAAAAGGACCGCTAGTCTTTGATTTTATTTATTTTCTGCTGTGTTTTACTTGCATCTATTTGAAAGACTGAGTGTAAACACATAAAAAAAATTATTTTATGTGCTGGAATGTGCAGAAAATAGGTTTAAATGTTAAACAAATTTCTTCCAATCTGAGAATGTTGCATATAATTAAATTTTTGCTTGATGCATAAAGTTATAAGGTTAAAACTAATAAAACAAGTTTTAAAAATAGACTTTTCCATTTGATTACATTTTGCATGATGGATTATGCAGAAAAAGTAGAATTAGGCTGAAAGATCTATCACTTTATCACCTATTCAGGTTGTAAATCGTGTTTTTAAAAAGTAACTAAGTAACTAAGTAATTAATTACTTTTGAAAATAAGTAATCAGCAAAGTAACGGGATTACTTTTTTGGGGAAGTAATCAGTAATTAGTTACTGATTACTTTTTTCAAGTAACTTGACCAACACTGCTCAAGGTTCAAGGTTCTTTATTTGTCACATGCATAGTTATACAAGTATAACACACAGTGAAATGTAGCCTGACACGCTCCTCGACATGTGCAAAAAAATTGGGGGGGGGGGGGGGGGGGGGGGTGTAGAGGAAAAACATTATATATATATATATATATATATATACATTGGGTGAATGTGCAGTAGTAGCAGCAAGCAGGAGAATTCTGTACATTAATATGAATAGACATCTGACTATTTTACAGGATAGACAATATAAACATATTTAAAATTAAAGGAATTGAAATGTACATTGTGCCTTGGTTTAGTGTCTGGAAGAGTCCTGACTCAGTCAATTATAGATGATGTGAGCGGGCGGGTGTGTGTGTTTAGGGCACGGATGGCTTGGGGATAGAAGCTCCTCTTGAGTCTCTCTGTCCTTGCCCGGAAGACAAGGACAAGACAAGGACAACATACCAGCCAATGGTCTCAGATTAAATGTATCGGCATTATCTAAACTGGTTTTCTGAAAGTAATTCGTTTCACCTTATAATCAATCAAAATTTGATGAAATGATTTCAAACATATATTGCATAAGCGATGTTGCAGGATTGCTTTTATAGACCCGCATTAACATCTATATTTGTCTTAGGCATGTGTCTCCCCTCCACTTCAGTTTTGACTTACACGTGTGTTTGTTCTGGAAATGTTTCTCTGCGTGTTTTTCTGACGTGGAGTTGGCGGTCCCAGCATCCTTCAGTGCCGTGTTCCAACAGGTGCCATAAAGAAAAAAAACAACAACAAATGGCTCATATAGTCTTTATTACAGAGGCAGCAGCTACGAATGCCACACGGATCACTGGTTTTAATAATAACCCCGAAATAACCCGGTACAATAAATCTAGACAACCGTTTGGTGGCCACATCTTAAAAATCCTGCCACCTGTTATTTCGCCTTTCCGACTCCGTCCAATGGGAGTGAGCGGCAGGTCTGGAGGCGGAGAAAAGAGGGAGAGAAGTTGGAGGAGAGAGTGAGAGACAGAGTCGGAGAGACGGAGAGCCGTAGATTGAGTGTTTGTCGGTGGAGTCACATATTAAATCGCAGACTTTACAGCTCATCTGGGGACTCTTACTTCACATCCACGCCGTCGTCTTTCCCCCCCACCACCTCCTGTTTCATGCTGCTTACGTGCAGCCACAGGTTGACCGATTTATCCGAGTCACCATGGATTATTCCGCTTCATCCACTGCCGATTGCCACTGACAGGATCAAAATGGGAACGATCAATACATCACCGATGACTGGGAGAGAGACAAACTGATCTTATCAGGTGAGCGGAAGACGGAGCCATCATCAGCGGGGAAGCGACGCGCATTTTCGAGAGATAAGACCTGTGGAGGACCTATATGAAGGGAGACGAAGCGAAAAGATGATGGGATGGCCGTGACAACATGAAAAAGAAAAAGTGCTGTGGTCTGCTTTCATCCAGTCCGTGATTCGACACAACTAACCTGGGGGAAAAGGGACCGAGGCAGAAGAGGTCGGAGGTAGGTATATGGGAAACAGTCAAGGAGGAGATGGGTGGTCGTGAAGGTGTCTGGTTATATCATACTGAAAGTAGGCTGTTGTTTTGGATCAATCAGAGGATACTAAAACGCAAGCCAACTTATGGTTAACTGAGGCTTTCGCACTTCTGCTCTGATCTGGAATTATTATCCTTTAGTCTCTGAGGCTGATCTCATTTTCATAGTGTAAAGCCAGAGGATTTGCACCATCCTCCTGGCTAACAACACAGATGACATTTATGGAATAGATTGCTGGAAGCACTGTGGGATGTGAGAGAACAAGAAGACACTGGGAAACCGAGAGGGGAAGCGCTGAGAGAGGCTGACTGGGCAACTGACTCAAATGTGACTCAAGGAATAACATATTCCCCAATTATGACCACTTGTCTTCACTCTGTGTTCCCTCTTTGTCACACATCCTCAGCTTTTGGAGTTCAGTCTTCTCCCTCATTTGTTTTAACCATCCATCACAATGTTTTCCTGCTCCTTCCTTTGTTTTTTCTGTATGTCCTTCATTACCACATTACGATAAGGAACCTGTATTCTCTATCGTTTTCTCCGCGGGCCACTTTATATTTCCTCTCTTTTCTCTTCCTAGACAGGTGTGCGGCCACAGCTGTGATCATGGAGCCTCCCCCTTCTCTGAGCTTGGCTCTGCTAGGAGGGAGCGAGGATGAGGACCAGCGATTCCTCCTTCCCCTGGGCAGTATATCCCATCCGTCCACTGCTGGCGCCCAGCCAGGATCAAACCACTCCAACCACATGGGAGGATCAAGCCTCGACCGTCTAAACGGCAGCACCTCATCCCCCTCGCCCGCCACGCCCAACTTGCCCCCAGCATCTCTCCCGAAGTTACCACTTTCCTCCGCTGGAGCTCAGCCTTTGCCTCCACCCATCCCCAATGCCCTGCACCCCACCAGCACCCCACTCTCTTCCTGTCTGGGCTCACAGCACAGCCTGAGTGGGGACAACTCCCCAGTCTACAATGCCCTTTTTTACTCGTCCCATTCGCCATCCATGGAGCGGGAGAGGGACAGAGAGCGTGACAGGGACAGGGAGAGGGGGTGCAAACACAGACAGGCCAGCCCTCTGGTTCACCGTAGGGACAGTAACCCCTTCACGGAGATTGCCATGAGTTCCTGTAAGTACACAGGTGGCGTCATGAAGCCCCTGAGCCGCCTCAGCGCATCCCGGAGAAACCTAATCGAGTCAGACAGCAGCAGCGAAACCAAAGAGGGCGCCGTTTCAGCTGTTGCTGGCGCAACTGCTGCTGGGGGGCATGACCGGCAGCGAGAAGCCCCCCCTACCTGTTCGGTGACCCAGTCCTCCACCAACCAACCCCCAATTCAGAGCCCGCCAGAGATTGTGATTTCATCCAAAGAAGATTCCCCGTACCTCAGAGGAGGTTATGACATCACCGACTCCACATCCAACCAGATGTCCATCTACCACCAGAACCACGCACTAGTGGAGAGCAGGCGTTCGCAGTCAGGGAGGGGCAGCAGGCAGGGAGGAGTTGGGGCAGTGGGTACCGGGGCCAGGGGCAGCACCTCCAAGGCTCCCAAACGAAAGAACCAAAACATTGGGTATAAACTGGGGCACCGCAGGGCGCTGTTCGAGAAGAGGAAGCGGCTGAGCGACTACGCCCTGATCTTTGGAATGTTTGGCATCGTAGTCATGGTGATTGAGACAGAGCTGTCGTGGGGCGTGTACACGAAGGTGAGGGACACAAATGAGTGACACTTAAAAAGACACACCAATAAAAAGATCACTTGTGCTTAGTGCTGGGGCTGGGCCATGTGTTGAAATGTTCTAACCATCAATAAAATTAATTATTTCCTGAGTTGAAATCTTAAGGAGGCAGACCACAAAATTAGAAACATAAACTGACAGCTCTCCCTCAGAAAATACTGCCCAGAAGTCATCTAGTCGCTGATAACTGAGCGCAGTCGTTGTCTTTTGGGAAACCAAGCTGCACTCCAGCCATGTCTTAGAAAATAAGCCTGATGATGACATAGCACAGTGAAGAGGGTTACCTCAGCTCACACTTGAAAATTAATACAAGAAAGCATGCGTTAGAAACTTGGAGTGTGGACAAGCCTGTGAATTTATCAGGCAGAGGGGTCTAGAGAAAGACATTATGAAGTTCCCCTGTGGGAATTGTAGGAGCCAGTGTCTTTAGCTAAGGACTGATACTCACAATATCTTTGCCTCTGCTGCTTTAGTTTTGGCTGTTGTTTTGTTTTAATTTGTCTGTCATCAATCCCCCCAGGCTTTTAGAGGTATGACACAAAATTACCACAGTGTCACGTTAATGTAGCTGCATTGCATATGCGTAACAATTATGAAACAAGGCTGTCGTTTCCCAAAAAGTTGATTCTGTTCATCTGGACGTGGCGTTTTCAGTGGGAGAAACCTTTTGTCACTCATCCAAGTGACTTCTTCAGTCTGAGCTGACTACAGGTTTCCCCAACCTTATAAACAGTGCATTTGCATAATGACTGACGGCTGTCATGTATGTCATGGTTATATCTCTGGTGCTTATCTAGAATCTCCTGGGTTAACTTTGTCTTATTTGGGCTTTTTTGCCTTTTGCTTTTTTTATTTTTTTATTTTACAAGCAGCCCATAAACACTGACAGGAAATGTAGGGGATAAAGAAAGAAAGAAGATTACATGTCCCAAAGGTCATCAGGCAGATTTGAACATTAGGTAGTACAATTACTGACCCTCCAAGTCACTAGGACACCCCATTTTTTACCCGGTTTAGGCAGTGCAGATGAACCTTTTAGTCACTGAATTCATGATTGCAACAACTATTGCAATGACCAAGCTTGACAGTTACTGCTTTTGGGTGATGTAATGCAAGGATGCTAAGGACATGGAGGGGGCAGATTATCAGAAGGAGGCCAGGATCTCATTTGTTTGTGTAATGGGGGGTGTAATAAGCTGAATAGGCCCCTGGCTGCTGTTCTCTGTTTATTTTGTGTGTGCGCGTGTGTGTCAGGAAGCCTCGGACCATGTTGTGCTCACCTTGCTGTGAGACACTTTTGTCCTCATTCTAGCCTCCCTTTTTTGGTCAGAGATATGACACAGGCTTTGCTTTCTTTAGTTCATAAGGTGGAAACATGACTTCTGCTTATGCAGCTTGTCATACATGGATCGCCAATGATGTGAAATAATCTGTGAGATCAGCTGAGTGCACAGATTAACAGGTAGCTTGTTAGAATAGCCCAACTGGGTGTGTTTCCCCATCTTTCTCACCCTCCTCCTGTGTTTCTGTTTGCAGTCTGCGATCTCCGGACTCTTTCTGTTAATGCCGTTGCTAGAAAAATCTCCCTGCTGTGTCTTTTCTTCTACTTTACAAAAATCACTGCTTTAGAGGTCCTTTTTTTTATTAATGAAAGTGCACGGTCTCTAATTCCCTTTCAATCCCTCCTCTTCTCTTTTATTCTCTTCTGTCTGCCTTTTCTTTCTTTTTTCCCCTGAAGGAGATGGCAGAGACTTATGCCCTCTTTTTCTGCCTGGGCCTTTTCTATTTCAACTCCACGCCTGTCTCTTTGTCCTGTTTTCTTCATTCCTTTCTTTCTTTCTTTTTTTTTTTCCTCCTTCACTATCTCTCTCCCTCTGCTCCGCTGCTCTTCCAGTGGGCGTCAAACTGGGGGAGTGTGATCGGAAGAGAGAAGCGGCTGGGTGAGAATGAAAGTCTGTGGAAGGAGAGAAAAAAAGGAAAAAGGCGATAATGAAAAGCCTGATTTAGGTTCTTAAGCTACAATCAATTTAGCCCTCATCTCAAACAGGCTGCGTTATCTATCAATACGAATCAATGGAATGAGTGAATTCGAGCAGGGTAATCAAAGTGTTTGTCAGCACTCTCACCATATTAATTAATTTCTGATCATCAGGGCATATTGGGGGGAAAACAAATCGTATATGAAATGTAGCAAAACATCGCGGTCTGTCTTCAGCATCTTGCATTTCTAAAGAGAGAATCCAGAGAGTTAAGTGTGCATCAAAATTCATCTTAAATGGAGACTGTAAAATTTTCTGTCTTCTTTATGGCTGCGTATTTGGTTTGACTCCAACAGACACTGGAGTCCCATCAGACAGCTAAAACCCTCACTTAGATAATTGAGGTGGATAGAAGCCTGCTGGCTGTTGTGGAAAAAAAAATGGATTGAGATCCCGAGGATGAAAGAACAATCGTGCTGGGAAGATGAATGGGTGGAAGGAGGAGAGGTTCGCGCGCTGCTTTAAACGAGTCTAGGGGGCGAGGTTTGAGTGATTTCTTCCATTGATTATTGATAATCACACCCACGCACATGCACCGTGCACCTCCGCATACACATGCTGTGCAAACTGCTTTATTGAAAATGGATGCTGCCTTTCAGAGAAGCCATCCTTGAGAGCTCGTGTTGAAATACGATCGGTTAAGATCATTCGTCATAGATTGAAAATATATAATGCACGTGTATAAATATAGCCTCTTAATGGCTCCTTTAGGTCTCCCTTCTTTGACAATGGCTACAAAGCAAATGTCACTGTATACTGATCAGTCTGTGTAGCTCTACCTAAGCTTCTGCACTTTTTTTCTGAAGGTCCAGCTGCTCTAGCTTTTCTCCCAAAAATAGAGATGAAGAATAAGAATGGAACCAAACAGAGTTGGCTGGATTGTGTGGAGCGTGCATGTTTCTGTGTGTTGGAAGGGTAAATGGAGAGAGGTTAACTGAGGAGGACACAGTGTTTCGTGACTGTGGGTATTGTGAGTAAGCTATATTCCTGTGCAGAAACAGCACAAACCCTATCAGCACACATCTAAGACTTTTCCATTCATTGCTGTGCAGCCTCTATCTTCAGTTATCAGCCTTTGCAATTTAAGTTAAGTTCAAGTCCATGATGAAGGCCACTTCTGTAGGACAAAGTTTGATTGCAGATAAAAATTATTATCTTGTACAGCCTTCAGCGCTCTAAGGCACAGCTGTAAATTCCTGCATTGTAAATATTCAGGCACGGTTGTTGAGCCTAGATAGATTATGTAGAGAGAATATTAAATGATGAAATAATTCATGAATGTGAAATAATTTAATTTTTGGCTCATGGTGACTTTTTGCCCAAAAGGCTTCAAAGAAAAAACCTGAGCCTTTAATTTGTTGTCATGCATTTTTAACTCTGCATGTTCTGTGACCTCTCCTCATGATCAGTGTCACTGCCACACACCCAGGATCGTGACATGTCAAAATGTTAACAGCAGTGTGAGGACAGCCTTCTATATGCTTCTATTATTATTTTGATGAGGAACAGGGGGTCCTGGTCTGACACGTGTCTCTGTCTGAGAATAACTGGGGCCCTTGGACACTTGGGACCTTAGCATGTGGGCTGTCACAGTCAGATCAATAGATCTTTCACAGAGGCTCACATAGCTCCTCGGGGCCAAGCTCCAAGCCACATTTCAGGCTTGCAACGCTGCTATTCTGAGGCGATGCCCTGCAGTTGTTGACTTCACCTGTCACACTATCAATGTGTGCATTTGGCATGTGTGAGGGTATCAAGTGTGAGTATGTACCCTCTGTCTGCTTCTCAACACAAGCATCAGCAATGCTGCCTCCTATTTCCCCTTTGCTTCCTCGATTCCTTCCTTCCTTTCACTGTCAGAGAAAGTCCCTCCGTTGGCGAGTCTTAAATATGCCTCCATCCCCCCACGAGAGTCATTGCCTTCTCAGCAGCCTTAAAACCTCTTCCTCAGTCCCTCCGCAGGACCACCATCCCTCCCGTTCTGCCCTCGCTCTGCTATCTCTGACATTTACTGGTAGACCTTTCTGCACATTTTCTCTGTTGGTCCACTTACAGTGGCTGCACGCTGCTTTAGAGACAGTACATGAGGTCGATCAGGGAATTAAACTCCCACCATATTCTCTAAAGAAGCTATCAGCCATCTCTGCATTTTTGTGCAACTGCACCTACTCTCCTTCTCAACCTTCTCCCTTTTCCTTCAGTCCACACTGCCTTCATCTTCTAGATCACAGACTTCTAAGCGACTGTAGATCCCAGAGGTCCTACAACTAACAGGTACAAATATGCTTGTTTGAGCATAACAAGGCTAAGCAACCTCTGGCTGTATGTGGAAGTGCTGGTACTTACATGGTTATGTTAAAACTTGTGTGCTCTGATGGTAAACATTCACGTCACAGGGTCTCCTCTGTGTACACACACACATATGGAGTGTGTGTCTTTATGTATTTAGCTCTGTCACGTTAGTACCCATGGATGCACCTGCTAATGTGTGTGTGTCCACATCTCCCTTTGTCTGGATTTAATTGAGTGTGTATGGCCGTAATGGTGTATGCCGATGTGCATTCGAGTGTATGCGTATGGTGCGTGTGTGTGTGTTTACCCTGGAAGGGTGACATCGCTTCTGTCTATTGCCTGTTTCCCTGGAGACTGATTGCAAGAAGGCATCACTCTGACAGGGAGAGACCCCCAAGGCTAAGGCATTACATCACACGCAGACACATGTGCACACACGCACATACTCATTACAACCGCGTGGTAAGTGACACGTATTTTCTCTCATGTCTGTGTCAATAAGGTTGAGGTAGGGGCAATTGGGGGAAACCCTCTAGATACTACCTGTCTGTGTTTGTGTGTGTGTCTCCCTGCTAATTGAACTAAAGAAGCTCAAAAAGCTCATTATCCCTGCATGTTGTCCACAGAGCCAGTGATCAATATACGCTAATCACACACTTATGCACAGCTGGCTAAGAAAGAAAGGAAAAAGAAGAAACACAAGCATATGTAAGTTGTATTTCCAACAAAGGAGCACCAAAGAGCCAATCATCAGCTTCAAAACAGCCAAACCAGGAATCATGTCAGTCAGTCTGGGCCCTGTTAACATACGTAGGATATCTTTCTGTTATCTGGCTTCACTTACACTAACATTGGCAATCAGGCTAAGCGGTCACACTAGTGACAGTGCTTATTGACTCAATTATCAACCTAGCTTCGAGCACGTTCACATGAAAGAGTGCCATTAGTAGCATCTGACCAATCACAAACATGGATGCGTGAACTGGCAGCAGAGCGCCTGGTTTTACAAAAGATAAAAATATAATAATACAAAAATCTGAAGACGTTAAACACACAGTGCAGATTGAAACCGTCGCGGTAGTTGAAGGCAAATCAGCATGAGCATGAGTGTCTGCAGCAGGAGAAGCACTGAACTGTAGACGAGACTTAAATAGTGCTGTATGCACGTGCGAGTGTTTTAACTGCTTTAGTCGGTAATGAATGCTCGGTCATTAGGGCACAGGACAATCTGTGTTATTCCACCAAAGTAATATTGAGATGTGCATGAGATAGTTTTAGTGTGTATTTTTTCTGCTGCAGCCCTGGTGCAGTTTAAGGCTCTGAGAGTAGCCGAAAGACTAAATATAAAAACAAATTCAGTGTAGGAAAATACAATTGTTTCATCTAAGAATCTTCGAATTCTTATTGAATTTTATCAGAGAAACAAAGACTTTAGACACTGTTAAAAAACTGCAGACCCTCATGTTATCCTTCCACAGAGTCCAAGAATGGTGACATTACTTTGTAGGTGGTGATTTTATACCTCTTGATTTATAATCTTGAACATCGTTGTATTTTTACTCAGTTGTATATAGTATTTGTATTTGTATTCTATTTTTATCTTATTGTATATTTATTTTATTTTATTCTACTGTATATAGTATTTTATTTTATTCTATTCTGTACAGTTGTGTACTGTATTTATTCTTATTGTATTCTAATTTTTGCCTCATAACTTTTGCACTGTCCACTTCCTGCTGTGACAAAACAAATTTCCCACGTGTGGGACTAATAAAGGTTATCTTATCTTATAACCCACTCCAGAACAGGTCATATCAGCAGCAGAAGTTACCATGACGATGTCCCCCAGTAGCAACTGAACCACTTTTTTAATACTGAAAACCCCGAGTTACATTTTGAAGTTACCTGGATAAGCCCAAATCATGCTTCCCAGTTTTTGCAGAGATGGACGCACAGTTCATTTTCACAACTGTTTAAAAAAGTCCTTAATTTAAATTGGTGTATTAAACCAAATGTGTGCACATTTTGGAAGTTTGCTTACTTCTGTAAGCTTGAAGACTCAATGGACTGTTTTTACTTAGAAAACCTTAATTTAGCCATGCTGAGTTCATTATTTAACTGTTTAGGCTTTGATTATGGTGGATGTGCAGTGCGGTTTCTAGTATCCATGTGGCTAAAAACAGTGTATTAAATAACCTCTATAACTAAGTCTTCTGCAGCCATTAATGAAGTTCAGTCATTGTTGTTGGTGGGATGGGCCAGAGGCATCGAATAATGTTAGCACCGTGGATTGAGCCATAAATTTAGCTGTAATCTTGTGTATAGTAAAAGTAGAACATGCAGGGAGTTTTTTAACACCTTATTTTGAGACTATTTACCAAACTTTTTTTTATCTGCTTTGTCTGTTTTCATCACATTTGAATGGTGTTTTATGTCCCAGTGGCCATTGAAGTAAAAGTCATGCCTCTCCCTGTTTTATTACGCAGTTATACAGGCTTATTGACCTAAAACAGTCAGATGCACAAGATATGGTCTATATGAACCATATCAACCACTTTTGTGTGGGACGGTGAAGTGTTAGGTTAACATTCACCCATTTTTTATCAACGCTGTTATCTCTGAGGTCAAAATGCTTCTATGTTTATGTTCCAGTTTCCTAAACTGTGCTTGTCCAGGATGAGGGTAAAGCGCAGCCTAACCCGAAACAGGTCACAGGTGACTCTATGAATGTTAAGAGGTTAAGTGCGACACAGAAAATTTCCCTTCAGCTTGCATATATGATTTGTGGTAGGGAGCTGCATGCTGTTTCCATAGATGAGCACCGCTAAAGCACAGGTGTTACTAAGAGCATTTGCAATGATTGCACTTTTCTCAGGTCTCACTATAAGCGATGGCAGTGTGTTATTGAGCCTACAGTAAAAGTACTATTAAAACTAAAGCAGCCAAATGAAATTCAGCCATTTATCACTTTTTTTTTAATGAATTACACCTGTGTTTGCACATTGCTCGTTGCCTGGCAACCCCACTGTGACAAAAATCCAGTTGGTGTTATTCATCACGAAATCACTTGATGAGCATGTAACTCAATAAACAATTAATCCTTACATTTCTGTTTATGAGCAGATTAAACCTTAAATGCATTGCTTTTCTCTAACCAGCAATCCAGCACCAATACGAGGCAGGTTAAGCCACGTATCAATATCATTCTGCTTGCAAACATAATTTAAAATAACAATACCAAATAAAGTTGAAGTCTGTTTTGATCATTTGTTTCTACAGGCAGCCTACTCCGTCATATGCTGTTGTAACAAAATCCTTTTGGAAGCAAGTTTCACCAATCAGCACCTGTCTTATTAACGCAGCTGGGAAGTTACTTCGTCTTAAAAAGATTCAGACCAAATCGAGATGAATCAGAAGAGGCGTTGCCAACACATTACAATCGACTTTTATTTCAAGTTAAACTGAACAAAAACTAGCAAACAATCCCGAATATGTCCTCAAATGAATTCAATTAAAGTGAAACTTTTCATTTTTAGATTTTGTTGTACTACACACACTTCGACACACTTAATGTTTACAGTACGCCAAGAAAAACTACGACTTTGCAACATGTAGACATTCCTGCTACCACACAGAAACTGATCCTCGACTATTAGCTGGGGTCAGTGAATTAACATGATTGGTTCATTTGTTTCCTGATAAAGGTGATTGGCTCTTTGGAGGGAGTGGTAGCATCATTGTATTCAGCACTCTTTGAGTGGCATGTCTCTCTCATATAAGGTCTGTAACACTGTATGGACTGGGATCTACAATCCAAAATTAGTCAGCACAGATTTACTTTTTATTGGAGAAAAAAATGGAAAAATGAACAAAGCTTTTTGTCATTTATGAAATTTCTACTACAGGACATTAATGAAAAAAAAACACTTTGAAGAAAACAAGGAAGCTGAGAGCTTAATTGAATTACATGATTTAATTAGACAGGGTGTAATATTGTCTCATGGTATATATATTTAAGGATTAAACAAATCGTAGGTAAGGAAAGAAAGCCGTCAGGACACGCCCAGAAATTTCCCTGCACATAATCCGCCTGTGAAACCGCAGCTTGTCATTAATTAGTGAGTGCTAGAGGTGCCGGCAGGTGGGAGCTTTTTGAACTTTGGACAGACCATTACAGTCGTTTCCCCCACTGCTTCCAGCCTTCACGCTAAGCTGCTCTCTCAGCAAGATAGCAAACATTTTCCAAGTGGCAGAAAGTTAACTTGTTCCAGAAACATCACAGTTTCAAAGCTTTTTAACTTTTTTAATTAAGGCACAAGTCCTGCTTGTTGTAAGGAATCATGTGATGTAAAGTTCATCATCGACCCGTGTCTGCAAATATGTGCACAGGCTCTAGAAGTCGAAAGGAGCGCGCATGCACAGAGTACAGACTGTAGCGCGTGTGCAGTACGTGCGTGCCGTCAAGCCTGCATCCCACCAATTTCGCATCTGCACTGACATTAAAGTGAAGCTGCTTTTCTCTATAAAGACTTTAATGCTGGCGCATTCATTTATAATGCAAACACTTGAATCAAAAGGTGGCACTAAAAACTAATAGACCCATGCCAGCCTGTTAGAGTTTAAAAAAATCATGACTGTAAAAAAGCTGAAATGAACAGAAGGCGCGCCAGTAGGCGCATATATCTCCTTTTTGCAGTTAAGTTATTCACTATACAGGTGGAATAAGTGAAGTGCAAACAGGCAAACAAAATGCTTTTGACAGTGTAATGAGACAACTGTCAAAAAATCCCAACGACCAACAGAGTGCTGGGTGTAAACGAAGAAAGCGAGAAGGGAGACCGTAGAGAGAGAGAGAGAGAAGGGGGACGTAATCTCCCATCACATTGCAATTCACTAGTGTGACTGTGTTTAAACAGATATGGTGCTGAAAGCCAAGAGTGAAACCAGCATTTTTCTCATTAGCACAACAATGTTGGCTTCCTTTGCACCTAGTTTGCTTCAGTGGGTACAAATGAGATGTTAGCAACAGTGGAGAAGGAGACCGAGACAAGACAAGCAAGCACAAGCAAATAAAGACAGAAAGACAACAGCTTCGGGTAAGCTGATAGAGGAAATCAGTGCGAGGCAAAGCTAGATATTTTCCCAGTGTTGTGCGCTGGCTCATAAATGCACTGACATGAGTGACAAATGTGAATACATCCATACAGCATGTGCATTTTAGTGTATTATATGAACGGCGGAAGGGGAACCCAGCCTCAGATTCATTCTCAGATTGCTCTAATTACAGTCAACAGAGGAGCACGTCAGTGTGTATTAACCAACTAGACTCTGTGCGTGCTTCTGTGTGTTTGTTTGACATTGAATTAATACCATTAAGGCCACGAAGCATAGACAGAGACCCTAAATAAACACAATAACACACTAACACACTCTATTTTCCAGCAGGCTGAGTTGCAATATATATTCATGAACCCAAAATGCAATGTGGATTCTGTCTAATAACACCACGGAGGAAAGACTGAGTAATATGTGTCTAAACTCAGAGTGCAGACCCGGATTAAAGAGTGGTGATTAATGCTCAACAGTCTCCCACTTTACCCCCAACCTACCGCCTAAGTCTTAAGGTGGCTCAGGTCTTTCCTGGCGGAGGACATAAGGCTGTTGCGCTCGGTGTGTGACCTTGCTGGTCCCGCCAATGTGCTTTGAGTTTCTTATTTTTTCTTTTGATATGCGTGTGTCTATTCAATTGTGCATTTCAAAACACAGACCTTGAGCTGATGTGGACAAATGAGTCGGATTGGCAAGCTTTATTTTAAAGAATTAGAAAATGAATCAAGCTGACCGGTTTGTTTGAGTTTCTGAGCTTTTGCTTTTATGTGCTGATTTTTTATTTTTATTTTTGCCTTTGAAACGGAGCATTTGCAATGAATGAAAATGTAATGAATTCCTTAAACCCATCCAGTGTACTGCTATGAAACAAATGCAATTTCTGATAAAAGGTCATACACTTAAAACTTGTTTAACTGGTGACGGATGAAAAGGAAGCGTGAAAGCAGTGTAGTTTGATCTGAAGCTTATGAAGTTTTTATAGGTTTAGTAAGTCTGTGGATCTGCATTTAATACTGTTAGCAAATGTACACTGAAATCTTTCTTTCTCACATTCATCCACTGATTCATTCCTGTATTTACGTTATATTAACACAACCAGATACGTCATTATCAGTATAGATGTATTCTCCAATGGACGACCAGACTCTCCGGAGAGCAGCTAACAAATTAATCGAATGCACTTTCCCCTTTGAATCTCTTTGTGTAGATCAGATGTGTGTAGCCCAGTGTATTCTGACCAAATGTACAAATGTGTTGTGTACCTGTGTGCAAACATGCGTATGATAGCACACGTAAGTGTTGCTGCTCTCGCAGTGTGAAAGGTGAGGGGGTTAGAGAAGCCAAATAAGTGCTATGAGTCGTATTGATTGGAAGATACTGGGCGTTGATTATAAGCCCTGTGAAACCAGACAAGGAGTTAACGCTCGACTGCAGAAAGATATTGATAGGCGAAAAGCAACCATTCAACTTCTGTTCTTTGAAACTGGCTTTTGTTTTGTCTTTGCTGAGAAATTGCAACAACAGTGCTGATGCTATTTTAGCAAAGGAGTGAGAGAGGAGTGAGTGAGTGGGACATCTGTGAAACCAGCCTAGTGACTGAGTCTGGACATTCAAGTTTTTTTTAAGACTGTTGTTTTAGGTGAAGCAGACTGAACTGAGTGGAAATAAAATCAGTGTAAAATCAAACACACAGCTAATATAAAACATTTTTCAAGGATCAGGATTTGGGCTTAGTTACAGAAGAGGTTCTTTCACTTGGTTCCAGTGAACCAAACTCTTAATGCTTCAGCATAACAAGACATTTTGGACAATTTCATGCTCTTAACTTTGTGGGAGCAGTTTGGTGATGGCTGTTCTTGCTGTTCCAACATGACTGTGCACCAGTGCACAAACCAAGGTCCATGGACATGGATGAGATGTTTTTCTTATTTTTTGTTTTGTATGTATGCATGCACACCTGTTCAACTGCTCATTAACATAAATATCAGCCAATCATGTGGCTGCAGCTAAATGCATTTAAGCATGTAGACATGTACTCATAAAAGACAGGCTGAGGTTTAAACTGAACATCGTGGGGAAGAAAAGAAATTGATGTGACTTTGAGTGGCACGATTGTTTTTATCACACAGTATTTGAAAAACTGCTGATCTTTTGGGATTTTCCTACATACATCTGTAGGGTTTACAGAGAATGGTTTGAAAAAGAAAACAGCCAGTTAGCAGCAGTTTGGACAATAGAAGAAAAACATAGCCTGGTCTGATGAGTTTTGATTTCTGCTTTGACATTTGGATGGTAGGGTCATTCGATTGTCACAAACAGCATAACTGTATGGATCCATCCTGCCTTGCATCAGTGGCTCAGGCTGCTGGTATTGCTGCTGACCATGTCCATCCCTTTATGACCACAGTGTACCCATCTTCAGAGGGCTCCTTCCAGGAGGATAATGCACCATGTCAAAAAGCGCAAATCATTAGAAATACCGGTTTCTGGAACACAGAAAGGAGTTCAATGCACTCAAATGAACTCCACAGTGAACAGATTTCAATCCAATAGAGCCCCTTTGGGATGTGGTAGAACAGGAGATCCACATTGTGAATGTGCATGTGTGATGTTATCATTGTAATATGGAGCAAAATGTGTTTCCAGCACCTTGCTGGGTCTATGCCGTGAAGAATTAAGGCAGTTCTGAAGGCAAAAGAGGTCCAACCCAGTATGAAGTGGGTCTGAGTGTATATATAAACTCACCGGCCACTTCATTAGTAAGATTTGCTGTGGAAATTCTCCCCGTTTCTGATGCTAACTTTGAATTAACACGTTGAAGTGCTTAAACACTTTTTTGACTGCACTGTGCTAAGTGTTGTGGAGGGGAATTATGGTGTGGGGCTGTTTTTCAGGGTTTGGGCTTAGTGTATGAAGAGTTCCTTTCACTTAGTTCCAGTAATACAAACTCTTAATACGTCAGCATACCAAGACATTTTGGACAATTTCATGCTCCTAACATTGCAGGAATTTGGGGATGACCCCTTCTTGTTCCAACATGATTGAGCACCAGTGCACTAAGCAAGGTCCATGAAGACATGGGTGAGCGACTTTGGTGTGGAAGAACCTCATTGGCCTGCATAGTCCTAACCTCAACCTGATAAAACACCTTTGGGATGAAGTAGAGCGGAAACTGTGAACCCATCAGTGTCTGACCTCACAGTAGAATGGTCAAAAATTCCTACAAACACACCCATAAACCTTGTGGAAACTCTTTCCAGAAGAGTTTAAGCTGTTGTAGCTTCAAAGGGTAGGCCGACATCATATTACACCGTATGGCTTAAGAGTGGCATGTCACGCACGTGAAGACAAACAAGCGACAAACATCCATTGTTTCAGACAATAGATGAACCAAGAGACGGCACCACAGCCCAGCATCAGATTAATACGTATTACTTTGAACTGTGAATCATGCTGCCAAACATAAAAACATACAGAGTTGGAAATAGTCATAGCTCCCCTCTTAATCAGAGGGGAGCTATAACCTTGTTCATGCAAAAGTTCACCTTGTTCATGCAAAACTAAATTTTGATGGCATCTCTTGTTGTAGCAGGTACCAAACTAGTTTTGTGACTGAAAAGCATGTTTAGTTTTCAAAATATCCCATGCCTATGGATGCACTCTGCACTATTAAAAATCACAATAGCAGTAGCACATACTCACACAGCCTTGTACGTGTTATAACTACCCCTTACTTTTTATGAAGATCAACATCCATAGTTAGTTTAAATGTTAAATAATTTTCTTCCTATTCAACCATTAAACATTTCAGTCTCAAAAAACTGCATCCAAATATGCACATCGCTCACTATAATAATATAAGCAGTATAAGTAATAATATAAGTATAATAATATAAGGCTATGTAATAATATAAGGCTAATTGTGTGTGCATGTGTGTGCGTGCCAGTCTGTGTGTGCTTTAGCAGAGGTCAGTGCGAGGTCGTTCCTGCATGCTACGTATTGCTAGTCAAGATGACTGTTCGTGGCAGGTCAGAATGACCCTCAGGCCACGGAGAAATGTCCCGGCGCTCCCGAGGGGCTGTTAGCGTGTGTTGTCGTCCGTCATTGTACTCTGAATATTAAACCAACCGTCATGGCAAAGTCAATCTGTGCATATTACATTTGTGCTCTAATGTCGTGTCTCCAATGATAAGTGTTTCAATTTTCTCTCTACAGAGCTCCATGTACTCTCTGGCCCTGAAGTGTCTGATCAGCCTGTCCACTGTCATCCTGCTGGGGCTCATCATTGCTTACCACGCGCGGGAGGTTCAGGTAAAACATATGTGCATGTGTTGTGTCTCGCTTTACTGATCCAGACAAAAAGATGAAGTTAAAATGAAAAAAAATCACACACACATAGCAGACTGTAATACAACAAGTTGCTATTAAATCTCTGGGTAGGCAATATCTCTTTTGCACTACTGGACAAAGAAAATCCATGATAACCTTTCTGCATATTGTGATTCAAATTAAGAGGGAACCAGACGTCTGCA
The DNA here is from genome assembly GCF_057382095.1 of Aulonocara sp. 'chitande type north' Nkhata Bay. Lineage (NCBI taxonomy): Eukaryota > Metazoa > Chordata > Actinopteri > Cichliformes > Cichlidae > Aulonocara > Aulonocara sp. 'chitande type north' Nkhata Bay. The sequence goes on along the minus strand of NC_141354.1, from coordinate 27,801,948 downwards.
CCTCCCCTGGGCTTTGCTTCCGGGCTTTAGAAAATTTAGCTCATAATGCCAGCCTTTGGTCAACAAAGGGAGTCTGACAAATGAAGGTTTGTACCCCTTAAACCTGCACTTTTTTCTACTGGCCGGCCGGGGGCAACCCCTCAGGTCACAAAAAGAAGCCTGATTTTTATTGCAACATACAACAAAACAAAACTCCTTTCTTTATTTACAGCCTCAGTAAACACGTTCTAATGAGTGGCGTCAAGTCTTATTTTGTAATTTATGGTCCAATTTAGAGTAAAGTAGTCAGTCTGGAGCATCCTCAGTTCTCACTCAGATATGTCTTTTACATACAGTCTGAGGTCTCTTCAGGACAGACGGAGTGACTTGTGTAAGATGTTATAAAAACCTAAGAAATCCAAGGATGGAAATAAGATGTGATGCAGTGGGTTAGGCAGAGAGCTGTCAGTTTGGAGACCAGGGGTTGAATCCTCTGTGACGCCAATAGCATATGATGAGCCCATGCACGGGTGTCTAGTTTAAAGTTCAGGCATTTCTTTTTCTTTTTCTAAATTTCTACATTTTAGAATCTGGGAAGTTCCTGAAACGGCAGCTATGTTTATTGTGTTTCTCTTTAGGAGTGTTTTCTTGTGAGCCTCATCTGTGCTCTGTCCAAATTGTACACATTATGTTATCATCCCTTAGCCCTCTGAGACAGAGGGACCCAGATGTGTGTCGAATCCAGCCAATTAATGGCATTAATGACAGTCTTTGTGGGATCAACAAAACAGTCTTTGCGTGAAGTACATACACACTGAATGTTAAATACATATTCAGCCAATTACAGCCCTGTCATTCAATAGCTGCACAAAAAGCACAAATAAATATGCAAACACTCACACACGAGTCACACAAACACAGCCTTACAACCCCTTGTAAGTTTGAAATGATCAATCAGAAAGGCTTTCATGCTTCATGATATCTGTTTTGCTGTTTTGTCATTTTACTAATACAATGGTAGCAAAGTCATTTAGCCGGGGATTTCATCCGAAGCCATTTGCAATCGATGTGCATTGACTATTTATGGGAGCCTTGCGGGAATCAGACCCAATGAATACCCCCACACCAGCTATTACACCCACCAACGAAACCACGGAGCCACACTCATCCATCTAACGATGTGCTGGTTTAATGCTGTGATTTTTTTTATTACATCACAGCTTGGCTGTTGCTGGAAATGTCTATTAAAGTTCTGCTCTGAGGTTCAGGCTCTCCGTTCGCAGATCGATAACTGCTCGGTGATTTTTTATTCACTGTCGTACACAGGCACTGATAGGCTGGTAATTAGTCTTGGACAGTATTAAGAAGCCAGAACAGTGCGCGGAAGTGGTGCGAGTGAATAAACGTAGATGCGGTTTAGCGTTCATTGATAAAAGACCCTTCGTTTCTGCTCACAAATGTGTTGTCTCATTCACATACAGAGTCAGTCATCCACCCACACATGCTGTGGCTTCCACACGTGACAGGAACGTTAATACTGACAGAAGAACAGGAGATTGAGAGCGGCTACTGTCAGGCCAACAGAGAGAGATAAAAGGGTGTTCTGTTAATCTACTTCAGGAATAATTCCTTTTGATTAAATGAAGTTAGGAGTTTGGGGAAAATACCTTCAAGGTATACTTGGGTGGGAATGCCAGATGGATGGGGGTGGTAATGTTGGGGTTTACCTACAATCACTTTTCATGGGTGAATTAGAATGGTGATCATTTACACACATTATGTAAGCTGACAGACGTTTATATATTTGTTCTTTCTTCCTTTGGATGTTGTTTCTAATACTAACAGTGGTAACACTGTACTTACAAGAATTGCTAAGCCTAGAGACCTGGTTGCCGAGTTCCTGTCAACCAGTAGTTGCTGAAGGTTGCTGGGAATCACGATGAAATTGGTTGCTAGGACCCAGCCACCTGTAATACAGCCTCCCCCAATCCCCGTTGCTAAGTGAAACTGGTCGCAAAGATGTGTATATGGTGGTGTACTGTAAACCTGCATGCAATTGCTTTGGTTGCTAGGAGACTGATGCAGTTGCCCATAGTTTGTATGGAAGATATCAACTTGTCTGCAAATGATTCGCTAACAGTAGTTAGCACACTTTCTGTGCAAACACTTGCAAACTACACATTTTACTAATTGTGAAACTGATGCAAACTGGAAACAGAGAAAGTAAAAGTAAAAGCTGCCCCTTTTCAAACATGTTGGTTTCAGCAGTAAGGCACAATTTTTAATTTGAAGATGAATTGTCTTTGTATCCAGTAAGTAAATGGCTTCTGCATTAGCCTTAGGCCATATGGGTGACTTACAAGTGAGCTAAACCAGCGCTATCAGATTTCTTACGTTTCAGTATTGCTAGCTGGTTAGTTGGCAAGTGTTTGCAGCGTCAACGTCTTCCATGCAAACTACAGCCGATAATGGCAGTCTACTGTACCTTAAACCAAAGCAAATGCAAGGAGGTTTTTAATGCAGCATCATCTTCACAATCAATTTCTCCCAGCAACAGCGAGCAACCTCTAGCAACCGCACACCAACTAGGGGTAATACATATTTTTGTGATCAGATTTTCTAAAACATTCCATTAAGAGTCAAACCAAAGTTGAGGAAACCTGAAATAATCGTAACTTTTCCTCAAATGTTTGACCAGAAACGCTGCATATAGAAACACAACTAAAGCATAGTTAAACTTTAAATAAACAAATGTCGACGTGAAAGCCTTAAATTCCAGGTTTTTCTGGTCTAGAAGTAATAATACTTCCTGGAACAGAGCCTTTCTCAGCATTATATCATGTAGAGCTCATGACATGTCTGCCTGCTCCTGGTGCCTCGCGAACTAGAGCAGCCACAAAAAATTAAGGATGATTAAATATTGATTGTGTGTATCTCCTGTTTAGAAATGTTACAATGACTGATGCTGACTACCGTTTTGAACCTTAGGGTGTGTTTTGTCTTTCCACTTCTCCATCGACTCAGTCACTCATCCTGCGTTTGCTACAAAGTGAACTTATAGAGAACAAGTGCTCCACTCCACTTGATGTAATGCTGCCACATAACTATACAGCAGATATTTATAATTATATCAGTCACATAAACAAACTATAGAACGGCACGTGTACTTGAGGCCTCAAAGCGCAGCTGTTTTTCGAAAAGTACATGTTGGAATTGACATATTTCTTCACAACACAAAAGAAAAATTTATAACACAAACCTCTCTACAGGTAAACTTTATTTACAAAGTGAACTGTTTCAACCTACACAAACACAGTGGAGACTGCACCTGTACCAATATATAATAATCTTATAAATGATAAAATTATAAAAATAAAAGTGAATTGAGTACTCATTCAGAGCACTCACATGCAATAAAATAACACTTTTTATTTTAGTTCCATAGTTATAACCTGTGTGCAAATATATCTTTAGCTACTTAACTCATTTTAATAATCATTTTTGAAATCCTGATGCCCAGAAAGAGACGAACCACTGCAAAGGTTGAGACGGCTGAGAAGTGTTGTGCTTACCAGGCACTGGTGACCAGTAACAAAATCTTTATTTCACTGCTGCTTTTGTTGCATCTAAGCAGAGGCAGATAGACCTAAAAAAAAACAGCTCGCTCATTATATACTAGCAAACAACTCAAATACAGTCCTGTAATTTGGTATTGTGGCCGTCAATTCATTTTTTAATGTGTTTTAAAACCACAACTGGCCAGTTTGTACTACAGCTGGGGAATTATCAGCTAATCCGATCACTGGCTTACTTGCCTATTTAGCAAGGTGTACTATAATTCACTACAATGCTAAATGCGATGTTGATCTTTTTTTCTAGAAAAATAGGCTTAGATGTGTGTACCTGCTTGAGATACTGAGCAGCTCTCTCTTCAGTGTGCTTTTCGTTAATGTAGAAAATGAGGCCCTTGATTATGGGTGACTTGGATAAAAGTTTCTTTGTACACTCATCACAAATGGTGAAGTTAGCTTCAGAGGGCAAAACGGCTTTTATATGAGACTGTAAACAAGTTTATTTCCACTGTTAAACTGAACATTTTCACAGTAGATGAGTCAGTGCCATTGAATGGATCTTTTTCCCATAAATTTGTGATTTTTTTTTTCTGTAAACTTGCAGGACTTTTCTAAGATGTAAAACTTTTCAAGTGTTCTCTCATAAATTTTTAGTTCTTTCTTGTAAATTTGCATGGGTTTTATTTGTGGGGTTTACTCCTAAATATGTCTTTGTTTTGTTTTTTCAAAACAAAATGTAATTAAAACAGGAATTAGAATATAAAGTGTGTCATTAGAGTGAGAGGTAGCAGTTTATTTTCTTGTAGTTTTTTTTGTATGCATACAAATGTGCTTAAATGTTGAGATGCATCCACTAAATGCATGCTAGTTATGCTGGCTGCTCAAGGCTGCCTGTTTGCTTAGATGCATGTCAACATAAAGTGTGCCTGTGTGCCTCTGCCTTTTATTGTTGGATGGTTCAAACACACACACACACACACACGCACACACACACACACACACACACACACACACGAGAAGTAATGCTGTGCAAAATGAAAGGTATTGTTCAATAAAGATCTCATTTTCAGATTATGACACACTCTGCCGGTGCATTTTGTCCAGCATGTAACAGGATATTACAAGTACACACACACACACACACACACACACACACACAACACACACACACACAGACTCATTCATGCACACAATAACCAGCAACATTAAAACTGCCAAAACAGCTGCAGCCCATCAGAGGACTGGCACAGGACCACTCAGGGTGTACTGTGATATCTGGCACTGGGATGTTGGCAGCACATCCTTTGGGTCCTGTGGGTTGCAGGGTGGGGCATTCATTGATCGGGCTTGGTCCTGCTCATCTCCCAGACTGGAGCTACTGGACAACACCTCGGGCTCTTCTTTAGTAATTTTTGGGGTGTGGTGAGGTGTATTTAGAAACCACCGAGTGTGCGCTTGTGCTAATGTTTAGGTACACTTCAAAGTAACATCCAGATGAATGCCACCATCCAAGGAACATAACAAAGTGATAAGTGTCATTCATCAGTGGTTTACTGTTATGGCTGATCAGTGTTCAGAGTAGCTGCAGAGTCACTTGAGAGCAGGAAACTGTTTTGGGTTTAACTGGTGGTTATTATTCCACATTCATCCCCCTCACTTTCTTTTACTGCTCTCTGTTCATTTGTTCCTGTGTAAGTCTGCATTTCTGTTTACCACCATTAAGATGTTTCTCTTTGCCTTTCTTTCTTCCTTCCTCCTGCTTTTCCGTCATTATCACATTAGATCTATCTCCCTCCTTCTCTACTGAGCCTCAATCCAATTTTGTTGTTAAGTTACATATCCTCCTTCTCCCAGACAGCTCTCCTCCCTTGTTACACAGCATTCAGCTTCTCACCTATTCACCCTTCTCCTGCTGTACTTTAACACTCATCCACATTTATCTTCTTCTTTTATCTTGCCCCCTTTTCACAGTGTGTTTCGCTGCATCTTTCCTCCCTGCCTTCCTCTTTTGGAAGTTTCTCTCGTCTTCCTCCTCTTTCTGTCTTGTCTAATCTGTCAGGGGACAGCCCAAAGTAATTGTGCTCAGCATGAAACAAGGAAAAACAATCCATCTTGACTGCAGTGCAGCTCATCGGTAATCATCACAGATTACAAATATTTCCCCTTATTCGCAGCCATCAAAGGGGAAAAAAAATAGCTCTGACAGTAATAATCTTGTTGGCTAAAAGTGATAATTAATAAAATGAAGCAAGGCCACATTGTCAGCCAAATATAATGGGTGGTTTAATAGAGACCAGGATCACCTCAGTACTTGAGTCTGTTTTGATTAAGTGGTGATTTTTGTTATAAATATCCTCTACTTCGAAATACAGCTCTGCGGAGCTCAAACTGATTGTGACGACTGTATATATAATTTTAGACCATAATCATTTGTCGGTAGCACTTTATAATGTCACACTATTAAGCATTAGTAAGCTATTAGCAAGCACCTCATATCATTACTCCTCCTTAGTATTATTATTAGTAACTTTTGATATGTTTATCCATCTTTTACTGTTGCACCCTGTACACCTATAACTGCTAGTAATAATATAACTGTAAATACTAAGGAGGACTGATGCTAAATAAATGATGAAATAAGCACTTGCTTATACCTTAATAGGGCTAATAGTTAGACAATAAATAAAAGCGCTACCAATTTGTCTTTTTTTGTTTTTTTTGCTTGTACATTGCTTTAAACCTCAGAAAACCTTCGCCAAAGTCTTATTACTTAATCATGGGCATACTCTATGGTTGCAACCACTGCATACTGTAATTCTAATCATGTGACATTTGCTTCCAAAAATTGGTAATTTCACTAAAATCTGTTAGTGATTTGTTTGAAAAAATGATCTGTTCATTGAGATTGGTTAATTCTCTCCAACAACAAAAAGAGGAGTTTATTGTCACAACAAACTCAAAGTTACAGTCAAAAAATTACAGCTACGTGAAAAAAGAAAGGCCATATGCAGTCCTGCTGCTGCAGTGGTCCAGCCAAAGTTCAGGCCTTAACCCAACCGAAATGCTGCGGCGTGACCTTAAAAGTGCTGCGCATAAACAAATGCCTCCAAACTTCAATGAACTGAAGCAATATTGTAAAGAAGAGTGGGCCAAAACTCCTCCACAACAATGTGAGAGACCGATAGAGTCGTACAGAAAATGATTACATCAAGTTATTTTGCTAAAGGTGGTTCTACAAGCTACTGATTTATGAGGTGCGCTCAGTTTTCACAGCGCTGCACAGAATCCTGCGAAAACTTTCTTTTTTGCATGAATGTATATTGAAACTGGGGGGAAATGAGTAACAGTAACTCAGGAGGCTCAGATTTACACTGGGAGTAACCAGAACGGACAAGATTAGAAATGGGTATGTCAGTGCTCAGGTCGAGTTTGATGGGATAGTTAGAGAGCCGAGGCTGAGATGGACACGTGTAGAGGAGGGGCAGTGGATATACTGGAAAAAGAATGCTGAAGATGGAGTTTTCAGGCAGGAGGAAAAGATGAAGACAACAGAGGAGGTTTATGGATGTAGTGAGGGAGGGCACACAGAGGGTGGTGTGACGGAGAATGTAGGGATGGAGATGGAGAAGGAGGCAGATGAGCTGCTGTGTCGGCCCCTAAAGGGAGTAACAGGAAGAAGAAGACTGAATGACTTAAGTTGCCTGCTTAGCTAATTGATTCGTTATTTCAGTGTTTCGTTCAGCTGGAGCACTGGTTGGCATCTGGGTGCCGGCAGAAATAAAATAGGGGTAAGTAGGAGTTCAAGATTCAGTGTTAAGTGAAGCAGAAGTGTTTGTGTGTGTGCGTGTTGTCACTTTTGGCTTCACAGTGAAAAGTGACAGTGAAAAGAGACAAGGAGCTGACATGAGAAATGTTTGATTTGTCAGAACATTTTGTGCTCTGTCAGCTGAGCTCCGCTGACATTCCTGGGTTTGCTTCTTTTATTTTTAATTCAGCAAACTGGAATGCTACAATACCGTCCCCCTCCAAAAAAGACAAATACAAACTTTCACAAGATGCTCCTGTTGTAACTTTGATTTTCATTACTTCACTGTATGTTTAGATGCAGTCATTGGAGTACAAATTGGCCTGTTCACCAAAACTGCCAAACTGCTAAAATACCCAAATGTTCCAATAACGTTCCAGAATTATTTCCCAGATTGCTGTTGGTTTTCACAAAAACCTTCTGTCTTATGTTTTCTCGGTTGTTATTGCACACTTTATTGAGCTTGTGCACCTCAGAAATCCCCTTTTAAACCTTTAAAAATAAACAAAGAAGCATCTTAGTCTTCTTTGAATTATTAATTTTAGAAGATTTCTAAAGCTAATTCGTGAATTGTTTTTGCAGCACAGATGGGTTTGAGACCTTCAGTATTAGAGCGTGCGAACTGTATTTGAATGTCTACATTCTGTTTTATTTATTTAAAATTCCTGACAGATGCTGGTTTAATCTTTAACATTAGTAAATTATATTAAGCTTTTACTAATTATAGACTTATAGAAGAAACTGCCTTCATTGATAAAATAATACGGGATAAATAAGGCTGTGTTTTTACCCTATATTTTTTTTTTATCCACGATGCTGCATTAATCTGAGTCCTTATGTCACAAAAACCTACAAATTGCTGAAATGTTGATATGATCCTCGAAAAACGTGCAAATCTGTACAGTTTTCTCCTTATTTTCCTCAGTGAGGAATAATAAAGTCTCTTCTTGTTCTGATAATGTCTCTGCAAAAATCTACACTTCTCAAGTGCTCTTTCAGGTGCTCATTGGTACCTCTTGCCTGATATTTCCAACTCCACTGTATGATTTGCATCAGAGCACAAGAATCAGAATCAGAATCAGAATACTTTATTCATCCCGAGGGAAATTAGGGGTTACAGCAGGCAGCACGCTAATGGCGCATGCGCACTCACAAAGGAACCTTCTGACCAACTTTACACAAACATCACATTGGGCAGACATGTCAGAAGGTAGGCTGATAGGAAAAAAACAACGAAAATACACTACATGAGGTAAGAGGAGGAGAAAAAAAACTCCACTCAGACTGAGCTCCTAGTGGGAGAACAGTTTGATAAAAGAAAAAACACCTCAGCACAAAAGCACATGACTATCAATACACCATAGAAACACGAGACAAGCAACAGGGCGGGTAAAGGGTAAGAGAGAGCCGGCGTAGACAGCGCATCCGGTCCTGCAGCATCTGTGCTGGTCCAGTTGACTGCTATCATCCCCGGTAGGGCACAAGCATCGAAGGCGTTGGAAAGGGAGGGGGATGAGTGAGTGCTTATCAGTGTAAGTGTGTGTGTGTGCGTGTCCATAGTCTGGCTGAGACAGTGTCCTTCGGCCTATCAGGCTAAGTAAACAGTCCTCCAGCCAATCCAGGTGTCCTTCATGGGGCGGGAAGAATAGTCATCACACAGTCGTTATCAGGGAGTTGTTTTGGTGGGCTCCAGCCTTGGGCCTGCAGCTGGGGCCGTGGTGTCCAAATGTTGAATATTGTTGATTTCTCCTTTGTGAGCAGCTCGAATTCTAGCACTCCGAGGCTGGTCTCTCGATCTCCCGTTGAAGAGCTGCGAGCCTCCCCATGATGGTATCAAACTTCTGTTCCGTGGTGTTGTCAGTCTTTTGATTCTGAGACCTCACAACTGCAGTGATCCGTTCCGCGATGTTTTCCAACTGTCGCTCAAGGGTCTCATTTTGAGCAGGCCTCTCTCTGATGTTTCCCCTCATATGCTCAATGGTGTTGTTTTGAGCCTTCACAGCAGCTGTAAGCGTCTCCAAGGTGTTGACCATATTACGTTCGTTGTGAGAGGTCGCACCTCGTCCCGTCGCTTCGAATCCAGCGGGCAGCCTTGTGGGGGTTTGAACAGCCGGTTCCGCTTTCTTATTTCTCTGATAAACCAGGGCTAAGCCAACGCCGATCAGCATGAACCCTGTTATCATGGTTCCGAATAGGTAGATATCTTCAGCGTCCTCGATCGACAGTCCCGCCAGGCACACGGTCCTCCAGTTCTGCCACCCGTCCATCGTGTAACCGGCAGGGAAAGTCCCTCCAGGGCACTCAGGCTCTCCCGAGCCCCGACTTCTCGTTGAGAAAAGGGTGTCAATAGCACTCAGAGACCAGTTGATCAAATCCATAATTCTCTTTTAGGTTTAGAGAACGACAGGACTGCAAGTGGCCATCAGACCCTGCTGCATGGGGCTTGTTGAAGAAGTGATGACATTTTACCAGAGAGCCGTCTGGAACAAATACTTTGAGCATCTAATGGAGCAGTTTATTCCTTCCAGTTCCAGTTCAGATGCCTGCTGGGTAGTATTGCATTAACAGCTGTGATGCGTGTTTTTTGTTGTTTGTTTTCCTTTTTGGGGTCTTTTTTGTCTTTGTAGTAGTTTTAAGACTTCTTTAGAGGGTTAGTGCACAGATTTAGCTTCTCCTGCATTTGTCAGAAAAGCATGAAACTGTCCACAGGTCATTTTTGCAAATTGTGTTATGGCCTATAGTTACATTTTAATGTTAAGTGA